>NW_028242779.1:0-683870 GCF_964263255.1 Lissotriton vulgaris
TAACACCCCCCCATTACGTCATGCTTCAGAAATGTGGAAAATGGTCCGTTTTCAAATGTTTTATTTTTGAACGTCAGTTCACATTTGTAGGTGGATCATCAGTGTTAGAGCTAAAATTAGCATGTTTAAAGTGATTTTCATGCTTCCAGGGGCCCAAAACACAAGATTTATGGAATGGTTAAAAGTGCATGAAAATGGCCAATTTACTCACTCTGAGTTCTCAAAAAGGGTTTCTTCACCCCGGGAAGTTAATTAAATACCATTTGGAGGCATTTAATGTTCGAGCAAAAACGGCTGATTTTCGACAAAAGAGATAACACCCCCCCATTACGTCATGCTTCAGAAATGTGGAAAATGGTCCGTTTTCAAATGTTTTATTTTTGAACGTCAGTTCACATTTGTAGGTGGATCATCAGTGTTAGAGCTAAAATTAGCATGTTTAAAGTGATTTTCATGCTTCCAGGGGCTCGGGAAGTGAAATAAATACCATTTGGAGGCATTTAATGTTCGAGCAAAAACGGCTGATTTTCGACAAAAGAGATAACACCCCCCCATTACGTCATGCTTCAGAAATGTGGAAAATGGTCCGTTTTCAAATGTTTTATTTTTGAACGTCAGTTCACATTTGTAGGTGGATCATCAGTGTTAGAGCTAAAATTAGCATGTTTAAAGTGATTTTCATGCTTCCAGGGGCTCGGGAAGTTAATTAAATACCATTTGGAGGCATTTAATGTTCGAGAAAAAACGGCTGATTTTCGACAAAAGAGATAACACCCCCCCATTACGTCATGCTTCAGAAATTTGGAAAATGGTCCGTTTTCAAATGTTTTATTTTTGAACGTCAGTTCACATTTGTAGGTGGATCATCAGTGTTAGAGCTAAAATTAGCATGTTTAAAGTGATTTTCATGCTTCCAGGGGCCCAAAACACAAGATTTATGGAATGGTTAAAAGTGCATGAAAATGGCCAATTTACTCACTCTGAGTACTCAAAAAGGGTTTCTTCACCCCGGGAAGTTAATTAAATACCATTTGGAGGCATTTAATGTTCGAGCAAAAACAGCTGATTTTCGACAAAAGAGATAACACCCCCCCATTACGTCATGCTTCAGAAATGTGGAAAATGGTCCGTTTTCAAATGTTTTATTTTTGAACGTCAGTTCACATTTGTAGGTGGATCATCAGTGTTAGAGCTAAAATTAGCATGTTTAAAGTGATTTTCATGCTTCCAGGGGCCCAAAACACAAGATTTATGGAATGGTTAAAAGTGCATGAAAATGGCCAATTTACTCACTCTGAGTTCTCAAAAAGGGTTTCTTCACCCCGGGAAGTTAATTAAATACCATTTGGAGGCATTTAATGTTCGAGCAAAAACGGCTGATTTTCGACAAAAGAGATAACACCCCCCCATTACGTCATGCTTCAGAAATGTGGAAAATGGTCCGTTTTCAAATGTTTTATTTTTGAACGTCAGTTCACATTTGTAGGTGGATCATCAGTGTTAGAGCTAAAATTAGCATGTTTAAAGTGATTTTCATGCTTCCAGGGGCCCAAAACACAAGATTTATGGAATGGTTAAAAGTGCATGAAAATGGCCAATTTACTCACTCTGAGTTCTCAAAAAGGGTTTCTTCACCCCGGGAAGTTAATTAAATACCATTTGGAGGCATTTAATGTTCGAGCAAAAATGGCTGATTTTCGACAAAAGAGATAACACCCCCCCATTACGTCATGCTTCAGAAATGTGGAAAATGGTCCGTTTTTAAATGTTTTATTTTTGAACGTCAGTTCACATTTGTAGGTGGATCATCAGTGTTAGAGCTAAAATTAGCATGTTTAAAGTGATTTTCATGCTTCCAGGGGCCCAAAACACAAGATTTATGGAATGGTTAAAAGTGCATGAAAATGGCCAATTTACTCACTCTGAGTTCTCAAAAAGGGTTTCTTCACCCCGGGAAGTTAATTAAATACCATTTGGAGGCATTTAATGTTCGAGCAAAAACGGCTGATTTTCGACAAAAGAGATAACACCCCCCCATTACGTCATGCTTCAGAAATGTGGAAAATGGGAAGATAATTAATTACCATTTGGAGGCATTTAATGTTCGAGCAAAAACGGCTGATTTTCGACAAAAGAGATAACACCCCCCCATTACGTCATGCTTCAGAAAAGTGGAAAATGGTCCGTTTTCAAATGTTTTATTTTTGAACGTCAGTTCACATTTGTAGGTGGATCATCAGTGTTAGAGCTAAAATTAGCATGTTTAAAGTGATTTTCATGCTTCCAGGGGCCCTAAACACAAGATTTATGGAATGGTTAAAAGTGCATGAAAATGGCCAATTTACTCACTCTGAGTTCTCAAAAAGGGTTTCTTCACCCCGGGAAGTTAATTAAATACCATTTGGAGGCATTTAATGTTCGAGCAAAAACGGCTGATTTTCGACAAAAGAGATAACACCCCCCCATTACGTCATGCTTCAGAAATGTGGAAAATGGTCCGTTTTCAAATGTTTTAATTTTTGAACGTCAGTTCACATTTGTAGGTGGATCATCAGTGTTAGAGCTAAAATTAGCATGTTTAAAGTGATTTTCATGCTTCCAGGGGCCCAAAACACAAGATTTATGGAATGGTTAAAAGTGCATGAAAATGACCAATTTACTCACTCTGAGTACTCAAAAAGGGTTTCTTCACCCCGGGAAGTTAATTAAATAGCATTTGGAGGCATTTAATGTTCGAGCAAAAACGGCTGATTTTTTCGACAAAAGAGATAACACCCCCCCATTACGTCATGCTTCAGAAATGTGGAAAATGGTCCGTTTTCAAATGTTTTATTTTTGAACGTCAGTTCACATTTGTAGGTGGATCATCAGTGTTAGAGCTAAAATTAGCATGTTTAAAGTGATTTTCATGCTTCCAGGGGCCCAAAACACAAGATTTATGGAATGGTTAAAAGTGCATGAAAATGGCCAATTTACTCACTCTGAGTTCTCAAAAAGGGTTTCTTCACCCCGGGAAGTTAATTAAATACCATTTGGAGGCATTTAATGTTCGAGCAAAAACGGCTGATTTTCGACAAAAGAGATAACACCCCCCCATTACGTCATGCTTCAGAAATGTGGAAAATGGTCCGTTTTTAAATGTTTTATTTTTGAACGTCAGTTCACATTTGTAGGTGGATCATCAGTGTTAGAGCTAAAATTAGCATGTTTAAAGTGATTTTCATGCTTCCAGGGGCTCGGGAAGTTAATTAAATACCATTTGGAGGCATTTAATGTTCGAGCAAAAACGGCTGATTTTCGACAAAAGATATAACACCCCCCCATTACGTCATGCTTCAGAAATGTGAAAAATGGTCCGTTTTCAAATGTTTTATTTTTGAACGTCAGTTCACATTTGTAGGTGGATCATCAGTGTTAGAGCTAAAATTAGCATGTTTAAAGTGATTTTCATGCTTCCAGGGGCCCAAAACACAAGATTTATGGAATGGTTAAAAGTGCATGAAAATGGCCAATTTACTCACTCTGAGTTCTCAAAAAGGGTTTCTTCACCCCGGGAAGTTAATTAAATACCATTTGGAGGCATTTAATGTTCGAGCAAAAACGGCTGATTTTCGACAAAAGAGATAACACCCCCCCATTACGTCATGCTTCAGAAATGTGGAAAATGGTCCGTTTTCAAATGTTTTATTTTTGAACGTCAGTTCACATTTGTAGGTGGATCATCAGTGTTAGAGCTAAAATTAGCATGTTTAAAGTGATTTTCATGCTTCCAGGGGCTCGGGAAGTTAATTAAATACCATTTGGAGGCATTTAATGTTCGAGCAAAAACGGCTGATTTTCGACAAAAGAGATAACACCCCCCCATTACGTCATGCTTCAGAAATGTGGAAAATGGTCCGTTTTCAAATGTTTTATTTTTGAACGTCAGTTCACATTTGTAGGTGGATCATCAGTGTTAGAGCTAAAATTAGCATGTTTAAAGTGATTTTCATGCTTCCAGGGGCTCGGGAAGTGAAATAAATACCATTTGGAGGCATTTAATGTTCGAGCAAAAACGGCTGATTTTCGGCAAAAGAGATAACACCCCCCCATTACGTCATGCTTCAGAAATGTGGAAAATGGTCCGTTTTCAAATGTTTTATTTTTGAACGTCAGTTCACATTTGTAGGTGGATCATCAGTGTTAGAGCTAAAATTAGCATGTTTAAAGTGATTTTCATGCTTCCAGGGGCTCGGGAAGTTAATTAAATACCATTTGGAGGCATTTAATGTTCGAGCAAAAACGGCTGATTTTCGACAAAAGAGATAACACCCCCCCATTACGTCATGCTTCAGAAATGTGGAAAATGGTCCGTTTTCAAATGTTTTATTTTTGAACGTCAGTTCACATTTGTAGGTGGATCATCAGTGTTAGAGCTAAAATTAGCATGTTTAAAGTGATTTTCATGCTTCCAGGGGCTCGGGAAGTTAATTAAATACCATTTGGAGGCATTTAATGTTCGAGCAAAAACGGCTAATTTCGACAAAAGAGATAACACCCCCCCATTACGTCATGCTTCAGAAATGTGGAAAATGGTCCGTTTTCAAATGTTTTATTTTTGAACGTCAGTTCACATTTGTAGGTGGATCATCAGTGTTAGAGCTAAAATTAGCATGTTTAAGTGATTTTCATGCTTCCAGGGGCCCAAAACACAAGATTTATGGAATGGTTAAAAGTGCATGAAAATGGCCAATTTACTCACTCTGAGTTCTCAAAAAAGGGTTTCTCACCCCGGGAAGGTAATTAATACCATTTGGAGCATTTAATGTTCGAGCAAAAATGGCTGATTTTCGACAAAAGAGATAACACCCCCCCATTACGTCATGCTTCAGAAATGTGGAAAATGGTCCGTTTTCAAATGTTTTATTTTTGAACGTCAGTTCACATTTGTAGGTGGATCATCAGTGTTAGAGCTAAAATTAGCATGTTTAAAGTGATTTTCATGCTTCCAGGGGCTCGGGAAGTGAAATAAATACCATTTGGAGGCTTTTAATGTTCGAGCAAAAACGGCTGATTTTCGACAAAAGAGATAACACCCCCCATTACGTCATGCTTCAGAAATGTGGAAAATGGTCCGTTTTCAAATGTTTTATTTTGAACGTCAGTTCACATTTGTAGGTGGATCATCAGTGTTAGAGCTAAAATTAGCATGTTTAAAGTGATTTTCATGCTTCCAGGGGCTCGGGAAGTTAATTAAATACCATTTGGAGGCATTTAATGTTCGAGAAAAAACGGCTGATTTTCGACAAAAGAGATAACACCCCCCCATTACGTCATGCTTCAGAAATGTGGAAAATGGTCCGTTTTCAAATGTTTTATTTTTGAACGTCAGTTCACATTTGTAGGTGGATCATCAGTGTTAGAGCTAAAATTAGCATGTTTAAAGTGATTTTCATGCTTCCAGGGGCCCAAAACACAAGATTTATGGAATGGTTAAAAGTGCATGAAAATGGCCAATTTACTCACTCTGAGTTCTCAAAAAGGGTTTCTTCACCCCGGGAAGTTAATTAAATACCATTTGGAGGCATTTAATGTTCGAGCAAAAACGGCTGATTTTCGACAAAAGAGATAACACCCCCCCATTACGTCATGCTTCAGAAATGTGGAAAATGGTCAGTTTTCAAATGTTTTATTTTTGAACGTCAGTTCACATTTGTAGGTGGATCATCAGTGTTAGAGCTAAAATTAGCATGTTTAAAGTGATTTTCATGCTTCCAGGGGCCCAAAACACAAGATTTATGGAATGGTTAAAAGTGCATGAAAATGGCCAATTTACTCACTCTGAGTTCTCAAAAAGGGTTTCTTCACCCCGGGAAGTTAATTAAATACCATTTGGAGGCATTTAATGTTCGAGCAAAAACGGCTGATTTTCGACAAAAGAGATAACACCCCCCATTATGTCATGCTTCAGAAATGTGGAAAATGGTCCGTTTTCAAATGTTTTATTTTTGAACGTCAGTTCACATTTGTAGGTGGATCATCAGTGTTAGAGCTAAAATTAGAATGTTTAAAGTGATTTTCATGCTTCCAGGGGCTCGGGAAGTTAATTAAATACCATTTGGAGGCATTTAATGTTCGAGCAAAAACGGCTGATTTTCGACAAAAGAGATAACACCCCCCCATTACGTCATGCTTCAGAAATGTGGAAAATGGTCCGTTTTCAAATGTTTTATTTTTGAACGTCAGTTCACATTTGTAGGTGGATCATCAGTGTTAGAGCTAAAATTAGCATGTTTAAAGTGATTTTCATGCTTCCAGGGGCTCGGGAAGTTAATTAAATACCATTTGGAGGCATTTAATGTTCGAGCAAAAACGGCTGATTTTCGACAAAAGAGATAACACCCCCCCATTACGTCATGCTTCAGAAATGTGGAAAATGGTCCGTTTTCAAATGTTTTATTTTTGAACGTCAGTTCACATTTGTAGGTGGATCATCAGTGTTAGAGCTAAAATTAGCATGTTTAAAGTGATTTTCATGCTTCCAGGGGCCCAAAACACAAGATTTATGGAATGGTTAAAAGTGCATGAAAATGGCCAATTTACTCACTCTGAGTTCTCAAAAAGGGTTTCTTCACCCCGGGAAGTTAATTAAATACCATTTGGAGGCATTTAATGTTCGAGCAAAAACGGCTGATTTTCGACAAAAGAGATAACACCCCCCCATTACGTCATGCTTCAGAAATGTGGAAAATGGTCCGTTTTCAAATGTTTTATTTTTGAACGTCAGTTCACATTTGTAGGTGGATCATCAGTGTTAGAGCTAAAATTAGCATGTTTAAAGTGATTTTCATGCTTCCAGGGGCTCGGGAAGTGAAATAAATACCATTTGGAGGCATTTAATGTTCGAGCAAAAACGGCTGATTTTCGACAAAAGAGATAACACCCCCCCATTACGTCATGCTTCAGAAATGTGGAAAATGGTCCGTTTTCAAATGTTTTATTTTTGAACGTCAGTTCACATTTGTAGGTGGATCATCAGTGTTAGAGCTAAAATTAGCATGTTTAAAGTGATTTTCATGCTTCCAGGGGCTCGGGAAGTTAATTAAATACCATTTGGAGGCATTTAATGTTCGAGAAAAAACGGCTGATTTTCGACAAAAGAGATAACACCCCCCCATTACGTCATGCTTCAGAAATTTGGAAAATGGTCCGTTTTCAAATGTTTTATTTTTGAACGTCAGTTCACATTTGTAGGTGGATCATCAGTGTTAGAGCTAAAATTAGCATGTTTAAAGTGATTTTCATGCTTCCAGGGGCCCAAAACACAAGATTTATGGAATGGTTAAAAGTGCATGAAAATGGCCAATTTACTCACTCTGAGTACTCAAAAAGGGTTTCTTCACCCCGGGAAGTTAATTAAATACCATTTGGAGGCATTTAATGTTCGAGCAAAAACAGCTGATTTTCGACAAAAGAGATAACACCCCCCCATTACGTCATGCTTCAGAAATGTGGAAAATGGTCCGTTTTCAAATGTTTTATTTTTGAACGTCAGTTCACATTTGTAGGTGGATCATCAGTGTTAGAGCTAAAATTAGCATGTTTAAAGTGATTTTCATGCTTCCAGGGGCCCAAAACACAAGATTTATGGAATGGTTAAAAGTGCATGAAAATGGCCAATTTACTCACTCTGAGTTCTCAAAAAGGGTTTCTTCACCCCGGGAAGTTAATTAAATACCATTTGGAGGCATTTAATGTTCGAGCAAAAACGGCTGATTTTCGACAAAAGAGATAACACCCCCCCATTACGTCATGCTTCAGAAATGTGGAAAATGGTCCGTTTTCAAATGTTTTATTTTTGAACGTCAGTTCACATTTGTAGGTGGATCATCAGTGTTAGAGCTAAAATTAGCATGTTTAAAGTGATTTTCATGCTTCCAGGGGCCCAAAACACAAGATTTATGGAATGGTTAAAAGTGCATGAAAATGGCCAATTTACTCACTCTGAGTTCTCAAAAAGGGTTTCTTCACCCCGGGAAGTTAATTAAATACCATTTGGAGGCATTTAATGTTCGAGCAAAAATGGCTGATTTTCGACAAAAGAGATAACACCCCCCCATTACGTCATGCTTCAGAAATGTGGAAAATGGTCCGTTTTTAAATGTTTTATTTTTGAACGTCAGTTCACATTTGTAGGTGGATCATCAGTGTTAGAGCTAAAATTAGCATGTTTAAAGTGATTTTCATGCTTCCAGGGGCCCAAAACACAAGATTTATGGAATGGTTAAAAGTGCATGAAAATGGCCAATTTACTCACTCTGAGTTCTCAAAAAGGGTTTCTTCACCCCGGGAAGTTAATTAAATACCATTTGGAGGCATTTAATGTTCGAGCAAAAACGGCTGATTTTCGACAAAAGAGATAACACCCCCCCATTACGTCATGCTTCAGAAATGTGGAAAATGGGAAGATAATTAATTACCATTTGGAGGCATTTAATGTTCGAGCAAAAACGGCTGATTTTCGACAAAAGAGATAACACCCCCCCATTACGTCATGCTTCAGAAAAGTGGAAAATGGTCCGTTTTCAAATGTTTTATTTTTGAACGTCAGTTCACATTTGTAGGTGGATCATCAGTGTTAGAGCTAAAATTAGCATGTTTAAAGTGATTTTCATGCTTCCAGGGGCCCTAAACACAAGATTTATGGAATGGTTAAAAGTGCATGAAAATGGCCAATTTACTCACTCTGAGTTCTCAAAAAGGGTTTCTTCACCCCGGGAAGTTAATTAAATACCATTTGGAGGCATTTAATGTTCGAGCAAAAACGGCTGATTTTCGACAAAAGAGATAACACCCCCCCATTACGTCATGCTTCAGAAATGTGGAAAATGGTCCGTTTTCAAATGTTTTAATTTTTGAACGTCAGTTCACATTTGTAGGTGGATCATCAGTGTTAGAGCTAAAATTAGCATGTTTAAAGTGATTTTCATGCTTCCAGGGGCCCAAAACACAAGATTTATGGAATGGTTAAAAGTGCATGAAAATGACCAATTTACTCACTCTGAGTACTCAAAAAGGGTTTCTTCACCCCGGGAAGTTAATTAAATAGCATTTGGAGGCATTTAATGTTCGAGCAAAAACGGCTGATTTTTTCGACAAAAGAGATAACACCCCCCCATTACGTCATGCTTCAGAAATGTGGAAAATGGTCCGTTTTCAAATGTTTTATTTTTGAACGTCAGTTCACATTTGTAGGTGGATCATCAGTGTTAGAGCTAAAATTAGCATGTTTAAAGTGATTTTCATGCTTCCAGGGGCCCAAAACACAAGATTTATGGAATGGTTAAAAGTGCATGAAAATGGCCAATTTACTCACTCTGAGTTCTCAAAAAGGGTTTCTTCACCCCGGGAAGTTAATTAAATACCATTTGGAGGCATTTAATGTTCGAGCAAAAACGGCTGATTTTCGACAAAAGAGATAACACCCCCCCATTACGTCATGCTTCAGAAATGTGGAAAATGGTCCGTTTTTAAATGTTTTATTTTTGAACGTCAGTTCACATTTGTAGGTGGATCATCAGTGTTAGAGCTAAAATTAGCATGTTTAAAGTGATTTTCATGCTTCCAGGGGCTCGGGAAGTTAATTAAATACCATTTGGAGGCATTTAATGTTCGAGCAAAAACGGCTGATTTTCGACAAAAGATATAACACCCCCCCATTACGTCATGCTTCAGAAATGTGAAAAATGGTCCGTTTTCAAATGTTTTATTTTTGAACGTCAGTTCACATTTGTAGGTGGATCATCAGTGTTAGAGCTAAAATTAGCATGTTTAAAGTGATTTTCATGCTTCCAGGGGCCCAAAACACAAGATTTATGGAATGGTTAAAAGTGCATGAAAATGGCCAATTTACTCACTCTGAGTTCTCAAAAAGGGTTTCTTCACCCCGGGAAGTTAATTAAATACCATTTGGAGGCATTTAATGTTCGAGCAAAAACGGCTGATTTTCGACAAAAGAGATAACACCCCCCCATTACGTCATGCTTCAGAAATGTGGAAAATGGTCCGTTTTCAAATGTTTTATTTTTGAACGTCAGTTCACATTTGTAGGTGGATCATCAGTGTTAGAGCTAAAATTAGCATGTTTAAAGTGATTTTCATGCTTCCAGGGGCTCGGGAAGTTAATTAAATACCATTTGGAGGCATTTAATGTTCGAGCAAAAACGGCTGATTTTCGACAAAAGAGATAACACCCCCCCATTACGTCATGCTTCAGAAATGTGGAAAATGGTCCGTTTTCAAATGTTTTATTTTTGAACGTCAGTTCACATTTGTAGGTGGATCATCAGTGTTAGAGCTAAAATTAGCATGTTTAAAGTGATTTTCATGCTTCCAGGGGCTCGGGAAGTGAAATAAATACCATTTGGAGGCATTTAATGTTCGAGCAAAAACGGCTGATTTTCGGCAAAAGAGATAACACCCCCCCATTACGTCATGCTTCAGAAATGTGGAAAATGGTCCGTTTTCAAATGTTTTATTTTTGAACGTCAGTTCACATTTGTAGGTGGATCATCAGTGTTAGAGCTAAAATTAGCATGTTTAAAGTGATTTTCATGCTTCCAGGGGCTCGGGAAGTTAATTAAATACCATTTGGAGGCATTTAATGTTCGAGCAAAAACGGCTGATTTTCGACAAAAGAGATAACACCCCCCCATTACGTCATGCTTCAGAAATGTGGAAAATGGTCCGTTTTCAAATGTTTTATTTTTGAACGTCAGTTCACATTTGTAGGTGGATCATCAGTGTTAGAGCTAAAATTAGCATGTTTAAAGTGATTTTCATGCTTCCAGGGGCTCGGGAAGTTAATTAAATACCATTTGGAGGCATTTAATGTTCGAGCAAAAACGGCTAATTTTCGACAAAAGAGATAACACCCCCCCATTACGTCATGCTTCAGAAATGTGGAAAATGGTCCGTTTTCAAATGTTTTATTTTTGAACGTCAGTTCACATTTGTAGGTGGATCATCAGTGTTAGAGCTAAAATTAGCATGTTTAAAGTGATTTTCATGCTTCCAGGGGCCCAAAACACAAGATTTATGGAATGGTTAAAAGTGCATGAAAATGGCCAATTTACTCACTCTGAGTTCTCAAAAAGGGTTTCTTCACCCCGGGAAGTTAATTAAATACCATTTGGAGGCATTTAATGTTCGAGCAAAAATGGCTGATTTTCGACAAAAGAGATAACACCCCCCCATTACGTCATGCTTCAGAAATGTGGAAAATGGTCCGTTTTCAAATGTTTTATTTTTGAACGTCAGTTCACATTTGTAGGTGGATCATCAGTGTTAGAGCTAAAATTAGCATGTTTAAAGTGATTTTCATGCTTCCAGGGGCTCGGGAAGTGAAATAAATACCATTTGGAGGCTTTTAATGTTCGAGCAAAAACGGCTGATTTTCGACAAAAGAGATAACACCCCCCCATTACGTCATGCTTCAGAAATGTGGAAAATGGTCCGTTTTCAAATGTTTTATTTTTGAACGTCAGTTCACATTTGTAGGTGGATCATCAGTGTTAGAGCTAAAATTAGCATGTTTAAAGTGATTTTCATGCTTCCAGGGGCTCGGGAAGTTAATTAAATACCATTTGGAGGCATTTAATGTTCGAGAAAAAACGGCTGATTTTCGACAAAAGAGATAACACCCCCCCATTACGTCATGCTTCAGAAATGTGGAAAATGGTCCGTTTTCAAATGTTTTATTTTTGAACGTCAGTTCACATTTGTAGGTGGATCATCAGTGTTAGAGCTAAAATTAGCATGTTTAAAGTGATTTTCATGCTTCCAGGGGCCCAAAACACAAGATTTATGGAATGGTTAAAAGTGCATGAAAATGGCCAATTTACTCACTCTGAGTTCTCAAAAAGGGTTTCTTCACCCCGGGAAGTTAATTAAATACCATTTGGAGGCATTTAATGTTCGAGCAAAAACGGCTGATTTTCGACAAAAGAGATAACACCCCCCCATTACGTCATGCTTCAGAAATGTGGAAAATGGTCAGTTTTCAAATGTTTTATTTTTGAACGTCAGTTCACATTTGTAGGTGGATCATCAGTGTTAGAGCTAAAATTAGCATGTTTAAAGTGATTTTCATGCTTCCAGGGGCCCAAAACACAAGATTTATGGAATGGTTAAAAGTGCATGAAAATGGCCAATTTACTCACTCTGAGTTCTCAAAAAGGGTTTCTTCACCCCGGGAAGTTAATTAAATACCATTTGGAGGCATTTAATGTTCGAGCAAAAACGGCTGATTTTCGACAAAAGAGATAACACCCCCCATTATGTCATGCTTCAGAAATGTGGAAAATGGTCCGTTTTCAAATGTTTTATTTTTGAACGTCAGTTCACATTTGTAGGTGGATCATCAGTGTTAGAGCTAAAATTAGAATGTTTAAAGTGATTTTCATGCTTCCAGGGGCTCGGGAAGTTAATTAAATACCATTTGGAGGCATTTAATGTTCGAGCAAAAACGGCTGATTTTCGACAAAAGAGATAACACCCCCCCATTACGTCATGCTTCAGAAATGTGGAAAATGGTCCGTTTTCAAATGTTTTATTTTTGAACGTCAGTTCACATTTGTAGGTGGATCATCAGTGTTAGAGCTAAAATTAGCATGTTTAAAGTGATTTTCATGCTTCCAGGGGCTCGGGAAGTGAAATAAATACCATTTGGAGGCATTTAATGTTCGAGCAAAAACGGCTGATTTTCGGCAAAAGAGATAACACCCCCCCATTACGTCATGCTTCAGAAATGTGGAAAATGGTCCGTTTTCAAATGTTTTATTTTTGAACGTCAGTTCACATTTGTAGGTGGATCATCAGTGTTAGAGCTAAAATTAGCATGTTTAAAGTGATTTTCATGCTTCCAGGGGCTCGGGAAGTTAATTAAATACCATTTGGAGGCATTTAATGTTCGAGCAAAAACGGCTGATTTTCGACAAAAGAGATAACACCCCCCCCATTACGTCATGCTTCAGAAATGTGGAAAATGGTCCGTTTTCAAATGTTTTATTTTTGAACGTCAGTTCACATTTGTAGGTGGATCATCAGTGTTAGAGCTAAAATTAGCATGTTTAAAGTGATTTTCATGCTTCCAGGGGCCCAAAACACAAGATTTATGGAATGGTTAAAAGTGCATGAAAATGGCCAATTTACTCACTCTGAGTTCTCAAAAAGGGTTTCTTCACCCCGGGAAGTTAATTAAATACCATTTGGAGGCATTTAATGTTCGAGCAAAAACGGCTGATTTTCGACAAAAGAGATAACACCCCCCCATTACGTCATGCTTCAGAAATGTGGAAAATGGTCCGTTTTCAAATGTTTTATTTTTGAACGTCAGTTCACATTTGTAGGTGGATCATCAGTGTTAGAGCTAAAATTAGCATGTTTAAAGTGATTTTCATGCTTCCAGGGGCTCGGGAAGTGAAATAAATACCATTTGGAGGCTTTTAATGTTCGAGCAAAAACGGCTGATTTTCGACAAAAGAGATAACACCCCCCCATTACGTCATGCTTCAGAAATGTGGAAAATGGTCCGTTTTCAAATGTTTTATTTTTGAACGTCAGTTCACATTTGTAGGTGGATCATCAGTGTTAGAGCTAAAATTAGCATGTTTAAAGTGATTTTCATGCTTCCAGGGGCTCGGGAAGTTAATTAAATACCATTTGGAGGCATTTAATGTTCGAGAAAAAACGGCTGATTTTCGACAAAAGAGATAACACCCCCCCATTACGTCATGCTTCAGAAATTTGGAAAATGGTCCGTTTTCAAATGTTTTATTTTTGAACGTCAGTTCACATTTGTAGGTGGATCATCAGTGTTAGAGCTAAAATTAGCATGTTTAAAGTGATTTTCATGCTTCCAGGGGCCCAAAACACAAGATTTATGGAATGGTTAAAAGTGCATGAAAATGGCCAATTTACTCACTCTGAGTACTCAAAAAGGGTTTCTTCACCCCGGGAAGTTAATTAAATACCATTTGGAGGCATTTAATGTTCGAGCAAAAACGGCTGATTTTCGACAAAAGAGATAACACCCCCCCATTACGTCATGCTTCAGAAATGTGGAAAATGGTCCGTTTTCAAATGTTTTATTTTTGAACGTCAGTTCACATTTGTATTTGGATCATCAGTGTTAGAGCTAAAATTAGCATGTTTAAAGTGATTTTCATGCTTCCAGGGGCCCAAAACACAAGATTTATGGAATGGTTAAAAGTGCATGAAAATGGCCAATTTACTCACTCTGAGTTCTCAAAAAGGGTTTATTCACCCCGGGAAGTTAATTAAATACCATTTGGAGGCATTTAATGTTCGAGCAAAAACGGCTGATTTTCGACAAAAGAGATAACACCCCCCCATTACGTCATGCTTCAGAAATGTGGAAAATGGTCCGTTTTCAAATGTTTTATTTTTGAACGTCAGTTCACATTTGTAGGTGGATCATCAGTGTTAGAGCTAAAATTAGCATGTTTAAAGTGATTTTCATGCTTCCAGGGGCTCGGGAAGTTAATTAAATACCATTTGGAGGCATTTAATGTTCGAGCAAAAACGGCTGATTTTCGACAAAAGAGATAACACCCCCCCATTACGTCATGTTTCAGAAATGTGGAAAATGGTCCGTTTTCAAATGTTTTATTTTTGAACGTCAGTTCACATTTGTAGGTGGATCATCAGTGTTAGAGCTAAAATTAGCATGTTTAAAGTGATTTTCATGCTTCCAGGGGCCCAAAACACAAGATTTATGGAATGGTTAAAAGTGCATGAAAATGGCCAATTTACTCACTCTGAGTTCTCAAAAAGGGTTTCTTCACCCCGGGAAGTTAATTAAATACCATTTGGAGGCATTTAATGTTCGAGCAAAACGGCTGATTTTCGACAAAAGAGATAACACCCCCCCATTACGTCATGCTTCAGAAATGTGGAAAATGGTCGTTTTCAAATGTTTTATTTTTGAACGTCAGTTCACATTTGTAGGTGGATCATCAGTGTTAGAGCTAAAATTAGCATGTTTAAAGTGATTTTCATGCTTCCAGGGGCTCGGGAAGTTAATTAAATACCATTTGGAGGCATTTAATGTTCGAGCAAAAACGGCTGATTTTCGACAAAGAGATAACACCCCCCCATTACGTCATGCTTCAGAAATGTGGAAAATGGTCCGTTTTCAAATGTTTTATTTTTGAACGTCAGTTCACATTTGTAGGTGGATCATCAGTGTTAGAGCTAAAATTAGCATGTTTAAAGTGATTTTCATGCTTCCAGGGGCTCGGGAAGTGAATAAATACCATTTGGAGGCATTAATGTTCGAGCAAAAACGGCTGATTTCGGCAAAAGAGATAACACCCCCCCATTACGTCATGCTTCAGAAATGTGGAAAATGGTCCGTTTCCAAATGTTTTATTTTTGAACGTCAGTTCACATTTGTAGGTGGATCATCAGTGTTAGAGCTAAAATTAGCATGTTTAAAGTGATTTTCATGCTTCCAGGGGCTCGGGAAGTTAATTAAATACCATTTGGAGGCATTTAATGTTCGAGCAAAAACGGCTGATTTTCGACAAAAGAGATAACACCCCCCCATTACGTCATGCTTTCAGAAATGTGGAAAATGGTCCGTTTTCAAATGTTTTATTTTTGAACGTCAGTTCACATTTGTAGGTGGATCATCAGTGTTAGAGCTAAAATTAGCATGTTTAAAGTGATTTTCATGCTTCCAGGGGCCCAAAACACAAGATTTATGGAATGGTTAAAAGTGCATGAAAATGGCCAATTTACTCACTCTGAGTTCTCAAAAAGGGTTTCTTCACCCCGGAAGTTAATTAAATACCATTTGGAGGCATTTAATGTTCGAGCAAAACGGCTGATTTTCGACAAAAGAGATAACACCCCCCCATTACGTCATGCTTCAGAAATGTGGAAAATGGTCCGTTTTCAAATGTTTTATTTTGAACGTCAGTTCACATTTGTAGGTGGATCATCAGTGTTAGAGCTAAAATTAGCATGTTTAAAGTGATTTTCATGCTTCCAGGGGCCCAAAACACAAGATTTATGGAATGGTTAAAAGTGCATGAAAATGGCCAATTTACTCACTCTGAGTTCTCAAAAAGGGTTTCTTCACCCCGGGAAGTTAATTAAATACCATTTGGAGGCATTTAATGTTCGAGCAAAAACGGCTGATTTTCGACAAAGAGATAACACCCCCCCATTACGTCATGCTTCAGAAATGTGGAAAATGGTCCGTTTTCAAATGTTTTATTTTTGAACGTCAGTTCACATTTGTAGGTGGATCATCAGTGTTAGAGCTAAAATTAGCATGTTTAAAGTGATTTTCATGCTTCCAGGGCTCGGGAAGTTAATTAAATACCATTTGGAGGCATTTAATGTTCGAGCAAAACGGCTGATTTTCGACAAAAGAGATAAACACCCCCCCATTACGTCATGCTTCAGAAATGTGGAAAATGGTCCGTTTTCAAATGTTTTATTTTTGAACGTCAGTTCACATTTGTAGGTGGATCATCAGTGTTAGAGCCAAAATTAGCATGTTTAAAGTGATTTTCATGCTTCCAGGGGCTCGGGAAGTGAAATAAATACATTTGGAGGCATTTAATGTTCGAGCAAAAACGGCTGATTTTCGGCAAAAGAGATAACACCCCCCCCATTACGTCATGCTTCAGAAATGTGGAAAATGGTCCGTTTTCAAATGTTTTATTTTTGAACGTCAGTTCACATTTGTAGGTGGATCATCAGTGTTAGAGCTAAAATTAGCATGTTTAAAGTGATTTTCATGCTTCCAGGGGCTCGGGAAGTTAATTAAATACCATTTGGAGGCATTTAATGTTCGAGCAAAAACGGCTGATTTTCGACAAAAGAGAAAACACCCCCCCATTACGTCATGCTTCAGAAATGTGGAAATGGTCCGTTTTCAAATGTTTTATTTTTGAACGTCAGTTCACATTTGTAGGTGGATCATCAGTGTTAGAGCTAAAATTAGCATGTTTAAAGTGATTTCATGCTTCCAGGGGCCCAAAACACAAGATTTATGGAATGGTTAAAAGTGCATGAAAATGGCCAATTTACTCACTCTGAGTTCTCAAAAAGGGTTTCTTCACCCCGGGAAGTTAATTAAATACCATTTGGAGGCATTTAATGTTCGAGCAAAACGGCTGATTTTCGACAAAGAGATAACACCCCCCATTACGTCATGCTTCAGAAATGTGGAAAATGGTCCGTTTTCAAATGTTTTATTTTTGAACGTCAGTTCACATTTGTAGGTGGATCATCAGTGTTAGAGCTAAAATTAGCATGTTTAAAGTGATTTTCATGCTTCCAGGGGCTCGGGAAGTGAATAAATACCATTTGGAGGCATTTAATGTTCGAGCAAAAACGGCTGATTTTCGACAAAAGAGATAACACCCCCCCATTACGTCATGCTTCAGAAATGTGGAAATGGTCCGTTTTCAAATGTTTTATTTTTGAACGTCAGTTCACATTTGTAGGTGGATCATCAGTGTTAGAGCTAAAATTAGCATGTTTAAAGTGATTTTCATGCTTCCAGGGCTCGGGAAGTTAATTAAATACCATTTGGAGGCATTTAATGTTCGAGAAAAACGGCTGATTTTCGACAAAGAGATAACACCCCCCCATTACGTCATGCTTCAGAAATTTGGAAAATGGTCCGTTTTCAAATGTTTTATTTTTGAACGTCAGTTCACATTTGTAGGTGGATCATCAGTGTTAGAGCTAAAATTAGCATGTTTAAAGTGATTTTCATGCTTCCAGGGGCCCAAAACACAAGATTTATGCCATAAATCTTGTGTTTTGGGCCCCTGGAAGCATGAAAATCACTTTAAACATGCTAATTTTAGCTCTAACACTGATGATCCACCTACAAATGTGAACTGACGTTCAAAAATAAAACATTTGAAAACGGACCATTTTCCAAATTTCTGAAGCATGACGTAATGGGGGGGTGTTATCTCTTTTGTCGAAAATCAGCCGTTTTTCTCGAACATTAAATGCCTCCAAATGGTATTTAATTAACTTCCCGAGCCCCTGGAAGCATGAAAATCACTTTAAACATGCTAATTTTAGCTCTAACACTGATGATCCACCTACAAATGTGAACTGACGTTCAAAAATAAAACATTTGAAAACGGACCATTTTCCACATTTCTGAAGCATGACGTAATGGGGGGGTGTTATCTCTTTTGTCGAAAATCAGCCGTTTTTGCTCGAACATTAAATGCCTCCAAATGGTATTTATTTCACTTCCCGAGCCCCTGGAAGCATGAAAATCACTTTAAACATGCTAATTTTAGCTCTAACACTGATGATCCACCTACAAATGTGAACTGACGTTCAAAAATAAAACATTTGAAAACGGACCATTTTCCACATTTCTGAAGCATGACGTAATGGGGGGGTGTTATCTCTTTTGTCGAAAATCAGCCGTTTTTGCTCGAACATTAAATGCCTCCAAATGGTATTTAATTAACTTCCCGGGGTGAAGAAACCCTTTTTGAGAACTCAGAGTGAGTAAATTGGCCATTTTCATGCACTTTTAACCATTCCATAAATCTTGTGTTTTGGGCCCCTGGAAGCATGAAAATCACTTTAAACATGCTAATTTTAGCTCTAACACTGATGATCCACCTACAAATGTGAACTGACGTTCAAAAATAAAACATTTGAAAACGGACCATTTTCCACATTTCTGAAGCATGACGTAATGGGGGGGTGTTTTCTCTTTTGTCGAAAATCAGCCGTTTTTGCTCGAACATTAAATGCCTCCAAATGGTATTTAATTAACTTCCCGAGCCCCTGGAAGCATGAAAATCACTTTAAACATGCTAATTTTAGCTCTAACACTGATGATCCACCTACAAATGTGAACTGACGTTCAAAAATAAAACATTTGAAAACGGACCATTTTCCACATTTCTGAAGCATGACGTAATGGGGGGGTGTTATCTCTTTTGCCGAAAATCAGCCGTTTTGCTCGAACATTAAATGCCTCCAAATGGTATTTATTTCACTTCCCGAGCCCCTGGAAGCATGAAAATCACTTTAAACATGCTAATTTTGGCTCTAACACTGATGATCCACCTACAAATGTGAACTGACGTTCAAAAATAAAACATTTGAAAACGGACCATTTTCCACATTTCTGAAGCATGACGTAATGGGGGGGTGTTATCTCTTTTGTCGAAAATCAGCCGTTTTTGCTCGAACATTAAATGCCTCCAAATGGTATTTAATTAACTTCCCGAGCCCCTGGAAGCATGAAAATCACTTTAAACATGCTAATTTTAGCTCTAACACTGATGATCCACCTACAAATGTGAACTGACGTTCAAAAATAAAACATTTGAAAACGGACCATTTTCCACATTTCTGAAGCATGACGTAATGGGGGGGTGTTATCTCTTTTGTCGAAAATCAGCCGTTTTGCTCGAACATTAAATGCCTCCAAATGGTATTTAATTAACTTCCCGGGTGAAGAAACCCTTTTTGAGAACTCAGAGTGAGTAAATTGGCCATTTTCATGCACTTTTAACCATTCCATAAATCTTGTGTTTTGGGCCCCTGGAAGCATGAAAATCACTTTAAACATGCTAATTTTAGCTCTAACACTGATGATCCACCTACAAATGTGAACTGACGTTCAAAAATAAAACATTTGAAAACGGACCATTTTCCACATTTCTGAAGCATGACGTAATGGGGGGGTGTTATCTCTTTTGTCGAAAATCAGCCGTTTTTGCTCGAACATTAAATGCCTCCAAATGGTATTTAATTAACTTCCCGGGGTGAAGAAACCCTTTTTGAGAACTCAGAGTGAGTAAATTGGCCATTTTCATGCACTTTTAACCATTCCATAAATCTTGTGTTTTGGGCCCTGGAAGCATGAAAATCACTTTAAACATGCTAATTTTAGCTCTAACACTGATGATCCACCTACAAATGTGAACTGACGTTCAAAAATAAAACATTTGAAAACGGACCATTTTCCACATTTCTGAAGCATGACGTAATGGGGGGGTGTTATCTCTTTTGTCGAAAATCAGCCGTTTTTGCTCGAACATTAAATGCCTCCAAATGGTATTTAATTAACTTCCCGAGCCCCTGGAAGCATGAAAATCACTTTAAACATGCTAATTTTAGCTCTAACACTGATGATCCACCTACAAATGTGAACTGACGTTCAAAAATAAAACATTTGGAAACGGACCATTTTCCACATTTCTGAAGCATGACGTAATGGGGGGGTGTTATCTCTTTTGCCGAAAATCAGCCGTTTTTGCTCGAACATTAAATGCCTCCAAATGGTATTTATTTCACTTCCCGAGCCCCTGGAAGCATGAAAATCACTTTAAACATGCTAATTTTAGCTCTAACACTGATGATCCACCTACAAATGTGAACTGACGTTCAAAAATAAAACATTTGAAAACGGACCATTTTCCACATTTCTGAAGCATGACGTAATGGGGGGGTGTTATCTCTTTTGTCGAAAATCAGCCGTTTTTGCTCGAACATTAAATGCCTCCAAATGGTATTTAATTAACTTCCCGAGCCCCTGGAAGCATGAAAAATCACTTTAAACATGCTAATTTTAGCTCTAACACTGATGATCCACCTACAAATGTGAACTGACGTTCAAAAATAAAACATTTGAAAACGGACCATTTTCCACATTTCTGAAGCATGACGTAATGGGGGGGTGTTATCTCTTTTGTCGAAAATCAGCCGTTTTTGCTCGAACATTAAATGCCTCCAAATGGTATTTAATTAACTTCCCGGGGTGAAGAAACCCTTTTTGAGAACTCAGAGTGAGTAAATTGGCCATTTTCATGCACTTTTAACCATTCCATAAATCTTGTGTTTTGGGCCCCTGGAAGCATGAAAATCACTTTAAACATGCTAATTTTAGCTCTAACACTGATGATCCACCTACAAATGTGAACTGACGTTCAAAAATAAAACATTTGAAAACGGACCATTTTCCACATTTCTGAAACATGACGTAATGGGGGGGTGTTATCTCTTTTGTCGAAAATCAGCCGTTTTTGCTCGAACATTAAATGCCTCCAAATGGTATTTAATTAACTTCCCGAGCCCCTGGAAGCATGAAAATCACTTTAAACATGCTAATTTTAGCTCTAACACTGATGATCCACCTACAAATGTGAACTGACGTTCAAAAATAAAACATTTGAAAACGGACCATTTTCCACATTTCTGAAGCATGACGTAATGGGGGGGTGTTATCTCTTTTGTCGAAAATCAGCCGTTTTTGCTCGAACATTAAATGCCTCCAAATGGTATTTAATTAACTTCCCGGGGTGAATAAACCCTTTTTGAGAACTCAGAGTGAGTAAATTGGCCATTTTCATGCACTTTTAACCATTCCATAAATCTTGTGTTTTGGGCCCCTGGAAGCATGAAAATCACTTTAAACATGCTAATTTTAGCTCTAACACTGATGATCCAAATACAAATGTGAACTGACGTTCAAAAATAAAACATTTGAAAACGGACCATTTTCCACATTTCTGAAGCATGACGTAATGGGGGGGTGTTATCTCTTTTGTCGAAAATCAGCCGTTTTTGCTCGAACATTAAATGCCTCCAAATGGTATTTAATTAACTTCCCGGGGTGAAGAAACCCTTTTTGAGTACTCAGAGTGAGTAAATTGGCCATTTTCATGCACTTTTAACCATTCCATAAATCTTGTGTTTTGGGCCCCTGGAAGCATGAAAATCACTTTAAACATGCTAATTTTAGCTCTAACACTGATGATCCACCTACAAATGTGAACTGACGTTCAAAAATAAAACATTTGAAAACGGACCATTTTCCAAATTTCTGAAGCATGACGTAATGGGGGGGTGTTATCTCTTTTGTCGAAAATCAGCCGTTTTTTCTCGAACATTAAATGCCTCCAAATGGTATTTAATTAACTTCCCGAGCCCCTGGAAGCATGAAAATCACTTTAAACATGCTAATTTTAGCTCTAACACTGATGATCCACCTACAAATGTGAACTGACGTTCAAAAATAAAACATTTGAAAACGGACCATTTTCCACATTTCTGAAGCATGACGTAATGGGGGGGTGTTATCTCTTTTGTCGAAAATCAGCCGTTTTTGCTCGAACATTAAAAGCCTCCAAATGGTATTTATTTCACTTCCCGAGCCCCTGGAAGCATGAAAATCACTTTAAACATGCTAATTTTAGCTCTAACACTGATGATCCACCTACAAATGTGAACTGACGTTCAAAAATAAAACATTTGAAAACGGACCATTTTCCACATTTCTGAAGCATGACGTAATGGGGGGGTGTTATCTCTTTTGTCGAAAATCAGCCGTTTTTGCTCGAACATTAAATGCCTCCAAATGGTATTTAATTAACTTCCCGGGGTGAAGAAACCCTTTTTGAGAACTCAGAGTGAGTAAATTGGCCATTTTCATGCACTTTTAACCATTCCATAAATCTTGTGTTTTGGGCCCCTGGAAGCATGAAAATCACTTTAAACATGCTAATTTTAGCTCTAACACTGATGATCCACCTACAAATGTGAACTGACGTTCAAAAATAAAACATTTGAAAACGGACCATTTTCCACATTTCTGAAGCATGACGTAATGGGGGGGGTGTTATCTCTTTTGTCGAAAATCAGCCGTTTTTGCTCGAACATTAAATGCCTCCAAATGGTATTTAATTAACTTCCCGAGCCCCTGGAAGCATGAAAATCACTTTAAACATGCTAATTTTAGCTCTAACACTGATGATCCACCTACAAATGTGAACTGACGTTCAAAAATAAAACATTTGAAAACGGACCATTTTCCACATTTCTGAAGCATGACGTAATGGGGGGGTGTTATCTCTTTTGCCGAAAATCAGCCGTTTTTGCTCGAACATTAAATGCCTCCAAATGGTATTTATTTCACTTCCCGAGCCCCTGGAAGCATGAAAATCACTTTAAACATGCTAATTTTAGCTCTAACACTGATGATCCACCTACAAATGTGAACTGACGTTCAAAAATAAAACATTTGAAAACGGACCATTTTCCACATTTCTGAAGCATGACGTAATGGGGGGGTGTTATCTCTTTTGTCGAAAATCAGCCGTTTTTGCTCGAACATTAAATGCCTCCAAATGGTATTTAATTAACTTCCCGAGCCCCTGGAAGCATGAAAATCACTTTAAACATTCTAATTTTAGCTCTAACACTGATGATCCACCTACAAATGTGAACTGACGTTCAAAAATAAAACATTTGAAAACGGACCATTTTCCACATTTCTGAAGCATGACATAATGGGGGGTGTTATCTCTTTTGTCGAAAATCAGCCGTTTTTGCTCGAACATTAAATGCCTCCAAATGGTATTTAATTAACTTCCCGGGGTGAAGAAACCCTTTTTGAGAACTCAGAGTGAGTAAATTGGCCATTTTCATGCACTTTTAACCATTCCATAAATCTTGTGTTTTGGGCCCCTGGAAGCATGAAAATCACTTTAAACATGCTAATTTTAGCTCTAACACTGATGATCCACCTACAAATGTGAACTGACGTTCAAAAATAAAACATTTGAAAACTGACCATTTTCCACATTTCTGAAGCATGACGTAATGGGGGGGTGTTATCTCTTTTGTCGAAAATCAGCCGTTTTTGCTCGAACATTAAATGCCTCCAAATGGTATTTAATTAACTTCCCGGGGTGAAGAAACCCTTTTTGAGAACTCAGAGTGAGTAAATTGGCCATTTTCATGCACTTTTAACCATTCCATAAATCTTGTGTTTTGGGCCCCTGGAAGCATGAAAATCACTTTAAACATGCTAATTTTAGCTCTAACACTGATGATCCACCTACAAATGTGAACTGACGTTCAAAAATAAAACATTTGAAAACGGACCATTTTCCACATTTCTGAAGCATGACGTAATGGGGGGGTGTTATCTCTTTTGTCGAAAATCAGCCGTTTTTTCTCGAACATTAAATGCCTCCAAATGGTATTTAATTAACTTCCCGAGCCCCTGGAAGCATGAAAATCACTTTAAACATGCTAATTTTAGCTCTAACACTGATGATCCACCTACAAATGTGAACTGACGTTCAAAAATAAAACATTTGAAAACGGACCATTTTCCACATTTCTGAAGCATGACGTAATGGGGGGGTGTTATCTCTTTTGTCGAAAATCAGCCGTTTTTGCTCGAACATTAAAAGCCTCCAAATGGTATTTATTTCACTTCCCGAGCCCCTGGAAGCATGAAAATCACTTTAAACATGCTAATTTTAGCTCTAACACTGATGATCCACCTACAAATGTGAACTGACGTTCAAAAATAAAACATTTGAAAACGGACCATTTTCCACATTTCTGAAGCATGACGTAATGGGGGGGTGTTATCTCTTTTGTCGAAAATCAGCCATTTTTGCTCGAACATTAAATGCCTCCAAATGGTATTTAATTAACTTCCCGGGGTGAAGAAACCCTTTTTGAGAACTCAGAGTGAGTAAATTGGCCATTTTCATGCACTTTTAACCATTCCATAAATCTTGTGTTTTGGGCCCCTGGAAGCATGAAAATCACTTTAAACATGCTAATTTTAGCTCTAACACTGATGATCCACCTACAAATGTGAACTGACGTTCAAAAATAAAACATTTGAAAACGGACCATTTTCCACATTTCTGAAGCATGACGTAATGGGGGGGTGTTATCTCTTTTGTCGAAAATTAGCCGTTTTTGCTCGAACATTAAATGCCTCCAAATGGTATTTAATTAACTTCCCGAGCCCCTGGAAGCATGAAAATCACTTTAAACATGCTAATTTTAGCTCTAACACTGATGATCCACCTACAAATGTGAACTGACGTTCAAAAATAAAACATTTGAAAACGGACCATTTTCCACATTTCTGAAGCATGACGTAATGGGGGGGTGTTATCTCTTTTGTCGAAAATCAGCCGTTTTTGCTCGAACATTAAATGCCTCCAAATGGTATTTAATTAACTTCCCGAGCCCCTGGAAGCATGAAAATCACTTTAAACATGCTAATTTTAGCTCTAACACTGATGATCCACCTACAAATGTGAACTGACGTTCAAAAATAAAACATTTGAAAACGGACCATTTTCCACATTTCTGAAGCATGACGTAATGGGGGGGTGTTATCTCTTTTGCCGAAAATCAGCCGTTTTTGCTCGAACATTAAATGCCTCCAAATGGTATTTATTTCACTTCCCGAGCCCCTGGAAGCATGAAAATCACTTTAAACATGCTAATTTTAGCTCTAACACTGATGATCCACCTACAAATGTGAACTGACGTTCAAAAATAAAACATTTGAAAACGGACCATTTTCCACATTTCTGAAGCATGACGTAATGGGGGGGTGTTATCTCTTTTGTCGAAAATCAGCCGTTTTTGCTCGAACATTAAATGCCTCCAAATGGTATTTAATTAACTTCCCGAGCCCCTGGAAGCATGAAAATCACTTTAAACATGCTAATTTTAGCTCTAACACTGATGATCCACCTACAAATGTGAACTGACGTTCAAAAATAAAACATTTGAAAACGGACCATTTTCCACATTTCTGAAGCATGACGTAATGGGGGGGTGTTATCTCTTTTGTCGAAAATCAGCCGTTTTTGCTCGAACATTAAATGCCTCCAAATGGTATTTAATTAACTTCCCGGGGTGAAGAAACCCTTTTTGAGAACTCAGAGTGAGTAAATTGGCCATTTTCATGCACTTTTAACCATTCCATAAATCTTGTGTTTTGGGCCCCTGGAAGCATGAAAATCACTTTAAACATGCTAATTTTAGCTCTAACACTGATGATCCACCTACAAATGTGAACTGACGTTCAAAAATAAAACATTTGAAAACGGACCATTTTTCACATTTCTGAAGCATGACGTAATGGGGGGGTGTTATATCTTTTGTCGAAAATCAGCCGTTTTTGCTCGAACATTAAATGCCTCCAAATGGTATTTAATTAACTTCCCGAGCCCCTGGAAGCATGAAAATCACTTTAAACATGCTAATTTTAGCTCTAACACTGATGATCCACCTACAAATGTGAACTGACGTTCAAAAATAAAACATTTAAAAACGGACCATTTTCCACATTTCTGAAGCATGACGTAATGGGGGGGTGTTATCTCTTTTGTCGAAAATCAGCCGTTTTTGCTCGAACATTAAATGCCTCCAAATGGTATTTAATAACTTCCCGGGGTGAAGAAACCCTTTTTGAGAACTCAGAGTGAGTAAATTGGCCATTTTCATGCACTTTTAACCATTCCATAAATCTTGTGTTTTGGGCCCCTGGAAGCATGAAAATCACTTTAAACATGCTAATTTTAGCTCTAACACTGATGATCCACCTACAAATGTGAACTGACGTTCAAAAATAAAACATTTGAAAACGGACCATTTTCCACATTTCTGAAGCATGACGTAATGGGGGGGTGTTATCTCTTTTGTCGAAAAAATCAGCCGTTTTGCTCGAACATTAAATGCCTCCAAATGCTATTTAATTAACTTCCCGGGGTGAAGAAACCCTTTTTGAGTACTCAGAGTGAGTAAATTGGTCATTTTCATGCACTTTTAACCATTCCATAAATCTTGTGTTTTGGGCCCCTGGAAGCATGAAAATCACTTTAAACATGCTAATTTTAGCTCTAACACTGATGATCCACCTACAAATGTGAACTGACGTTCAAAAATTAAAACATTTGAAAACGGACCATTTTCCACATTTCTGAAGCATGACGTAATGGGGGGGTGTTATCTCTTTTGTCGAAAATCAGCCGTTTTTGCTCGAACATTAAATGCCTCCAAATGGTATTTAATTAACTTCCCGGGGTGAAGAAACCCTTTTTGAGAACTCAGAGTGAGTAAATTGGCCATTTTCATGCACTTTTAACCATTCCATAAATCTTGTGTTTAGGGCCCCTGGAAGCATGAAAATCACTTTAAACATGCTAATTTTAGCTCTAACACTGATGATCCACCTACAAATGTGAACTGACGTTCAAAAATAAAACATTTGAAAACGGACCATTTTCCACTTTTCTGAAGCATGACGTAATGGGGGGGTGTTATCTCTTTTGTCGAAAATCAGCCGTTTTTGCTCGAACATTAAATGCCTCCAAATGGTAATTAATTATCTTCCCATTTTCCACATTTCTGAAGCATGACGTAATGGGGGGGTGTTATCTCTTTTGTCGAAAATCAGCCGTTTTTGCTCGAACATTAAATGCCTCCAAATGGTATTTAATTAACTTCCCGGGGTGAAGAAACCCTTTTTGAGAACTCAGAGTGAGTAAATTGGCCATTTTCATGCACTTTTAACCATTCCATAAATCTTGTGTTTTGGGCCCCTGGAAGCATGAAAATCACTTTAAACATGCTAATTTTAGCTCTAACACTGATGATCCACCTACAAATGTGAACTGACGTTCAAAAATAAAACATTTAAAAACGGACCATTTTCCACATTTCTGAAGCATGACGTAATGGGGGGGTGTTATCTCTTTTGTCGAAAATCAGCCATTTTTGCTCGAACATTAAATGCCTCCAAATGGTATTTAATTAACTTCCCGGGGTGAAGAAACCCTTTTTGAGAACTCAGAGTGAGTAAATTGGCCATTTTCATGCACTTTTAACCATTCCATAAATCTTGTGTTTTGGGCCCCTGGAAGCATGAAAATCACTTTAAACATGCTAATTTTAGCTCTAACACTGATGATCCACCTACAAATGTGAACTGACGTTCAAAAATAAAACATTTGAAAACGGACCATTTTCCACATTTCTGAAGCATGACGTAATGGGGGGGTGTTATCTCTTTTGTCGAAAATCAGCCGTTTTTGCTCGAACATTAAATGCCTCCAAATGGTATTTAATTAACTTCCCGGGGTGAAGAAACCCTTTTTGAGAACTCAGAGTGAGTAAATTGGCCATTTTCATGCACTTTTAACCATTCCATAAATCTTGTGTTTTGGGCCCCTGGAAGCATGAAAATCACTTTAAACATGCTAATTTTAGCTCTAACACTGATGATCCACCTACAAATGTGAACTGACGTTCAAAAATAAAACATTTGAAAACGGACCATTTTCCACATTTCTGAAGCATGACGTAATGGGGGGGTGTTATCTCTTTTGTCGAAAATCAGCTGTTTTTGCTCGAACATTAAATGCCTCCAAATGGTATTTAATTAACTTCCCGGGGTGAAGAAACCCTTTTTGAGTACTCAGAGTGAGTAAATTGGCCATTTTCATGCACTTTTAACCATTCCATAAATCTTGTGTTTTGGGCCCCTGGAAGCATGAAAATCACTTTAAACATGCTAATTTTAGCTCTAACACTGATGATCCACCTACAAATGTGAACTGACGTTCAAAAATAAAACATTTGAAAACGGACCATTTTCCAAATTTCTGAAGCATGACGTAATGGGGGGGTGTTATCTCTTTTGTCGAAAATCAGCCGTTTTTTCTCGAACATTAAATGCCTCCAAATGGTATTTAATTAACTTCCCGAGCCCCTGGAAGCATGAAAATCACTTTAAACATGCTAATTTTAGCTCTAACACTGATGATCCACCTACAAATGTGAACTGACGTTCAAAAATAAAACATTTGAAAACGGACCATTTTCCACATTTCTGAAGCATGACGTAATGGGGGGGTGTTATCTCTTTTGTCGAAAATCAGCCGTTTTTGCTCGAACATTAAATGCCTCCAAATGGTATTTATTTCACTTCCCGAGCCCCTGGAAGCATGAAAATCACTTTAAACATGCTAATTTTAGCTCTAACACTGATGATCCACCTACAAATGTGAACTGACGTTCAAAAATAAAACATTTGAAAACGGACCATTTTCCACATTTCTGAAGCATGACGTAATGGGGGGGTGTTATCTCTTTTGTCGAAAATCAGCCGTTTTTGCTCGAACATTAAATGCCTCCAAATGGTATTTAATTAACTTCCCGGGGTGAAGAAACCCTTTTTGAGAAAGAACTCAGAGTGAGTAAATTGGCCATTTTCATGCACTTTTAACCATTCCATAAATCTTCCCGAGCCCCTGGAAGCATGAAAATCACTTTAAACATGCTAATTTTAGCTCTAACACTGATGATCCACCTACAAATGTGAACTGACGTTCAAAAATAAAACATTTGAAAACGGACCATTTTCCACATTTCTGAAGCATGACGTAATGGGGGGGTGTTATCTCTTTTGCCGAAAATCAGCCGTTTTTGCTCGAACATTAAATGCCTCCAAATGGTATTTATTTCACTTCCCGAGCCCCTGGAAGCATGAAAATCACTTTAAACATGCTAATTTTAGCTCTAACACTGATGATCCACCTACAAATGTGAACTGACGTTCAAAAATAAAACATTTGAAAACGGACCATTTTCCACATTTCTGAAGCATGACGTAATGGGGGGGTGTTATCTCTTTTGTCGAAAATCAGCCGTTTTTGCTCGAACATTAAATGCCTCCAAATGGTATTTAATTAACTTCCCGAGCCCCTGGAAGCATGAAAATCACTTTAAACATTCTAATTTTAGCTCTAACACTGATGATCCACCTACAAATGTGAACTGACGTTCAAAAATAAAACATTTGAAAACGGACCATTTTCCACATTTCTGAAGCATGACATAATGGGGGGTGTTATCTCTTTTGTCGAAAATCAGCCGTTTTTGCTCGAACATTAAATGCCTCCAAATGGTATTTAATTAACTTCCCGGGGTGAAGAAACCCTTTTTGAGAACTCAGAGTGAGTAAATTGGCCATTTTCATGCACTTTTAACCATTCCATAAATCTTGTGTTTTGGGCCCCTGGAAGCATGAAAATCACTTTAAACATGCTAATTTTAGCTCTAACACTGATGATCCACCTACAAATGTGAACTGACGTTCAAAAATAAAACATTTGAAAACTGACCATTTTCCACATTTCTGAAGCATGACGTAATGGGGGGGTGTTATCTCTTTTGTCGAAAATCAGCCGTTTTTGCTCGAACATTAAATGCCTCCAAATGGTATTTAATTAACTTCCCGGGGTGAAGAAACCCTTTTTGAGAACTCAGAGTGAGTAAATTGGCCATTTTCATGCACTTTTAACCATTCCATAAATCTTGTGTTTTGGGCCCCTGGAAGCATGAAAATCACTTTAAACATGCTAATTTTAGCTCTAACACTGATGATCCACCTACAAATGTGAACTGACGTTCAAAAATAAAACATTTGAAAACGGACCATTTTCCACATTTCTGAAGCATGACGTAATGGGGGGGTGTTATCTCTTTTGTCGAAAATCAGCCGTTTTTTCTCGAACATTAAATGCCTCCAAATGGTATTTAATTAACTTCCCGAGCCCCTGGAAGCATGAAAATCACTTTAAACATGCTAATTTTAGCTCTAACACTGATGATCCACCTACAAATGTGAACTGACGTTCAAAAATAAAACATTTGAAAACGGACCATTTTCCACATTTCTGAAGCATGACGTAATGGGGGGGTGTTATCTCTTTTGTCGAAAATCAGCCGTTTTTGCTCGAACATTAAAAGCCTCCAAATGGTATTTATTTCACTTCCCGAGCCCCTGGAAGCATGAAAATCACTTTAAACATGCTAATTTTAGCTCTAACACTGATGATCCACCTACAAATGTGAACTGACGTTCAAAAATAAAACATTTGAAAACGGACCATTTTCCACATTTCTGAAGCATGACGTAATGGGGGGGTGTTATCTCTTTTGTCGAAAATCAGCCATTTTTGCTCGAACATTAAATGCCTCCAAATGGTATTTAATTAACTTCCCGGGGTGAAGAAACCCTTTTTGAGAACTCAGAGTGAGTAAATTGGCCATTTTCATGCACTTTTAACCATTCCATAAATCTTGTGTTTTGGGCCCCTGGAAGCATGAAAATCACTTTAAACATGCTAATTTTAGCTCTAACACTGATGATCCACCTACAAATGTGAACTGACGTTCAAAAATAAAACATTTGAAAACGGACCATTTTCCACATTTCTGAAGCATGACGTAATGGGGGGGTGTTATCTCTTTTGTCGAAAATTAGCCGTTTTTGCTCGAACATTAAATGCCTCCAAATGGTATTTAATTAACTTCCCGAGCCCCTGGAAGCATGAAAATCACTTTAAACATGCTAATTTTAGCTCTAACACTGATGATCCACCTACAAATGTGAACTGACGTTCAAAAATAAAACATTTGAAAACGGACCATTTTCCACATTTCTGAAGCATGACGTAATGGGGGGGTGTTATCTCTTTTGTCGAAAATCAGCCGTTTTTGCTCGAACATTAAATGCCTCCAAATGGTATTTAATTAACTTCCCGAGCCCCTGGAAGCATGAAAATCACTTTAAACATGCTAATTTTAGCTCTAACACTGATGATCCACCTACAAATGTGAACTGACGTTCAAAAATAAAACATTTGAAAACGGACCATTTTCCACATTTCTGAAGCATGACGTAATGGGGGGGTGTTATCTCTTTTGCCGAAAATCAGCCGTTTTTGCTCGAACATTAAATGCCTCCAAATGGTATTTATTTCACTTCCCGAGCCCCTGGAAGCATGAAAATCACTTTAAACATGCTAATTTTAGCTCTAACACTGATGATCCACCTACAAATGTGAACTGACGTTCAAAAATAAAACATTTGAAAACGGACCATTTTCCACATTTCTGAAGCATGACGTAATGGGGGGGTGTTATCTCTTTTGTCGAAAATCAGCCGTTTTTGCTCGAACATTAAATGCCTCCAAATGGTATTTAATTAACTTCCCGAGCCCCTGGAAGCATGAAAATCACTTTAAACATGCTAATTTTAGCTCTAACACTGATGATCCACCTACAAATGTGAACTGACGTTCAAAAATAAAACATTTGAAAACGGACCATTTTCCACATTTCTGAAGCATGACGTAATGGGGGGGTGTTATCTCTTTTGTCGAAAATCAGCCGTTTTTGCTCGAACATTAAATGCCTCCAAATGGTATTTAATTAACTTCCCGGGGTGAAGAAACCCTTTTTGAGAACTCAGAGTGAGTAAATTGGCCATTTTCATGCACTTTTAACCATTCCATAAATCTTGTGTTTTGGGCCCCTGGAAGCATGAAAATCACTTTAAACATGCTAATTTTAGCTCTAACACTGATGATCCACCTACAAATGTGAACTGACGTTCAAAAATAAAACATTTGAAAACGGACCATTTTTCACATTTCTGAAGCATGACGTAATGGGGGGGTGTTATATCTTTTGTCGAAAATCAGCCGTTTTTGCTCGAACATTAAATGCCTCCAAATGGTATTTAATTAACTTCCCGAGCCCCTGGAAGCATGAAAATCACTTTAAACATGCTAATTTTAGCTCTAACACTGATGATCCACCTACAAATGTGAACTGACGTTCAAAAATAAAACATTTAAAAACGGACCATTTTCCACATTTCTGAAGCATGACGTAATGGGGGGGTGTTATCTCTTTTGTCGAAAATCAGCCGTTTTTGCTCGAACATTAAATGCCTCCAAATGGTATTTAATTAACTTCCCGGGGTGAAGAAACCCTTTTTGAGAACTCAGAGTGAGTAAATTGGCCATTTTCATGCACTTTTAACCATTCCATAAATCTTGTGTTTTGGGCCCCTGGAAGCATGAAAATCACTTTAAACATGCTAATTTTAGCTCTAACACTGATGATCCACCTACAAATGTGAACTGACGTTCAAAAATAAAACATTTGAAAACGGACCATTTTCCACATTTCTGAAGCATGACGTAATGGGGGGGTGTTATCTCTTTTGTCGAAAAAATCAGCCGTTTTTGCTCGAACATTAAATGCCTCCAAATGCTATTTAATTAACTTCCCGGGGTGAAGAAACCCTTTTTGAGTACTCAGAGTGAGTAAATTGGTCATTTTCATGCACTTTTAACCATTCCATAAATCTTGTGTTTTGGGCCCCTGGAAGCATGAAAATCACTTTAAACATGCTAATTTTAGCTCTAACACTGATGATCCACCTACAAATGTGAACTGACGTTCAAAAATTAAAACATTTGAAAACGGACCATTTTCCACATTTCTGAAGCATGACGTAATGGGGGGGTGTTATCTCTTTTGTCGAAAATCAGCCGTTTTTGCTCGAACATTAAATGCCTCCAAATGGTATTTAATTAACTTCCCGGGGTGAAGAAACCCTTTTTGAGAACTCAGAGTGAGTAAATTGGCCATTTTCATGCACTTTTAACCATTCCATAAATCTTGTGTTTAGGGCCCCTGGAAGCATGAAAATCACTTTAAACATGCTAATTTTAGCTCTAACACTGATGATCCACCTACAAATGTGAACTGACGTTCAAAAATAAAACATTTGAAAACGGACCATTTTCCACTTTTCTGAAGCATGACGTAATGGGGGGGTGTTATCTCTTTTGTCGAAAATCAGCCGTTTTTGCTCGAACATTAAATGCCTCCAAATGGTAATTAATTATCTTCCCATTTTCCACATTTCTGAAGCATGACGTAATGGGGGGGTGTTATCTCTTTTGTCGAAAATCAGCCGTTTTTGCTCGAACATTAAATGCCTCCAAATGGTATTTAATTAACTTCCCGGGGTGAAGAAACCCTTTTTGAGAACTCAGAGTGAGTAAATTGGCCATTTTCATGCACTTTTAACCATTCCATAAATCTTGTGTTTTGGGCCCCTGGAAGCATGAAAATCACTTTAAACATGCTAATTTTAGCTCTAACACTGATGATCCACCTACAAATGTGAACTGACGTTCAAAAATAAAACATTTAAAAACGGACCATTTTCCACATTTCTGAAGCATGACGTAATGGGGGGGTGTTATCTCTTTTGTCGAAAATCAGCCATTTTTGCTCGAACATTAAATGCCTCCAAATGGTATTTAATTAACTTCCCGGGGTGAAGAAACCCTTTTTGAGAACTCAGAGTGAGTAAATTGGCCATTTTCATGCACTTTTAACCATTCCATAAATCTTGTGTTTTGGGCCCCTGGAAGCATGAAAATCACTTTAAACATGCTAATTTTAGCTCTAACACTGATGATCCACCTACAAATGTGAACTGACGTTCAAAAATAAAACATTTGAAAACGGACCATTTTCCACATTTCTGAAGCATGACGTAATGGGGGGGTGTTATCTCTTTTGTCGAAAATCAGCCGTTTTTGCTCGAACATTAAATGCCTCCAAATGGTATTTAATTAACTTCCCGGGGTGAAGAAACCCTTTTTGAGAACTCAGAGTGAGTAAATTGGCCATTTTCATGCACTTTTAACCATTCCATAAATCTTGTGTTTTGGGCCCCTGGAAGCATGAAAATCACTTTAAACATGCTAATTTTAGCTCTAACACTGATGATCCACCTACAAATGTGAACTGACGTTCAAAAATAAAACATTTGAAAACGGACCATTTTCCACATTTCTGAAGCATGACGTAATGGGGGGGTGTTATCTCTTTTGTCGAAAATCAGCTGTTTTTGCTCGAACATTAAATGCCTCCAAATGGTATTTAATTAACTTCCCGGGGTGAAGAAACCCTTTTTGAGTACTCAGAGTGAGTAAATTGGCCATTTTCATGCACTTTTAACCATTCCATAAATCTTGTGTTTTGGGCCCCTGGAAGCATGAAAATCACTTTAAACATGCTAATTTTAGCTCTAACACTGATGATCCACCTACAAATGTGAACTGACGTTCAAAAATAAAACATTTGAAAACGGACCATTTTCCAAATTTCTGAAGCATGACGTAATGGGGGGGTGTTATCTCTTTTGTCGAAAATCAGCCGTTTTTTCTCGAACATTAAATGCCTCCAAATGGTATTTAATTAACTTCCCGAGCCCCTGGAAGCATGAAAATCACTTTAAACATGCTAATTTTAGCTCTAACACTGATGATCCACCTACAAATGTGAACTGACGTTCAAAAATAAAACATTTGAAAACGGACCATTTTCCACATTTCTGAAGCATGACGTAATGGGGGGGTGTTATCTCTTTTGTCGAAAATCAGCCGTTTTTGCTCGAACATTAAATGCCTCCAAATGGTATTTATTTCACTTCCCGAGCCCCTGGAAGCATGAAAATCACTTTAAACATGCTAATTTTAGCTCTAACACTGATGATCCACCTACAAATGTGAACTGACGTTCAAAAATAAAACATTTGAAAACGGACCATTTTCCACATTTCTGAAGCATGACGTAATGGGGGGGTGTTATCTCTTTTGTCGAAAATCAGCCGTTTTTGCTCGAACATTAAATGCCTCCAAATGGTATTTAATTAACTTCCCGGGGTGAAGAAACCCTTTTTGAGAACTCAGAGTGAGTAAATTGGCCATTTTCATGCACTTTTAACCATTCCATAAATCTTGTGTTTTGGGCCCCTGGAAGCATGAAAATCACTTTAAACATGCTAATTTTAGCTCTAACACTGATGATCCACCTACAAATGTGAACTGACGTTCAAAAATAAAACATTTGAAAACGGACCATTTTCCACATTTCTGAAGCATGACGTAATGGGGGGGTGTTATCTCTTTTGTCGAAAATCAGCCGTTTTTGCTCGAACATTAAATGCCTCCAAATGGTATTTAATTAACTTCCCGAGCCCCTGGAAGCATGAAAATCACTTTAAACATGCTAATTTTAGCTCTAACACTGATGATCCACCTACAAATGTGAACTGACGTTCAAAAATAAAACATTTGACAACGGACCATTTTCCACATTTCTGAAGCATGACGTAATGGGGGGGTGTTATCTCTTTTGCCGAAAATCAGCCGTTTTTGCTCGAACATTAAATGCCTCCAAATGGTATTTATTTCACTTCCCGAGCCCCTGGAAGCATGAAAATCACTTTAAACATGCTAATTTTAGCTCTAACACTGATGATCCACCTACAAATGTGAACTGACGTTCAAAAATAAAACATTTGAAAACGGACCATTTTCCACATTTCTGAAGCATGACGTAATGGGGGGGTGTTATCTCTTTTGTCGAAAATCAGCCGTTTTTGCTCGAACATTAAATGCCTCCAAATGGTATTTAATTAACTTCCCGAGCCCCTGGAAGCATGAAAATCACTTTAAACATGCTAATTTTAGCTCTAACACTGATGATCCACCTACAAATGTGAACTGACGTTCAAAAATAAAACATTTGACAACGGACCATTTTCCACATTTCTGAAGCATGACGTAATGGGGGGGTGTTATCTCTTTTGTCGAAAATCAGCCGTTTTTGCTCGAACATTAAATGCCTCCAAATGGTATTTAATTAACTTCCCGGGGTGAAGAAACCCTTTTTGAGAACTCAGAGTGAGTAAATTGGCCATTTTCATGCACTTTTAACCATTCCATAAATCTTGTGTTTTGGGCCCCTGGAAGCATGAAAATCACTTTAAACATGCTAATTTTAGCTCTAACACTGATGATCCACCTACAAATGTGAACTGACGTTCAAAAATAAAACATTTGAAAACGGACCATTTTCCACATTTCTGAAGCATGACGTAATGGGGGGGTGTTATCTCTTTTGTCGAAAATCAGCCGTTTTTGCTCGAACATTAAATGCCTCCAAATGGTATTTAATTAACTTCCCGGGGTGAAGAAACCCTTTTTGAGAACTCAGAGTGAGTAAATTGGCCATTTTCATGCACTTTTAACCATTCCATAAATCTTGTGTTTTGGGCCCCTGGAAGCATGAAAATCACTTTAAACATGCTAATTTTAGCTCTAACACTGATGATCCACCTACAAATGTGAACTGACGTTCAAAAATAAAACATTTGAAAACGGACCATTTTCCACATTTCTGAAGCATGACGTAATGGGGGGGTGTTATCTCTTTTGTGGAAAATCAGCCGTTTTTGCTCGAACATTAAATGCCTCCAAATGGTATTTAATTAACTTCCCGAGCCCCTGGAAGCATGAAAATCACTTTAAACATGCTAATTTTAGCTCTAACACTGATGATCCACCTACAAATGTGAACTGACGTTCAAAAATAAAACATTTGAAAACGGACCATTTTCCACATTTCTGAAGCATGACGTAATGGGGGGGTGTTATCTCTTTTGCCGAAAATCAGCCGTTTTTGCTCGAACATTAAATGCCTCCAAATGGTATTTATTTCACTTCCCGAGCCCCTGGAAGCATGAAAATCACTTTAAACATGCTAATTTTAGCTCTAACACTGATGATCCACCTACAAATGTGAACTGACGTTCAAAAATAAAACATTTGAAAACGGACCATTTTCCACATTTCTGAAGCATGACGTAATGGGGGGGTGTTATCTCTTTTGTCGAAAATCAGCCGTTTTTGCTCGAACATTAAATGCCTCCAAATGGTATTTAATTAACTTCCCGAGCCCCTGGAAGCATGAAAATCACTTTAAACATGCTAATTTTAGCTCTAACACTGATGATCCACCTACAAATATGAACTGACGTTCAAAAATAAAACATTTGAAAACGGACCATTTTCCACATTTCTGAAGCATGACATAATGGGGGGGTGTTATCTCCTTTGTCGAAAATCAGCCGTTTTTGCTCGAACATTAAATGCCTCCAAATGGTATTTAATTAACTTCCCGGGGTGAAGAAACCCTTTTTGAGAACTCAGAGTGAGTAAATTGGCCATTTTCATGCACTTTTAACCATTCCATAAATCTTGTGTTTTGGGCCCCTGGAAGCATGAAAATCACTTTAAACATGCTAATTTTAGCTCTAACACTGATGATCCACCTACAAATGTGAACTGACGTTCAAAAATAAAACATTTGAAAACGGACCATTTTCCACATTTCTGAAGCATGACGTAATGGGGGGGTGTTATCTCTTTTGTCGAAAATCAGCCGTTTTTGCTCGAACATTAAATGCCTCCAAATGGTATTTAATTAACTTCCCGGGGTGAAGAAACCCTTTTTGAGAACTCAGAGTGAGTAAATTGGCCATTTTCATGCACTTTTAACCATTCCATAAATCTTGTGTTTTGGGCCCCTGGAAGCATGAAAATCACTTTAAACATGCTAATTTTAGCTCTAACACTGATGATCCAAATACAAATGTGAACTGACGTTCAAAAATAAAACATTTGAAAACGGACCATTTTCCACATTTCTGAAGCATGACGTAATGGGGGGGTGTTATCTCTTTTGTCGAAAATCAGCCGTTTTTGCTCGAACATTAAATGCCTCCAAATGGTATTTAATTAACTTCCCGGGGTGAAGAAACCCTTTTTGAGTACTCAGAGTGAGTAAATTGGCCATTTTCATGCACTTTTAACCATTCCATAAATCTTGTGTTTTGGGCCCCTGGAAGCATGAAAATCACTTTAAACATGCTAATTTTAGCTCTAACACTGATGATCCACCTACAAATGTGAACTGACGTTCAAAAATAAAACATTTGAAAACGGACCATTTTCCAAATTTCTGAAGCATGACGTAATGGGGGGGTGTTATCTCTTTTGTCGAAAATCAGCCGTTTTTTCTCGAACATTAAATGCCTCCAAATGGTATTTAATTAACTTCCCGAGCCCCTGGAAGCATGAAAATCACTTTAAACATGCTAATTTTAGCTCTAACACTGATGATCCACCTACAAATGTGAACTGACGTTCAAAAATAAAACATTTGAAAACGGACCATTTTCCACATTTCTGAAGCATGACGTAATGGGGGGGTGTTATCTCTTTTGTCGAAAATCAGCCGTTTTTGCTCGAACATTAAAAACCTCCAAATGGTATTTATTTCACTTCCCGAGCCCCTGGAAGCATGAAAATCACTTTAAACATGCTAATTTTAGCTCTAACACTGATGATCCACCTACAAATGTGAACTGACGTTCAAAAATAAAACATTTGAAAACGGACCATTTTCCACATTTCTGAAGCATGACGTAATGGGGGGGTGTTATCTCTTTTGTCGAAAATCAGCCGTTTTTGCTCGAACATTAAATGCCTCCAAATGGTATTTAATTAACTTCCCGGGGTGAAGAAACCCTTTTTGAGAACTCAGAGTGAGTAAATTGGCCATTTTCATGCACTTTTAACCATTCCATAAATCTTGTGTTTTGGGCCCCTGGAAGCATGAAAATCACTTTAAACATGCTAATTTTAGCTCTAACACTGATGATCCACCTACAAATGTGAACTGACGTTCAAAAATAAAACATTTGAAAACGGACCATTTTCCACATTTCTGAAGCATGACGTAATGGGGGGGTGTTATCTCTTTTGTCGAAAATCAGCCGTTTTTGCTCGAACATTAAATGCCTCCAAATGGTATTTAATTAACTTCCCGAGCCCCTGGAAGCATGAAAATCACTTTAAACATGCTAATTTTAGCTCTAACACTGATGATCCACCTACAAATGTGAACTGACGTTCAAAAATAAAACATTTGAAAACGGACCATTTTCCACATTTCTGAAGCATGACGTAATGGGGGGGTGTTATCTCTTTTGCCGAAAATCAGCCGTTTTTGCTCGAACATTAAATGCCTCCAAATGGTATTTATTTCCCTTCCCGAGCCCCTGGAAGCATGAAAATCACTTTAAACATGCTAATTTTAGCTCTAACACTGATGATCCACCTACAAATGTGAACTGACGTTCAAAAATAAAACATTTGAAAACGGACCATTTTCCAAATTTCTGAAGCATGACGTAATGGGGGGGTGTTATCTCTTTTGTCGAAAATCAGCCGTTTTTTCTCGAACATTAAATGCCTCCAAATGGTATTTAATTAACTTCCCGAGCCCCTGGAAGCATGAAAATCACTTTAAACATGCTAATTTTAGCTCTAACACTGATGATCCACCTACAAATGTGAACTGACGTTCAAAAATAAAACATTTGAAAACGGACCATTTTCCACATTTCTGAAGCATGACGTAATGGGGGGGTGTTATCTCTTTTGTCGAAAATCAGCCGTTTTTGCTCGAACATTAAAAGCCTCCAAATGGTATTTATTTCACTTCCCGAGCCCCTGGAAGCATGAAAATCACTTTAAACATGCTAATTTTAGCTCTAACACTGATGATCCACCTACAAATGTGAACTGACGTTCAAAAATAAAACATTTGAAAACGGACCATTTTCCACATTTCTGAAGCATGACGTAATGGGGGGGTGTTATCTCTTTTGTCGAAAATCAGCCGTTTTTGCTCGAACATTAAATGCCTCCAAATGGTATTTAATTAACTTCCCGGGGTGAAGAAACCCTTTTTGAGAACTCAGAGTGAGTAAATTGGCCATTTTCATGCACTTTTAACCATTCCATAAATCTTGTGTTTTGGGCCCCTGGAAGCATGAAAATCACTTTAAACATGCTAATTTTAGCTCTAACACTGATGATCCACCTACAAATGTGAACTGACGTTCAAAAATAAAACATTTGAAAACGGACCATTTTCCACATTTCTGAAGCATGACGTAATGGGGGGGTGTTATCTCTTTTGTCGAAAATCAGCCGTTTTTGCTCGAACATTAAATGCCTCCAAATGGTATTTAATTAACTTCCCGAGCCCCTGGAAGCATGAAAATCACTTTAAACATGCTAATTTTAGCTCTAACACTGATGATCCACCTACAAATGTGAACTGACGTTCAAAAATAAAACATTTGAAAACGGACCATTTTCCACATTTCTGAAGCATGACGTAATGGGGGGGTGTTATCTCTTTTGCCGAAAATCAGCCGTTTTTGCTCGAACATTAAATGCCTCCAAATGGTATTTATTTCCCTTCCCGAGCCCCTGGAAGCATGAAAATCACTTTAAACATGCTAATTTTAGCTCTAACACTGATGATCCACCTACAAATGTGAACTGACGTTCAAAAATAAAACATTTGAAAACGGACCATTTTCCACATTTCTGAAGCATGACGTAATGGGGGGGTGTTATCTCTTTTGTCGAAAATCAGCCGTTTTTGCTCGAACATTAAATGCCTCCAAATGGTATTTAATTAACTTCCCGAGCCCCTGGAAGCATGAAAATCACTTTAAACATGCTAATTTTAGCTCTAACACTGATGATCCACCTACAAATGTGAACTGACGTTCAAAAATAAAACATTTGAAAACGGACCATGTTCCACATTTCTGAAGCATGACATAATGGGGGGGTGTTATCTCTTTTGTCGAAAATCAGCCGTTTTTGCTCGAACATTAAATGCCTCCAAATGGTATTTAATTAACTTCCCGGGGTGAAGAAACCCTTTTTGAGAACTCAGAGTGAGTAAATTGGCCATTTTCATGCACTTTTAACCATTCCATAAATCTTGTGTTTTGGGCCCCTGGAAGCATGAAAATCACTTTAAACATGCTAATTTTAGCTCTAACACTGATGATCCACCTACAAATGTGAACTGACGTTCAAAAATAAAACATTTGAAAACGGACCATTTTCCACATTTCTGAAGCATGACGTAATGGGGGGGTGTTATCTCTTTTGTCGAAAATCAGCCGTTTTTGCTCGAACATTAAATGCCTCCAAATGGTATTTAATTAACTTCCCGGGGTGAAGAAACCCTTTTTGAGAACTCAGAGTGAGTAAATTGGCCATTTTCATGCACTTTTAACCATTCCATAAATCTTGTGTTTTGGGCCCCTGGAAGCATGAAAATCACTTTAAACATGCTAATTTTAGCTCTAACACTGATGATCCACCTACAAATGTGAACTGACGTTCAAAAATAAAACATTTGAAAACGGACCATTTTCCACATTTCTGAAGCATGACGTAATGGGGGGGTGTTATCTCTTTTGTCGAAAATCAGCCGTTTTTGCTCGAACATTAAATGCCTCCAAATGGTATTTAATTAACTTCCCGAGCCCCTGGAAGCATGAAAATCACTTTAAACATGCTAATTTTAGCTCTAACACTGATGATCCACCTACAAATGTGAACTGACGTTCAAAAATAAAACATTTGAAAACGGACCATTTTCCACATTTCTGAAGCATGACGTAATGGGGGGGTGTTATCTCTTTTGTCGAAAATCAGCCGTTTTTGCTCGAACATTAAATGCCTCCAAATGGTATTTAATTAACTTCCCGGGGTGAAGAAACCCTTTTTGAGAACTCAGAGTGAGTAAATTGGCCATTTTCATGCACTTTTAACCATTCCATAAATCTTGTGTTTTGGGCCCCTGGAAGCATGAAAATCACTTTAAACATGCTAATTTTAGCTCTAACACTGATGATCCAAATACAAATGTGAACTGACGTTCAAAAATAAAACATTTGAAAACGGACCATTTTCCACATTTCTGAAGCATGACGTAATGGGGGGGTGTTATCTCTTTTGTCGAAAATCAGCCGTTTTTGCTCGAACATTAAATGCCTCCAAATGGTATTTAATTAACTTCCCGGGGTGAAGAAACCCTTTTTGAGTACTCAGAGTGAGTAAATTGGCCATTTTCATGCACTTTTAACCATTCCATAAATCTTGTGTTTTGGGCCCCTGGAAGCATGAAAATCACTTTAAACATGCTAATTTTAGCTCTAACACTGATGATCCACCTACAAATGTGAACTGACGTTCAAAAATAAAACATTTGAAAACGGACCATTTTCCAAATTTCTGAAGCATGACGTAATGGGGGGGTGTTATCTCTTTTGTCGAAAATCAGCCGTTTTTTCTCGAACATTAAATGCCTCCAAATGGTATTTAATTAACTTCCCGAGCCCCTGGAAGCATGAAAATCACTTTAAACATGCTAATTTTAGCTCTAACACTGATGATCCACCTACAAATGTGAACTGACGTTCAAAAATAAAACATTTGAAAACGGACCATTTTCCACATTTCTGAAGCATGACGTAATGGGGGGGTGTTATCTCTTTTGTCGAAAATCAGCCGTTTTTGCTCGAACATTAAAAGCCTCCAAATGGTATTTATTTCACTTCCCGAGCCCCTGGAAGCATGAAAATCACTTTAAACATGCTAATTTTAGCTCTAACACTGATGATCCACCTACAAATGTGAACTGACGTTCAAAAATAAAACATTTGAAAACGGACCATTTTCCACATTTCTGAAGCATGACGTAATGGGGGGGTGTTATCTCTTTTGTCGAAAATCAGCCGTTTTTGCTCGAACATTAAATGCCTCCAAATGGTATTTAATTAACTTCCCGGGGTGAAGAAACCCTTTTTGAGAACTCAGAGTGAGTAAATTGGCCATTTTCATGCACTTTTAACCATTCCATAAATCTTGTGTTTTGGGCCCCTGGAAGCATGAAAATCACTTTAAACATGCTAATTTTAACTCTAACACTGATGATCCACCTACAAATGTGAACTGACGTTCAAAAATAAAACATTTGAAAACGGACCATTTTCCACATTTCTGAAGCATGACGTAATGGGGGGGTGTTATCTCTTTTGTCGAAAATTAGCCGTTTTTGCTCGAACATTAAATGCCTCCAAATGGTATTTAATTAACTTCCCGAGCCCCTGGAAGCATGAAAATCACTTTAAACATGCTAATTTTAGCTCTAACACTGATGATCCACCTACAAATGTGAACTGACGTTCAAAAATAAAACATTTGAAAACGGACCATTTTCCACATTTCTGAAGCATGACGTAATGGGGGGGTGTTATCTCTTTTGTCGAAAATCAGCCGTTTTTGCTCGAACATTAAATGCCTCCAAATGGTATTTAATTAACTTCCCGAGCCCCTGGAAGCATGAAAATCACTTTAAACATGCTAATTTTAGCTCTAACACTGATGATCCACCTACAAATGTGAACTGACGTTCAAAAATAAAACATTTGAAAACGGACCATTTTCCACATTTCTGAAGCATGACGTAATGGGGGGGTGTTATCTCTTTTGTCGAAAATCAGCCGTTTTTGCTCGAACATTAAATGCCTCCAAATGGTATTTAATTAACTTCCCGGGGTGAAGAAACCCTTTTTGAGAACTCAGAGTGAGTAAATTGGCCATTTTCATGCACTTTTAACCATTCCATAAATCTTGTGTTTTGGGCCCCTGGAAGCATGAAAATCACTTTAAACATGCTAATTTTAGCTCTAACACTGATGATCCACCTACAAATGTGAACTGACGTTCAAAAATAAAACATTTGAAAACGGACCATTTTCCAAATTTCTGAAGCATGACGTAATGGGGGGGTGTTATCTCTTTTGTCGAAAATCAGCCGTTTTTTCTCGAACATTAAATGCCTCCAAATGGTATTTAATTAACTTCCCGAGCCCCTGGAAGCATGAAAATCACTTTAAACATGCTAATTTTAGCTCTAACACTGATGATCCACCTACAAATGTGAACTGACGTTCAAAAATAAAACATTTGAAAACGGACCATTTTCCACATTTCTGAAGCATGACGTAATGGGGGGGTGTTATCTCTTTTGTCGAAAATCAGCCGTTTTTGCTCGAACATTAAATGCCTCCAAATGGTATTTAATTAACTTCCCGAGCCCCTGGAAGCATGAAAATCACTTTAAACATGCTAATTTTAGCTCTAACACTGATGATCCACCTACAAATGTGAACTGACGTTCAAAAATAAAACATTTGAAAACGGACCATTTTCCACATTTCTGAAGCATGACGTAATGGGGGGGTGTTATCTCTTTTGCCGAAAATCAGCCGTTTTTGCTCGAACATTAAATGCCTCCAAATGGTATTTATTTCACTTCCCGAGCCCCTGGAAGCATGAAAATCACTTTAAACATGCTAATTTTAGCTCTAACACTGATGATCCACCTACAAATGTGAACTGACGTTCAAAAATAAAACATTTGAAAACGGACCATTTTCCACATTTCTGAAGCATGACGTAATGGGGGGGTGTTATCTCTTTTGTCGAAAATCAGCCGTTTTTGCTTGAACATTAAATGCCTCCAAATGGTATTTAATTAACTTCCCGAGCCCCTGGAAGCATGAAAATCACTTTAAACATGCTAATTTTAGCTCTAACACTGATGATCCACCTACAAATGTGAACTGACGTTCAAAAATAAAACATTTGAAAACGGACCATTTTCCACATTTCTGAAGCATGACGTAATGGGGGGGTGTTATCTCTTTTGTCGAAAATCAGCCGTTTTTGCTCGAACATTAAATGCATCCAAATGGTATTTAATTAACTTCCCGGGGTGAAGAAACCCTTTTTGAGAACTCAGAGTGAGTAAATTGGCCATTTTCATGCACTTTTAACCATTCCATAAATCTTGTGTTTTGGGCCCCTGGAAGCATGAAAATCACTTTAAACATGCTAATTTTAGCTCTAACACTGATGATCCACCTACAAATGTGAACTGACGTTCAAAAATAAAACATTTGAAAACGGACCATTTTTGGCATTTCTGAAGCATGACGTAATGGGGGGGTGTTATCTCTTTTGTCGAAAATCAGCCGTTTTTGCTCGAACATTAAATGCCTCCAAATGGTATTTAATTAACTTCCCGAGCCCCTGGAAGCATGAAAATCACTTTAAACATGCTAATTTTAGCTCTAACACTGATGATCCACCTACAAATGTGAACTGACGTTCAAAAATAAAACATTTAAAAACGGACCATTTTCCACATTTCTGAAGCATGACGTAATGGGGGGGTGTTATCTCTTTTGTCGAAAATCAGCCGTTTTTGCTCGAACATTAAATGCCTCCAAATGGTATTTAATTAACTTCCCGGGGTGAAGAAACCCTTTTTGAGAACCCAGAGTGAGTAAATTGGCCATTTTCATGCACTTTTAACCATTCCATAAATCTTGTGTTTTGGGCCCCTGGAAGCATGAAAATCACTTTAAACATGCTAATTTTAGCTCTAACACTGATGATCCACCTACAAATGTGAACTGACGTTCAAAAATAAAACATTTGAAAACGGACCATTTTCCACATTTCTGAAGCATGACGTAATGGGGGGGGTGTTATCTCTTTTGTCGAAAATCAGTCGTTTTTGCTCGAACATTAAATGCCTCCAAATGGTATTTAATTAACTTCCCGGGGTGAAGAAACCCTTTTTGAGTACTCAGAGTGAGTAAATTGGTCATTTTCATGCACTTTTAACCATTCCATAAATCTTGTGTTTTGGGCCCCTGGAAGCATGAAAATCACTTTAAACATGCTAATTTTAGCTCTAACACTGATGATCCACCTACAAATGTGAACTGACGTTCAAAAATTAAAACATTTGAAAACGGACCATTTTCCACATTTCTGAAGCATGACGTAATGGGGGGGTGTTATCTCTTTTGTCGAAAATCAGCCGTTTTTGCTCGAACATTAAATGCCTCCAAATGGTATTTAATTAACTTCCCGAGCCCCTGGAAGCATGAAAATCACTTTAAACATGCTAATTTTAGCTCTAACACTGATGATCCACCTACAAATGTGAACTGACGTTCAAAAATAAAATATTTAAAAACGGACCATTTTCCACATTTCTGAAGCATGACGTAATGGGGGGGTGTTATCTCTTTTGTCGAAAATCAGCCGTTTTTGCTCGAACATTAAATGCCTCCAAATGGTATTTAATTAACTTCCCGGGGTGAAGAAACCCTTTTTGAGAACTCAGAGTGAGTAAATTGGCCATTTTCATGCACTTTTAACCATTCCATAAATCTTGTGTTTTGGGCCCCTGGAAGCATGAAAATCACTTTAAACATGCTAATTTTAGCTCTAACACTGATGATCCACCTACAAATGTGAACTGACGTTCAAAAATAAAACATTTGAAAACAGACCATTTTCCACATTTCTGAAGCATGACGTAATGGGGGGGTGTTATCTCTTTTGTCGAAAATCAGCCGTTTTTGCTCGAACATTAAATGCCTCCAAATGGTATTTAATTAACTTCCCGGGGTGAAGAAACCCTTTTTGAGTACTCAGAGTGAGTAAATTGGCCATTTTCATGCACTTTTAACCATTCCATAAATCTTGTGTTTTGGGCCCCTGGAAGCATGAAAATCACTTTAAACATGCTAATTTTAGCTCTAACACTGATGATCAACCTACAAATGTGAACTGACGTTCAAAAATAAAACATTTGAAAACGGACCATTTTCCACATTTCTGAAGCATGACATAATGGGGGGGTGTTATCTCTTTTGTCGAAAATCAGCCGTTTTTGCTCGAACATTAAATGCCTCCAAATGGTATTTAATTAACTTCCCGAGCCCCTGGAAGCATGAAAATCACTTTAAACATGCTAATTTTAGCTCTAACACTGATGATCCACCTACAAATGTGAACTGACGTTCAAAAATAAAACATTTGAAAACGGACCATTTTCCACATTTCTGAAGCATGACGTAATGGGGGGGTGTTATCTCTTTTGTCGAAAATAAGCCGTTTTTGCTCGAACATTAAATGCCTCCAAATGGTATTTAATTAACTTTCCGGGGTGAAGAAACCCTTTTTGAGAACTCAGAGTGAGTAAATTGGCCATTTTCATGCACTTTTAACCATTCCATAAATCTTGTGTTTTGGGCCCCTGGAAGCATGAAAATCACTTTAAACATGCTAATTTTAGCTCTAACACTGATGATCCACCTACAAATGTGAACTGACGTTCAAAAATAAAACATTTGAAAACGGACCATTTTCCACATTTCTGAAGCATGACGTAATGGGGGGGTGTTATCTCTTTTGTCGAAAATCAGCCGTTTTTGCTCGAACATTAAATGCCTCCAAATGGTATTTAATTAACTTCCCGAGCCCCTGGAAGCATGAAAATCACTTTAAACATGCTAATTTTAGCTCTAACACTGATGATCCACCTACAAATGTGAACTGACGTTCAAAAATAAAACATTTGAAAACGGACCATTTTCCACATTTCTGAAGCATGACGTAATGGGGGGGTGTTATCTCTTTTGTCGAAAATCAGCCGTTTTTGCTCGAACATTAAATGCCTCCAAATGGTATTTAATTAACTTCCCGGGGTGAAGAAACCCTTTTTGAGAACTCAGAGTGAGTAAATTGGCCATTTTCATGCACTTTTAACCATTCCATAAATCTTGTGTTTTGGGCCCCTGGAAGCATGAAAATCACTTTAAACATGCTAATTTTAGCTCTAACACTGATGATCCACCTACAAATGTGAACTAACGTTCAAAAATAAAACATTTGAAAACGGACCATTTTCCACATTTCTGAAGCATGGCGTAATGGGGGGGTGTTATCTCTTTTGTCGAAAATCAGCCGTTTTTGCTCGAACATTAAATGCCTCCAAATGGTATTTAATTAACTTCCCGGGGTGAAGAAACCCTTTTTGAGTACTCAGAGTGAGTAAATTGGCCATTTTCATGCACTTTTAACCATTCCATAAATCTTGTGTTTTGGGCCCCTGGAAGCATGAAAATCACTTTAAACATGCTAATTTTAGCTCTAACACTGATGATCCACCTACAAATGTGAACTGACGTTCAAAAATAAAACATTTGAAAACGGACCATTTTCCAAATTTCTGAAGCATGACGTAATGGGGGGGTGTTATCTCTTTTGTCGAAAATCAGCCGTTTTTTCTCGAACATTAAATGCCTCCAAATGGTATTTAATTAACTTCCCGAGCCCTTGGAAGCATGGAAATCACTTTAAACATGCTAATTTTAGCTCTAACACTGATGATCCACCTACAAATGTGAACTGACGTTCAAAAATAAAACATTTGAAAACGGACCATTTTCCACATTTCTGAAGCATGACTTAATGGGGGGGTGTTATCTCTTTTGTCGAAAATCAGCCGTTTTTGCTCGAACATTAAATGCCTCCAAATGGTATTTATTTCACTTCCCGAGCCTCTGGAAGCATGAAAATCACTTTAAACATGCTAATTTTAGCTCTAACACTGATGATCCACCTACAAATGTGAACTGACGTTCAAAAATAAAACATTTGAAAACGGACCATTTTCCACATTTCTGAAGCATGACGTAATGGGGGGGTGTTATCTCTTTTGTCGAAAATCAGCCGTTTTTGCTCGAACATTAAATGCCTCCAAATGGTATTTAATTAACTTCCCGGGGTGAAGAAACCCTTTTTGAGAACTCAGAGTGAGTAAATTGGCCATTTTCATGCACTTTTAACCATTCCATAAATCTTGTGTTTTGGGCCCCTGGAAGCATGAAAATCACTTTAAACATGCTAATTTTAGCTCTAACACTGATGATCCACCTACAAATGTGAACTGACGTTCAAAAATAAAACATTTGAAAACGGACAATTTTCCACATTTCTGAAGCATGACGTAATGGGGGGGTGTTATCTCTTTTGTCGAAAATTAGCCGTTTTTGCTCGAACATTAAATGCCTCTAAATGGTATTTAATTAACTTCCCGAGCCCCTGGAAGCATGAAAATCACTTTAAACATGCTAATTTTAGCTCTAACACTGATGATCCACCTACAAATGTGAACTGACGTTCAAAAATAAAACATTTGAAAACGGACCCTTTTCCACATTTCTGAAGCATGACGTAATGGGGGGGTGTTATCTCTTTTGTCGAAAATCAGCCGTTTTTGCTCGAACATTAAATGCCTCCAAATGGTATTTAATTAACTTCCCGAGCCCCTGGAAGCATGAAAATCACTTTAAACATGCTAATTTTAGCTCTAACACTGATGATCCACCTACAAATGTGAACTGACGTTCAAAAATAAAACATTTGAAAACGGACCATTTTCCACATTTCTGAAGCATGACGTAGCGGGGGGGTGTTATCTCTTTTGTCGAAAATCAGCCGTTTTTGCTCGAACATTAAATGCCTCCAAATGGTATTTAATTAACTTCCCGGGGTGAAGAAACCCTTTTTGAGAACTCAGAGTGAGTAAATTGGCCATTTTAATGCACTTTTAACCATTCCATAAATCTTGTGTTTTGGGCCCCTGGAAGCATGAAAATCACTTTAAACATGCTAATTTTAGCTCTAACACTGATGATCCACCTACAAATGTGAACTGACGTTCAAAAATAAAACATTTGAAAACGGACCATTTTCCACATTTCTGAAGCATGACGTAATGGGGGGGTGTTATCTCTTTTGTCGAAAATCAGCCGTTTTTGCTCGAACATTAAATGCCTCCAAATGGTATTTAATTAACTTCCCGAGCCCCTGGAAGCATGAAAATCACTTTAAACATGCTAATTTTAGCTCTAACACTGATGATCCACCTACAAATGTGAACTGACGTTCAAAAATAAAACATTTGAAAACGGACCATTTTCCACATTTCTGAAGCATGACGTAATGGGGGGGTGTTATCTCTTTTGTCGAAAATCAGCCGTTTTTGCTCGAACATTAAATGCCTCCAAATGGTATTTAATTAACTTCCCGAGCCCCTGGAAGCATGAAAATCACTTTAAACATGCTAATTTTAGCTCTAACACTGATGATCCACCTACAAATGTGAACTGACGTTCAAAAATAAAACATTTGAAAACGGACCATTTTCCACATTTCTGAAGCATGACGTAATGGGGGGGTGTTATCTCTTTTGCCGAAAATCAGCCGTTTTTGCTCGAACATTAAATGCCTCCAAATTGTATTTATTTCACTTCCCGAGCCCCTGGAAGCATGAAAATCACTTTAAACATGCTAATTTTAGCTCTAACACTGATGATCCACCTACAAATGTGAACTGACGTTCAAAAATAAAACATTTGAAAACGGACCATTTTCCACATTTCTGAAGCATGACGTAATGGGGGGGTGTTATCTCTTTTGTCGAAAATCAGCCGTTTTTGCTCGAACATTAAATGCCTCCAAATGGTATTTAATTAACTTCCCGAGCCCCTGGAAGCATGAAAATCACTTTAAACATGCTAATTTTAGCTCTAACACTGATGATCCACCTACAAATGTGAACTGACGTTCAAAAATAAAACATTTGAAAACGGACCATTTTCCACATTTCTGAAGCATGACGTAATGGGGGGGTGTTATCTCTTTTGTCGAAAATCAGCCGTTTTTGCTCGAACATTAAATGCCTCCAAATGGTATTTAATTAACTTCCCGGGGTGAAGAAACCCTTTTTGAGAACTCAGAGTGAGTAAATTGGCCATTTTCATGCACTTTTAACCATTCCATAAATCTTGTGTTTTGGGCCCCTGGAAGCATGAAAATCACTTTAAACATGCTAATTTTAGCTCTAACACTGATGATCCACCTACAAATGTGAACTGACGTTCAAAAATAAAACATTTGAAAACGGACCATTTTCCACATTTCTGAAGCATGACGTAATGGGGGGGGTGTTATCTCTTTTGTCGAAAATCAGCCGTTTTTGCTCGAACATTAAATGCCTCCAAATGGTATTTAATTAACTTCCCGAGCCCCTGGAAGCATGAAAATCACTTTAAACATGCTAATTTTAGCTCTAACACTGATGATCCACCTACAAATGTGAACTGACGTTCAAAAATAAAACATTTAAAAACGGACCATTTTCCACATTTCTGAAGCATGACGTAATGGGGGGGTGTTATCTCTTTTGTCGAAAATCAGCCGTTTTTGCTCGAACATTAAATGCCTCCAAATGGTATTTAATTAACTTCCCGGGGTGAAGAAACCCTTTTTGAGAACTCAGAGTGAGTAAATTGGCCATTTTCATGCACTTTTAACCATTCCATAAATCTTGTGTTTTGGGCCCCTGGAAGCATGAAAATCACTTTAAACATGCTAATTTTAGCTCTAACACTGATGATCCACCTACAAATGTGAACTGACGTTCAAAAATAAAACATTTGAAAACGGACCATTTTCCACATTTCTGAAGCATGACGTAATGGGGGGGTGTTATCTCTTTTGTCGAAAATCAGCCGTTTTTGCTCGAACATTAAATGCCTCCAAATGGTATTTAATTAACTTCCCGGGGTGAAGAAACCCTTTTTGAGTACTCAGAGTGAGTAAATTGGTCATTTTCATGCACTTTTAACCATTCCATAAATCTTGTGTTTTGGGCCCCTGGAAGCATGAAAATCACTTTAAACATGCTAATTTTAGCTCTAACACTGATGATCCACCTACAAATGTGAACTGACGTTCAAAAATAAAACATTTGAAAACGGACCATTTTCCACATTTCTGAAGCATGACGTAATGGGGGGGGGTGTTATCTCTTTTGTCGAAAATCAGCCGTTTTTGCTCGAACATTAAATGCCTCCAAATGGTATTTAATTAACTTCCCGAGCCCCTGGAAGCATGAAAATCACTTTAAACATGCTAATTTTAGCTCTAACACTGATGATCCACCTACAAATGTGAACTGACGTTCAAAAATAAAACATTTAAAAACGGACCATTTTCCACATTTCTGAAGCATGACGTAATGGGGGGGTGTTATCTCTTTTGTCGAAAATCAGCCGTTTTTGCTCGAACATTAAATGCCTCCAAATGGTATTTAATTAACTTCCCGGGGTGAAGAAACCCTTTTTGAGAACTCAGAGTGAGTAAATTGGCCATTTTCATGCACTTTTAACCATTCCATAAATCTTGTGTTTTGGGCCCCTGGAAGCATGAAAATCACTTTAAACATGCTAATTTTAGCTCTAACACTGATGATCCACCTACAAATGTGAACTGACGTTCAAAAATAAAACATTTGAAAACGGACCATTTTCTACATTTCTGAAGCATGACGTAATGGGGGGGTGTTATCTCTTTTGTCGAAAATCAGCTGTTTTTGCTCGAACATTAAATGCCTCCAAATGGTATTTAATTAACTTCCCGGGGTGAAGAAACCCTTTTTGAGTACTCAGAGTGAGTAAATTGGCCATTTTCATGCACTTTTAACCATTCCATAAATCTTGTGTTTTGGGCCCCTGGAAGCATGAAAATCACTTTAAACATGCTAATTTTAGCTCTAACACTGATGATCCACCTACAAATGTGAACTGACGTTCAAAAATAAAACATTTGAAAACGGACCATTTTCCACATTTCTGAAGCATGACATAATGGGGGGGTGTTATCTCTTTTGTCGAAAATCAGCCGTTTTTGCTCGAACATTAAATGCCTCCAAATGGTATTTAATTAACTTCCCGAGCCCCTGGAAGCATGAAAATCACTTTAAACATGCTAATTTTAGCTCTAACACTGATGATCCACCTACAAATGTGAACTGACGTTCAAAAATAAAACATTTCAAAACGGACCATTTTCCACATTTCTGAAGCATGACGTAATGGGGGGGTGTTATCTCTTTTGTCGAAAATCAGCCGTTTTTGCTCGAACATTAAATGCCTCCAAATGGTATTTAATTAACTTCCCGGGGTGAAGAAACCCTTTTTGAGAACTCAGAGTGAGTAAATTGGCCATTTTCATGCACTTTTAACCATTCCATAAATCTTGTGTTTTGGGCCCCTGGAAGCATGAAAATCACTTTAAACATGCTAATTTTAGCTCTAACACTGATGATCCACCTACAAATGTGAACTAACGTTCAAAAATAAAACATTTGAAAACGGACCATTTTCCACATTTCTGAAGCATGACGTAATGGGGGGGTGTTATCTCTTTTGTCGCAAATCAGCCGTTTTTGCTCGAACATTAAATGCCTCCAAATGGTATTTAATTAACTTCCCGAGCCCCTGGAAGCATGAAAATCACTTTAAACATGCTAATTTTAGCTCTAACACTGATGATCCACCTACAAATGTGAACTGACGTTCAAAAATAAAACATTTGAAAACGGACCATTTTCCACATTTCTGAAGCATGACGTAATGGGGGGGGTGTTATCTCTTTTATCGAAAATCAGCCGTTTTTGCTCGAACATTAAATGCCTCCAAATGGTATTTATTTCACTTCCCGAGCCCCTGGAAGCATGAAAATCACTTTAAACATGCTAATTTTAGCTCTAACACTGATGATCCACCTACAAATGTGAACTGACGTTCAAAAATAAAACATTTGAAAACGGACCATTTTCCACATTTCTGAAGCATGACGTAATGGGGGGGTGTTATCTCTTTTGTCGAAAATCAGCCGTTTTTGCTCGAACATTAAATGCCTCCAAATGGTATTTAATTAACTTCCCGGGGTGAAGAAACCCTTTTTGAGAACTCAGAGTGAGTAAATTGGCCATTTTCATGCACTTTTAACCATTCCATAAATCTTGTGTTTTGGGCCCCTGGAAGCATGAAAATCACTTTAAACATGCTAATTTTAGCTCTAACACTGATGATCCACCTACAAATGTGAACTGACGTTCAAAAATAAAACATTTGAAAACGGACCATTTTCCACATTTCTGAAGCATGACGTAATGGGGGGGTGTTATCTCTTTTGCCGAAAATCAGCCGTTTTTGTTCGAACATTAAATGCCTCCAAATGGTATTTATTTCACTTCCCGAGCCCCTGGAAGCATGAAAATCACTTTAAACATGCTAATTTTAGCTCTAACACTGATGATCCACCTACAAATGTGAACTGACGTTCAAAAATAAAACATTTGAAAACGGACCATTTTCCACATTTCTGAAGCATGACGTAATGGGGGGGTGTTATCTCTTTTGTCGAAAATCAGCCGTTTTTGCTCGAACATTAAATGCCTCCAAATGGTATTTAATTAACTTCCCGAGCCCCTGGAAGCATGAAAATCACTTTAAACATGCTAATTTTAGCTCTAACACTGATGATCCACCTACAAATGTGAACTGACGTTCAAAAATAAAACATTTGAAAACGGACCATTTTCCACATTTCTGAAGCATGACGTAATGGGGGGGTGTTATCTCTTTTGTCGATAATCAGCCGTTTTTGCTCGAACATTAAATGCCTCCAAATGGTATTTAATTAACTTCCCGGGGTGAAGAAACCCTTTTTGAGAACTCAGAGTGAGTAAATTGGCCATTTTCATGCACTTTTAACCATTCCATAAATCTTGTGTTTTGGGCCCCTGGAAGCATGAAAATCACTTTAAACATGCTAATTTTAGCTCTAACACTGATGATCCACCTACAAATGTGAACTGACGTTCAAAAATAAAACATTTGAAAACGGACCATTTTCCACATTTCTGAAGCATGACGTAATGGGGGGGTGTTATCTCTTTTGTCGAAAATCAGCCGTTTTTGCTCGAACATTAAATGCCTCCAAATGGTATTTAATTAACTTCCCGAGCCCCTGGAAGCATGAAAATCACTTTAAACATGCTAATTTTAGCTCTAACACTGATGATCCACCTACAAATGTGAACTGACGTTCAAAAATAAAACATTTGAAAACGGACCATTTTCCACATTTCTGAAGCATGACGTAATGGGGGGGTGTTATCTCTTTTGTCGAAAATCAGCCGTTTTTGCTCGAACATTAAATGCCTCCAAATGGTATTTAATTAACTTCCCGAGCCCCTGGAAGCATGAAAATCACTTTAAACATGCTAATTTTAGCTCTAACACTGATGATCCACCTACAAATGTGAACTGACGTTCAAAAATAAAACATTTGAAAACGGACCATTTTCCACATTTCTGAAGCATGACGTAATGGGGGGGTGTTATCTCTTTTGCCGAAAATCAGCCGTTTTTGCTCGAACATTAAATGCCTCCAAATGGTATTTATTTCACTTCCCGAGCCCCTGGAAGCATGAAAATCACTTTAAACATGCTAATTTTAGCTCTAACACTGATGATCCACCTACAAATGTGAACTGACGTTCAAAAATAAAACATTTGAAAACGGACCATTTTCCACATTTCTGAAGCATGACGTAATGGGGGGGTGTTATCTCTTTTGTCGAAAATCAGCCGTTTTTACTCGAACATTAAATGCCTCCAAATGGTATTTAATTAACTTCCCGAGCCCCTGGAAGCATGAAAATCACTTTAAACATGCTAATTTTAGCTCTAACACTGATGATCCACCTACAAATGTGAACTGACGTTCAAAAATAAAACATTTGAAAACGGACCATTTTCCACATTTCTGAAGCATGACGTAATGGGGGGGTGTTATCTCTTTTGTCGAAAATCAGCCGTTTTTGCTCGAACATTAAATGCCTCCAAATGGTATTTAATTAACTTCCCGGGGTGAAGAAACCCTTTTTGAGAACTCAGAGTGAGTAAATTGGCCATTTTCATGCACTTTTAACCATTCCATAAATCTTGTGTTTTGGGCCCCTGGAAGCATGAAAATCACTTTAAACATGCTAATTTTAGCTCTAACACTGATGATCCACCTACAAATGTGAACTGACGTTCAAAAATAAAACATTTGAAAACGGACCATTTTCCACATTTCTGAAGCATGACGTAATGGGGGGGTGTTATCTCTTTTGTCGAAAATCAGCCGTTTTTGCTCGAACATTAAATGCCTCCAAATGGTATTTAATTAACTTCCCGAGCCCCTGGAAGCATGAAAATCACTTTAAACATGCTAATTTTAGCTCTAACACTGATGATCCACCTACAAATGTGAACTGACGTTCAAAAATAAAACATTTAAAAACGGACCATTTTCCACATTTCTGAAGCATGACGTAATGGGGGGTGTTATCTCTTTTGTCGAAAATCAGCCGTTTTTGCTCGAACATTAAATGCCTCCAAATGGTATTTAATTAACTTCCCGGGGTGAAGAAACCCTTTTTGAGAACTCAGAGTGAGTAAATTGGCCATTTTCATGCACTTTTAACCATTCCATAAATCTTGTGTTTTGGGCCCCTGGAAGCATGAAAATCACTTTAAACATGCTAATTTTAGCTCTAACACTGATGATCCACCTACAAATGTGAACTGACGTTCAAAAATAAAACATTTGAAAACGGACCATTTTCCACATTTCTGAAGCATGACGTAATGGGGGGGTGTTATCTCTTTTGTCGAAAATCAGCCGTTTTTGCTCGAACATTAAATGCCTCCAAATGGTATTTAATTAACTTCCCGGGGTGAAGAAACCCTTTTTGAGTACTCAGAGTGAGTAAATTGGTCATTTTCATGCACTTTTAACCATTCCATAAATCTTGTGTTTTGGGCCCCTGGAAGCATGAAAATCACTTTAAACATGCTAATTTTAGCTCTAACACTGATGATCCACCTACAAATGTGAACTGACGTTCAAAAATGAAACATTTGAAAACGGACCATTTTCCACATTTCTGAAGCATGACGTAATGGGGGGGTGTTATCTCTTTTGTCGAAAATCAGCCGTTTTTGCTCGAACATTAAATGCCTCCAAATGGTATTTATTTCACTTCCCGAGCCCCTGGAAGCATGAAAATCACTTTAAACATGCTAATTTTAGCTCTAACACTGATGATCCACCTACAAATGTGAACTGACGTTCAAAAATAAAACATTTGAAAACGGACCATTTTCCACATTTCTGAAGCATGACGTAATGGGGGGGTGTTATCTCTTTTGCCGAAAATCAGCCGTTTTTGCTCGAACATTAAATGCCTCCAAATGGTATTTATTTCACTTCCCGAGCCCCTGGAAGCATGAAAATCACTTTAAACATGCTAATTTTAGCTCTAACACTGATGATCCACCTACAAATGTGAACTGACGTTCAAAAATAAAACATTTGAAAACGGACCATTTTCCACATTTCTGAAGCATGACGTAATGGGGGGGTGTTATCTCTTTTGTCGAAAATCAGCCGTTTTTGCTCGAACATTAAATGCCTCCAAATGGTATTTAATTAACTTCCCGAGCCCCTGGAAGCATGAAAATCACTTTAAACATGCTAATTTTAGCTCTAACACTGATGATCCACCTACAAATGTGAACTGACGTTCAAAAATAAAACATTTGAAAACGGACCATTTTCCACATTTCTGAAGCATGACGTAATGGGGGGGGTGTTATCTCTTTTATCGAAAATCAGCCGTTTTTGCTCGAACATTAAATGCCTCCAAATGGTATTTATTTCACTTCCCGAGCCCCTGGAAGCATGAAAATCACTTTAAACATGCTAATTTTAGCTCTAACACTGATGATCCACCTACAAATGTGAACTGACGTTCAAAAATAAAACATTTGAAAACGGACCATTTTCCACATTTCTGAAGCATGACGTAATGGGGGGGTGTTATCTCTTTTGTCGAAAATCAGCCGTTTTTGCTCGAACATTAAATGCCTCCAAATGGTATTTAATTAACTTCCCGGGGTGAAGAAACCCTTTTTGAGAACTCAGAGTGAGTAAATTGGCCATTTTCATGCACTTTTAACCATTCCATAAATCTTGTGTTTTGGGCCCCTGGAAGCATGAAAATCACTTTAAACATGCTAATTTTAGCTCTAACACTGATGATCCACCTACAAATGTGAACTGACGTTCAAAAATAAAACATTTGAAAACGGACCATTTTCCACATTTCTGAAGCATGACGTAATGGGGGGGTGTTATCTCTTTTGCCGAAAATCAGCCGTTTTTGTTCGAACATTAAATGCCTCCAAATGGTATTTATTTCACTTCCCGAGCCCCTGGAAGCATGAAAATCACTTTAAACATGCTAATTTTAGCTCTAACACTGATGATCCACCTACAAATGTGAACTGACGTTCAAAAATAAAACATTTGAAAACGGACCATTTTCCACATTTCTGAAGCATGACGTAATGGGGGGGTGTTATCTCTTTTGTCGAAAATCAGCCGTTTTTGCTCGAACATTAAATGCCTCCAAATGGTATTTAATTAACTTCCCGAGCCCCTGGAAGCATGAAAATCACTTTAAACATGCTAATTTTAGCTCTAACACTGATGATCCACCTACAAATGTGAACTGACGTTCAAAAATAAAACATTTGAAAACGGACCATTTTCCACATTTCTGAAGCATGACGTAATGGGGGGGTGTTATCTCTTTTGTCGATAATCAGCCGTTTTTGCTCGAACATTAAATGCCTCCAAATGGTATTTAATTAACTTCCCGGGGTGAAGAAACCCTTTTTGAGAACTCAGAGTGAGTAAATTGGCCATTTTCATGCACTTTTAACCATTCCATAAATCTTGTGTTTTGGGCCCCTGGAAGCATGAAAATCACTTTAAACATGCTAATTTTAGCTCTAACACTGATGATCCACCTACAAATGTGAACTGACGTTCAAAAATAAAACATTTGAAAACGGACCATTTTCCACATTTCTGAAGCATGACGTAATGGGGGGGTGTTATCTCTTTTGTCGAAAATCAGCCGTTTTTGCTCGAACATTAAATGCCTCCAAATGGTATTTAATTAACTTCCCGAGCCCCTGGAAGCATGAAAATCACTTTAAACATGCTAATTTTAGCTCTAACACTGATGATCCACCTACAAATGTGAACTGACGTTCAAAAATAAAACATTTGAAAACGGACCATTTTCCACATTTCTGAAGCATGACGTAATGGGGGGGTGTTATCTCTTTTGTCGAAAATCAGCCGTTTTTGCTCGAACATTAAATGCCTCCAAATGGTATTTAATTAACTTCCCGAGCCCCTGGAAGCATGAAAATCACTTTAAACATGCTAATTTTAGCTCTAACACTGATGATCCACCTACAAATGTGAACTGACGTTCAAAAATAAAACATTTGAAAACGGACCATTTTCCACATTTCTGAAGCATGACGTAATGGGGGGGTGTTATCTCTTTTGCCGAAAATCAGCCGTTTTTGCTCGAACATTAAATGCCTCCAAATGGTATTTATTTCACTTCCCGAGCCCCTGGAAGCATGAAAATCACTTTAAACATGCTAATTTTAGCTCTAACACTGATGATCCACCTACAAATGTGAACTGACGTTCAAAAATAAAACATTTGAAAACGGACCATTTTCCACATTTCTGAAGCATGACGTAATGGGGGGGTGTTATCTCTTTTGTCGAAAATCAGCCGTTTTTACTCGAACATTAAATGCCTCCAAATGGTATTTAATTAACTTCCCGAGCCCCTGGAAGCATGAAAATCACTTTAAACATGCTAATTTTAGCTCTAACACTGATGATCCACCTACAAATGTGAACTGACGTTCAAAAATAAAACATTTGAAAACGGACCATTTTCCACATTTCTGAAGCATGACGTAATGGGGGGGTGTTATCTCTTTTGTCGAAAATCAGCCGTTTTTGCTCGAACATTAAATGCCTCCAAATGGTATTTAATTAACTTCCCGGGGTGAAGAAACCCTTTTTGAGAACTCAGAGTGAGTAAATTGGCCATTTTCATGCACTTTTAACCATTCCATAAATCTTGTGTTTTGGGCCCCTGGAAGCATGAAAATCACTTTAAACATGCTAATTTTAGCTCTAACACTGATGATCCACCTACAAATGTGAACTGACGTTCAAAAATAAAACATTTGAAAACGGACCATTTTCCACATTTCTGAAGCATGACGTAATGGGGGGGTGTTATCTCTTTTGTCGAAAATCAGCCGTTTTTGCTCGAACATTAAATGCCTCCAAATGGTATTTAATTAACTTCCCGAGCCCCTGGAAGCATGAAAATCACTTTAAACATGCTAATTTTAGCTCTAACACTGATGATCCACCTACAAATGTGAACTGACGTTCAAAAATAAAACATTTAAAAACGGACCATTTTCCACATTTCTGAAGCATGACGTAATGGGGGGTGTTATCTCTTTTGTCGAAAATCAGCCGTTTTTGCTCGAACATTAAATGCCTCCAAATGGTATTTAATTAACTTCCCGGGGTGAAGAAACCCTTTTTGAGAACTCAGAGTGAGTAAATTGGCCATTTTCATGCACTTTTAACCATTCCATAAATCTTGTGTTTTGGGCCCCTGGAAGCATGAAAATCACTTTAAACATGCTAATTTTAGCTCTAACACTGATGATCCACCTACAAATGTGAACTGACGTTCAAAAATAAAACATTTGAAAACGGACCATTTTCCACATTTCTGAAGCATGACGTAATGGGGGGGTGTTATCTCTTTTGTCGAAAATCAGCCGTTTTTGCTCGAACATTAAATGCCTCCAAATGGTATTTAATTAACTTCCCGGGGTGAAGAAACCCTTTTTGAGTACTCAAAGTGAGTAAATTGGTCATTTTCATGCACTTTTAACCATTCCATAAATCTTGTGTTTTGGGCCCCTGGAAGCATGAAAATCACTTTAAACATGCTAATTTTAGCTCTAACACTGATGATCCACCTACAAATGTGAACTGACGTTCAAAAATGAAACATTTGAAAACGGACCATTTTCCACATTTCTGAAGCATGACGTAATGGGGGGGTGTTATCTCTTTTGTCGAAAATCAGCCGTTTTTGCTCGAACATTAAATGCCTCCAAATGGTATTTATTTCACTTCCCGAGCCCCTGGAAGCATGAAAATCACTTTAAACATGCTAATTTTAGCTCTAACACTGATGATCCACCTACAAATGTGAACTGACGTTCAAAAATAAAACATTTGAAAACGGACCATTTTCCACATTTCTGAAGCATGACGTAATGGGGGGGTGTTATCTCTTTTGCCGAAAATCAGCCGTTTTTGCTCGAACATTAAATGCCTCCAAATGGTATTTATTTCACTTCCCGAGCCCCTGGAAGCATGAAAATCACTTTAAACATGCTAATTTTAGCTCTAACACTGATGATCCACCTACAAATGTGAACTGACGTTCAAAAATAAAACATTTGAAAACGGACCATTTTCCACATTTCTGAAGCATGACGTAATGGGGGGGTGTTATCTCTTTTGTCGAAAATCAGCCGTTTTTGCTCGAACATTAAATGCCTCCAAATGGTATTTAATTAACTTCCCGAGCCCCTGGAAGCATGAAAATCACTTTAAACATGCTAATTTTAGCTCTAACACTGATGATCCACCTACAAATGTGAACTGACGTTCAAAAATAAAACATTTGAAAACGGACCATTTTCCACATTTCTGAAGCATGACGTAATGGGGGGGTGTTATCTCTTTTGTCGAAAATCAGCCGTTTTTGCTCGAACATTAAATGCCTCCAAATGGTATTTAATTAACTTCCCGGGGTGAAGAAACCCTTTTTGAGAACTCAGAGTGAGTAAATTGGCCATTTTCATGCACTTTAACCATTCCATAAATCTTGTGTTTTGGGCCCCTGGAAGCATGAAAATCACTTTAAACATGCTAATTTTAGCTCTAACACTGATGATCCACCTACAAATGTGAACTGACGTTCAAAAATAAAACATTTGAAAACGGACCATTTTCCACATTTCTGAAGCATGACGTAATGGGGGGGTGTTATCTCTTTTGTCGAAAATCAGCCGTTTTTGCTCGAACATTAAATGCCTCCAAATGGTATTTAATTAACTTCCCGAGCCCCTGGAAGCATGAAAATCACTTTAAACATGCTAATTTTAGCTCTAACACTGATGATCCACCTACAAATGTGAACTGACGTTCAAAAATAAAACATTTAAAAACGGACCATTTTCCACATTTCTGAAGCATGACGTAATGGGGGGTGTTATCTCTTTTGTCGAAAATCAGCCGTTTTTGCTCGAACATTAAATGCCTCCAAATGGTATTTAATTAACTTCCCGGGGTGAAGAAACCCTTTTTGAGAACTCAGAGTGAGTAAATTGGCCATTTTCATGCACTTTTAACCATTCCATAAATCTTGTGTTTTGGGCCCCTGGAAGCATGAAAATCACTTTAAACATGCTAATTTTAGCTCTAACACTGATGATCCACCTACAAATGTGAACTGACGTTCAAAAATAAAACATTTGAAAACGGACCATTTTCCACATTTCTGAAGCATGACGTAATGGGGGGGTGTTATCTCTTTTGTCGAAAATCAGCCGTTTTTGCTCGAACATTAAATGCCTCCAAATGGTATTTAATTAACTTCCCGGGGTGAAGAAACCCTTTTTGAGTACTCAGAGTGAGTAAATTGGTCATTTTCATGCACTTTTAACCATTCCATAAATCTTGTGTTTTGGGCCCCTGGAAGCATGAAAATCACTTTAAACATGCTAATTTTAGCTCTAACACTGATGATCCACCTACAAATGTGAACTGACGTTCAAAAATGAAACATTTGAAAACGGACCATTTTCCACATTTCTGAAGCATGACGTAATGGGGGGGTGTTATCTCTTTTGTCGAAAATCAGCCGTTTTTGCTCGAACATTAAATGCCTCCAAATGGTATTTATTTCACTTCCCGAGCCCCTGGAAGCATGAAAATCACTTTAAACATGCTAATTTTAGCTCTAACACTGATGATCCACCTACAAATGTGAACTGACGTTCAAAAATAAAACATTTGAAAACGGACCATTTTCCACATTTCTGAAGCATGACGTAATGGGGGGGTGTTATCTCTTTTGTCGAAAATCAGCCGTTTTTGCTCGAACATTAAATGCCTCCAAATGGTATTTAATTAACTTCCCGGGGTGAAGAAACCCTTTTTGAGAACTCAGAGTGAGTAAATTGGCCATTTTCATGCACTTTTAACCATTCCATAAATCTTGTGTTTTGGGCCCCTGGAAGCATGAAAATCACTTTAAACATGCTAATTTTAGCTCTAACACTGATGATCCACCTACAAATGTGAACTGACGTTCAAAAATAAAACATTTGAAAACGGACCATTTTCCACATTTCTGAAGCATGACGTAATGGGGGGGTGTTATCTCTTTTGTCGAAAATCAGCCGTTTTTGCTCGATCATTAAATGCCTCCAAATGGTATTTAATTAACTTCCCGAGCCCCTGGAAGCATGAAAATCACTTTAAACATGCTAATTTTAGCTCTAACACTGATGATCCACCTACAAATGTGAACTGACGTTCAAAAATAAAACATTTGAAAACGGACCATTTTCCACATTTCTGAAGCATGACGTAATGGGGGGGTGTTATCTCTTTTGTCGAAAATCAGCCGTTTTTGCTCGAACATTAAATGCCTCCAAATGGTATTTAATTAACTTCCCGAGCCCCTGGAAGCATGAAAATCACTTTAAACATGCTAATTTTAGCTCTAACACTGATGATCCACCTACAAATGTGAACTGACGTTCAAAAATAAAACATTTGAAAACGGACCATTTTCCACATTTCTGAAGCATGACGTAATGGGGGGGTGTTATCTCTTTTGTCGAAAATCAGCCGTTTTTGCTCGAACATTAAATGCCTCCAAATGGTATTTAATTAACTTCCCGGGGTGAAGAAACCCCTTTTGAGAACTCAGAGTGAGTAAATTGGCCATTTTCATGCACTTTTAACCATTCCATGAATCTTGTGTTTTGGGCCCCTGGAAGCATGAAAATCACTTTAAACATGCTAATTTTAGCTCTTACACTGATGATCCACCTACAAATGTGAACTGACGTTCAAAAATAAAACATTTGAAAACGGACCATTTTCCACATTTCTGAAGCATGACGTAATGGGGGGTGTTATCTCTTTTGTCGAAAATCAGCCGTTTTTGCTCGAACATTAAATGCCTCCAAATGGTATTTAATTAACTTCCCGAGCCCCTGGAAGCATGAAAATCACTTTAAACATGCTAATTTTAGCTCTAACACTGATGATCCACCTACAAATGTGAACTGACGTTCAAAAATAAAACATTTAAAAACGGACCATTTTCCACATTTCTGAAGCATGACGTAATGGGGGGGTGTTATCTCTTTTGTCGAAAATCAGCCGTTTTTGCTCGAACATTAAATGCCTCCAAATGGTATTTAATTAACTTCCCGGGGTGAAGAAACCCTTTTTGAGAACTCAGAGTGAGTAAATTGGCCATTTTCATGCACTTTTAACCATTCCATAAATCTTGTGTTTTGGGCCCCTGGAAGCATGAAAATCACTTTAAACATGCTAATTTTAGCTCTAACACTGATGATCCACCTACAAATGTGAACTGACGTTCAAAAATAAAACATTTGAAAACGGACCATTTTCCACATTTCTGAAGCATGACGTAATGGGGGGGGTGTTATCTCTTTTGTCGAAAATCAGCAGTTTTTGCTCGAACATTAAATGCCTCCAAATGGTATTTAATTAACTTCCCGGGGTGAAGAAACCCTTTTTGAGTACTCAGAGTGAGTAAATTGGCCATTTTCATGCACTTTTAACCATTCCATAAATCTTGTGTTTTGGGCCCCTGGAAGCATGAAAATCACTTTAAACATGCTAATTTTAGCTCTAACACTGATGATCCACCTACAAATATGAACTGACGTTCAAAAATAAAACATTTGAAAACTGACCATTTTCCACATTTCTGAAGCATGACGTAATGGGGGGGTGTTATCTCTTTTGTCGAAAATCAGCCGTTTTTGCTCGAACATTAAATGCCTCCAAATGGTATTTAATTAACTTCCCGAGCCCCTGGAAGCATGAAAATCACTTTAAACATGCTAATTTTAGCTCTAACACTGATGATCCACCTACAAATGTGAACTGACGTTCAAAAATAAAACATTTGAAAACGGACCATTTTCCACATTTCTGAAGCATGACGTAATGGGGGGGTGTTATCTCTTTTGTCGAAAATCAGCCGTTTTTGCTCGAACATTAAATGCCTCCAAATGGTATTTAATTAACTTCCCGGGGTGAAGAAACCCTTTTTGAGAACTCAGAGTGAGTAAATTGGCCATTTTCATGCACTTTTAACCATTCCATAAATCTTGTGTTTTGGGCCCCTGGAAGCATGAAAATCACTTTAAACATGCTAATTTTAGTTCTAACACTGATGATCCACCTACAAATGTGAACTAAAGTTCAAAAATAAAACATTTGAAAACGGACCATTTTCCACATTTCTGAAGCATGACGTAATGGGGGGGTGTTATCTCTTTTGTCGAAAATCAGCCGTTTTTGCTCGAACATTAAATGCCTCCAAATGGTATTTAATTAACTTCCCGAGCCCCTGGAAGCATGAAAATCACTTTAAACATGCTAATTTTAGCTCTAACACTGATGATCCACCTACAAATGTGAACTGACGTTCAAAAATAAAACATTTGAAAACGGACCATTTTCCACATTTCTGAAGCATGACGTAATGGGGGGGTGTTATCTCTTTTGTCGAAAATCAGCCGTTTTTGCTCGAACATTAAATGCCTCCAAATGGTATTTATTTCACTTCCCGAGCCCCTGGAAGCATGAAAATCACTTTAAACATGCTAATTTTAGCTCTAACACTGATGATCCACCTACAAATGTGAACTGACGTTCAAAAATAAAACATTTGAAAACGGACCATTTTCCACATTTCTGAAGCATGACGTAATGGGGGGGTGTTATCTCTTTTGCCGAAAATCAGCCGTTTTTGCTCGAACATTAAATGCCTCCAAATGGTATTTATTTCACTTCCCGAGCCCCTGGAAGCATGAAAATCACTTTAAACATGCTAATTTTAGCTCTAACACTGATGATCCACCTACAAATGTGAACTGACGTTCAAAAATAAAACATTTGAAAACGGACCATTTTCCACATTTCTGAAGCATGACGTAATGGGGGGGTGTTATCTCTTTTGTCGAAATTTCAGCCGTTTTTGCTCGAACATTAAATGCCTCCAAATGGTATTTAATTAACTTCCCGAGCCCCTGGAAGCATGAAAATCACTTTAAACATGCTAATTTTAGCTCTAACACTGATGATCCACCTACAAATGTGAACTGACGTTCAAAAATAAAACATTTGAAAACGGACCATTTTCCACATTTCTGAAGCATGACGTAATGGGGGGGTGTTATCTCTTTTGTCGAAAATCAGCCGTTTTTGCTCGAACATTAAATGCCTCCAAATGGTATTTAATTAACTTCCCGGGGTGAAGAAACCCTTTTTGAGAACTCCGAGTGAGTAAATTGGCCATTTTCATGCACTTTTAACCATTCCATAAATCTTGTGTTTTGGGCCCCTGGAAGCATGAAAATCACTTTAAACATGCTAATTTTAGCTCTAACACTGATGATCCACCTACAAATGTGAACTGACGTTCAAAAATAAAACATTTGAAAACGGACCATTTTCCACATTTCTGAAGCATGACGTAATGGGGGGGTGTTATCTCTTTTGTCGAAAATCAGCCGTTTTTGCTCGAACATTAAATGCCTCCAAATGGTATTTAATTAACTTCCCGAGCCCCTGGAAGCATGAAAATCACTTTAAACATGCTAATTTTAGCTCTAACACTGATGATCCACCTACAAATGTGAACTGACGTTCAAAAATAAAACATTTAAAAACGGACCATTTTCCACATTTCTGAAGCATGACGTAATGGGGGGTGTTATCTCTTTTGTCGAAAATCAGCCGTTTTTGCTCGAACATTAAATGCCTCCAAATGGTATTTAATTAACTTCCCGGGGTGAAGAAACCCTTTTTGAGAACTCAGAGTGAGTAAATTGCCCATTTTCATGCACTTTTAACCATTCCATAAATCTTGTGTTTTGGGCCTCTGGAAGCATGAAAATCACTTTAAACATGCTAATTTTAGCTCTAACACTGATGATCCACCTACAAATGTGAACTGACGTTCAAAAATAAAACATTTGAAAACGGACCATTTTCCACATTTCTGAAGCATGACGTAATGGGGGGGTGTTATCTCTTTTGTCGAAAATCAGCCGTTTTTGCTCGAACATTAAATGCCTCCAAATGGTATTTAATTAACTTCCCGGGGTGAAGAAACCCTTTTTGAGAACTCAGAGTGAGTAAATTGGCCATTTTCATGCACTTTTAACCATTCCATAAATCTTGTGTTTTGGGCCCCTGGAAGCATGAAAATCACTTTAAACATGCTAATTTTAACTCTAACACTGATGATCCACCTACAAATGTGAACTGACGTTCAAAAATAAAACATTTGAAAACGGACCATTTTCCACATTTCTGAAGCATGACGTAATGGGGGGGTGTTATCTCTTTTGTCGAAAATTAGCCGTTTTTGCTCGAACATTAAATGCCTCCAAATGGTATTTAATTAACTTCCCGAGCCCCTGGAAGCATGAAAATCACTTTAAACATGCTAATTTTAGCTCTAACACTGATGATCCACCTACAAATGTGAACTGACGTTCAAAAATAAAACATTTGAAAACGGACCATTTTCCACATTTCTGAAGCATGACGTAATGGGGGGGTGTTATCTCTTTTGTCGAAAATCAGCCGTTTTTGCTCGAACATTAAATGCCTCCAAATGGTATTTAATTAACTTCCCGAGCCCCTGGAAGCATGAAAATCACTTTAAACATGCTAATTTTAGCTCTAACACTGATGATCCACCTACAAATGTGAACTGACGTTCAAAAATAAAACATTTGAAAACGGACCATTTTCCACATTTCTGAAGCATGACGTAATGGGGGGGTGTTATCTCTTTTGTCGAAAATCAGCCGTTTTTGCTCGAACATTAAATGCCTCCAAATGGTATTTAATTAACTTCCCGGGGTGAAGAAACCCTTTTTGAGAACTCAGAGTGAGTAAATTGGCCATTTTCATGCACTTTTAACCATTCCATAAATCTTGTGTTTTGGGCCCCTGGAAGCATGAAAATCACTTTAAACATGCTAATTTTAGCTCTAACACTGATGATCCACCTACAAATGTGAACTGACGTTCAAAAATAAAACATTTGAAAACGGACCATTTTCCAAATTTCTGAAGCATGACGTAATGGGGGGGTGTTATCTCTTTTGTCGAAAATCAGCCGTTTTTTCTCGAACATTAAATGCCTCCAAATGGTATTTAATTAACTTCCCGAGCCCCTGGAAGCATGAAAATCACTTTAAACATGCTAATTTTAGCTCTAACACTGATGATCCACCTACAAATGTGAACTGACGTTCAAAAATAAAACATTTGAAAACGGACCATTTTCCACATTTCTGAAGCATGACGTAATGGGGGGGTGTTATCTCTTTTGTCGAAAATCAGCCGTTTTTGCTCGAACATTAAATGCCTCCAAATGGTATTTAATTAACTTCCCGAGCCCCTGGAAGCATGAAAATCACTTTAAACATGCTAATTTTAGCTCTAACACTGATGATCCACCTACAAATGTGAACTGACGTTCAAAAATAAAACATTTGAAAACGGACCATTTTCCACATTTCTGAAGCATGACGTAATGGGGGGGTGTTATCTCTTTTGCCGAAAATCAGCCGTTTTTGCTCGAACATTAAATGCCTCCAAATGGTATTTATTTCACTTCCCGAGCCCCTGGAAGCATGAAAATCACTTTAAACATGCTAATTTTAGCTCTAACACTGATGATCCACCTACAAATGTGAACTGACGTTCAAAAATAAAACATTTGAAAACGGACCATTTTCCACATTTCTGAAGCATGACGTAATGGGGGGGTGTTATCTCTTTTGTCGAAAATCAGCCGTTTTTGCTTGAACATTAAATGCCTCCAAATGGTATTTAATTAACTTCCCGAGCCCCTGGAAGCATGAAAATCACTTTAAACATGCTAATTTTAGCTCTAACACTGATGATCCACCTACAAATGTGAACTGACGTTCAAAAATAAAACATTTGAAAACGGACCATTTTCCACATTTCTGAAGCATGACGTAATGGGGGGGTGTTATCTCTTTTGTCGAAAATCAGCCGTTTTTGCTCGAACATTAAATGCATCCAAATGGTATTTAATTAACTTCCCGGGGTGAAGAAACCCTTTTTGAGAACTCAGAGTGAGTAAATTGGCCATTTTCATGCACTTTTAACCATTCCATAAATCTTGTGTTTTGGGCCCCTGGAAGCATGAAAATCACTTTAAACATGCTAATTTTAGCTCTAACACTGATGATCCACCTACAAATGTGAACTGACGTTCAAAAATAAAACATTTGAAAACGGACCATTTTTGGCATTTCTGAAGCATGACGTAATGGGGGGGTGTTATCTCTTTTGTCGAAAATCAGCCGTTTTTGCTCGAACATTAAATGCCTCCAAATGGTATTTAATTAACTTCCCGAGCCCCTGGAAGCATGAAAATCACTTTAAACATGCTAATTTTAGCTCTAACACTGATGATCCACCTACAAATGTGAACTGACGTTCAAAAATAAAACATTTAAAAACGGACCATTTTCCACATTTCTGAAGCATGACGTAATGGGGGGGTGTTATCTCTTTTGTCGAAAATCAGCCGTTTTTGCTCGAACATTAAATGCCTCCAAATGGTATTTAATTAACTTCCCGGGGTGAAGAAACCCTTTTTGAGAACTCAGAGTGAGTAAATTGGCCATTTTCATGCACTTTTAACCATTCCATAAATCTTGTGTTTTGGGCCCCTGGAAGCATGAAAATCACTTTAAACATGCTAATTTTAGCTCTAACACTGATGATCCACCTACAAATGTGAACTGACGTTCAAAAATAAAACATTTGAAAACGGACCATTTTCCACATTTCTGAAGCATGACGTAATGGGGGGGGTGTTATCTCTTTTGTCGAAAATCAGTCGTTTTTGCTCGAACATTAAATGCCTCCAAATGGTATTTAATTAACTTCCCGGGGTGAAGAAACCCTTTTTGAGTACTCAGAGTGAGTAAATTGGTCATTTTCATGCACTTTTAACCATTCCATAAATCTTGTGTTTTGGGCCCCTGGAAGCATGAAAATCACTTTAAACATGCTAATTTTAGCTCTAACACTGATGATCCACCTACAAATGTGAACTGACGTTCAAAAATAAAACATTTGAAAACGGACCATTTTCCAAATTTCTGAAGCATGACGTAATGGGGGGGTGTTATCTCTTTTGTCGAAAATCAGCCGTTTTTTCTCGAACATTAAATGCCTCCAAATGGTATTTAATTAACTTCCCGAGCCCCTGGAAGCATGAAAATCACTTTAAACATGCTAATTTTAGCTCTAACACTGATGATCCACCTACAAATGTGAACTGACGTTCAAAAATAAAACATTTGAAAACGGACCATTTTCCACATTTCTGAAGCATGACGTAATGGGGGGGTGTTATCTCTTTTGTCGAAAATCAGCCGTTTTTGCTCGAACATTAAATGCCTCCAAATGGTATTTAATTAACTTCCCGAGCCCCTGGAAGCATGAAAATCACTTTAAACATGCTAATTTTAGCTCTAACACTGATGATCCACCTACAAATGTGAACTGACGTTCAAAAATAAAACATTTGAAAACGGACCATTTTCCACATTTCTGAAGCATGACGTAATGGGGGGGTGTTATCTCTTTTGCCGAAAATCAGCCGTTTTTGCTCGAACATTAAATGCCTCCAAATGGTATTTATTTCACTTCCCGAGCCCCTGGAAGCATGAAAATCACTTTAAACATGCTAATTTTAGCTCTAACACTGATGATCCACCTACAAATGTGAACTGACGTTCAAAAATAAAACATTTGAAAACGGACCATTTTCCACATTTCTGAAGCATGACGTAATGGGGGGGTGTTATCTCTTTTGTCGAAAATCAGCCGTTTTTGCTTGAACATTAAATGCCTCCAAATGGTATTTAATTAACTTCCCGAGCCCCTGGAAGCATGAAAATCACTTTAAACATGCTAATTTTAGCTCTAACACTGATGATCCACCTACAAATGTGAACTGACGTTCAAAAATAAAACATTTGAAAACGGACCATTTTCCACATTTCTGAAGCATGACGTAATGGGGGGGTGTTATCTCTTTTGTCGAAAATCAGCCGTTTTTGCTCGAACATTAAATGCATCCAAATGGTATTTAATTAACTTCCCGGGGTGAAGAAACCCTTTTTGAGAACTCAGAGTGAGTAAATTGGCCATTTTCATGCACTTTTAACCATTCCATAAATCTTGTGTTTTGGGCCCCTGGAAGCATGAAAATCACTTTAAACATGCTAATTTTAGCTCTAACACTGATGATCCACCTACAAATGTGAACTGACGTTCAAAAATAAAACATTTGAAAACGGACCATTTTTGGCATTTCTGAAGCATGACGTAATGGGGGGGTGTTATCTCTTTTGTCGAAAATCAGCCGTTTTTGCTCGAACATTAAATGCCTCCAAATGGTATTTAATTAACTTCCCGAGCCCCTGGAAGCATGAAAATCACTTTAAACATGCTAATTTTAGCTCTAACACTGATGATCCACCTACAAATGTGAACTGACGTTCAAAAATAAAACATTTAAAAACGGACCATTTTCCACATTTCTGAAGCATGACGTAATGGGGGGGTGTTATCTCTTTTGTCGAAAATCAGCCGTTTTTGCTCGAACATTAAATGCCTCCAAATGGTATTTAATTAACTTCCCGGGGTGAAGAAACCCTTTTTGAGAACTCAGAGTGAGTAAATTGGCCATTTTCATGCACTTTTAACCATTCCATAAATCTTGTGTTTTGGGCCCCTGGAAGCATGAAAATCACTTTAAACATGCTAATTTTAGCTCTAACACTGATGATCCACCTACAAATGTGAACTGACGTTCAAAAATAAAACATTTGAAAACGGACCATTTTCCACATTTCTGAAGCATGACGTAATGGGGGGGGTGTTATCTCTTTTGTCGAAAATCAGTCGTTTTTGCTCGAACATTAAATGCCTCCAAATGGTATTTAATTAACTTCCCGGGGTGAAGAAACCCTTTTTGAGTACTCAGAGTGAGTAAATTGGTCATTTTCATGCACTTTTAACCATTCCATAAATCTTGTGTTTTGGGCCCCTGGAAGCATGAAAATCACTTTAAACATGCTAATTTTAGCTCTAACACTGATGATCCACCTACAAATGTGAACTGACGTTCAAAAATTAAAACATTTGAAAACGGACCATTTTCCACATTTCTGAAGCATGACGTAATGGGGGGGTGTTATCTCTTTTGTCGAAAATCAGCCGTTTTTGCTCGAACATTAAATGCCTCCAAATGGTATTTAATTAACTTCCCGAGCCCCTGGAAGCATGAAAATCACTTTAAACATGCTAATTTTAGCTCTAACACTGATGATCCACCTACAAATGTGAACTGACGTTCAAAAATAAAATATTTAAAAACGGACCATTTTCCACATTTCTGAAGCATGACGTAATGGGGGGGTGTTATCTCTTTTGTCGAAAATCAGCCGTTTTTGCTCGAACATTAAATGCCTCCAAATGGTATTTAATTAACTTCCCGGGGTGAAGAAACCCTTTTTGAGAACTCAGAGTGAGTAAATTGGCCATTTTCATGCACTTTTAACCATTCCATAAATCTTGTGTTTTGGGCCCCTGGAAGCATGAAAATCACTTTAAACATGCTAATTTTAGCTCTAACACTGATGATCCACCTACAAATGTGAACTGACGTTCAAAAATAAAACATTTGAAAACAGACCATTTTCCACATTTCTGAAGCATGACGTAATGGGGGGGTGTTATCTCTTTTGTCGAAAATCAGCCGTTTTTGCTCGAACATTAAATGCCTCCAAATGGTATTTAATTAACTTCCCGGGGTGAAGAAACCCTTTTTGAGTACTCAGAGTGAGTAAATTGGCCATTTTCATGCACTTTTAACCATTCCATAAATCTTGTGTTTTGGGCCCCTGGAAGCATGAAAATCACTTTAAACATGCTAATTTTAGCTCTAACACTGATGATCAACCTACAAATGTGAACTGACGTTCAAAAATAAAACATTTGAAAACGGACCATTTTCCACATTTCTGAAGCATGACATAATGGGGGGGTGTTATCTCTTTTGTCGAAAATCAGCCGTTTTTGCTCGAACATTAAATGCCTCCAAATGGTATTTAATTAACTTCCCGAGCCCCTGGAAGCATGAAAATCACTTTAAACATGCTAATTTTAGCTCTAACACTGATGATCCACCTACAAATGTGAACTGACGTTCAAAAATAAAACATTTGAAAACGGACCATTTTCCACATTTCTGAAGCATGACGTAATGGGGGGGTGTTATCTCTTTTGTCGAAAATAAGCCGTTTTTGCTCGAACATTAAATGCCTCCAAATGGTATTTAATTAACTTTCCGGGGTGAAGAAACCCTTTTTGAGAACTCAGAGTGAGTAAATTGGCCATTTTCATGCACTTTTAACCATTCCATAAATCTTGTGTTTTGGGCCCCTGGAAGCATGAAAATCACTTTAAACATGCTAATTTTAGCTCTAACACTGATGATCCACCTACAAATGTGAACTGACGTTCAAAAATAAAACATTTGAAAACGGACCATTTTCCACATTTCTGAAGCATGACGTAATGGGGGGGTGTTATCTCTTTTGTCGAAAATCAGCCGTTTTTGCTCGAACATTAAATGCCTCCAAATGGTATTTAATTAACTTCCCGAGCCCCTGGAAGCATAAAATCACTTTAAACATGCTAATTTTAGCTCTAACACTGATGATCCACCTACAAATGTGAACTGACGTTCAAAAATAAAACATTTGAAAACGGACCATTTTCCACATTTCTGAAGCATGACGTAATGGGGGGGTGTTATCTCTTTTGTCGAAAATCAGCCGTTTTTGCTCGAACATTAAATGCCTCCAAATGGTATTTAATTAACTTCCCGGGGTGAAGAAACCCTTTTTGAGAACTCAGAGTGAGTAAATTGGCCATTTTCATGCACTTTTAACCATTCCATAAATCTTGTGTTTTGGGCCCCTGGAAGCATGAAAATCACTTTAAACATGCTAATTTTAGCTCTAACACTGATGATCCACCTACAAATGTGAACTAACGTTCAAAAATAAAACATTTGAAAACGGACCATTTTCCACATTTCTGAAGCATGGCGTAATGGGGGGGTGTTATCTCTTTTGTCGAAAATCAGCCGTTTTTGCTCGAACATTAAATGCCTCCAAATGGTATTTAATTAACTTCCCGGGGTGAAGAAACCCTTTTTGAGTACTCAGAGTGAGTAAATTGGCCATTTTCATGCACTTTTAACCATTCCATAAATCTTGTGTTTTGGGCCCCTGGAAGCATGAAAATCACTTTAAACATGCTAATTTTAGCTCTAACACTGATGATCCACCTACAAATGTGAACTGACGTTCAAAAATAAAACATTTGAAAACGGACCATTTTCCAAATTTCTGAAGCATGACGTAATGGGGGGGTGTTATCTCTTTTGTCGAAAATCAGCCGTTTTTTCTCGAACATTAAATGCCTCCAAATGGTATTTAATTAACTTCCCGAGCCCTTGGAAGCATGGAAATCACTTTAAACATGCTAATTTTAGCTCTAACACTGATGATCCACCTACAAATGTGAACTGACGTTCAAAAATAAAACATTTGAAAACGGACCATTTTCCACATTTCTGAAGCATGACGTAATGGGGGGGTGTTATCTCTTTTGTCGAAAATCAGCCGTTTTTGCTCGAACATTAAATGCCTCCAAATGGTATTTATTTCACTTCCCGAGCCTCTGGAAGCATGAAAATCACTTTAAACATGCTAATTTTAGCTCTAACACTGATGATCCACCTACAAATGTGAACTGACGTTCAAAAATAAAACATTTGAAAACGGACCATTTTCCACATTTCTGAAGCATGACGTAATGGGGGGGTGTTATCTCTTTTGTCGAAAATCAGCCGTTTTTGCTCGAACATTAAATGCCTCCAAATGGTATTTAATTAACTTCCCGGGGTGAAGAAACCCTTTTTGAGAACTCAGAGTGAGTAAATTGGCCATTTTCATGCACTTTTAACCATTCCATAAATCTTGTGTTTTGGGCCCCTGGAAGCATGAAAATCACTTTAAACATGCTAATTTTAGCTCTAACACTGATGATCCACCTACAAATGTGAACTGACGTTCAAAAATAAAACATTTGAAAACGGACAATTTTCCACATTTCTGAAGCATGACGTAATGGGGGGGTGTTATCTCTTTTGTCGAAAATTAGCCGTTTTTGCTCGAACATTAAATGCCTCTAAATGGTATTTAATTAACTTCCCGAGCCCCTGGAAGCATGAAAATCACTTTAAACATGCTAATTTTAGCTCTAACACTGATGATCCACCTACAAATGTGAACTGACGTTCAAAAATAAAACATTTGAAAACGGACCCTTTTCCACATTTCTGAAGCATGACGTAATGGGGGGGTGTTATCTCTTTTGTCGAAAATCAGCCGTTTTTGCTCGAACATTAAATGCCTCCAAATGGTATTTAATTAACTTCCCGAGCCCCTGGAAGCATGAAAATCACTTTAAACATGCTAATTTTAGCTCTAACACTGATGATCCACCTACAAATGTGAACTGACGTTCAAAAATAAAACATTTGAAAACGGACCATTTTCCACATTTCTGAAGCATGACGTAGCGGGGGGGTGTTATCTCTTTTGTCGAAAATCAGCCGTTTTTGCTCGAACATTAAATGCCTCCAAATGGTATTTAATTAACTTCCCGGGGTGAAGAAACCCTTTTTGAGAACTCAGAGTGAGTAAATTGGCCATTTTAATGCACTTTTAACCATTCCATAAATCTTGTGTTTTGGGCCCCTGGAAGCATGAAAATCACTTTAAACATGCTAATTTTAGCTCTAACACTGATGATCCACCTACAAATGTGAACTGACGTTCAAAAATAAAACATTTGAAAACGGACCATTTTCCACATTTCTGAAGCATGACGTAATGGGGGGGTGTTATCTCTTTTGTCGAAAATCAGCCGTTTTTGCTCGAACATTAAATGCCTCCAAATGGTATTTAATTAACTTCCCGAGCCCCTGGAAGCATGAAAATCACTTTAAACATGCTAATTTTAGCTCTAACACTGATGATCCACCTACAAATGTGAACTGACGTTCAAAAATAAAACATTTGAAAACGGACCATTTTCCACATTTCTGAAGCATGACGTAATGGGGGGGTGTTATCTCTTTTGTCGAAAATCAGCCGTTTTTGCTCGAACATTAAATGCCTCCAAATGGTATTTAATTAACTTCCCGAGCCCCTGGAAGCATGAAAATCACTTTAAACATGCTAATTTTAGCTCTAACACTGATGATCCACCTACAAATGTGAACTGACGTTCAAAAATAAAACATTTGAAAACGGACCATTTTCCACATTTCTGAAGCATGACGTAATGGGGGGGTGTTATCTCTTTTGCCGAAAATCAGCCGTTTTTGCTCGAACATTAAATGCCTCCAAATTGTATTTATTTCACTTCCCGAGCCCCTGGAAGCATGAAAATCACTTTAAACATGCTAATTTTAGCTCTAACACTGATGATCCACCTACAAATGTGAACTGACGTTCAAAAATAAAACATTTGAAAACGGACCATTTTCCACATTTCTGAAGCATGACGTAATGGGGGGGTGTTATCTCTTTTGTCGAAAATCAGCCGTTTTTGCTCGAACATTAAATGCCTCCAAATGGTATTTAATTAACTTCCCGAGCCCCTGGAAGCATGAAAATCACTTTAAACATGCTAATTTTAGCTCTAACACTGATGATCCACCTACAAATGTGAACTGACGTTCAAAAATAAAACATTTGAAAACGGACCATTTTCCACATTTCTGAAGCATGACGTAATGGGGGGGTGTTATCTCTTTTGTCGAAAATCAGCCGTTTTTGCTCGAACATTAAATGCCTCCAAATGGTATTTAATTAACTTCCCGGGGTGAAGAAACCCTTTTTGAGAACTCAGAGTGAGTAAATTGGCCATTTTCATGCACTTTTAACCATTCCATAAATCTTGTGTTTTGGGCCCCTGGAAGCATGAAAATCACTTTAAACATGCTAATTTTAGCTCTAACACTGATGATCCACCTACAAATGTGAACTGACGTTCAAAAATAAAACATTTGAAAACGGACCATTTTCCACATTTCTGAAGCATGACGTAATGGGGGGGGTGTTATCTCTTTTGTCGAAAATCAGCCGTTTTTGCTCGAACATTAAATGCCTCCAAATGGTATTTAATTAACTTCCCGAGCCCCTGGAAGCATGAAAATCACTTTAAACATGCTAATTTTAGCTCTAACACTGATGATCCACCTACAAATGTGAACTGACGTTCAAAAATAAAACATTTAAAAACGGACCATTTTCCACATTTCTGAAGCATGACGTAATGGGGGGGTGTTATCTCTTTTGTCGAAAATCAGCCGTTTTTGCTCGAACATTAAATGCCTCCAAATGGTATTTAATTAACTTCCCGGGGTGAAGAAACCCTTTTTGAGAACTCAGAGTGAGTAAATTGGCCATTTTCATGCACTTTTAACCATTCCATAAATCTTGTGTTTTGGGCCCCTGGAAGCATGAAAATCACTTTAAACATGCTAATTTTAGCTCTAACACTGATGATCCACCTACAAATGTGAACTGACGTTCAAAAATAAAACATTTGAAAACGGACCATTTTCCACATTTCTGAAGCATGACGTAATGGGGGGGTGTTATCTCTTTTGTCGAAAATCAGCCGTTTTTGCTCGAACATTAAATGCCTCCAAATGGTATTTAATTAACTTCCCGGGGTGAAGAAACCCTTTTTGAGAACTCAGAGTGAGTAAATTGGCCATTTTCATGCACTTTTAACCATTCCATAAATCTTGTGTTTTGGGCCCCTGGAAGCATGAAAATCACTTTAAACATGCTAATTTTAGCTCTAACACTGATGATCCACCTACAAATGTGAACTGACGTTCAAAAATAAAACATTTGAAAACGGACCATTTTCCACATTTCTGAAGCATGACGTAATGGGGGGGGTGTTATCTCTTTTGTCGAAAATCAGCCGTTTTTGCTCGAACATTAAATGCCTCCAAATGGTATTTAATTAACTTCCCGAGCCCCTGGAAGCATGAAAATCACTTTAAACATGCTAATTTTAGCTCTAACACTGATGATCCACCTACAAATGTGAACTGACGTTCAAAAATAAAACATTTAAAAACGGACCATTTTCCACATTTCTGAAGCATGACGTAATGGGGGGGTGTTATCTCTTTTGTCGAAAATCAGCCGTTTTTGCTCGAACATTAAATGCCTCCAAATGGTATTTAATTAACTTCCCGGGGTGAAGAAACCCTTTTTGAGAACTCAGAGTGAGTAAATTGGCCATTTTCATGCACTTTTAACCATTCCATAAATCTTGTGTTTTGGGCCCCTGGAAGCATGAAAATCACTTTAAACATGCTAATTTTAGCTCTAACACTGATGATCCACCTACAAATGTGAACTGACGTTCAAAAATAAAACATTTGAAAACGGACCATTTTCCACATTTCTGAAGCATGACGTAATGGGGGGGTGTTATCTCTTTTGTCGAAAATCAGCCGTTTTTGCTCGAACATTAAATGCCTCCAAATGGTATTTAATTAACTTCCCGGGGTGAAGAAACCCTTTTTGAGTACTCAGAGTGAGTAAATTGGTCATTTTCATGCACTTTTAACCATTCCATAAATCTTGTGTTTTGGGCCCCTGGAAGCATGAAAATCACTTTAAACATGCTAATTTTAGCTCTAACACTGATGATCCACCTACAAATGTGAACTGACGTTCAAAAATAAAACATTTGAAAACGGACCATTTTCCACATTTCTGAAGCATGACGTAATGGGGGGGGGTGTTATCTCTTTTGTCGAAAATCAGCCGTTTTTGCTCGAACATTAAATGCCTCCAAATGGTATTTAATTAACTTCCCGAGCCCCTGGAAGCATGAAAATCACTTTAAACATGCTAATTTTAGCTCTAACACTGATGATCCACCTACAAATGTGAACTGACGTTCAAAAATAAAACATTTAAAAACGGACCATTTTCCACATTTCTGAAGCATGACGTAATGGGGGGGTGTTATCTCTTTTGTCGAAAATCAGCCGTTTTTGCTCGAACATTAAATGCCTCCAAATGGTATTTAATTAACTTCCCGGGGTGAAGAAACCCTTTTTGAGAACTCAGAGTGAGTAAATTGGCCATTTTCATGCACTTTTAACCATTCCATAAATCTTGTGTTTTGGGCCCCTGGAAGCATGAAAATCACTTTAAACATGCTAATTTTAGCTCTAACACTGATGATCCACCTACAAATGTGAACTGACGTTCAAAAATAAAACATTTGAAAACGGACCATTTTCTACATTTCTGAAGCATGACGTAATGGGGGGGTGTTATCTCTTTTGTCGAAAATCAGCTGTTTTTGCTCGAACATTAAATGCCTCCAAATGGTATTTAATTAACTTCCCGGGGTGAAGAAACCCTTTTTGAGTACTCAGAGTGAGTAAATTGGCCATTTTCATGCACTTTTAACCATTCCATAAATCTTGTGTTTTGGGCCCCTGGAAGCATGAAAATCACTTTAAACATGCTAATTTTAGCTCTAACACTGATGATCCACCTACAAATGTGAACTGACGTTCAAAAATAAAACATTTGAAAACGGACCATTTTCCACATTTCTGAAGCATGACATAATGGGGGGGTGTTATCTCTTTTGTCGAAAATCAGCCGTTTTTGCTCGAACATTAAATGCCTCCAAATGGTATTTAATTAACTTCCCGAGCCCCTGGAAGCATGAAAATCACTTTAAACATGCTAATTTTAGCTCTAACACTGATGATCCACCTACAAATGTGAACTGACGTTCAAAAATAAAACATTTCAAAACGGACCATTTTCCACATTTCTGAAGCATGACGTAATGGGGGGGTGTTATCTCTTTTGTCGAAAATCAGCCGTTTTTGCTCGAACATTAAATGCCTCCAAATGGTATTTAATTAACTTCCCGGGGTGAAGAAACCCTTTTTGAGAACTCAGAGTGAGTAAATTGGCCATTTTCATGCACTTTTAACCATTCCATAAATCTTGTGTTTTGGGCCCCTGGAAGCATGAAAATCACTTTAAACATGCTAATTTTAGCTCTAACACTGATGATCCACCTACAAATGTGAACTAACGTTCAAAAATAAAACATTTGAAAACGGACCATTTTCCACATTTCTGAAGCATGACGTAATGGGGGGGTGTTATCTCTTTTGTCGCAAATCAGCCGTTTTTGCTCGAACATTAAATGCCTCCAAATGGTATTTAATTAACTTCCCGAGCCCCTGGAAGCATGAAAATCACTTTAAACATGCTAATTTTAGCTCTAACACTGATGATCCACCTACAAATGTGAACTGACGTTCAAAAATAAAACATTTGAAAACGGACCATTTTCCACATTTCTGAAGCATGACGTAATGGGGGGGGTGTTATCTCTTTTATCGAAAATCAGCCGTTTTTGCTCGAACATTAAATGCCTCCAAATGGTATTTATTTCACTTCCCGAGCCCCTGGAAGCATGAAAATCACTTTAAACATGCTAATTTTAGCTCTAACACTGATGATCCACCTACAAATGTGAACTGACGTTCAAAAATAAAACATTTGAAAACGGACCATTTTCCACATTTCTGAAGCATGACGTAATGGGGGGGTGTTATCTCTTTTGTCGAAAATCAGCCGTTTTTGCTCGAACATTAAATGCCTCCAAATGGTATTTAATTAACTTCCCGGGGTGAAGAAACCCTTTTTGAGAACTCAGAGTGAGTAAATTGGCCATTTTCATGCACTTTTAACCATTCCATAAATCTTGTGTTTTGGGCCCCTGGAAGCATGAAAATCACTTTAAACATGCTAATTTTAGCTCTAACACTGATGATCCACCTACAAATGTGAACTGACGTTCAAAAATAAAACATTTGAAAACGGACCATTTTCCACATTTCTGAAGCATGACGTAATGGGGGGGTGTTATCTCTTTTGGCGAAAATCAGCCGTTTTTGCTCGATCATTAAATGCCTCCAAATGGTATTTAATTAACTTCCCGAGCCCCTGGAAGCATGAAAATCACTTTAAACATGCTAATTTTAGCTCTAACACTGATGATCCACCTACAAATGTGAACTGACGTTCAAAAATAAAACATTTGAAAACGGACCATTTTCCACATTTCTGAAGCATGACGTAATGGGGGGGTGTTATCTCTTTTGCCGAAAATCAGCCGTTTTTGTTCGAACATTAAATGCCTCCAAATGGTATTTATTTCACTTCCCGAGCCCCTGGAAGCATGAAAATCACTTTAAACATGCTAATTTTAGCTCTAACACTGATGATCCACCTACAAATGTGAACTGACGTTCAAAAATAAAACATTTGAAAACGGACCATTTTCCACATTTCTGAAGCATGACGTAATGGGGGGTGTTATCTCTTTTGTCGAAAATCAGCCGTTTTTGCTCGAACATTAAATGCCTCCAAATGGTATTTAATTAACTTCCCGAGCCCCTGGAAGCATGAAAATCACTTTAAACATGCTAATTTTAGCTCTAACACTGATGATCCACCTACAAATGTGAACTGACGTTCAAAAATAAAACATTTGAAAACGGACCATTTTCCACATTTCTGAAGCATGACGTAATGGGGGGGTGTTATCTCTTTTGTCGATAATCAGCCGTTTTTGCTCGAACATTAAATGCCTCCAAATGGTATTTAATTAACTTCCCGGGGTGAAGAAACCCTTTTTGAGAACTCAGAGTGAGTAAATTGGCCATTTTCATGCACTTTTAACCATTCCATAAATCTTGTGTTTTGGGCCCCTGGAAGCATGAAAATCACTTTAAACATGCTAATTTTAGCTCTAACACTGATGATCCACCTACAAATGTGAACTGACGTTCAAAAATAAAACATTTGAAAACGGACCATTTTCCACATTTCTGAAGCATGACGTAATGGGGGGGTGTTATCTCTTTTGTCGAAAATCAGCCGTTTTTGCTCGAACATTAAATGCCTCCAAATGGTATTTAATTAACTTCCCGAGCCCCTGGAAGCATGAAAATCACTTTAAACATGCTAATTTTAGCTCTAACACTGATGATCCACCTACAAATGTGAACTGACGTTCAAAAATAAAACATTTGAAAACGGACCATTTTCCACATTTCTGAAGCATGACGTAATGGGGGGGTGTTATCTCTTTTGTCGAAAATCAGCCGTTTTTGCTCGAACATTAAATGCCTCCAAATGGTATTTAATTAACTTCCCGAGCCCCTGGAAGCATGAAAATCACTTTAAACATGCTAATTTTAGCTCTAACACTGATGATCCACCTACAAATGTGAACTGACGTTCAAAAATAAAACATTTGAAAACGGACCATTTTCCACATTTCTGAAGCATGACGTAATGGGGGGGTGTTATCTCTTTTGCCGAAAATCAGCCGTTTTTGCTCGAACATTAAATGCCTCCAAATGGTATTTATTTCACTTCCCGAGCCCCTGGAAGCATGAAAATCACTTTAAACATGCTAATTTTAGCTCTAACACTGATGATCCACCTACAAATGTGAACTGACGTTCAAAAATAAAACATTTGAAAACGGACCATTTTCCACATTTCTGAAGCATGACGTAATGGGGGGGTGTTATCTCTTTTGTCGAAAATCAGCCGTTTTTACTCGAACATTAAATGCCTCCAAATGGTATTTAATTAACTTCCCGAGCCCCTGGAAGCATGAAAATCACTTTAAACATGCTAATTTTAGCTCTAACACTGATGATCCACCTACAAATGTGAACTGACGTTCAAAAATAAAACATTTGAAAACGGACCATTTTCCACATTTCTGAAGCATGACGTAATGGGGGGGTGTTATCTCTTTTGTCGAAAATCAGCCGTTTTTGCTCGAACATTAAATGCCTCCAAATGGTATTTAATTAACTTCCCGGGGTGAAGAAACCCTTTTTGAGAACTCAGAGTGAGTAAATTGGCCATTTTCATGCACTTTTAACCATTCCATAAATCTTGTGTTTTGGGCCCCTGGAAGCATGAAAATCACTTTAAACATGCTAATTTTAGCTCTAACACTGATGATCCACCTACAAATGTGAACTGACGTTCAAAAATAAAACATTTGAAAACGGACCATTTTCCACATTTCTGAAGCATGACGTAATGGGGGGGTGTTATCTCTTTTGTCGAAAATCAGCCGTTTTTGCTCGAACATTAAATGCCTCCAAATGGTATTTAATTAACTTCCCGAGCCCCTGGAAGCATGAAAATCACTTTAAACATGCTAATTTTAGCTCTAACACTGATGATCCACCTACAAATGTGAACTGACGTTCAAAAATAAAACATTTAAAAACGGACCATTTTCCACATTTCTGAAGCATGACGTAATGGGGGGTGTTATCTCTTTTGTCGAAAATCAGCCGTTTTTGCTCGAACATTAAATGCCTCCAAATGGTATTTAATTAACTTCCCGGGGTGAAGAAACCCTTTTTGAGAACTCAGAGTGAGTAAATTGGCCATTTTCATGCACTTTTAACCATTCCATAAATCTTGTGTTTTGGGCCCCTGGAAGCATGAAAATCACTTTAAACATGCTAATTTTAGCTCTAACACTGATGATCCACCTACAAATGTGAACTGACGTTCAAAAATAAAACATTTGAAAACGGACCATTTTCCACATTTCTGAAGCATGACGTAATGGGGGGGTGTTATCTCTTTTGTCGAAAATCAGCCGTTTTTGCTCGAACATTAAATGCCTCCAAATGGTATTTAATTAACTTCCCGGGGTGAAGAAACCCTTTTTGAGTACTCAGAGTGAGTAAATTGGTCATTTTCATGCACTTTTAACCATTCCATAAATCTTGTGTTTTGGGCCCCTGGAAGCATGAAAATCACTTTAAACATGCTAATTTTAGCTCTAACACTGATGATCCACCTACAAATGTGAACTGACGTTCAAAAATGAAACATTTGAAAACGGACCATTTTCCACATTTCTGAAGCATGACGTAATGGGGGGGTGTTATCTCTTTTGTCGAAAATCAGCCGTTTTTGCTCGAACATTAAATGCCTCCAAATGGTATTTATTTCACTTCCCGAGCCCCTGGAAGCATGAAAATCACTTTAAACATGCTAATTTTAGCTCTAACACTGATGATCCACCTACAAATGTGAACTGACGTTCAAAAATAAAACATTTGAAAACGGACCATTTTCCACATTTCTGAAGCATGACGTAATGGGGGGGTGTTATCTCTTTTGCCGAAAATCAGCCGTTTTTGCTCGAACATTAAATGCCTCCAAATGGTATTTATTTCACTTCCCGAGCCCCTGGAAGCATGAAAATCACTTTAAACATGCTAATTTTAGCTCTAACACTGATGATCCACCTACAAATGTGAACTGACGTTCAAAAATAAAACATTTGAAAACGGACCATTTTCCACATTTCTGAAGCATGACGTAATGGGGGGGTGTTATCTCTTTTGTCGAAAATCAGCCGTTTTTGCTCGAACATTAAATGCCTCCAAATGGTATTTAATTAACTTCCCGAGCCCCTGGAAGCATGAAAATCACTTTAAACATGCTAATTTTAGCTCTAACACTGATGATCCACCTACAAATGTGAACTGACGTTCAAAAATAAAACATTTGAAAACGGACCATTTTCCACATTTCTGAAGCATGACGTAATGGGGGGGTGTTATCTCTTTTGTCGAAAATCAGCCGTTTTTGCTCGAACATTAAATGCCTCCAAATGGTATTTAATTAACTTCCCGGGGTGAAGAAACCCTTTTTGAGAACTCAGAGTGAGTAAATTGGCCATTTTCATGCACTTTTAACCATTCCATAAATCTTGTGTTTTGGGCCCCTGGAAGCATGAAAATCACTTTAAACATGCTAATTTTAGCTCTAACACTGATGATCCACCTACAAATGTGAACTGACGTTCAAAAATAAAACATTTGAAAACGGACCATTTTCCACATTTCTGAAGCATGACGTAATGGGGGGGTGTTATCTCTTTTGTCGAAAATCAGCCGTTTTTGCTCGAACATTAAATGCCTCCAAATGGTATTTAATTAACTTCCCGAGCCCCTGGAAGCATGAAAATCACTTTAAACATGCTAATTTTAGCTCTAACACTGATGATCCACCTACAAATGTGAACTGACGTTCAAAAATAAAACATTTAAAAACGGACCATTTTCCACATTTCTGAAGCATGACGTAATGGGGGGTGTTATCTCTTTTGTCGAAAATCAGCCGTTTTTGCTCGAACATTAAATGCCTCCAAATGGTATTTAATTAACTTCCCGGGGTGAAGAAACCCTTTTTGAGAACTCAGAGTGAGTAAATTGGCCATTTTCATGCACTTTTAACCATTCCATAAATCTTGTGTTTTGGGCCCCTGGAAGCATGAAAATCACTTTAAACATGCTAATTTTAGCTCTAACACTGATGATCCACCTACAAATGTGAACTGACGTTCAAAAATAAAACATTTGAAAACGGACCATTTTCCACATTTCTGAAGCATGACGTAATGGGGGGGTGTTATCTCTTTTGTCGAAAATCAGCCGTTTTTGCTCGAACATTAAATGCCTCCAAATGGTATTTAATTAACTTCCCGGGGTGAAGAAACCCTTTTTGAGTACTCAGAGTGAGTAAATTGGTCATTTTCATGCACTTTTAACCATTCCATAAATCTTGTGTTTTGGGCCCCTGGAAGCATGAAAATCACTTTAAACATGCTAATTTTAGCTCTAACACTGATGATCCACCTACAAATGTGAACTGACGTTCAAAAATGAAACATTTGAAAACGGACCATTTTCCACATTTCTGAAGCATGACGTAATGGGGGGGTGTTATCTCTTTTGTCGAAAATCAGCCGTTTTTGCTCGAACATTAAATGCCTCCAAATGGTATTTATTTCACTTCCCGAGCCCCTGGAAGCATGAAAATCACTTTAAACATGCTAATTTTAGCTCTAACACTGATGATCCACCTACAAATGTGAACTGACGTTCAAAAATAAAACATTTGAAAACGGACCATTTTCCACATTTCTGAAGCATGACGTAATGGGGGGGTGTTATCTCTTTTGTCGAAAATCAGCCGTTTTTGCTCGAACATTAAATGCCTCCAAATGGTATTTAATTAACTTCCCGGGGTGAAGAAACCCTTTTTGAGAACTCAGAGTGAGTAAATTGGCCATTTTCATGCACTTTTAACCATTCCATAAATCTTGTGTTTTGGGCCCCTGGAAGCATGAAAATCACTTTAAACATGCTAATTTTAGCTCTAACACTGATGATCCACCTACAAATGTGAACTGACGTTCAAAAATAAAACATTTGAAAACGGACCATTTTCCACATTTCTGAAGCATGACGTAATGGGGGGGTGTTATCTCTTTTGTCGAAAATCAGCCGTTTTTGCTCGATCATTAAATGCCTCCAAATGGTATTTAATTAACTTCCCGAGCCCCTGGAAGCATGAAAATCACTTTAAACATGCTAATTTTAGCTCTAACACTGATGATCCACCTACAAATGTGAACTGACGTTCAAAAATAAAACATTTGAAAACGGACCATTTTCCACATTTCTGAAGCATGACGTAATGGGGGGGTGTTATCTCTTTTGTCGAAAATCAGCCGTTTTTGCTCGAACATTAAATGCCTCCAAATGGTATTTAATTAACTTCCCGAGCCCCTGGAAGCATGAAAATCACTTTAAACATGCTAATTTTAGCTCTAACACTGATGATCCACCTACAAATGTGAACTGACGTTCAAAAATAAAACATTTGAAAACGGACCATTTTCCACATTTCTGAAGCATGACGTAATGGGGGGGTGTTATCTCTTTTGTCGAAAATCAGCCGTTTTTGCTCGAACATTAAATGCCTCCAAATGGTATTTAATTAACTTCCCGGGGTGAAGAAACCCCTTTTGAGAACTCAGAGTGAGTAAATTGGCCATTTTCATGCACTTTTAACCATTCCATGAATCTTGTGTTTTGGGCCCCTGGAAGCATGAAAATCACTTTAAACATGCTAATTTTAGCTCTTACACTGATGATCCACCTACAAATGTGAACTGACGTTCAAAAATAAAACATTTGAAAACGGACCATTTTCCACATTTCTGAAGCATGACGTAATGGGGGGTGTTATCTCTTTTGTCGAAAATCAGCCGTTTTTGCTCGAACATTAAATGCCTCCAAATGGTATTTAATTAACTTCCCGAGCCCCTGGAAGCATGAAAATCACTTTAAACATGCTAATTTTAGCTCTAACACTGATGATCCACCTACAAATGTGAACTGACGTTCAAAAATAAAACATTTAAAAACGGACCATTTTCCACATTTCTGAAGCATGACGTAATGGGGGGGTGTTATCTCTTTTGTCGAAAATCAGCCGTTTTTGCTCGAACATTAAATGCCTCCAAATGGTATTTAATTAACTTCCCGGGGTGAAGAAACCCTTTTTGAGAACTCAGAGTGAGTAAATTGGCCATTTTCATGCACTTTTAACCATTCCATAAATCTTGTGTTTTGGGCCCCTGGAAGCATGAAAATCACTTTAAACATGCTAATTTTAGCTCTAACACTGATGATCCACCTACAAATGTGAACTGACGTTCAAAAATAAAACATTTGAAAACGGACCATTTTCCACATTTCTGAAGCATGACGTAATGGGGGGGGTGTTATCTCTTTTGTCGAAAATCAGCAGTTTTTGCTCGAACATTAAATGCCTCCAAATGGTATTTAATTAACTTCCCGGGGTGAAGAAACCCTTTTTGAGTACTCAGAGTGAGTAAATTGGCCATTTTCATGCACTTTTAACCATTCCATAAATCTTGTGTTTTGGGCCCCTGGAAGCATGAAAATCACTTTAAACATGCTAATTTTAGCTCTAACACTGATGATCCACCTACAAATATGAACTGACGTTCAAAAATAAAACATTTGAAAACTGACCATTTTCCACATTTCTGAAGCATGACGTAATGGGGGGGTGTTATCTCTTTTGTCGAAAATCAGCCGTTTTTGCTCGAACATTAAATGCCTCCAAATGGTATTTAATTAACTTCCCGAGCCCCTGGAAGCATGAAAATAACTTTAAACATGCTAATTTTAGCTCTAACACTGATGATCCACCTACAAATGTGAACTGACGTTCAAAAATAAAACATTTGAAAACGGACCATTTTCCACATTTCTGAAGCATGACGTAATGGGGGGGTGTTATCTCTTTTGTCGAAAATCAGCCGTTTTTGCTCGAACATTAAATGCCTCCAAATGGTATTTAATTAACTTCCCGGGGTGAAGAAACCCTTTTTGAGAACTCAGAGTGAGTAAATTGGCCATTTTCATGCACTTTTAACCATTCCATAAATCTTGTGTTTTGGGCCCCTGGAAGCATGAAAATCACTTTAAACATGCTAATTTTAGTTCTAACACTGATGATCCACCTACAAATGTGAACTAACGTTCAAAAATAAAACATTTGAAAACGGACCATTTTCCACATTTCTGAAGCATGACGTAATGGGGGGGTGTTATCTCTTTTGTCGAAAATCAGCCGTTTTTGCTCGAACATTAAATGCCTCCAAATGGTATTTAATTAACTTCCCGAGCCCCTGGAAGCATGAAAATCACTTTAAACATGCTAATTTTAGCTCTAACACTGATGATCCACCTACAAATGTGAACTGACGTTCAAAAATAAAACATTTGAAAACGGACCATTTTCCACATTTCTGAAGCATGACGTAATGGGGGGGTGTTATCTCTTTTGTCGAAAATCAGCCGTTTTTGCTCGAACATTAAATGCCTCCAAATGGTATTTATTTCACTTCCCGAGCCCCTGGAAGCATGAAAATCACTTTAAACATGCTAATTTTAGCTCTAACACTGATGATCCACCTACAAATGTGAACTGACGTTCAAAAATAAAACATTTGAAAACGGACCATTTTCCACATTTCTGAAGCATGACGTAATGGGGGGGTGTTATCTCTTTTGCCGAAAATCAGCCGTTTTTGCTCGAACATTAAATGCCTCCAAATGGTATTTATTTCACTTCCCGAGCCCCTGGAAGCATGAAAATCACTTTAAACATGCTAATTTTAGCTCTAACACTGATGATCCACCTACAAATGTGAACTGACGTTCAAAAATAAAACATTTGAAAACGGACCATTTTCCACATTTCTGAAGCATGACGTAATGGGGGGGTGTTATCTCTTTTGTCGAAATTTCAGCCGTTTTTGCTCGAACATTAAATGCCTCCAAATGGTATTTAATTAACTTCCCGAGCCCCTGGAAGCATGAAAATCACTTTAAACATGCTAATTTTAGCTCTAACACTGATGATCCACCTACAAATGTGAACTGACGTTCAAAAATAAAACATTTGAAAACGGACCATTTTCCACATTTCTGAAGCATGACGTAATGGGGGGGTGTTATCTCTTTTGTCGAAAATCAGCCGTTTTTGCTCGAACATTAAATGCCTCCAAATGGTATTTAATTAACTTCCCGGGGTGAAGAAACCCTTTTTGAGAACTCCGAGTGAGTAAATTGGCCATTTTCATGCACTTTTAACCATTCCATAAATCTTGTGTTTTGGGCCCCTGGAAGCATGAAAATCACTTTAAACATGCTAATTTTAGCTCTAACACTGATGATCCACCTACAAATGTGAACTGACGTTCAAAAATAAAACATTTGAAAACGGACCATTTTCCACATTTCTGAAGCATGACGTAATGGGGGGGTGTTATCTCTTTTGTCGAAAATCAGCCGTTTTTGCTCGAACATTAAATGCCTCCAAATGGTATTTAATTAACTTCCCGAGCCCCTGGAAGCATGAAAATCACTTTAAACATGCTAATTTTAGCTCTAACACTGATGATCCACCTACAAATGTGAACTGACGTTCAAAAATAAAACATTTAAAAACGGACCATTTTCCACATTTCTGAAGCATGACGTAATGGGGGGTGTTATCTCTTTTGTCGAAAATCAGCCGTTTTTGCTCGAACATTAAATGCCTCCAAATGGTATTTAATTAACTTCCCGGGGTGAAGAAACCCTTTTTGAGAACTCAGAGTGAGTAAATTGCCCATTTTCATGCACTTTTAACCATTCCATAAATCTTGTGTTTTGGGCCTCTGGAAGCATGAAAATCACTTTAAACATGCTAATTTTAGCTCTAACACTGATGATCCACCTACAAATGTGAACTGACGTTCAAAAATAAAACATTTGAAAACGGACCATTTTCCACATTTCTGAAGCATGACGTAATGGGGGGGTGTTATCTCTTTTGTCGAAAATCAGCCGTTTTTGCTTGAACATTAAATGCCTCCAAATGGTATTTAATTAACTTCCCGGGGTGAAGAAACCCTTTTTGAGTACTCAGAGTGAGTAAATTGGTCATTTTCATGCACTTTTAACCATTCCATAAATCTTGTGTTTTGGGCCCCTGGAAGCATGAAAATCACTTTAAACATGCTAATTTTAGCTCTAACACTGATGATCCACCTACAAATGTGAACTGACGTTCAAAAATAAAACATTTGAAAACGGACCATTTTCCACATTTCTGAAGCATGACGTAATGGGGGGGTGTTATCTCTTTTGTCGAAAATCAGCCGTTTTTGCTCGAACATTAAATGCCTCCAAATGGTATTTAATTAACTTCCCGGGGTGAAGAAACCCTTTTTGAGTACTCAGAGTGAGTAAATTGGCCATTTTCATGCACTTTTAACCATTCCATAAATCTTGTGTTTTGGGCCCCTGGAAGCATGAAAATCACTTTAAACATGCTAATTTTAGCTCTAACACTGATGATCCACCTACAAATATGAACTGACGTTCAAAAATAAAACATTTGAAAACTGACCATTTTCCACATTTCTGAAGCATGACGTAATGGGGGGGTGTTATCTCTTTTGTCGAAAATCAGCCGTTTTTGCTCGAACATTAAATGCCTCCAAATGGTATTTAATTAACTTCCCGAGCCCCTGGAAGCATGAAAATCACTTTAAACATGCTAATTTTAGCTCTAACACTGATGATCCACCTACAAATGTGAACTGACGTTCAAAAATAAAACATTTGAAAACGGACCATTTTCCACATTTCTGAAGCATGACGTAATGGGGGGGTGTTATCTCTTTTGTCGAAAATCAGCCGTTTTTGCTCGAACATTAAATGCCTCCAAATGGTATTTAATTAACTTCCCGGGGTGAAGAAACCCTTTTTGAGTACTCAGAGTGAGTAAATTGGCCATTTTCATGCACTTTTAACCATTCCATAAATCTTGTGTTTTGGGCCCCTGGAAGCATGAAAATCACTTTAAACATGCTAATTTTAGCTCTAACACTGATGATCCACCTACAAATGTGAACTGACGTTCAAAAATAAAACATTTGAAAACGGACCATTTTCCAAATTTCTGAAGCATGACGTAATGGGGGGGTGTTATCTCTTTTGTCGAAAATCAGCCGTTTTTTCTCGAACATTAAATGCCTCCAAATGGTATTTAATTAACTTCCCGAGCCCCTGGAAGCATGAAAATCACTTTAAACATGCTAATTTTAGCTCTAACACTGATGATCCACCTACAAATGTGAACTGACGTTCAAAAATAAAACATTTGAAAACGGACCATTTTCCACATTTCTGAAGCATGACGTAATGGGGGGGTGTTATCTCTTTTGTCGAAAATCAGCCGTTTTTGCTCGAACATTAAATGCCTCCAAATGGTATTTATTTCACTTCCCGAGCCCCTGGAAGCATGAAAATCACTTTAAACATGCTAATTTTAGCTCTAACACTGATGATCCACCTACAAATGTGAACTGACGTTCAAAAATAAAACATTTGAAAACGGACCATTTTCCACATTTCTGAAGCATGACGTAATGGGGGGGTGTTATCTCTTTTGCCGAAAATCAGCCGTTTTTGCTCGAACATTAAATGCCTCCAAATGGTATTTATTTCACTTCCCGAGCCCCTGGAAGCATGAAAATCACTTTAAACATGCTAATTTTAGCTCTAACACTGATGATCCACCTACAAATGTGAACTGACGTTCAAAAATAAAACATTTGAAAACGGACCATTTTCCACATTTCTGAAGCATGACGTAATGGGGGGGTGTTATCTCTTTTGTCGAAATTTCAGCCGTTTTTGCTCGAACATTAAATGCCTCCAAATGGTATTTAATTAACTTCCCGAGCCCCTGGAAGCATGAAAATCACTTTAAACATGCTAATTTTAGCTCTAACACTGATGATCCACCTACAAATGTGAACTGACGTTCAAAAATAAAACATTTGAAAACGGACCATTTTCCACATTTCTGAAGCATGACGTAATGGGGGGGTGTTATCTCTTTTGTCGAAAATCAGCCGTTTTTGCTCGAACATTAAATGCCTCCAAATGGTATTTAATTAACTTCCCGGGGTGAAGAAACCCTTTTTGAGAACTCCGAGTGAGTAAATTGGCCATTTTCATGCACTTTTAACCATTCCATAAATCTTGTGTTTTGGGCCCCTGGAAGCATGAAAATCACTTTAAACATGCTAATTTTAGCTCTAACACTGATGATCCACCTACAAATGTGAACTGACGTTCAAAAATAAAACATTTGAAAACGGACCATTTTCCACATTTCTGAAGCATGACGTAATGGGGGGGTGTTATCTCTTTTGTCGAAAATCAGCCGTTTTTGCTCGAACATTAAATGCCTCCAAATGGTATTTAATTAACTTCCCGAGCCCCTGGAAGCATGAAAATCACTTTAAACATGCTAATTTTAGCTCTAACACTGATGATCCACCTACAAATGTGAACTGACGTTCAAAAATAAAACATTTAAAAACGGACCATTTTCCACATTTCTGAAGCATGACGTAATGGGGGGTGTTATCTCTTTTGTCGAAAATCAGCCGTTTTTGCTCGAACATTAAATGCCTCCAAATGGTATTTAATTAACTTCCCGGGGTGAAGAAACCCTTTTTGAGAACTCAGAGTGAGTAAATTGCCCATTTTCATGCACTTTTAACCATTCCATAAATCTTGTGTTTTGGGCCCCTGGAAGCATGAAAATCACTTTAAACATGCTAATTTTAGCTCTAACACTGATGATCCACCTACAAATGTGAACTGACGTTCAAAAATAAAACATTTGAAAACGGACCATTTTCCACATTTCTGAAGCATGACGTAATGGGGGGGTGTTATCTCTTTTGTCGAAAATCAGCCGTTTTTGCTTGAACATTAAATGCCTCCAAATGGTATTTAATTAACTTCCCGGGGTGAAGAAACCCTTTTTGAGTACTCAGAGTGAGTAAATTGGTCATTTTCATGCACTTTTAACCATTCCATAAATCTTGTGTTTTGGGCCCCTGGAAGCATGAAAATCACTTTAAACATGCTAATTTTAGCTCTAACACTGATGATCCACCTACAAATGTGAACTGACGTTCAAAAATAAAACATTTGAAAACGGACCATTTTCCACATTTCTGAAGCATGACGTAATGGGGGGGTGTTATCTCTTTTGTCGAAAATCAGCCGTTTTTGCTCGAACATTAAATGCCTCCAAATGGTATTTAATTAACTTCCCGGGGTGAAGAAACCCTTTTTGAGTACTCAGAGTGAGTAAATTGGCCATTTTCATGCACTTTTAACCATTCCATAAATCTTGTGTTTTGGGCCCCTGGAAGCATGAAAATCACTTTAAACATGCTAATTTTAGCTCTAACACTGATGATCCAACTACAAATGTGAACTGACGTTCAAAAATAAAACATTTGAAAACGGACCATTTTCCAAATTTCTGAAGCATGACGTAATGGGGGGGTGTTATCTCTTTTGTCGAAAATCAGCCGTTTTTTCTCGAACATTAAATGCCTCCAAAAGGTATTTAATTAACTTCCCGAGCCCCTGGAAGCATGAAAATCACTTTAAACATGCTAATTTTAGCTCTAACACTGATGATCCACCTACAAATGTGAACTGACGTTCAAAAATAAAACATTTGAAAACGGACCATTTTCCACATTTCTGAAGCATGACGTAATGGGGGGGTGTTATCTCTTTTGTCGAAAATCAGCCGTTTTTGCTCGAACATTAAATGCCTCCAAATGGTATTTAATTAACTTCCCGGGGTGAAGAAACCCTTTTTGAGAACTCAGAGTGAGTAAATTGGCCATTTTCATGCACTTTTAACCATTCCATAAATCTTGTGTTTTGGGCCCCTGGAAGCATGAAAATCACTTTAAACATGCTAATTTTAGCTCTAACACTGATGATCCACCTACAAATGTGAACTGACGTTCAAAAATAAAACATTTGAAAACGGACCATTTTCCACATTTCTGAAGCATGACGTAATGGGGGGGTGTTATCTCTTTTGTCGAAAATCAGCCGTTTTTGCTCGAACATTAAATGCCTCCAAATGGTATTTAATTAACTTCCCGAGCCCCTGGAAGCATGAAAATCACTTTAAACATGCTAATTTTAGCTCTAACACTGATGATCCACCTACAAATGTGAACTGACGTTCAAAAATAAAACATTTAAAAACGGACCATTTTCCACATTTCTGAAGCATGACGTAATGCAGGGTGTTATCTCTTTTGTCGAAAATCAGCCGTTTTTGCTCGAACATTAAATGCCTCCAAATGGTATTTAATTAACTTCCCGGGGTGAAGAAACCCTTTTTGAGAACTCAGAGTGAGTAAATTGCCCATTTTCATGCAATTTTAACCATTCCATAAATCTTGTGTTTTGGGCCCCTGGAAGCATGAAAATCACTTTAAACATGCTAATTTTAGCTCTAACACTGATGATCCACCTACAAATGTGAACTGACGTTCAAAAATAAAACATTTGAAAACGGACCATTTTCCACATTTCTGAAGCATGACGTAATGGGGGGGTGTTATCTCTTTTGTCGAAAATCAGCCGTTTTTGCTTGAACATTAAATGCCTCCAAATGGTATTTAATAACTTCCCGGGGTGAAGAAACCCTTTTTGAGTACTCAGAGTGAGTAAATTGGTCATTTTCATGCACTTTTAACCATTCCATAAATCTTGTGTTTTGGGACCCTGGAAGCATGAAAATCACTTTAAACATGCTAATTTTAGCTCTAACACTGATGATCCACCTACAAATGTGAACTGACGTTCAAAAATAAAACATTTGAAAACGGACCATTTTCCACATTTCTGAAGCATGACGTAATGGGGGGGTGTTATCTCTTTTGTCGAAAATCAGCCGTTTTTGCTCGAATATTAAATGCCTCCAAATGGTATTTAATTAACTTCCCGGGGTGAAGAAACCCTTTTTGAGTACTCAGAGTGAGTAAATTGGTCATTTTCATGCACTTTTAACCATTCCATAAATCTTGTGTTTTGGGCCCCTGGAAGCATGAAAATCACTTTAAACATGCTAATTTTAGCTCTAACACTGATGATCCACCTACAAATGTGAACTGACGTTCAAAAATAAAACATTTGAAAACGGACCATTTTCCACATTTCTGAAGCATGACGTAATGGGGGGGTGTTATCTCTTTTGTCGAAAATCAGCCGTTTTTGCTCGAACATTAAATGCCTCCAAATGGTATTTATTTCACTTCCCGAGCCCCTGGAAGCATGAAAATCACTTTAAACATGCTAATTTTAGCTCTAACACTGATGATCCACCTACAAATGTGAACTGACGTTCAAAAATAAAACATTTGAAAACGGACCATTTTCCACATTTCTGAAGCATGACGTAATGGGGGGGTGTTATCTCTTTTGTCGAAAATCAGCCGTTTTTGCTCGAACATTAAATGCCTCCAAATGGTATTTAATTAACTTCCCGGGGTGAAGAAACCCTTTTTGAGAACTCAGAGTGAGTAAATTGGCCATTTTCATGCACTTTTAACCATTCCATAAATCTTGTGTTTTGGGCCCCTGGAAGCATGAAAATCACTTTAAACATGCTAATTTTAGCTCTAACACTGATGATCCACCTACAAATGTGAACTGACGTTCAAAAATGAAACATTTGAAAACGGACCATTTTCCACATTTCTGAAGCATGACGTAATGGGGGGGTGTTATCTCTTTTGTCGAAAATCAGCCGTTTTTGCTCGAACATTAAATGCCTCCAAATGGTATTTAATTAACTTCCCGAGCCCCTGGAAGCATGAAAATCACTTTAAACATGCTAATTTTAGCTCTAACACTGATGATCCACCTACAAATGTGAACTGACGTTCAAAAATAAAACATTTGAAAACGGACCATTTTCCACATTTCTGAAGCATGACGTAATGGGGGGGTGTTTTCTCTTTTGTCGAAAATCAGCCGTTTTTGCTCGAACATTAAATGCCTCCAAATGGTATTTAATTAACTTCCCGAGCCCCTGGAAGCATGAAAATCACTTTAAACATGCTAATTTTAGCTCTAACACTGATGATCCACCTACAAATGTGAACTGACGTTCAAAAATAAAACATTTGAAAACGGACCATTTTCCACATTTCTGAAGCATGACGTAATGGGGGGGTGTTATCTCTTTTGTCGAAAATCAGCCGTTTTTGCTCGAACATTAAATGCCTCCAAATGGTATTTATTTCACTTCCCGAGCCCCTGGAAGCATGAAAATCACTTTAAACATGCTAATTTTAGCTCTAACACTGATGATCCACCTACAAATGTGAACTGACGTTCAAAAATAAAACATTTGAAAACGGACCATTTTCCACATTTCTGAAGCATGACGTAATGGGGGGGTGTTATCTCTTTTGTCGAAAATCAGCCGTTTTTGCTCGAACATTAAATGCCTCCAAATGGTATTTAATTAACTTCCCGGGGTGAAGAAACCCTTTTTGAGAACTCAGAGTGAGTAAATTGGCCATTTTCATGCACTTTTAACCATTCCATAAATCTTGTGTTTTGGGCCCCTGGAAGCATGAAAATCACTTTAAACATGCTAATTTTAGCTCTAACACTGATGATCCACCTACAAATGTGAACTGACGTTCAAAAATAAAACATTTGAAAACGGACCATTTTCCACATTTCTGAAGCATGACGTAATGGGGGGGTGTTATCTCTTTTGTCGAAAATCAGCCGTTTTTGCTCGAACATTAAATGCCTCCAAATGGTATTTAATTAACTTCCCGAGCCCCTGGAAGCATGAAAATCACTTTAAACATGCTAATTTTAGCTCTAACACTGATGATCCACCTACAAATGTGAACTGACGTTCAAAAATAAAACATTTGAAAACGGACCATTTTCCACATTTCTGAAGCATGACGTAATGGGGGGGTGTTTTCTCTTTTGTCGAAAATCAGCCGTTTTTGCTCGAACATTAAATGCCTCCAAATGGTATTTAATTAACTTCCCGAGCCCCTGGAAGCATGAAAATCACTTTAAACATGCTAATTTTAGCTCTAACACTGATGATCCACCTACAAATGTGAACTGACGTTCAAAAATAAAACATTTGAAAACGGACCATTTTCCACATTTCTGAAGCATGACGTAATGGGGGGGTGTTATCTCTTTTGTCGAAAATCAGCCGTTTTTGCTCGAACATTAAATGCCTCCAAATGGTATTTAATTAACTTCCCGGGGTGAAGAAACCCCTTTTGAGAACTCAGAGTGAGTAAATTGGCCATTTTCATGCACTTTTAACCATTCCATAAATCTTGTGTTTTGGGCCCCTGGAAGCATGAAAATCACTTTAAACATGCTAATTTTAGCTCTAACACTGATGATCCACCTACAAATGTGAACTGACGTTCAAAAATAAAACATTTGAAAACGGACCATTTTCCACATTTCTGAAGCATGACGTAATGGGGGGTGTTATCTCTTTTGTCGAAAATCAGCCGTTTTTGCTCGAACATTAAATGCCTCCAAATGGTATTTAATTAACTTCCCGAGCCCCTGGAAGCATGAAAATCACTTTAAACATGCTAATTTTAGCTCTAACACTGATGATCCACCTACAAATGTGAACTGACGTTCAAAAATAAAACATTTAAAAACGGACCATTTTCCACATTTCTGAAGCATGACGTAATGGGGGGTGTTATCTCTTTTGTCGAAAATCAGCCGTTTTTGCTCGAACATTAAATGCCTCCAAATGGTATTTAATTAACTTCCCGGGGTGAAGAAACCCTTTTTGAGAACTCAGAGTGAGTAAATTGGCCATTTTCATGCACTTTTAACCATTCTATAAATCTTGTGTTTTGGGCCCCTGGAAGCATGAAAATCACTTTAAACATGCTAATTTTAGCTCTAACACTGATGATCCACCTACAAATGTGAACTGACGTTCAAAAATAAAACATTTGAAAACGGACCATTTTCCACATTTCTGAAGCATGACGTAATGGGGGGGTGTTATCTCTTTTGTCGAAAATCAGCCGTTTTTGCTCGAACATTAAATGCCTCCAAATGGTATTTAATTAACTTCCCGAGCCCCTGGAAGCATGAAAATCACTTTAAACATGCTAATTTTAGCTCTAACACTGATGATCCACCTACAAATGTGAACTGACGTTCAAAAATAAAACATTTAAAAACGGACCATTTTCCACATTTCTGAAGCATGACGTAATGGGGGGTGTTATCTCTTTTGTCGAAAATCAGCCGTTTTTGCTCGAACATTAAATGCCTCCAAATGGTATTTAATTAACTTCCCGGGGTGAAGAAACCCTTTTTGAGAACTCAGAGTGAGTAAATTGCCCATTTTCATGCACTTTTAACCATTCCATAAATCTTGTGTTTTGGGCCCCTGGAAGCATGAAAATCACTTTAAACATGCTAATTTTAGCTCTAACACTGATGATCCACCTACAAATGTGAACTGACGTTCAAAAATAAAACATTTGAAAACGGACCATTTTCCACATTTCTGAAGCATGACGTAATGGGGGGGTGTTATCTCTTTTGTCGAAAATCAGCCGTTTTTGCTTGAACATTAAATGCCTCCAAATGGTATTTAATTAACTTCCCGGGGTGAAGAAACCCTTTTTGAGTACTCAGAGTGAGTAAATTGGTCATTTTCATGCACTTTTAACCATTCCATAAATCTTGTGTTTTGGGCCCCTGGAAGCATGAAAATCACTTTAAACATGCTAATTTTAGCTCTAACACTGATGATCCACCTACAAATGTGAACTGACGTTCAAAAATAAAACATTTGAAAACGGACCATTTTCCACATTTCTGAAGCATGACGTAATGGGGGGGTGTTATCTCTTTTGTCGAAAATCAGCCGTTTTTGCTCGAACATTAAATGCCTCCAAATGGTATTTAATTAACTTCCCGGGGTGAAGAAACCCTTTTTGAGTACTCAGAGTGAGTAAATTGGCCATTTTCATGCACTTTTAACCATTCCATAAATCTTGTGTTTTGGGCCCCTGGAAGCATGAAAATCACTTTAAACATGCTAATTTTAGCTCTAACACTGATGATCCACCTACAAATGTGAACTGACGTTCAAAAATAAAACATTTGAAAACGGACCATTTTCCAAATTTCTGAAGCATGACGTAATGGGGGGGTGTTATCTCTTTTGTCGAAAATCAGCCGTTTTTTCTCGAACATTAAATGCCTCCAAATGGTATTTAATTAACTTCCCGAGCCCCTGGAAGCATGAAAATCACTTTAAACATGCTAATTTTAGCTCTAACACTGATGATCCACCTACAAATGTGAACTGACGTTCAAAAATAAAACATTTGAAAACGGACCATTTTCCACATTTCTGAAGCATGACGTAATGGGGGGGTGTTATCTCTTTTGTCGAAAATCAGCCGTTTTTGCTCGAACATTAAATGCCTCCAAATGGTATTTATTTCACTTCCCGAGCCCCTGGAAGCATGAAAATCACTTTAAACATGCTAATTTTAGCTCTAACACTGATGATCCACCTACAAATGTGAACTGACGTTCAAAAATAAAACATTTGAAAACGGACCATTTTCCACATTTCTGAAGCATGACGTAATGGGGGGGTGTTATCTCTTTTGTCGAAAATCAGCCGTTTTTGCTCGAACATTAAATGCCTCCAAATAGTATTTAATTAACTTCCCGGGGTGAAGAAACCCTTTTTGAGAACTCAGAGTGAGTAAATTGGCCATTTTCATGCACTTTTAACCATTCCATAAATCTTGTGTTTTGGGCCCCTGGAAGCATGAAAATCACTTTAAACATGCTAATTTTAGCTCTAACACTGATGATCCACCTACAAATGTGAACTGACGTTCAAAAATAAAACATTTGAAAACGGACCATTTTCCACATTTCTGAAGCATGACGTAATGGGGGGGTGTTATCTCTTTTGTCGAAAATCAGCCGTTTTTGCTCTAACATTAAATGCCTCCAAATGGTATTTAATTAACTTCCCGAGCCCCTGGAAGCATGAAAATCACTTTAAACATGCTAATTTTAGCTCTAACACTGATGATCCACCTACAAATGTGAACTGACGTTCAAAAATAAAACATTTGAAAACGGACCATTTTCCACATTTCTGAAGCATGACGTAATGGGGGGGTGTTTTCTCTTTTGTCGAAAATCAGCCGTTTTTGCTCGAACATTAAATGCCTCCAAATGGTATTTAATTAACTTCCCGAGCCCCTGGAAGCATGAAAATCACTTTAAACATGCTAATTTTAGCTCTAACACTGATGATCCACCTACAAATGTGAACTGACGTTCAAAAATAAAACATTTGAAAACGGACCATTTTCCACATTTCTGAAGCATGACGTAATGGGGGGGTGTTATCTCTTTTGTCGAAAATCAGCCGTTTTTGCTCGAACATTAAATGCCTCCAAATGGTATTTAATTAACTTCCCGGGGTGAAGAAACCCCTTTTGAGAACTCAGAGTGAGTAAATTGGCCATTTTCATGCACTTTTAACCATTCCATAAATCTTGTGTTTTGGGCCCCTGGAAGCATGAAAATCACTTTAAACATGCTAATTTTAGCTCTAACACTGATGATCCACCTACAAATGTGAACTGACGTTCAAAAATAAAACATTTGAAAACGGACCATTTTCCACATTTCTGAAGCATGACGTAATGGGGGGTGTTATCTCTTTTGTCGAAAATCAGCCGTTTTTGCTCGAACATTAAATGCCTCCAAATGGTATTTAATTAACTTCCCGAGCCCCTGGAAGCATGAAAATCACTTTAAACATGCTAATTTTAGCTCTAACACTGATGATCCACCTACAAATGTGAACTGACGTTCAAAAATAAAACATTTAAAAACGGACCATTTTCCACATTTCTGAAGCATGACGTAATGGGGGGTGTTATCTCTTTTGTCGAAAATCAGCCGTTTTTGCTCGAACATTAAATGCCTCCAAATGGTATTTAATTAACTTCCCGGGGTGAAGAAACCCTTTTTGAGAACTCAGAGTGAGTAAATTGGCCATTTTCATGCACTTTTAACCATTCCATAAATCTTGTGTTTTGGGCCCCTGGAAGCATGAAAATCACTTTAAACATGCTAATTTTAGCTCTAACACTGATGATCCACCTACAAATGTGAACTGACGTTCAAAAATAAAACATTTGAAAACGGACCATTTTCCACATTTCTGAAGCATGACGTAATGGGGGGGTGTTATCTCTTTTGTCGAAAATCAGCCGTTTTTGCTCGAACATTAAATGCCTCCAAATGGTATTTAATTAACTTCCCGGGGTGAAGAAACCCTTTTTGAGTACTCAGAGTGAGTAAATTGGCCATTTTCATGCACTTTTAACCATTCCATAAATCTTGTGTTTTGGGCCCCTGGAAGCATGAAAATCACTTTAAACATGCTAATTTTAGCTCTAACACTGATGATCCACCTACAAATGTGAACTGACGTTCAAAAATAAAACATTTGAAAACGGACCATTTTCCACATTTCTGAAGCATGACGTAATGGGGGGGTGTTATCTCTTTTGTCGAAAATCAGCCGTTTTTGCTCGAACATTAAATGCCTCCAAATGGTATTTAATTAACTTCCCGAGCCCCTGGAAGCATGAAAATCACTTTAAACATGCTAATTTTAGCTCTAACACTGATGATCCACCTACAAATGTGAACTGACGTTCAAAAATAAAACATTTGAAAACGGACCATTTTCCACATTTCTGAAGCATGACGTAATGGGGGGGTGTTATCTCTTTTGTCGAAAATCAGCCGTTTTTGCTCGAACATTAAATGCCTCCAAATGGTATTTAATTAACTTCCCGGGGTGAAGAAACCCTTTTTGAGAACTCAGAGTGAGTAAATTGGCCATTTTCATGCACTTTTAACCATTCCATAAATCTTGTGTTTTGGGCCCCTGGAAGCATGAAAATCACTTTAAACATGCTAATTTTAGCTCTAACACTGATGATCCACCTACAAATGTGAACTAACGTTAAAAAATAAAACATTTGAAAACGGACCATTTTCCACATTTCTGAAGCATGACGTAATGGGGGGGTGTTATCTCTTTTGTCGAAAATCAGCCGTTTTTGCTCGAACATTAAATGCCTCCAAATGGTATTTAATTAACTTCCCGGGGTGAAGAAACCCTTTTTGAGTACTCAGAGTGAGTAAATTGGCCATTTTCATGCACTTTTAACCATTCCATAAATCTTGTGTTTTGGGCCCCTGGAAGCATGAAAATCACTTTAAACATGCTAATTTTAGCTCTAACACTGATGATCCACCTACAAATGTGAACTGACGTTCAAAAATATAACATTTGAAAACGGACCATTTTCCAAATTTCTGAAGCATGACGTAATGGGGGGGTGTTATCTCTTTTGTCGAAAATCAGCCGTTTTTTCTCGAACATTAAATGCCTCCAAAAGGTATTTAATTAACTTCCCGAGCCCCTGGAAGCATGAAAATCACTTTAAACATGCTAATTTTAGCTCTAACACTGATGATCCACCTACAAATGTGAACTGACGTTCAAAAATAAAACATTTGAAAACGGACCATTTTCCACATTTCTGAAGCATGACGTAATGGGGGGGTGTTATCTCTTTTGTCGAAAATCAGCCGTTTTTGCTCGAACATTAAATGCCTCCAAATGGTATTTAATTAACTTCCCGGGGTGAAGAAACCCTTTTTGAGAACTCAGAGTGAGTAAATTGGCCATTTTCATGCACTTTTAACCATTCCATAAATCTTGTGTTTTGGGCCCCTGGAAGCATGAAAATCACTTTAAACATGCTAATTTTAGCTCTAACACTGATGATCCACCTACAAATGTGAACTGACGTTCAAAAATAAACATTTGAAAACGGACCATTTTCCACATTTCTGAAGCATGACGTAATGGGGGGGTGTTATCTCTTTTGTCGAAAATCAGCCGTTTTTGCTCGAACATTAAATGCCTCCAAATGGTATTTAATTAACTTCCCGAGCCCCTGGAAGCATGAAAATCACTTTAAACATGCTAATTTTAGCTCTAACACTGATGATCCACCTACAAATGTGAACTGACGTTCAAAAATAAAACATTTAAAAACAGACCATTTTCCACATTTCTGAAGCATGACGTAATGGGGGGTGTTATCTCTTTTGTCGAAAATCAGCCGTTTTTGCTCGAACATTAAATGCCTCCAAATGGTATTTAATTAACTTCCCGGGGTGAAGAAACCCTTTTTGAGAACTCAGAGTGAGTAAATTGCCCATTTTCATGCACTTTTAACCATTCCATAAATCTTGTGTTTTGGGCCCCTGGAAGCATGAAAATCACTTTAAACATGCTAATTTTAGCTCTAACACTGATGATCCACCTACAAATGTGAACTGACGTTCAAAAATAAAACATTTGAAAACGGACCATTTTCCACATTTCTGAAGCATGACGTAATGGGGGGTGTTATCTCTTTTGTCGAAAATCAGCCGTTTTTGCTTGAACATTAAATGCCTCCAAATGGTATTTAATTAACTTCCCGGGGTGAAGAAACCCTTTTTGAGTACTCAGAGTGAGTAAATTGGTCATTTTCATGCACTTTTAACCATTCCATAAATCTTGTGTTTTGGGCCCCTGGAAGCATGAAAATCACTTTAAACATGCTAATTTTAGCTCTAACACTGATGATCCACCTACAAATGTGAACTGACGTTCAAAAATAAAACATTTGAAAACGGACCATTTTCCACATTTCTGAAGCATGACGTAATGGGGGGGTGTTATCTCTTTTGTCGAAAATCAGCCGTTTTTGCTCGAACATTAAATGCCTCCAAATGGTATTTAATTAACTTCCCGGGGTGAAGAAACCCTTTTTGAGTACTCAGAGTGAGTAAATTGGTCATTTTCATGCACTTTTAACCATTCCATAAATCTTGTGTTTTGGGCCCCTGGAAGCATGAAAATCACTTTAAACATGCTAATTTTAGCTCTAACACTGATGATCCACCTACAAATGTGAACTGATGTTCAAAAATAAAACATTTGAAAACGGACCATTTCCCACATTTCTGAAGCATGACGTAATGGGGGGGTGTTATCTCTTTTGTCGAAAATCAGCCGTTTTTGCTCGAACATTAAATGCCTCCAAATGGTATTTATTTCACTTCCCGAGCCCCTGGAAGCATGAAAATCACTTTAAACATGCTAATTTTAGCTCTAACACTGATGATCCACCTACAAATGTGAACTGACGTTCAAAAATAAAACATTTGAAAACGGACCATTTTCCACATTTCTGAAGCATGACGTAATGGGGGGGTGTTATCTCTTTTGTCGAAAATCAGCCGTTTTTGCTCGAACATTAAATGCCTCCAAATGGTATTTAATTAACTTCCCGGGGTGAAGAAACCCTTTTTGAGAACTCAGAGTGAGTAAATTGGCCATTTTCATGCACTTTTAACCATTCCATAAATCTTGTGTTTTGGGCCCCTGGAAGCATGAAAATCACTTTAAACATGCTAATTTTAGCTCTAACACTGATGATCCACCTACAAATGTGAACTAACGTTAAAAAATAAAACATTTGAAAACGGACCATTTTCCACATTTCTGAAGCATGACGTAATGGGGGGGTGTTATCTCTTTTGTCGAAAATCAGCCGTTTTTGATCGAACATTAAATGCCTCCAAATGGTATTTAATTAAGTTCCCGGGGTGAAGAAACCCTTTTTGAGTACTCAGAGTGAGTAAATTGGCCATTTTCATGCACTTTTAACCATTCCATAAATCTTGTGTTTTGGGCCCCTGGAAGCATGAAAATCACTTTAAACATGCTAATTTTAGCTCTAACACTGATGATCCACCTACAAATGTGAACTGACGTTCAAAAATAAAACATTTGAAAACGGACCATTTTCCAAATTTCTGAAGCATGACGTAATGGGGGGGTGTTATCTCTTTTGTCGAAAATCAGCCGTTTTTTCTCGAACATTAAATGCCTCCAAAAGGTATTTAATTAACTTCCCGAGCCCCTGGAAGCATGAAAATCACTTTAAACATGCTAATTTTAGCTCTAACACTGATGATCCACCTACAAATGTGAACTGACGTTCAAAAATAAAACATTTGAAAACGGACCATTTTCCACATTTCTGAAGCATGACGTAATGGGGGGGTGTTATCTCTTTTGTCGAAAATCAGCCGTTTTTGCTCGAACATTAAATGCCTCCAAATGGTATTTAATTAACTTCCCGGGGTGAAGAAACCCTTTTTGAGAACTCAGAGTGAGTAAATTGGCCATTTTCATGCACTTTTAACCATTCCATAAATCTTGTGTTTTGGGCCCCTGGAAGCATGAAAATCACTTTAAACATGCTAATTTTAGCTCTAACACTGATGATCCACCTACAAATGTGAACTGACGTTCAAAAATAAAACATTTGAAAACGGACCATTTTCCACATTTCTGAAGCATGACGTAATGGGGGGGTGTTATCTCTTTTGTCGAAAATCAGCCGTTTTTGCTCGAACATTAAATGCCTCCAAATGGTATTTAATTAACTTCCCGAGCCCCTGGAAGCATGAAAATCACTTTAAACATGCTAATTTTAGCTCTAACACTGATGATCCACCTACAAATGTGAACTGACGTTCAAAAATAAAACATTTAAAAACGGACCATTTTCCACATTTCTGAAGCATGACGTAATGCAGGGTGTTATCTCTTTTGTCGAAAATCAGCCGTTTTTGCTCGAACATTAAATGCCTCCAAATGGTATTTAATTAACTTCCCGGGGTGAAGAAACCCTTTTTGAGAACTCAGAGTGAGTAAATTGCCCATTTTCATGCAATTTTAACCATTCCATAAATCTTGTGTTTTGGGCCCCTGGAAGCATGAAAATCACTTTAAACATGCTAATTTTAGCTCTAACACTGATGATCCACCTACAAATGTGAACTGACGTTCAAAAATAAAACATTTGAAAACGGACCATTTTCCACATTTCTGAAGCATGACGTAATGGGGGGGTGTTATCTCTTTTGTCGAAAATCAGCCGTTTTTGCTTGAACATTAAATGCCTCCAAATGGTATTTAATTAACTTCCCGGGGTGAAGAAACCCTTTTTGAGTACTCAGAGTGAGTAAATTGGTCATTTTCATGCACTTTTAACCATTCCATAAATCTTGTGTTTTGGGACCCTGGAAGCATGAAAATCACTTTAAACATGCTAATTTTAGCTCTAACACTGATGATCCACCTACAAATGTGAACTGACGTTCAAAAATAAAACATTTGAAAACGGACCATTTTCCACATTTCTGAAGCATGACGTAATGGGGGGGTGTTATCTCTTTTGTCGAAAATCAGCCGTTTTTGCTCGAATATTAAATGCCTCCAAATGGTATTTAATTAACTTCCCGGGGTGAAGAAACCCTTTTTGAGTACTCAGAGTGAGTAAATTGGTCATTTTCATGCACTTTTAACCATTCCATAAATCTTGTGTTTTGGGCCCCTGGAAGCATGAAAATCACTTTAAACATGCTAATTTTAGCTCTAACACTGATGATCCACCTACAAATGTGAACTGACGTTCAAAAATAAAACATTTGAAAACGGACCATTTTCCACATTTCTGAAGCATGACGTAATGGGGGGGTGTTATCTCTTTTGTCGAAAATCAGCCGTTTTTGCTCGAACATTAAATGCCTCCAAATGGTATTTAATTAACTTCCCGGGGTGAAGAAACCCTTTTTGAGAACTCAGAGTGAGTAAATTGGCCATTTTCATGCACTTTTAACCATTCCATAAATCTTGTGTTTTGGGCCCCTGGAAGCATGAAAATCACTTTAAACATGCTAATTTTAGCTCTAACACTGATGATCCACCTACAAATGTGAACTGACGTTCAAAAATAAAACATTTGAAAACGGACCATTTTCCACATTTCTGAAGCATGACGTAATGGGGGGGTGTTATCTCTTTTGTCGAAAATCAGCCGTTTTTGCTCGAACATTAAATGCCTCCAAATGGTATTTAATTAACTTCCCGAGCCCCTGGAAGCATGAAAATCACTTTAAACATGCTAATTTTAGCTCTAACACTGATGATCCACCTACAAATGTGAACTGACGTTCAAAAATAAAACATTTGAAAACGGACCATTTTCCACATTTCTGAAGCATGACGTAATGGGGGGGTGTTATCTCTTTTGTCGAAAATCAGCCGTTTTTGCTCGAACATTAAATGCCTCCAAATGGTATTTAATTAACTTCCCGGGGTGAAGAAACCCTTTTTGAGAACTCAGAGTGAGTAAATTGGCCATTTTCATGCACTTTTAACCATTCCATAAATCTTGTGTTTTGGGCCCCTGGAAGCATGAAAATCACTTTAAACATGCTAATTTTAGCTCTAACACTGATGATCCACCTACAAATGTGAACTGACGTTCAAAAATAAAACATTTGAAAACGGACCATTTTCCACATTTCTGAAGCATGACGTAAGGGAGGGGTTTTATCTCTTTTGTCGAAAATCAGCCGTTTTTGCTCGAACATTAAATGCCTCCAAATGGTATTTAATTAACTTCCCGGGGTGAAGAAACCCTTTTTGAGTACTCAGAGTGAGTAAATTGGCCATTTTCATGCACTTTTAACCATTCCATAAATCTTGTGTTTTGGGCCCCTGGAAGCATGAAAATCACTTTAAACATGCTAATTTTAGCTCTAACACTGATGATCCACCTACAAATGTGAACTGACGTTCAAAAATAAAACATTTGAAAACGGACCATTTTCCACATTTCTGAAGCATGACGTAATGGTGGGGTGTTATCTCTTTTGTCGAAAATCAGCCGTTTTTGCTCGAACATTAAATGCCTCCAAATGGTATTTAATTAACTTCCCGGGGTGAAGAAACCCTTTTTGAGAACTCAGAGTGAGTAAATTGCCCATTTTCATGCAATTTTAACCATTCCATAAATCTTGTGTTTTGGGCCCCTGGAAGCATGAAAATCACTTTAAACATGCTAATTTTAGCTCTAACACTGATGATCCACCTACAAATGTGAACTGACGTTCAAAAATAAAACATTTGAAAACGGACCATTTTCCACATTTCTGAAGCATGACGTAATGGGGGGGTGTTATCTCTTTTGTCGAAAATCAGCCGTTTTTGCTTGAACATTAAATGCCTCCAAATGGTATTTAATTAACTTCCCGGGGTGAAGAAACCCTTTTTGAGTACTCAGAGTGAGTAAATTGGTCATTTTCATGCACTTTTAACCATTCCATAAATCTTGTGTTTTGGGACCCTGGAAGCATGAAAATCACTTTAAACATGCTAATTTTAGCTCTAACACTGATGATCCACCTACAAATGTGAACTGACGTTCAAAAATAAAACATTTGAAAACAGACCATTTTCCACATTTCTGAAGCATGACGTAATGGGGGGGTGTTATCTCTTTTGTCGAAAATCAATCGTTTTTGCTCGAATATTAAATGCCTCCAAATGGTATTTAATTAACTTCCCGGGGTGAAGAAACCCTTTTTGAGTACTCAGAGTGAGTAAATTGGTCATTTTCATGCACTTTTAACCATTCCATAAATCTTGTGTTTTGGGCCCCTGGAAGCATGAAAATCACTTTAAACATGCTAATTTTAGCTCTAACACTGATGATCCACCTACAAATGTGAACTGACGTTCAAAAATAAAACATTTGAAAACGGACCATTTTCCACATTTCTGAAGCATGACGTAATGGGGGGGTGTTATCTCTTTTGTCGAAAATCAGCCGTTTTTGCTCGAACATTAAATGCCTCCAAATGGTATTTATTTCACTTCCCGAGCCCCTGGAAGCATGAAAATCACTTTAAACATGCTAATTTTAGCTCTAACACTGATGATCCACCTACAAATGTGAACTGACGTTCAAAAATAAAACATTTGAAAACGGACCATTTTCCACATTTCTGAAGCATGACGTAATGGGGGGGTGTTATCTCTTTTGTCGAAAATCAGCCGTTTTTGCTCGAACATTAAATGCCTCCAAATGGTATTTAATTAACTTCCCGGGGTGAAGAAACCCTTTTTGAGAACTCAGAGTGAGTAAATTGGCCATTTTCATGCACTTTTAACCATTCCATAAATCTTGTGTTTTGGGCCCCTGGAAGCATGAAAATCACTTTAAACATGCTAATTTTAGCTCTAACACTGATGATCCACCTACAAATGTGAACTGACGTTCAAAAATAAAACATTTGAAAACGGACCATTTTCCACATTTCTGAAGCATGACGTAATGGGGGGGTGTTATCTCTTTTGTCGAAAATCAGCCGTTTTTGCTCTAACATTAAATGCCTCCAAATGGTATTTAATTAACTTCCCGAGCCCCTGGAAGCATGAAAATCACTTTAAACATGCTAATTTTAGCTCTAACACTGATGATCCACCTACAAATGTGAACTGACGTTCAAAAATAAAACATTTGAAAACGGACCATTTTCCACATTTCTGAAGCATGACGTAATGGGGGGGTGTTTTCTCTTTTGTCGAAAATCAGCCGTTTTTGCTCGAACATTAAATGCCTCCAAATGGTATTTAATTAACTTCCCGAGCCCCTGGAAGCATGAAAATCACTTTAAACATGCTAATTTTAGCTCTAACACTGATGATCCACCTACAAATGTGAACTGACGTTCAAAAATAAAACATTTGAAAACGGACCATTTTCCACATTTCTGAAGCATGACGTAATGGGGGGGTGTTATCTCTTTTGTCGAAAATCAGCCGTTTTTGCTCGAACATTAAATGCCTCCAAATGGTATTTAATTAACTTCCCGGGGTGAAGAAACCCCTTTTGAGAACTCAGAGTGAGTAAATTGGCCATTTTCATGCACTTTTAACCATTCCATAAATCTTGTGTTTTGGGCCCCTGGAAGCATGAAAATCACTTTAAACATGCTAATTTTAGCTCTAACACTGATGATCCACCTACAAATGTGAACTGACGTTCAAAAATAAAACATTTGAAAACGGACCATTTTCCACATTTCTGAAGCATGACGTAATGGGGGGTGTTATCTCTTTTGTCGAAAATCAGCCGTTTTTGCTCGAACATTAAATGCCTCCAAATGGTATTTAATTAACTTCCCGAGCCCCTGGAAGCATGAAAATCACTTTAAACATGCTAATTTTAGCTCTAACACTGATGATCCACCTACAAATGTGAACTGACGTTCAAAAATAAAACATTTAAAAACGGACCATTTTCCACATTTCTGAAGCATGACGTAATGGGGGGTGTTATCTCTTTTGTCGAAAATCAGCCGTTTTTGCTCGAACATTAAATGCCTCCAAATGGTATTTAATTAACTTCCCGGGGTGAAGAAACCCTTTTTGAGAACTCAGAGTGAGTAAATTGGCCATTTTCATGCACTTTTAACCATTCCATAAATCTTGTGTTTTGGGCCCCTGGAAGCATGAAAATCACTTTAAACATGCTAATTTTAGCTCTAACACTGATGATCCACCTACAAATGTGAACTGACGTTCAAAAATAAAACATTTGAAAACGGACCATTTTCCACATTTCTGAAGCATGACGTAATGGGGGGGTGTTATCTCTTTTGTCGAAAATCAGCCGTTTTTGCTCGAACATTAAATGCCTCCAAATGGTATTTAATTAACTTCCCGGGGTGAAGAAACCCTTTTTGAGTACTCAGAGTGAGTAAATTGGCCATTTTCATGCACTTTTAACCATTCCATAAATCTTGTGTTTTGGGCCCCTGGAAGCATGAAAATCACTTTAAACATGCTAATTTTAGCTCTAACACTGATGATCCACCTACAAATGTGAACTGACGTTCAAAAATAAAACATTTGAAAACGGACCATTTTCCACATTTCTGAAGCATGACGTAATGGGGGGGTGTTATCTCTTTTGTCGAAAATCAGCCGTTTTTGCTCGAACATTAAATGCCTCCAAATGGTATTTAATTAACTTCCCGAGCCCCTGGAAGCATGAAAATCACTTTAAACATGCTAATTTTAGCTCTAACACTGATGATCCACCTACAAATGTGAACTGACGTTCAAAAATAAAACATTTGAAAACGGACCATTTTCCACATTTCTGAAGCATGACGTAATGGGGGGGTGTTATCTCTTTTGTCGAAAATCAGCCGTTTTTGCTCGAACATTAAATGCCTCCAAATGGTATTTAATTAACTTCCCGGGGTGAAGAAACCCTTTTTGAGAACTCAGAGTGAGTAAATTGGCCATTTTCATGCACTTTTAACCATTCCATAAATCTTGTGTTTTGGGCCCCTGGAAGCATGAAAATCACTTTAAACATGCTAATTTTAGCTCTAACACTGATGATCCACCTACAAATGTGAACTAACGTTAAAAAATAAAACATTTGAAAACGGACCATTTTCCACATTTCTGAAGCATGACGTAATGGGGGGGTGTTATCTCTTTTGTCGAAAATCAGCCGTTTTTGCTCGAACATTAAATGCCTCCAAATGGTATTTAATTAACTTCCCGGGGTGAAGAAACCCTTTTTGAGTACTCAGAGTGAGTAAATTGGCCATTTTCATGCACTTTTAACCATTCCATAAATCTTGTGTTTTGGGCCCCTGGAAGCATGAAAATCACTTTAAACATGCTAATTTTAGCTCTAACACTGATGATCCACCTACAAATGTGAACTGACGTTCAAAAATATAACATTTGAAAACGGACCATTTTCCAAATTTCTGAAGCATGACGTAATGGGGGGGTGTTATCTCTTTTGTCGAAAATCAGCCGTTTTTTCTCGAACATTAAATGCCTCCAAAAGGTATTTAATTAACTTCCCGAGCCCCTGGAAGCATGAAAATCACTTTAAACATGCTAATTTTAGCTCTAACACTGATGATCCACCTACAAATGTGAACTGACGTTCAAAAATAAAACATTTGAAAACGGACCATTTTCCACATTTCTGAAGCATGACGTAATGGGGGGGTGTTATCTCTTTTGTCGAAAATCAGCCGTTTTTGCTCGAACATTAAATGCCTCCAAATGGTATTTAATTAACTTCCCGGGGTGAAGAAACCCTTTTTGAGAACTCAGAGTGAGTAAATTGGCCATTTTCATGCACTTTTAACCATTCCATAAATCTTGTGTTTTGGGCCCCTGGAAGCATGAAAATCACTTTAAACATGCTAATTTTAGCTCTAACACTGATGATCCACCTACAAATGTGAACTGACGTTCAAAAATAAACATTTGAAAACGGACCATTTTCCACATTTCTGAAGCATGACGTAATGGGGGGGTGTTATCTCTTTTGTCGAAAATCAGCCGTTTTTGCTCGAACATTAAATGCCTCCAAATGGTATTTAATTAACTTCCCGAGCCCCTGGAAGCATGAAAATCACTTTAAACATGCTAATTTTAGCTCTAACACTGATGATCCACCTACAAATGTGAACTGACGTTCAAAAATAAAACATTTAAAAACAGACCATTTTCCACATTTCTGAAGCATGACGTAATGGGGGGTGTTATCTCTTTTGTCGAAAATCAGCCGTTTTTGCTCGAACATTAAATGCCTCCAAATGGTATTTAATTAACTTCCCGGGGTGAAGAAACCCTTTTTGAGAACTCAGAGTGAGTAAATTGCCCATTTTCATGCACTTTTAACCATTCCATAAATCTTGTGTTTTGGGCCCCTGGAAGCATGAAAATCACTTTAAACATGCTAATTTTAGCTCTAACACTGATGATCCACCTACAAATGTGAACTGACGTTCAAAAATAAAACATTTGAAAACGGACCATTTTCCACATTTCTGAAGCATGACGTAATGGGGGGTGTTATCTCTTTTGTCGAAAATCAGCCGTTTTTGCTTGAACATTAAATGCCTCCAAATGGTATTTAATTAACTTCCCGGGGTGAAGAAACCCTTTTTGAGTACTCAGAGTGAGTAAATTGGTCATTTTCATGCACTTTTAACCATTCCATAAATCTTGTGTTTTGGGCCCCTGGAAGCATGAAAATCACTTTAAACATGCTAATTTTAGCTCTAACACTGATGATCCACCTACAAATGTGAACTGACGTTCAAAAATAAAACATTTGAAAACGGACCATTTTCCACATTTCTGAAGCATGACGTAATGGGGGGGTGTTATCTCTTTTGTCGAAAATCAGCCGTTTTTGCTCGAACATTAAATGCCTCCAAATGGTATTTAATTAACTTCCCGGGGTGAAGAAACCCTTTTTGAGTACTCAGAGTGAGTAAATTGGTCATTTTCATGCACTTTTAACCATTCCATAAATCTTGTGTTTTGGGCCCCTGGAAGCATGAAAATCACTTTAAACATGCTAATTTTAGCTCTAACACTGATGATCCACCTACAAATGTGAACTGACGTTCAAAAATAAAACATTTGAAAACGGACCATTTTCCACATTTCTGAAGCATGACGTAATGGGGGGGTGTTATCTCTTTTGTCGAAAATCAGCCGTTTTTGCTCGAACATTAAATGCCTCCAAATGGTATTTATTTCACTTCCCGAGCCCCTGGAAGCATGAAAATCACTTTAAACATGCTAATTTTAGCTCTAACACTGATGATCCACCTACAAATGTGAACTGACGTTCAAAAATAAAACATTTGAAAACGGACCATTTTCCACATTTCTGAAGCATGACGTAATGGGGGGGTGTTATCTCTTTTGTCGAAAATCAGCCGTTTTTGCTCGAACATTAAATGCCTCCAAATGGTATTTAATTAACTTCCCGGGGTGAAGAAACCCTTTTTGAGAACTCAGAGTGAGTAAATTGGCCATTTTCATGCACTTTTAACCATTCCATAAATCTTGTGTTTTGGGCCCCTGGAAGCATGAAAATCACTTTAAACATGCTAATTTTAGCTCTAACACTGATGATCCACCTACAAATGTGAACTAACGTTAAAAAATAAAACATTTGAAAACGGACCATTTTCCACATTTCTGAAGCATGACGTAATGGGGGGGTGTTATCTCTTTTGTCGAAAATCAGCCGTTTTTGATCGAACATTAAATGCCTCCAAATGGTATTTAATTAAGTTCCCGGGGTGAAGAAACCCTTTTTGAGTACTCAGAGTGAGTAAATTGGCCATTTTCATGCACTTTTAACCATTCCATAAATCTTGTGTTTTGGGCCCCTGGAAGCATGAAAATCACTTTAAACATGCTAATTTTAGCTCTAACACTGATGATCCACCTACAAATGTGAACTGACGTTCAAAAATAAAACATTTGAAAACGGACCATTTTCCAAATTTCTGAAGCATGACGTAATGGGGGGGTGTTATCTCTTTTGTCGAAAATCAGCCGTTTTTTCTCGAACATTAAATGCCTCCAAAAGGTATTTAATTAACTTCCCGAGCCCCTGGAAGCATGAAAATCACTTTAAACATGCTAATTTTAGCTCTAACACTGATGATCCACCTACAAATGTGAACTGACGTTCAAAAATAAAACATTTGAAAACGGACCATTTTCCACATTTCTGAAGCATGACGTAATGGGGGGGTGTTATCTCTTTTGTCGAAAATCAGCCGTTTTTGCTCGAACATTAAATGCCTCCAAATGGTATTTAATTAACTTCCCGGGGTGAAGAAACCCTTTTTGAGAACTCAGAGTGAGTAAATTGGCCATTTTCATGCACTTTTAACCATTCCATAAATCTTGTGTTTTGGGCCCCTGGAAGCATGAAAATCACTTTAAACATGCTAATTTTAGCTCTAACACTGATGATCCACCTACAAATGTGAACTGACGTTCAAAAATAAAACATTTGAAAACGGACCATTTTCCACATTTCTGAAGCATGACGTAATGGGGGGGTGTTATCTCTTTTGTCGAAAATCAGCCGTTTTTGCTCGAACATTAAATGCCTCCAAATGGTATTTAATTAACTTCCCGAGCCCCTGGAAGCATGAAAATCACTTTAAACATGCTAATTTTAGCTCTAACACTGATGATCCACCTACAAATGTGAACTGACGTTCAAAAATAAAACATTTAAAAACGGACCATTTTCCACATTTCTGAAGCATGACGTAATGCAGGGTGTTATCTCTTTTGTCGAAAATCAGCCGTTTTTGCTCGAACATTAAATGCCTCCAAATGGTATTTAATTAACTTCCCGGGGTGAAGAAACCCTTTTTGAGAACTCAGAGTGAGTAAATTGCCCATTTTCATGCAATTTTAACCATTCCATAAATCTTGTGTTTTGGGCCCCTGGAAGCATGAAAATCACTTTAAACATGCTAATTTTAGCTCTAACACTGATGATCCACCTACAAATGTGAACTGACGTTCAAAAATAAAACATTTGAAAACGGACCATTTTCCACATTTCTGAAGCATGACGTAATGGGGGGGTGTTATCTCTTTTGTCGAAAATCAGCCGTTTTTGCTTGAACATTAAATGCCTCCAAATGGTATTTAATTAACTTCCCGGGGTGAAGAAACCCTTTTTGAGTACTCAGAGTGAGTAAATTGGTCATTTTCATGCACTTTTAACCATTCCATAAATCTTGTGTTTTGGGACCCTGGAAGCATGAAAATCACTTTAAACATGCTAATTTTAGCTCTAACACTGATGATCCACCTACAAATGTGAACTGACGTTCAAAAATAAAACATTTGAAAACGGACCATTTTCCACATTTCTGAAGCATGACGTAATGGGGGGGTGTTATCTCTTTTGTCGAAAATCAGCCGTTTTTGCTCGAATATTAAATGCCTCCAAATGGTATTTAATTAACTTCCCGGGGTGAAGAAACCCTTTTTGAGTACTCAGAGTGAGTAAATTGGTCATTTTCATGCACTTTTAACCATTCCATAAATCTTGTGTTTTGGGCCCCTGGAAGCATGAAAATCACTTTAAACATGCTAATTTTAGCTCTAACACTGATGATCCACCTACAAATGTGAACTGACGTTCAAAAATAAAACATTTGAAAACGGACCATTTTCCACATTTCTGAAGCATGACGTAATGGGGGGGTGTTATCTCTTTTGTCGAAAATCAGCCGTTTTTGCTCGAACATTAAATGCCTCCAAATGGTATTTAATTAACTTCCCGGGGTGAAGAAACCCTTTTTGAGAACTCAGAGTGAGTAAATTGGCCATTTTCATGCACTTTTAACCATTCCATAAATCTTGTGTTTTGGGCCCCTGGAAGCATGAAAATCACTTTAAACATGCTAATTTTAGCTCTAACACTGATGATCCACCTACAAATGTGAACTGACGTTCAAAAATAAAACATTTGAAAACGGACCATTTTCCACATTTCTGAAGCATGACGTAATGGGGGGGTGTTATCTCTTTTGTCGAAAATCAGCCGTTTTTGCTCGAACATTAAATGCCTCCAAATGGTATTTAATTAACTTCCCGAGCCCCTGGAAGCATGAAAATCACTTTAAACATGCTAATTTTAGCTCTAACACTGATGATCCACCTACAAATGTGAACTGACGTTCAAAAATAAAACATTTGAAAACGGACCATTTTCCACATTTCTGAAGCATGACGTAATGGGGGGGTGTTATCTCTTTTGTCGAAAATCAGCCGTTTTTGCTCGAACATTAAATGCCTCCAAATGGTATTTAATTAACTTCCCGGGGTGAAGAAACCCTTTTTGAGAACTCAGAGTGAGTAAATTGGCCATTTTCATGCACTTTTAACCATTCCATAAATCTTGTGTTTTGGGCCCCTGGAAGCATGAAAATCACTTTAAACATGCTAATTTTAGCTCTAACACTGATGATCCACCTACAAATGTGAACTGACGTTCAAAAATAAAACATTTGAAAACGGACCATTTTCCACATTTCTGAGGCATGACGTAATGGGGGGGTGTTATCTCTTTTGTCGAAAATCAGCCGTTTTTGCTCGAACATTAAATGCCTCCAAATGGTATTTAATTAACTTCCCGGGGTGAAGAAACCCTTTTTGAGTACTCAGAGTGAGTAAATTGGCCATTTTCATGCACTTTTAACCATTCCATAAATCTTGTGTTTTGGGCCCCTGGAAGCATGAAAATCACTTTAAACATGCTAATTTTAGCTCTAACACTGATGATCCACCTACAAATGTGAACTGACGTTCAAAAATAAAACATTTGAAAACGGACCATTTTCCACATTTCTGAAGCATGACGTAATGGGGGGGTGTTATCTCTTTTGTCGAAAATCAGCCGTTTTTGCTCGAACATTAAATGCCTCCAAATGGTATTTAATTAACTTCCCGGGGTGAAGAAACCCCTTTTGAGAACTCAGAGTGAGTAAATTGGCCATTTTCATGCACTTTTAACCATTCCATAAATCTTGTGTTTTGGGCCCCTGGAAGCATGCAAATCACTTTAAACATGCTAATTTTAGCTCTAACACTGATGATCCACCTACAAATGTGAACTGACGTTCAAAAATAAAACATTTGAAAACGGACCATTTTCCACATTTCTGAAGCATGACGTAATGGGGGGTGTTATCTCTTTTGTCGAAAATCAGCCGTTTTTGCTCGAACATTAAATGCCTCCAAATGGTATTTAATTAACTTCCCGAGCCCCTGGAAGCATGAAAATCACTTTAAACATGCTAATTTTAGCTCTAACACTGATGATCCACCTACAAATGTGAACTGACGTTCAAAAATAAAACATTTAAAAACGGACCATTTTCCACATTTCTGAAGCATGACGTAATGGGGGGTGTTATCTCTTTTGTCGAAAATCAGCCGTTTTTGCTCGAACATTAAATGCCTCCAAATGGTATTTAATTAACTTCCCGGGGTGAAGAAACCCTTTTTGAGAACTCAGAGTGAGTAAATTGGCCATTTTCATGCACTTTTAACCATTCCATAAATCTTGTGTTTTGGGCCCCTGGAAGCATGAAAATCACTTTAAACATGCTAATTTTAGCTCTAACACTGATGATCCACCTACAAATGTGAACTGATGTTCAAAAATAAAACATTTGAAAACGGACCATTTTCCACATTTCTGAAGCATGACGTAAGGGAGGGGTTTTATCTCTTTTGTCGAAAATCAGCCGTTTTTGCTCGAACATTAAATGCCTCCAAATGGTATTTAATTAACTTCCCGGGGTGAAGAAACCCCTTTTGAGTACTCAGAGTGAGTAAATTGGCCATTTTCATGCACTTTTAACCATTCCATAAATCTTGTGTTTTGGGCCCCTGGAAGCATGAAAATCACTTTAAACATGCTAATTTTAGCTCTAACACTGATGATCCACCTACAAATGTGAACTGACGTTCAAAAATAAAACATTTGAAAACGGACCATTTTCCACATTTCTGAAGCATGACGTAATGGTGGGGTGTTATCTCTTTTGTCGAAAATCAGCCGTTTTTGCTCGAACATTAAATGCCTCCAAATGGTATTTAATTAACTTCCCGGGGTGAAGAAACCCTTTTTGAGAACTCAGAGTGAGTAAATTGCCCATTTTCATGCAATTTTAACCATTCCATAAATCTTGTGTTTTGGGCCCCTGGAAGCATGAAAATCACTTTAAACATGCTAATTTTAGCTCTAACACTGATGATCCACCTACAAATGTGAACTGACGTTCAAAAATAAAACATTTGAAAACGGACCATTTTCCACATTTCTGAAGCATGACGTAATGGGGGGGTGTTATCTCTTTTGTCGAAAATCAGCCGTTTTTGCTTGAACATTAAATGCCTCCAAATGGTATTTAATTAACTTCCCGGGGTGAAGAAACCCTTTTTGAGTACTCAGAGTGAGTAAATTGGTCATTTTCATGCACTTTTAACCATTCCATAAATCTTGTGTTTTGGGACCCTGGAAGCATGAAAATCACTTTAAACATGCTAATTTTAGCTCTAACACTGATGATCCACCTACAAATGTGAACTGACGTTCAAAAATAAAACATTTGAAAACGGACCATTTTCCACATTTCTGAAGCATGACGTAATGGGGGGGTGTTATCTCTTTTGTCGAAAATCAGCCGTTTTTGCTCGAATATTAAATGCCTCCAAATGGTATTTAATTAACTTCCCGGGGTGAAGAAACCCTTTTTGAGTACTCAGAGTGAGTAAATTGGTCATTTTCATGCACTTTTAACCATTCCATAAATCTTGTGTTTTGGGCCCCTGGAAGCATGAAAATCACTTTAAACATGCTAATTTTAGCTCTAACACTGATGATCCACCTACAAATGTGAACTGACGTTCAAAAATAAAACATTTGAAAACGGACCATTTTCCACATTTCTGAAGCATGACGTAATGGGGGGGTGTTATCTCTTTTGTCGAAAATCAGCCGTTTTTGCTCGAACATTAAATGCCTCCAAATGGTATTTATTTCACTTCCCGAGCCCCTGGAAGCATGAAAATCACTTTAAACATGCTAATTTTAGCTCTAACACTGATGATCCACCTACAAATGTGAACTGACGTTCAAAAATAAAACATTTGAAAACGGACCATTTTCCACATTTCTGAAGCATGACGTAATGGGGGGGTGTTATCTCTTTTGTCGAAAATCAGCCGTTTTTGCTCGAACATTAAATGCCTCCAAATGGTATTTAATTAACTTCCCGGGGTGAAGAAACCCTTTTTGAGAACTCAGAGTGAGTAAATTGGCCATTTTCATGCACTTTTAACCATTCCATAAATCTTGTGTTTTGGGCCCCTGGAAGCATGAAAATCACTTTAAACATGCTAATTTTAGCTCTAACACTGATGATCCACCTACAAATGTGAACTGACGTTCAAAAATAAAACATTTGAAAACGGACCATTTTCCACATTTCTGAAGCATGACGTAATGGTGGGGTGTTATCTCTTTTGTCGAAAATCAGCCGTTTTTGCTCGAACATTAAATGCCTCCAAATGGTATTTAATTAACTTCCCGAGCCCCTGGAAGCATGAAAATCACTTTAAACATGCTAATTTTAGCTCTAACACTGATGATCCACCTACAAATGTGAACTGACGTTCAAAAATAAAACATTTGAAAACGGACCATTTTCCACATTTCTGAAGCATGACGTAATGGGGGGGTGTTTTCTCTTTTGTCGAAAATCAGCCGTTTTTGCTCGAACATTAAATGCCTCCAAATGGTATTTAATTAACTTCCCGAGCCCCTGGAAGCATGAAAATCACTTTAAACATGCTAATTTTAGCTCTAACACTGATGATCCACCTACAAATGTGAACTGACGTTCAAAAATAAAACATTTGAAAACGGACCATTTTCCACATTTCTGAAGCATGACGTAATGGGGGGGTGTTATCTCTTTTGTCGAAAATCAGCCGTTTTTGCTCGAACATTAAATGCCTCCAAATGGTATTTAATTAACTTCCCGGGGTGAAGAAACCCCTTTTGAGAACTCAGAGTGAGTAAATTGGCCATTTTCATGCACTTTTAACCATTCCATAAATCTTGTGTTTTGGGCCCCTGGAAGCATGAAAATCACTTTAAACATGCTAATTTTAGCTCTAACACTGATGATCCACCTACAAATGTGAACTGACGTTCAAAAATAAAACATTTAAAAACGGACCATTTTCCACATTTCTGAAGCATGACGAAATGGGGGGGTGTTATCTCTTTTGTCGAAAATCAGCCGTTTTTGCTCGAACATTAAATGCCTCCAAATGGTATTTAATTAACTTCCCGAGCCCCTGGAAGCATGAAAATCACTTTAAACATGCTAATTTTAGCTCTAACACTGATGATCCACCTACAAATGTGAACTGACGTTCAAAAATAAAACATTTAAAAACGGACCATTTTCCACATTTCTGAAGCATGACGAAATGGGGGGGTGTTATCTCTTTTGTCGAAAATCAGCCGTTTTTGCTCGAACATTAAATGCCTCCAAATGGTATTTAATTAACTTCCCGGGGTGAAGAAACCCTTTTTGAGAACTCAGAGTGAGTAAATTGGCCATTTTCATGCACTTTTAACCATTCCATAAATCTTGTGTTTTGGGCCCCTGGAAGCATGAAAATCACTTTAAACATGCTAATTTTAGCTCTAACACTGATGATCCACCTACAAATGTGAACTGACGTTCAAAAATAAAACATTTGAAAACGGACCATTTTCCACATTTCTGAGGCATGACGTAATGGGGGGGTGTTATCTCTTTTGTCGAAAATCAGCCGTTTTTGCTCGAACATTAAATGCCTCCAAATGGTATTTAATTAACTTCCCGGGGTGAAGAAACCCTTTTTGAGTACTCAGAGTGAGTAAATTGGCCATTTTCATGCACTTTTAACCATTCCATAAATCTTGTGTTTTGGGCCCCTGGAAGCATGAAAATCACTTTAAACATGCTAATTTTAGCTCTAACACTGATGATCCACCTACAAATGTGAACTGACGTTCAAAAATAAAACATTTGAAAACGGACCATTTTCCACATTTCTGAAGCATGACGTAATGGGGGGGTGTTATCTCTTTTGTCGAAAATCAGCCGTTTTTGCTCGAACATTAAATGCCTCCAAATGGTATTTAATTAACTTCCCGGGGTGAAGAAACCCCTTTTGAGAACTCAGAGTGAGTAAATTGGCCATTTTCATGCACTTTTAACCATTCCATAAATCTTGTGTTTTGGGCCCCTGGAAGCATGAAAATCACTTTAAACATGCTAATTTTAGCTCTAACACTGATGATCCACCTACAAATGTGAACTGACGTTCAAAAATAAAACATTTGAAAACGGACCATTTTCCACATTTCTGAAGCATGACGTAATGGGGGGTGTTATCTCTTTTGTCGAAAATCAGCCGTTTTTGCTCGAACATTAAATGCCTCCAAATGGTATTTAATTAACTTCCCGAGCCCCTGGAAGCATGAAAATCACTTTAAACATGCTAATTTTAGCTCTAACACTGATGATCCACCTACAAATGTGAACTGACGTTCAAAAATAAAACATTTAAAAACGGACCATTTTCCACATTTCTGAAGCATGACGTAATGGGGGGTGTTATCTCTTTTGTCGAAAATCAGCCGTTTTTGCTCGAACATTAAATGCCTCCAAATGGTATTTAATTAACTTCCCGGGGTGAAGAAACCCTTTTTGAGAACTCAGAGTGAGTAAATTGGCCATTTTCATGCACTTTTAACCATTCCATAAATCTTGTGTTTTGGGCCCCTGGAAGCATGAAAATCACTTTAAACATGCTAATTTTAGCTCTAACACTGATGATCCACCTACAAATGTGAACTGACGTTCAAAAATAAAACATTTGAAAACGGACCATTTTCCACATTTCTGAAGCATGACGTAAGGGAGGGGTTTTATCTCTTTTGTCGAAAATCAGCCGTTTTTGCTCGAACATTAAATGCCTCCAAATGGTATTTAATTAACTTCCCGGGGTGAAGAAACCCTTTTTGAGTACTCAGAGTGAGTAAATTGGCCATTTTCATGCACTTTTAACCATTCCATAAATCTTGTGTTTTGGGCCCCTGGAAGCATGAAAATCACTTTAAACATGCTAATTTTAGCTCTAACACTGATGATCCACCTACAAATGTGAACTGACGTTCAAAAATAAAACATTTGAAAACGGACCATTTTCCACATTTCTGAAGCATGACGTAATGGTGGGGTGTTATCTCTTTTGTCGAAAATCAGCCGTTTTTGCTCGAACATTAAATGCCTCCAAATGGTATTTAATTAACTTCCCGGGGTGAAGAAACCCTTTTTGAGAACTCAGAGTGAGTAAATTGCCCATTTTCATGCAATTTTAACCATTCCATAAATCTTGTGTTTTGGGCCACTGGAAGCATGAAAATCACTTTAAACATGCTAATTTTAGCTCTAACACTGATGATCCACCTACAAATGTGAACTGACGTTCAAAAATAAAACATTTGAAAACGGACCATTTTCCACATTTCTGAAGCATGACGTAATGGGGGGGTGTTATCTCTTTTGTCGAAAATCAGCCGTTTTTGCTTGAACATTAAATGCCTCCAAATGGTATTTAATTAACTTCCCGGGGTGAAGAAACCCTTTTTGAGTACTCAGAGTGAGTAAATTGGTCATTTTCATGCACTTTTAACCATTCCATAAATCTTGTGTTTTGGGACCCTGGAAGCATGAAAATCACTTTAAACATGCTAATTTTAGCTCTAACACTGATGATCCACCTACAAATGTGAACTGACGTTCAAAAATAAAACATTTGAAAACGGACCATTTTCCACATTTCTGAAGCATGACGTAATGGGGGGGTGTTATCTCTTTTGTCGAAAATCAGCCGTTTTTGCTCGAATATTAAATGCCTCCAAATGGTATTTAATTAACTTCCCGGGGTGAAGAAACCCTTTTTGAGTACTCAGAGTGAGTAAATTGGTCATTTTCATGCACTTTTAACCATTCCATAAATCTTGTGTTTTGGGCCCCTGGAAGCATGAAAATCACTTTAAACATGCTAATTTTAGCTCTAACACTGATGATCCACCTACAAATGTGAACTGACGTTCAAAAATAAAACATTTGAAAACGGACCATTTTCCACATTTCTGAAGCATGACGTAATGGGGGGGTGTTATCTCTTTTGTCGAAAATCAGCCGTTTTTGCTCGAACATTAAATGCCTCCAAATGGTATTTATTTCACTTCCCGAGCCCCTGGAAGCATGAAAATCACTTTAAACATGCTAATTTTAGCTCTAACACTGATGATCCACCTACAAATGTGAACTGACGTTCAAAAATAAAACATTTGAAAACGGACCATTTTCCACATTTCTGAAGCATGACGTAATGGGGGGGTGTTATCTCTTTTGTCGAAAATCAGCCGTTTTTGCTCGAACATTAAATGCCTCCAAATGGTATTTAATTAACTTCCCGGGGTGAAGAAACCCTTTTTGAGAACTCAGAGTGAGTAAATTGGCCATTTTCATGCACTTTTAACCATTCCATAAATCTTGTGTTTTGGGCCCCTGGAAGCATGAAAATCACTTTAAACATGCTAATTTTAGCTCTAACACTGATGATCCACCTACAAATGTGAACTGACGTTCAAAAATAAAACATTTGAAAACGGACCATTTTCCACATTTCTGAAGCATGACGTAATGGGGGGGTGTTATCTCTTTTGTCGAAAATCAGCCGTTTTTGCTCGAACATTAAATGCCTCCAAATGGTATTTAATTAACTTCCCGAGCCCCTGGAAGCATGAAAATCACTTTAAACATGCTAATTTTAGCTCTAACACTGATGATCCACCTACAAATGTGAACTGACGTTCAAAAATAAAACATTTGAAAACGGACCATTTTCCACATTTCTGAAGCATGACGTAATGGGGGGGTGTTTTCTCTTTTGTCGAAAATCAGCCGTTTTTGCTCGAACATTAAATGCCTCCAAATGGTATTTAATTAACTTCCCGAGCCCCTGGAAGCATGAAAATCACTTTAAACATGCTAATTTTAGCTCTAACACTGATGATCCACCTACAAATGTGAACTGACGTTCAAAAATAAAACATTTGAAAACGGACCATTTTCCACATTTCTGAAGCATGACGTAATGGGGGGTGTTATCTCTTTTGTCGAAAATCAGCCGTTTTTGCTCGAACATTAAATGCCTCCAAATGGTATTTAATTAACTTCCCGGGGTGAAGAAACCCCTTTTGAGAACTCAGAGTGAGTAAATTGGCCATTTTCATGCACTTTTAACCATTCCATAAATCTTGTGTTTTGGGCCCCTGGAAGCATGAAAATCACTTTAAACATGCTAATTTTAGCTCTAACACTGATGATCCACCTACAAATGTGAACTGACGTTCAAAAATAAAACATTTGAAAACGGACCATTTTCCACATTTCTGAATCATGACGTAATGGGGGGTGTTATCTCTTTTGTCGAAAATCAGCCGTTTTTGCTCGAACATTAAATGCCTCCAAATGGTATTTAATTAACTACCCGAGCCCCTGGAAGCATGAAAATCACTTTAAACATGCTAATTTTAGCTCTAACACTGATGATCCACCTACAAATGTGAACTGACGTTCAAAAATAAAACATTTAAAAACGGACCATTTTCCACATTTCTGAAGCATGACGAAATGGGGGGGTGTTATCTCTTTTGTCGAAAATCAGCCGTTTTTGCTCGAACATTAAATGCCTCCAAATGGTATTTAATTAACTTCCCGGGGTGAAGAAACCCTTTTTGAGAACTCAGAGTGAGTAAATTGGCCATTTTCATGCACTTTTAACCATTCCATAAATCTTGTGTTTTGGGCCCCTGGAAGCATGAAAATCACTTTAAACATGCTAATTTTAGCTCTAACACTGATGATCCACCTACAAATGTGAACTGACGTTCAAAAATAAAACATTTGAAAACGGACCATTTTCCACATTTCTGAGGCATGACGTAATGGGGGGGTGTTATCTCTTTTGTCGAAAATCAGCCGTTTTTGCTCGAACATTAAATGCCTCCAAATGGTATTTAATTAACTTCCCGGGGTGAAGAAACCCTTTTTGAGTACTCAGAGTGAGTAAATTGGCCATTTTCATGCACTTTTAACCATTCCATAAATCTTGTGTTTTGGGCCCCTGGAAGCATGAAAATCACTTTAAACATGCTAATTTTAGCTCTAACACTGATGATCCACCTACAAATGTGAACTGACGTTCAAAAATAAAACATTTGAAAACGGACCATTTTCCACATTTCTGAAGCATGACGTAATGGGGGGGTGTTATCTCTTTTGTCGAAAATCAGCCGTTTTTGCTCGAACATTAAATGCCTCCAAATGGTATTTAATTAACTTCCCGGGGTGAAGAAACCCCTTTTGAGAACTCAGAGTGAGTAAATTGGCCATTTTCATGCACTTTTAACCATTCCATAAATCTTGTGTTTTGGGCCCCTGGAAGCATGAAAATCACTTTAAACATGCTAATTTTAGCTCTAACACTGATGATCCACCTACAAATGTGAACTGACGTTCAAAAATAAAACATTTGAAAACGGACCATTTTCCACATTTCTGAAGCATGACGTAATGGGGGGTGTTATCTCTTTTGTCGAAAATCAGCCGTTTTTGCTCGAACATTAAATGCCTCCAAATGGTATTTAATTAACTTCCCGAGCCCCTGGAAGCATGAAAATCACTTTAAACATGCTAATTTTAGCTCTAACACTGATGATCCACCTACAAATGTGAACTGACGTTCAAAAATAAAACATTTAAAAACGGACCATTTTCCACATTTCTGAAGCATGACGTAATGGGGGGTGTTATCTCTTTTGTCGAAAATCAGCCGTTTTTGCTCGAACATTAAATGCCTCCAAATGGTATTTAATTAACTTCCCGGGGTGAAGAAACCCTTTTTGAGAACTCAGAGTGAGTAAATTGGCCATTTTCATGCACTTTTAACCATTCCATAAATCTTGTGTTTTGGGCCCCTGGAAGCATGAAAATCACTTTAAACATGCTAATTTTAGCTCTAACACTGATGATCCACCTACAAATGTGAACTGACGTTCAAAAATAAAACATTTGAAAACGGACCATTTTCCTCATTTCTGAAGCATGACGTAATGGAGGGGTTTTATCTCTTTTGTCGAAAATCAGCCGTTTTTGCTCGAACATTAAATGCCTCCAAATGGTATTTAATTAACTTCCCGGGGTGAAGAAACCCTTTTTGAGTACTCAGAGTGAGTAAATTGGCCATTTTCATGCACTTTTAACCATTCCATAAATCTTGTGTTTTGGGCCCCTGGAAGCATGAAAATCACTTTAAACATGCTAATTTTAGCTCTAACACTGATGATCCACCTACAAATGTGAACTGACGTTCAAAAATAAAACATTTGAAAACGGACCATTTTCCACATTTCTGAAGCATGACGTAATGGTGGGGTGTTATCTCTTTTGTCGAAAATCAGCCGTTTTTGCTCGAACATTAAATGCCTCCAAATGGTATTTAATTAACTTCCCGAGCCCCTGGAAGCATGAAAATCACTTTAAACATGCTAATTTTAGCTCTAACACTGATGATCCACCTACAAATGTGAACTGACGTTCAAAAATAAAACATTTGAAAACGGACCATTTTCCACATTTCTGAAGCATGACGTAATGGGGGGGTGTTATCTCTTTTGTCGAAAATCAGCCGTTTTTGCTCGAACATTAAATGCCTCCAAATGGTATTTAATTAACTTCCCGGGGTGAAGAAACCCTTTTTGAGAACTCAGAGTGAGTAAATTGGCCATTTTCATGCACTTTTAACCATTCCATAAATCTTGTGTTTTGGGCCCCTGGAAGCATGAAAATCACTTTAAACATGCTAATTTTAGCTCTAACACTGATGATCCACCTACAAATGTGAACTAACGTTAAAAAATAAAACATTTGAAAACAGACCATTTTCCACATTTCTGAAGCATGACGTAATGGGGGGGTGTTATCTCTTTTGTCGAAAATCAGCCGTTTTTGCTCGAACATTAAATGCCTCCAAATGGTATTTAATTAACTTCCCGGGGTGAAGAAACCCTTTTTGAGTACTCAGAGTGAGTAAATTGGCCATTTTCATGCACTTTTAACCATTCCATAAATCTTGTGTTTTGGGCCCCTGGAAGCATGAAAATCACTTTAAACATGCTAATTTTAGCTCTAACACTGATGATCCACCTACAAATGTGAACTGACGTTCAAAAATAAAACATTTGAAAACGGACCATTTTCCAAATTTCTGAAGCATGACGTAATGGGGGGGTGTTATCTCTTTTGTCGAAAATCAGCCGTTTTTTCTCGAACATTAAATGCCTCCAAAAGGTATTTAATTAACTTCCCGAGCCCCTGGAATCATGAAAATCACTTTAAACATGGTAATTTTAGCTCTAACACTGATGATCCACCTACAAATGTGAACTGACGTTCAAAAATAAAACATTTGAAAACGGACCATTTTCCACATTTCTGAAGCATGACGTAATGGGGGGGTGTTATCTCTTTTGTCGAAAATCAGCCGTTTTTGCTCGAACATTAAATGCCTCCAAATGGTATTTAATTAACTTCCCGGGGTGAAGAAACCCTTTTTGAGAACTCAGAGTGAGTAAATTGGCCATTTTCATGCACTTTTAACCATTCCCTAAATCTTGTGTTTTGGGCCCCTGGAAGCATGAAAATCACTTTAAACATGCTAATTTTAGCTCTAACACTGATGATCCACCTACAAATGTGAACTGACGTTCAAAAATAAAACATTTGAAAACGGACCATTTTCCACATTTCTGAAGCATGACGTAATGGGGGGGTGTTATCTCTTTTGTCGAAAATCAGCCGTTTTTGCTCGAACATTAAATGCCTCCAAATGGTATTTAATTAACTTCCCGAGCCCCTGGAAGCATGAAAATCACTTTAAACATGCTAATTTTAGCTCTAACACTGATGATCCACCTACAAATGTGAACTGACGTTCAAAAATAAAACATTTGAAAACGGACCATTTTCCACATTTCTGAAGCATGACGTAATGGGGGGGTGTTATCTCTTTTGTCGAAAATCAGCCGTTTTTGCTTGAACATTAAATGCCTCCAAATGGTACTTAATTAACTTCCCGGGGTGAAGAAACCCTTTTTGAGTACTCAGAGTGAGTAAATTGGTCATTTTCATGCACTTTTAACCATTCCATAAATCTTGTGTTTTGGGCCCCTGGAAGCATGAAAATCACTTTAAACATGCTAATTTTAGCTCTAACACTGATGATCCACCTACAAATGTGAACTGACGTTCAAAAATAAAACATTTGAAAACGGACCATTTTCCACATTTCTGAAGCATGACGTAATGGGGGGGTGTTATCTCTTTTGTCGAAAATCAGCCGTTTTTGCTCGAACATTAAATGCCTCCAAATGGTATTTAATTAACTTCCCGGGGTGAAGAAACCCTTTTTGAGTACTCAGAGTGAGTAAATTGGTCATTTTCATGCACTTTTAACCATTCCATAAATCTTGTGTTTTGGGCCCCTGGAAGCATGAAAATCACTTTAAACATGCTAATTTTAGCTCTAACACTGATGATCCACCTACAAATGTGAACTGACGTTCAAAAATAAAACATTTGAAAACGGACCATTTTCCACATTTCTGAAGCATGACGTAATGGGGGGGTGTTATCTCTTTTGTCGAAAATCAGCCGTTTTTGCTCGAACATTAAATGCCTCCAAATGGTATTTAATTAACTTCCCGAGCCCCTGGAAGCATGAAAATCACTTTAAACATGCTAATTTTAGCTCTAACACTGATGATCCACCTACAAATGTGAACTGACGTTCAAAAATAAAACATTTGAAAACGGACCATTTTCCACATTTCTGAAGCATGACGTAATGGGGGGGTGTTTTCTCTTTTGTCGAAAATCAGCCGTTTTTGCTCGAACATTAAATGCCTCCAAATGGTATTTAATTAACTTCCCGAGCCCCTGGAAGCATGAAAATCACTTTAAACATGCTAATTTTAGCTCTAACACTGATGATCCACCTACAAATGTGAACTGACGTTCAAAAATAAAACATTTGAAAACGGACCATTTTCCACATTCATGAAGCATGACGTAATGGGGGGGTGTTATCTCTTTTGTCGAAAATCAGCCGTTTTTGCTCGAACATTAAATGCCTCCAAATGGTATTTAATTAACTTCCCGGGGTGAAGAAACCCCTTTTGAGAACTCAGAGTGAGTAAATTGGCCATTTTCATGCACTTTTAACCATTCCATAAATCTTGTGTTTTGGGCCCCTGGAAGCATGAAAATCACTTTAAACATGCTAATTTTAGCTCTAACACTGATGATCCACCTACAAATGTGAACTGACGTTCAAAAATAAAACATTTGAAAACGGACCATTTTCCACATTTCTGAAGCATGACGTAATGGGGGGTGTTATCTCTTTTGTCGAAAATCAGCCGTTTTTGCTCGAACATTAAATGCCTCCAAATGGTATTTAATTAACTTCCCGAGCCCCTGGAAGCATGAAAATCACTTTAAACATGCTAATTTTAGCTCTAACACTGATGATCCACCTACAAATGTGAACTGACGTTCAAAAATAAAACATTTAAAAACGGACCATTTTCCACATTTCTGAAGCATGACGAAATGGGGGGGGGTGTTATCTCTTTTGTCGAAAATCAGCCGTTTTTGCTCGAACATTAAATGCCTCCAAATGGTATTTAATTAACTTCCCGGGGTGAAGAAACCCTTTTTGAGAACTCAGAGTGAGTAAATTGGCCATTTTCATGCACTTTTAACCATTCCATAAATCTTGTGTTTTGGGCCCCTGGAAGCATGAAAATCACTTTAAACATGCTAATTTTAGCTCTAACACTGATGATCCACCTACAAATGTGAACTGACGTTCAAAAATAAAACATTTGAAAACGGACCATTTTCCACATTTCTGAGGCATGACGTAATGGGGGGGTGTTATCTCTTTTGTCGAAAATCAGCCGTTTTTGCTCGAACATTAAATGCCTCCAAATGGTATTTAATTAACTTCCCGGGGTGAAGAAACCCTTTTTGAGTACTCAGAGTGAGTAAATTGGCCATTTTCATGCACTTTTAACCATTCCATAAATCTTGTGTTTTGGGCCCCTGGAAGCATGAAAATCACTTTAAACATGCTAATTTTAGCTCTAACACTGATGATCCACCTACAAATGTGAACTGACGTTCAAAAATAAAACATTTGAAAACGGACCATTTTCCACATTTCTGAAGCATGACGTAATGGGGGGGTGTTATCTCTTTTGTCGAAAATCAGCCGTTTTTGCTCGAACATTAAATGCCTCCAAATGGTATTTAATTAACTTCCCGAGCCCCTGGAAGCATGAAAATCACTTTAAACATGCTAATTTTAGCTCTAACACTGATGATCCACCTACAAATGTGAACTGACGTTCAAAAATAAAACATTTGAAAACGGACCATTTTCCACATTTCTGAAGCATGACGTAATGGGGGGGTGTTATCTCTTTTGTCGAAAATCAGCCGTTTTTGCTCGAACATTAAATGCCTCCAAATGGTATTTAATTAACTTCCCGGGGTGAAGAAACCCTTTTTGAGAACTCAGAGTGAGTAAATTGGCCATTTTCATGCACTTTTAACCATTCCATAAATCTTGTGTTTTGGGCCCCTGGAAGCATGAAAATCACTTTAAACATGCTAATTTTAGCTCTAACACTGATGATCCACCTACAAATGTGAACTAACGTTAAAAAATAAAACATTTGAAAACGGACCATTTTCCACATTTCTGAAGCATGACGTAATGGGGGGGTGTTATCTCTTTTGTCGAAAATCAGCCGTTTTTGCTCGAACATTAAATGCCTCCAAATGGTATTTAATTAACTTCCCGGGGTGAAGAAACCCTTTTTGAGTACTCAGAGTGAGTAAATTGGCCATTTTCATGCACTTTTAACCATTCCATAAATCTTGTGTTTTGGGCCCCTGGAAGCATGAAAATCACTTTAAACATGCTAATTTTAGCTCTAACACTGATGATCCACCTACAAATGTGAACTGACGTTCAAAAATAAAACATTTGAAAACGGACCATTTTCCAAATTTCTGAAGCATGACGTAATGGGGGGGTGTTATCTCTTTTGTCGAAAATCAGCCGTTTTTTCTCGAACATTAAATGCCTCCAAAAGGTATTTAATTAACTTCCCGAGCCCCTGGAAGCATGAAAATCACTTTAAACATGCTAATTTTAGCTCTAACACTGATGATCCACCTACAAATGTGAACTGACGTTCAAAAATAAAACATTTGAAAACGGACCATTTTCCACATTTCTGAAGCATGACGTAATGGGGGGGTGTTATCTCTTTTGTCGAAAATCAGCCGTTTTTGCTCGAACATTAAATGCCTCCAAATGGTATTTATTTCACTTCCCGAGCCCCTGGACGCATGAAAATCACTTTAAACATGCTAATTTTAGCTCTAACACTGATGATCCACCTACAAATGTGAACTGACGTTCAAAAATAAAACATTTGAAAACGGACCATTTTCCACATTTCTGAAGCATGACGTAATGGGGGGGTGTTATCTCTTTTGTCGAAAATCAGCCGTTTTTCCTCGAACATTAAATGCCTCCAAATGGTATTTAATTAACTTCCCGGGGTGAAGAAACCCTTTTTGAGAACTCAGAGTGAGTAAATTGGCCATTTTCATGCACTTTTAACCATTCCATGAATCTTGTGTTTTGGGCCCCTGGAAGCATGAAAATCACTTTAAACATGCTAATTTTAGCTCTAACACTGATGATCCATCTACAAATGTGAACTGACGTTCAAAAATAAAACATTTGAAAACGGACCATTTTCCACATTTCTGAAGCATGACGTAATGGGGGGTGTTATCTCTTTTGTCGAAAATCAGCCGTTTTTGCTCGAACATTAAATGCCTCCAAATGGTATTTAATTAACTTCCCGAGCCCCTGGAAGCATGAAAATCACTTTAAACATGCTAATTTTAGCTCTAACACTGATGATCCACCTACAAATGTGAACTGACGTTCAAAAATAAAACATTTGAAAACGGACCATTTTCCACATTTCTGAAGCATGACGTAATGGGGGGGTGTTATCTCTTTTGCCGAAAATCAGCCGTTTTTGCTCGAACATTAAATGCCTCCAAATGGTATTTATTTCACTTCCCGAGCCCCTGGAAGCATGAAAATCACTTTAAACATGCTAATTTTAGCTCTAACACTGATGATCCACCTACAAATGTGAACTGACGTTCAAAAATAAAACATTTGAAAACGGACCATTTTCCACATTTCTGAAGCATGACGTAATGGGGGGGTGTTATCTCTTTTGTCGAAAATCAGCCATTTTTGCTCGAACATTAAATGCCTCCAAATGGTATTTAATTAACTTCCCGAGCCCCTGGAAGCATGAAAATCACTTTAAACATGCTAATTTTAGCTCTAACACTGATGATCCACCTACAAATGTGAACTGACGTTCAAAAATAAAACATTTGAAAACGGACCATTTTCCACATTTCTGAAGCATGACGTAATGGGGGGGTGTTATCTCTTTTGTCGAAAATCAGCCGTTTTTGCTCGAACATTAAATGCCTCCAAATGGTATTTAATTAACTTCCCGGGGTGAAGAAACCCTTTTTGAGAACTCAGAGTGAGTAAATTGGCCATTTTCATGCACTTTTAACCATTCCATAAATCTTGTGTTTTGGGCCCCTGGAAGCATGAAAATCACTTTAAACATGCTAATTTTAGCTCTAACACTGATGATCCACCTACAAATGTGAACTGACGTTCAAAAATAAAACATTTGAAAACGGACCATTTTCCACATTTCTGAAGCATGACGTAATGGGGGGGTGTTATCTCTTTTGTCGAAAATCAGCCGTTTTTGCTCGAACATTAAATGCCTCCAAATGGTATTTAATTAACTTCCCGAGCCCCTGGAAGCATGAAAATCACTTTAAACATGCTAATTTTAGCTCTAACACTGATGATCCACCTACAAATGTGAACTGACGTTCAAAAATAAAACATTTGAAAACGGACCATTTTCCACATTTCTGAAGCATGACGTAATGGGGGGGTGTTATCTCTTTTGTCGAAAATCAGCCGTTTTTGCTCGAACATTAAATGCCTCCAAATGGTATTTAATTAACTTCCCGAGCCCCTGGAAGCATGAAAATCACTTTAAACATGCTAATTTTAGCTCTAACACTGATGATCCACCTACAAATGTGAACTGACGTTCAAAAATAAAACATTTGAAAACGGACCATTTTCCACATTTCTGAAGCATGACGTAATGGGGGGGTGTTATCTCTTTTGTCGAAAATCAGCCGTTTTTGCTCGAACATTAAATGCCTCCAAATGGTATTTAATTAACTTCCCGGGGTGAAGAAACCCTTTTTGAGAACTCAGAGTGAGTAAATTGGCAATTTTCATGCACTTTTAACCATTCCATAAATCTTGTGTTTTGGGCCCCTGGAAGCATGAAAATCACTTTAAACATGCTAATTTTAGCTCTAACACTGATGATCCACTTACAAATGTGAACTGACGTTCAAAAATAAAACATTTGAAAACGGACCATTTTCCACATTTCTGAAGCATGACGTAATGGGGGGGTGTTATCTCTTTTGTCGAAAATCAGCCGTTTTTGCTCGAACATTAAATGCCTCCAAATGGTATTTAATTAACTTCCCGAGCCCCTGGAAGCATGAAAATCACTTTAAACATGCTAATTTTAGCTCTAACACTGATGATCCACCTACAAATGTGAACTGACGTTCAAAAATAAAACATTTAAAAACGGACCATTTTCCACATTTCTGAAGCATGACGTAATGGGGGGTGTTATCTCTTTTGTCGAAAATCAGCCGTTTTTGCTCGAACATTAAATGCCTCCAAATGGTATTTAATTAACTTCCCGGGGTGAAGAAACCCTTTTTGAGAACTCAGAGTGAGTAAATTGGCCATTTTCATGCACTTTTAACCATTCCATAAATCTGGTGTTTTGGGCCCCTGGAAGCATGAAAATCACTTTAAAAATGCTAATTTTAGCTCTAACACTGATGATCCACCTACAAATGTGAACTGACGTTCAAAAATAAAACATTTGAAAACGGACCATTTTCCACATTTCTGAAGCATGACGTAATGGGGGGGTGTTATCTCTTTTGTCGAAAATCAGCCGTTTTTGCTCGAACATTAAATGCCTCCAAATGGTATTTAATTAACTTCCCGAGCCCCTGGAAGCATGAAAATCACTTTAAACATGCTAATTTTAGCTCTAACACTGATGATCCACCTACAAATGTGAACTGACGTTCAAAAATAAAACATTTGAAAACGGACCATTTTCCACATTTCTGAAGCATGACGTAATGGGGGGGTGTTATCTCTTTTGTCGAAAATCAGCCGTTTTTGCTCGAACATTAAATGCCTCCAAATGGTATTTAATTAACTTCCCGGGGTGAAGAAACCCTTTTTGAGAACTCAGAGTGAGTAAATTGGCAATTTTCATGCACTTTTAACCATTCCATAAATCTTGTGTTTTGGGCCCCTGGAAGCATGAAAATCACTTTAAACATGCTAATTTTAGCTCTAACACTGATGATCCACTTACAAATGTGAACTGACGTTCAAAAATAAAACATTTGAAAACGGACCATTTTCCACATTTCTGAAGCATGACGTAATGGGGGGGTGTTATCTCTTTTGTCGAAAATCAGCCGTTTTTGCTCGAACATTAAATGCCTCCAAATGGTATTTAATTAACTTCCCGAGCCCCTGGAAGCATGAAAATCACTTTAAACATGCTAATTTTAGCTCTAACACTGATGATCCACCTACAAATGTGAACTGACGTTCAAAAATAAAACATTTAAAAACGGACCATTTTCCACATTTCTGAAGCATGACGTAATGGGGGGTGTTATCTCTTTTGTCGAAAATCAGCCGTTTTTGCTCGAACATTAAATGCCTCCAAATGGTATTTAATTAACTTCCCGGGGTGAAGAAACCCTTTTTGAGAACTCAGAGTGAGTAAATTGGCCATTTTCATGCACTTTTAACCATTCCATAAATCTGGTGTTTTGGGCCCCTGGAAGCATGAAAATCACTTTAAAAATGCTAATTTTAGCTCTAACACTGATGATCCACCTACAAATGTGAACTGACGTTCAAAAATAAAACATTTGAAAACGGACCATTTTCCACATTTCTGAAGCATGACGTAATGGGGGGGTGTTATCTCTTTTGTCGAAAATCAGCCGTTTTTGCTCGAACATTAAATGCCTCCATTTGGTATTTAATTAACTTCCCGGGGTGAAGAAACCCTTTTTGAGTACTCAGAGTGAGTAAATTGGTCATTTTCATGCACTTTTAACCATTCCATAAATCTTGTGTTTTGGGCCCCTGGAAGCATGAAAATCACTTTAAACATGCTAATTTTAGCTCTAACACTGATGATCCACCTACAAATGTGAACTGACGTTCAAAAATAAAACATTTGAAAACGGACCATTTTCCACATTTCTGAAGCATGACGTAATGGGGGGGGTGTTATCTCTTTTGTCGAAAATCAGCCGTTTTTTCTCGAACATTAAATGCCTCCAAATGGTATTTAATTAACTTCCCGAGCCCCTGGAAGCATGAAAATCACTTTAAACATGCTAATTTTAGCTCTAACACTGATGATCCACCTACAAATGTGAACTGACGTTCAAAAATAAAACATTTGAAAACGGACCATTTTCCACATTTCTGAAGCATGACGTAATGGGGGGGTGTTATCTCTTTTGTCGAAAATCAGCCGTTTTTGCTCGAACATTAAATGCCTCCAAATGGTATTTATTTCACTTCCCGAGCCCCTGGAAGCATGAAAATCACTTTAAACATGCTAATTTTAGCTCTAACACTGATGATCCACCTACAAATGTGAACTGACGTTCAAAAATAAAACATTTGAAAACGGACCATTTTCCACATTTCTGAAGCATGACGTAATGGGGGGGTGTTATCTCTTTTGTCGAAAATCAGCCGTTTTTGCTCGAACATTAAATGCCTCCAAATGGTATTTAATTAACTTCCCGGGGTGAAGAAACCCTTTTTGAGAACTCAGAGTGAGTAAATTGGCCATTTTCATGCACTTTTAACCATTCCATAAATCTTGTGTTTTGGGCCCCTGAAGCATGAAAATCACTTTAAACATGCTAATTTTAGCTCTAACACTGATGATCCACCTACAAATGTGAACTGACGTTCAAAAATAAAACATTTGAAAACGGACCATTTTCCACATTTCTGAAGCATGACGTAATGGGGGGGGTGTTATCTCTTTTGTCGAAAATCAGCCGTTTTTGCTCGAACATTAAATGCCTCCAAATGGTATTTAATTAACTTCCCGAGCCCCTGGAAGCATGAAAATCACTTTAAACATGCTAATTTTAGCTCTAACACTGATGATCCACCTACAAATGTGAACTGACGTTCAAAAATAAAACATTTGAAAACGGACCATTTTCCACATTTCTGAAGCATGACGTAATGGGGGGGTGTTATCTCTTTTGTCGAAAATCAGCCGTTTTTGCTCGAACATTAAATGCCTCCAAATGGTATTTAATTAACTTCCCGGGGTGAAGAAACCCCTTTTGAGAACTCAGAGTGAGTAAATTGGCCATTTTCATGCACTTTTAACCATTCCATGAATCTTGTGTTTTGGGCCCCTGGAAGCATGAAAATCACTTTAAACATGCTAATTTTAGCTCTAACACTGATGATCCACCTACAAATGTGAACTGACGTTCAAAAATAAAACATTTGAAAACGGACCATTTTCCACATTTCTGAAGCATGACGTAATGGGGGGTGTTATCTCTTTTGTCGAAAATCAGCCGTTTTTGCTCGAACATTAAATGCCTCCAAATGGTATTTAATTAACTTCCCGAGCCCCTGGAAGCATGAAAATCACTTTAAACATGCTAATTTTAGCTCTAACACTGATGATCCACCTACAAATGTGAACTGACGTTCAAAAATAAAACATTTAAAAACGGACCATTTTCCACATTTCTGAAGCATGACGTAATGGGGGGGTGTTATCTCTTTTGTCGAAAATCAGCCGTTTTTGCTCGAACATTAAATGCCTCCAAATGGTATTTAATTAACTTCCCGGGGTGAAGAAACCCTTTTTGAGAACTCAGAGTGAGTAAATTGGCCATTTTCATGCACTTTTAACCATTCCATAAATCTTGTGTTTTGGGCCCCTGGAAGCATGAAAATCACTTTAAACATGCTAATTTTAGCTCTAACACTGATGATCCACCTACAAATGTGAACTGACGTTCAAAAATAAAACATTTGAAAACGGACCATTTTCCACATTTCTGAAGCATGACGTAATGGGGGGGGTGTTATCTCTTTTGTCGAAAATCAGCAGTTTTTGCTCGAACATTAAATGCCTTCAAATGGTATTTAATTAACTTCCCGGGGTGAAGAAACACTTTTTGAGTACTCAGAGTGAGTAAATTGGCCATTTTCATGCACTTTTAACCATTCCATAAATCTTGTGTTTTGGGCCCCTGGAAGCATGAAAATCACTTTAGACATGCTAATTTTAGCTCTAACACTGATGATCCACCTACAAATGTGAACTGACGTTCAAAAATAAAACATTTGAAAACGGACCATTTTCCACATTTCTGAAGCATGACGTAATGGGGGGGTGTTATCTCTTTTGTCGAAAATCAGCCGTTTTTGCTCGAACATTAAATGCCTCCAAATGGTATTTAATTAACTTCCCGAGCCCCTGGAAGCATGAAAATCACTTTAAACATGCTAATTTTAGCTCTAACACTGATGATCCACCTACAAATGTGAACTGACGTTCAAAAATAAAACATTTGAAAACGGACCATTTTCCACATTTCTGAAGCATGACGTAATGGGGGGGTGTTATCTCTTTTGTCGAAAATCAGCCGTTTTTGCTCGAACATTAAATGCCTCCAAATGGTATTTAATTAACTTCCCGGGGTGAAGAAACCCTTTTTGAGAACTCAGAGTGAGTAAATTGGCCATTTTCATGCACTTTTAACCATTCCATAAATCTTGTGTTTTGGGCCCCTGGAAGCATGAAAATCACTTTAAACATGCTAATTTTAGCTCTAACACTGATGATCCACCTACAAATGTGAACTAACGTTCAAAAATAAAACATTTGAAAACTGACCATTTTCCACATTTCTGAAGCATGACGTAATGGGGGGGTGTTATCTCTTTTGTCGAAAATCAGCCGTTTTTGCTCGAACATTAAATGCCTCCAAATGGTATTTAATTAACTTCCCGGGGTGAAGAAACCCTTTTTGAGTACTCAGAGTGAGTAAATTGGCCATTTTCATGCACTTTTAACCATTCCATAAATCTTGTGTTTTGGGCCCCTGGAAGCATGAAAATCACTTTAAACATGCTAATTTTAGCTCTAACACTGATGATCCACCTACAAATGTAAACTGACGTTCAAAAATAAAACATTTGAAAACGGACCATTTTCCAAATTTCTGAAGCATGACGTAATGGGGGGGTGTTATCTCTTTTGTCGAAAATCAGCCGTTTTTTCTCGAACATTAAATGCCTCCAAATGGTATTTAATTAACTTCCCGAGCCCCTGGAAGCATGAAAATCACTTTAAACATGCTAATTTTAGCTCTAACACTGATGATCCACCTACAAATGTGAACTGACGTTCAAAAATAAAACATTTGAAAACGGACCATTTTCCACATTTCTGAAGCATGACGTAATGGGGGGGTGTTATCTCTTTTGTCGAAAATCAGCCGTTTTTGCTCGAACATTAAATGCCTCCAAATGGTATTTATTTCACTTCCCGAGCCCCTGGAAGCATGAAAATCACTTTAAACATGCTAAATTTAGCTCTAACACTGATGATCCACCTACAAATGTGAACTGACGTTCAAAAATAAAACATTTGAAAACGGACCATTTTCCACATTTCTGAAGCATGACGTAATGGGGGGGTGTTATCTCTTTTGCCGAAAATCAGCCGTTTTTGCTCGAACATTAAATGCCTCCAAATGGTATTTATTTCACTTCCCGAGCCCCTGGAAGCATGAAAATCACTTTAAACATGCTAATTTTAGCTCTAACACTGATGATCCACCTACAAATGTGAACTGACGTTCAAAAATAAAACATTTGAAAACGGACCATTTTCCACGTTTCTGAAGCATGACGTAATGGGGGGGTGTTATCTCTTTTGTCGAAATTTCAGCCGTTTTTGCTCGAACATTAAATGCCTCCAAATGGTATTTAATTAACTTCCCGAGCCCCTGGAAGCATGAAAATCACTTTAAACATGCTAATTTTAGCTCTAACACTGATGATCCACCTACAAATGTGAACTGACGTTCAAAAATAAAACATTTGAAAACGGACCATTTTCCACATTTCTGAAGCATGACGTAATGGGGGGGTGTTATCTCTTTTGTCTAAAATCAGCCGTTTTTGCTCGAACATTAAATGCCTCCAAATGGTATTTAATTAACTTCCCGGGGTGAAGAAACCCTTTTTGAGAACTCAGAGTGAGTAAATTGGCCATTTTCATGCACTTTTAACCATTCCATAAATCTTGTGTTTTGGGCCCCTGGAAGCATGAAAATCACTTTAAACATGCTAATTTTAGCTCTAACACTGATGATCCACCTACAAATGTGAACTGACGTTCAAAAATAAAACATTTGAAAACAGACCATTTTCCACATTTCTGAAGCATGACGTAATGGGGGGGTGTTATCTCTTTTGTCGAAAATCAGCCGTTTTTGCTTGAACATTAAATGCCTCCAAATGGTATTTAATTAACTTCCCGGGGTGAAGAAACCCTTTTTGAGTACTCAGAGTGAGTAAATTGGTCATTTTCATGCACTTTTAACCATTCCATAAATCTTGTGTTTTGGGCCCCTGTAAGCATGAAAATCACTTTAAACATGCTAATTTTAGCTCTAACACTGATGATCCACCTACAAATGTGAACTGACGTTCAAAAATAAAACATTTGAAAACGGACCATTTTCCACATTCTCGAAGCATGACGTAATGGGGGGGTGTTATCTCTTTTGTCGAAAATCAGCCGTTTTTGCTCGAACATTAAATGCCTCCAAATGGTATTTAATTAACTTCCCGGGGTGAAGAAACCCTTTTTGAGTACTCAGAGTGAGTAAATTGGCCATTTTCATGCACTTTTAACCATTCCATAAATCTTGTGTTTTGGGCCCCTGGAAGCATGAAAATCACTTTAAACATGCTAATTTTAGCTCTAACACTGATGATCCACCTACAAATGTGAACTGACGTTCAAAAATAAAACATTTGAAAATGGACCATTTTCCAAATTTCTGAAGCATGACGTAATGGGGGGGTGTCATCTCTTTTGTCGAAAATCAGCCGTTTTTTCTCGAACATTAAATGCCTCCAAATGGTATTTAATTAACTTCCCGAGCCCCTGGAAGCATGAAAATCACTTTAAACATGCTAATTTTAGCTCTAACACTGATGATCCACCTACAAATGTGAACTGACGTTCAAAAATAAAACATTTGAAAACGGACCATTTTCCACATTTCTGAAGCATGACGTAATGGGGGGGTGTTATCTCTTTTGTCGAAAATCAGCCGTTTTTGCTCGAACATTAAATGCCTCCAAATGGTATTTATTTCACTTCCCGAGCCCCTGGAAGCATGAAAATCACTTTAAACATGCTAATTTTAGCTCTAACACTGATGATCCACCTACAAATGTGAACTGACGTTCAAAAATAAAACATTTGAAAACGGACCATTTTCCACATTTCTGAAGCATGACGTAATGGGGGGGTGTTATCTCTTTTGTCGAAAATCAGCCGTTTTTGCTCGAACATTAAATGCCTCCAAATGGTATTTAATTAACTTCCCGGGGTGAAGAAACCCTTTTTGAGAACTCAGAGTGAGTAAATTGGCCATTTTCATGCACTTTTAACCATTCCATAAATCTTGTGTTTTGGGCCCCTGGAAGCATGAAAATCACTTTAAACATGCTAATTTTAGCTCTAACACTGATGATCCACCTACAAATGTGAACTGACGTTCAAAAATAAAACATTTGAAAACGGACCATTTTCCACATTTCTGAAGCATGACGTAATGGGGGGGTGTTATCTCTTTTGTCGAAAATCAGCCGTTTTTGCTCGAACATTAAATGCCTCCAAATGGTATTTAATTAACTTCCCGAGCCCCTGGAAGCATGAAAATCACTTCAAATATGCTAATTTTAGCTCTAACACTGATGATCCACCTACAAATGTGAACTGACGTTCAAAAATAAAACATTTGAAAACGGACCATTTTCCACATTTCTGAAGCATGACGTAATGGGGGGGTGTTATCTCTTTTGCCGAAAATCAGCCGTTTTTGCTCGAACATTAAATGTCTCCAAATGGTATTTATTTCACTTCCCGAGCCCCTGGAAGCATGAAAATCACTTTAAACATGCTAATTTTAGCTCTAACACTGATGATCCACCTACAAATGTGAACTGACGTTCAAAAATAAAACATTTGAAAACGGACCATTTTCCACATTTCTGAAGCATGACGTAATGGGGGGGTGTTATCTCTTTTGTCGAAAATCAGCCGTTTTTGCTCGAACATTAAATGCCTCCAAATGGTATTTAATTAACTTCCCGAGCCCCTGGAAGCATGAAAATCACTTTAAACATGCTAATTTTAGCTCTAACACTGATGATCCACCTACAAATGTGAACTGACGTTCAAAAATAAAACATTTGAAAACGGACCATTTTCCACATTTCTGAAGCATGACGTAATGGGGGGGTGTTATCTCTTTTGTCGAAAATCAGCCGTTTTTGCTCGAACATTAAATGCCTCCAAATGGTATTTAATTAAATTCTCGGGGTGAAGAAACCCTTTTTGAGAACTCAGAGTGAGTAAATTGGCCATTTTCATGCACTTTTAACCATTCCATAAATCTTGTGTTTTGGGCCCCTGGAAGCATGAAAATCACTTTAAACATGCTAATTTTAGCTCTAACACTGATGATCCACCTACAAATGTGAACTGACGTTCAAAAATAAAACATTTGAAAACGGACCATTTTCCACATTTCTGAAGCATGACGTAATGGGGGGGTGTTATCTCTTTTGTCGAAAATCAGCCGTTTTTTCTCGAACATTAAATGCCTCCAAATGGTATTTAATTAACTTCCCGAGCCCCTGGAAGCATGAAAATCACTTTAAACATGCTAATTTTAGCTCTAACACTGATGATCCACCTACAAATGTGAACTGACGTTCAAAAATAAAACATTTGAAAACGGACCATTTTCCACATTTCTGAAGCATGACGTAATGGGGGGGTGTTATCTCTTTTGTCGAAAATCAGCCGTTTTTGCTCGAACATTAAATGCCTCCAAATGGTATTTATTTCACTTCCCGAGCCCCTGGAAGCATGAAAATCACTTTAAACATGCTAATTTTAGCTCTAACACTGATGATCCACCTACAAATGTGAACTGACGTTCAAAAATAAAACATTTGAAAACGGACCATTTTCCACATTTCTGAAGCATGACGTAATGGGGGGGTGTTATCTCTTTTGTCGAAAATCAGCCGTTTTTGCTCGAACATTAAATGCCTCCAAATGGTATTTAATTAACTTCCCGGGGTGAAGAAACCCTTTTTGAGAACTCAGAGTGAGTAAATTGGCCATTTTCATGCACTTTTAACCATTCCATGAATCTTGTGTTTTGGGCCTCTGGAAGCATGAAAATCACTTTAAACATGCTAATTTTAGCTCTAACACTGATGATCCACCTACAAATGTGAACTGACGTTCAAAAATAAAACATTTGAAAACGGACCATTTTCCACATTTCTGAAGCATGACGTAATGGGGGGTGTTATCTCTTTTGTCGAAAATCAGCCGTTTTTGCTCGAACATTAAATGCCTCCAAATGGTATTTAATTAACTTCCCGAGCCCCTGGAAGCATGAAAATCACTTTAAACATGCTAATTTTAGCTCTAACACTGATGATCCACCTACAAATGTGAACTGACGTTCAAAAATAAAACATTTGAAAACGGACCATTTTCCACATTTCTGAAGCATGACGTAATGGGGGGGTGTTATCTCTTTTGCCGAAAATCAGCCGTTTTTGCTCGAACATTAAATGCCTCCAAATAGTATTTATTTCACTTCCCGAGCCCCTGGAAGCATGAAAATCACTTTAAACATGCTAATTTTAGCTCTAACACTGATGATCCACCTACAAATGTGAACTGACGTTCAAAAATAAAACATTTGAAAACGGACCATTTTCCACATTTCTGAAGCATGACGTAATGGGGGGGTGTTATCTCTTTTGTCGAAAATCAGCCGTTTTTGCTCGAACATTAAATGCCTCCAAATGGTATTTAATTAACTTCCCGAGCCCCTGGAAGCATGAAAATCACTTTAAACATGCTAATTTTAGCTCTAACACTGATGATCCACCTACAAATGTGAACTGACGTTCAAAAATAAAACATTTGAAAACGGACCATTTTCCACATTTCTGAAGCATGACGTAATGGGGGGGTGTTATCTCTTTTGTCGAAAATCAGCCGTTTTTGCTCGAACATTAAATGCCTCCAAATGGTATTTAATTAACTTCCCGGGGTGAAGAAACCCTTTTTGAGAACTCAGAGTGAGTAAATTGGCCATTTTCATGCACTTTTAACCATTCCATAAATCTTGTGTTTTGGGCCCCTGGAAGCATGAAAATCACTTTAAACATGCTAATTTTAGCTCTAACACTGATGATCCACCTACAAATGTGAACTGACGTTCAAAAATAAAACATTTGAAAACGGACCATTTTCCACATTTCTGAAGCATGACGTAATGGGGGGGTGTTATCTCTTTTGTCGAAAATCAGCCGTTTTTGCTCGAACATTAAATGCCTCCAAATGGTATTTAATTAACTTCCCGAGCCCCTGGAAGCATGAAAATCACTTTAAACATGCTAATTTTAGCTCTAACACTGATGATCCACCTACAAATGTGAACTGACGTTCAAAAATAAAACATTTGAAAACGGACCATTTTCCACATTTCTGAAGCATGACGTAATGGGGGGGTGTTATCTCTTTTGTCGAAAATCAGCCGTTTTTGCTCGAACATTAAATGCCTCCAAATGGTATTTAATTAACTTCCCGAGCCCCTGGAAGCATGAAAATCACTTTAAACATGCTAATTTTAGCTCTAACACTGATGATCCACCTACAAATGTGAACTGACGTTCAAAAATAAAACATTTGAAAACGGACCATTTTCCACATTTCTGAAGCATGACGTAATGGGGGGGTGTTATCTCTTTTGCCGAAAATCAGCCGTTTTTGCTCGAACCTTAAATGCCTCCAAATGGTATTTATTTCACTTCCCGAGCCCCTGGAAGCATGAAAATCACTTTAAACATGCTAATTTTAGCTCTAACACTGATGATCCACCTACAAATGTGAACTGACGTTCAAAAATAAAACATTTGAAAACGGACCATTTTCCACATTTCTGAAGCATGACGTAATGGGGGGGTGTTATCTCTTTTGTCGAAAATCAGCCGTTTTTGCTCGAACATTAAATGCCTCCAAATGGTATTTAATTAACTTCCCGAGCCCCTGGAAGCATGAAAATCACTTTAAACATGCTAATTTTAGCTCTAACACTGATGATCCACCTACAAATGTGAACTGACGTTCAAAAATAAAACATTTGAAAACGGACCATTTTCCACATTTCTGAAGCATGACGTAATGGGGGGGTGTTATCTCTTTTGTCGAAAATCAGCCGTTTTTGCTCGAACATTAAATGCCTCCAAATGGTATTTAATTAACTTCCCGAGCCCCTGGAAGCATGAAAATCACTTTAAACATGCTAATTTTAGCTCTAACACTGATGATCCACCTACAAATGTGAACTGACGTTCAAAAATAAAACATTTGAAAACGGACCATTTTCCACATTTCTGAAGCATGACGTAATGGGGGGGTGTTATCTCTTTTGTCGAAAATCAGCCGTTTTTGCTCGAACATTAAATGCCTCCAAATGGTATTTAATTAACTTCCCGAGCCCCTGGAAGCATGAAAATCACTTTAAACATGCTAATTTTAGCTCTAACACTGATGATCCACCTACAAATGTGAACTGACGTTCAAAAATAAAACATTTGAAAACGGACCATTTTCCACATTTCTGAAGCATGACGTAATGGGGGGGTGTTATCTCTTTTGTCGAAAATCAGCCGTTTTTGCTCGAACATTAAATGCCTCCAAATGGTATTTAATTAACTTCCCGGGGTGAAGAAACCCTTTTTGAGAACTCAGAGTGAGTAAATTGGCCATTTTCATGCACTTTTAACCATTCCATAAATCTTGTGTTTTGGGCCCCTGGAAGCATGAAAATCACTTTAAACATGCTAATTTTAGCTCTAACACTGATGATCCACTTACAAATGTGAACTGACGTTCAAAAATAAAACATTTGAAAACGGACCATTTTCCACATTTCTGAAGCATGACGTAATGGGGGGGTGTTATCTCTTTTGTCGAAAATCAGCCGTTTTTGCTCGAACATTAAATGCCTCCAAATGGTATTTAATTAACTTCCCGAGCCCCTGGAAGCATGAAAATCACTTTAAACATGCTAATTTTAGCTCTAACACTGATGATCCACCTACAAATGTGAACTGACGTTCAAAAATAAAACATTTAAAAACGGACCATTTTCCACATTTCTGAAGCATGACGTAATGGGGGGTGTTATCTCTTTTGTCGAAAATCAGCCGTTTTTGCTCGAACATTAAATGCCTCCAAATGGTATTTAATTAACTTCCCGGGGTGAAGAAACCCTTTTTGAGAACTCAGAGTGAGTAAATTGGCCATTTTCATGCACTTTTAACCATTCCATAAATCTTGTGTTTTGGGCCCCTGGAAGCATGAAAATCACTTTAAAAATGCTAATTTTAGCTCTAACACTGATGATCCACCTACAAATGTGAACTGACGTTCAAAAATAAAACATTTGAAAACGGACCATTTTCCACATTTCTGAAGCATGACGTAATGGGGGGGTGTTATCTCTTTTGTCGAAAATCAGCCGTTTTTGCTCGAACATTAAATGCCTCCATTTGGTATTTAATTAACTTCCCGGGGTGAAGAAACCCTTTTTGAGTACTCAGAGTGAGTAAATTGGTCATTTTCATGCACTTTTAACCATTCCATAAATCTTGTGTTTTGGGCCCCTGGAAGCATGAAAATCACTTTAAACATGCTAATTTTAGCTCTAACACTGATGATCCACCTACAAATGTGAACTGACGTTCAAAAATAAAACATTTGAAAACGGACCATTTTCCACATTTCTGAAGCATGACGTAATGGGGGGGGTGTTATCTCTTTTGTCGAAAATCAGCCGTTTTTTCTCGAACATTAAATGCCTCCAAATGGTATTTAATTAACTTCCCGAGCCCCTGGAAGCATGAAAATCACTTTAAACATGCTAATTTTAGCTCTAACACTGATGATCCACCTACAAATGTGAACTGACGTTCAAAAATAAAACATTTGAAAACGGACCATTTTCCACATTTCTGAAGCATGACGTAATGGGGGGGTGTTATCTCTTTTGTCGAAAATCAGCCGTTTTTGCTCGAACATTAAATGCCTCCAAATGGTATTTATTTCACTTCCCGAGCCCCTGGAAGCATGAAAATCACTTTAAACATGCTAATTTTAGCTCTAACACTGATGATCCACCTACAAATTTGAACTGACGTTCAAAAATAAAACATTTGAAAACGGACCATTTTCCACATTTCTGAAGCATGACGTAATGGGGGGGTGTTATCTCTTTTGTCGAAAATCAGCCGTTTTTGCTCGAACATTAAATGCCTCCAAATGGTATTTAATTAACTTCCCGGGGTGAAGAAACCCTTTTTGAGAACTCAGAGTGAGTAAATTGGCCATTTTCATGCACTTTTAACCATTCCATAAATCTTGTGTTTTGGGCCCCTGGAAGCATGAAAATCACTTTAAACATGCTAATTTTAGCTCTAACACTGATGATCCACCTACAAATGTGAACTGACGTTCAAAAATAAAACATTTGAAAACGGACCATTTTCCACATTTCTGAAGCATGACGTAATGGGGGGGGTGTTATCTCTTTTGTCGAAAATCAGCCGTTTTTGCTCGAACATTAAATGCCTCCAAATGGTATTTAATTAACTTCCCGAGCCCCTGGAAGCATGAAAATCACTTTAAACATGCTAATTTTAGCTCTAACACTGATGATCCACCTACAAATGTGAACTGACGTTCAAAAATAAAACATTTGAAAACGGACCATTTTCCACATTTCTGAAGCATGACGTAATGGGGGGGTGTTATCTCTTTTGCCGAAAATCAGCCGTTTTTGCTCGAACATTAAATGCCTCCAAATGGTATTTATTTCACTTCCCGAGCCCCTGGAAGCATGAAAATCACTTTAAACATGCTAATTTTAGCTCTAACACTGATGATCCACCTACAAATGTGAACTGACGTTCAAAAATAAAACATTTGAAAACGGACCATTTTCCACATTTCTGAAGCATGACGTAATGGGGGGGTGTTATCTCTTTTGTCGAAAATCAGCCGTTTTTGCTCGAACATTAAATGCCTCCAAATGGTATTTAATTAACTTCCCGAGCCCCTGGAAGCATGAAAATCACTTTAAACATGCTAATTTTAGCTCTAACACTGATGATCCACCTACAAATGTGAACTGACGTTCAAAAATAAAACATTTGAAAACGGACCATTTTCCACATTTCTGAAGCATGACGTAATGGGGGGGTGTTATCTCTTTTGTCGAAAATCAGCCGTTTTTGCTCGAACATTAAATGCCTCCAAATGGTATTTAATTAACTTCCCGAGCCCCTGGAAGCATGAAAATCACTTTAAACATGCTAATTTTAGCTCTAACACTGATGATCCACCTACAAATGTGAACTGACGTTCAAAAATAAAACATTTGAAAACGGACCATTTTCCACATTTCTGAAGCATGACGTAATGGGGGGGTGTTATCTCTTTTGTCGAAAATCAGCCGTTTTTGCTCGAACATTAAATGCCTCCAAATGGTATTTAATTAACTTCCCGGGGTGAAGAAACCCCTTTTGAGAACTCAGAGTGAGTAAATTGGCCATTTTCATGCACTTTTAACCATTCCATGAATCTTGTGTTTTGGGCCCCTGGAAGCATGAAAATCACTTTAAACATGCTAATTTTAGCTCTAACGCTGATAATCCACCTACAAATGTGAACTGACGTTCAAAAATAAAACATTTGAAAACGGACCATTTTCCACATTTCTGAAGCATGACGTAATGGGGGGTGTTATCTCTTTTTTCGAAAATCAGCCGTTTTTGCTCGAACATTAAATGCCTCCAAATGGTATTTAATTAACTTCCCGAGCCCCTGGAAGCATGAAAATCACTTTAAACATGCTAATTTTAGCTCTAACACTGATGATCCACCTACAAATGTGAACTGACGTTCAAAAATAAAACATTTAAAAACGGACCATTTTCCACATTTCTGAAGCATGACGTAATGGGGGGGGTGTTATCTCTTTTGTCGAAAATCAGCCGTTTTTGCTCGAACATTAAATGCCTCCAAATGGTATTTAATTAACTTCCCGGGGTGAAGAAACCCTTTTTGAGAACTCAGAGTGAGTAAATTGGCCATTTTCATGCACTTTTAACCATTCCATAAATCTTGTGTTTTGGGCCCCTGGAAGCATGAAAATCACTTTAAACATGCTAATTTTAGCTCTAACACTGATGATCCACCTACAAATGTGAACTGACGTTCAAAAATAAAACATTTGAAAACGGACCATTTTCCACATTTCTGAAGCATGACGTAATGGGGGGGTGTTATCTCTTTTGTCGAAAATCAGCAGTTTTTGCTCGAACATTAAATGCCTTCAAATGGTATTTAATTAACTTCCCGGGGTGAAGAAACCCTTTTTGAGTACTCAGAGTGAGTAAATTGGCCATTTTCATGCACTTTTAACCATTCCATAAATCTTGTGTTTTGGGCCCCTGGAAGCATGAAAATCACTTTAAACATGCTAATTTTAGCTCTAACACTGATGATCCACCTACAAATGTGAACTGACGTTCAAAAATAAAACATTTGAAAACGGACCATTTTCCACATTTCTGAAGCATGACGTAATGGGGGGGTGTTATCTCTTTTGTCGAAAATCAGCCGTTTTTGCTCGAACATTAAATGCCTCCAAATGGTATTTAATTAACTTCCCGAGCCCCTGGAAGCATGAAAATCACTTTAAACATGCTAATTTTAGCTCTAACACTGATGATCCACCTACAAATGTGAACTGACGTTCAAAAATAAAACATTTGAAAACGGACCATTTTCCACATTTCTGAAGCATGACGTAATGGGGGGGTGTTATCTCTTTTGTCGAAAATCAGCCGTTTTTGCTCGAACATTAAATGCCTCCAAATGGTATTTAATTAACTTCCCGGGGTGAAGAAACCCTTTTTGAGAACTCAGAGTGAGTAAATTGGCCATTTTCATGCACTTTTAACCATTCCATAAATCTTGTGTTTTGGGCCCCTGGAAGCATGAAAATCACTTTAAACATGCTAATTTTAGCTCTAACACTGATGATCCACCTACAAATGTGAACTAACGTTCAAAAATAAAACATTTGAAAACTGACCATTTTCCACATTTCTGAAGCATGACGTAATGGGGGGGTGTTATCTCTTTTGTCGAAAATCAGCCGTTTTTGCTCGAACATTAAATGCCTCCAAATGGTATTTAATTAACTTCCCGGGGTGAAGAAACCCTTTTTGAGTACTCAGAGTGAGTAAATTGGCCATTTTCATGCACTTTTAACCATTCCATAAATCTTGTGTTTTGGGCCCCTGGAAGCATGAAAATCACTTTAAACATGCTAATTTTAGCTCTAACACTGATGATCCACCTACAAATGTGAACTGACGTTCAAAAATAAAACATTTGAAAACGGACCATTTTCCAAATTTCTGAAGCATGACGTAATGGGGGGGTGTTATCTCTTTTGTCGAAAATCAGCCGTTTTTTCTCGAACATTAAATGCCTCCAAATGGTATTTAATTAACTTCCCGAGCCCCTGGAAGCATGAAAATCACTTTAAACATGCTAATTTTAGCTCTAACACTGATGATCCACCTACAAATGTGAACTGACGTTCAAAAATAAAACATTTGAAAACGGACCATTTTCCACATTTCTGAAGCATGACGTAATGGGGGGGTGTTATCTCTTTTGCCGAAAATCAGCCGTTTTTGCTCGAACATTAAATGCCTCCAAATGGTATTTATTTCACTTCCCGAGCCCCTGGAAGCATGAAAATCACTTTAAACATGCTAATTTTAGCTCTAACACTGATGATCCACCTACAAATGTGAACTGACGTTCAAAAATAAAACATTTGAAAACGGACCATTTTCCACATTTCTGAAGCATGACGTAATGGGGGGGTGTTATCTCTTTTGTCGAAATTTCAGCCGTTTTTGCTCGAACATTAAATGCCTCCAAATGGTATTTAATTAACTTCCCGAGCCCCTGGAAGCATGAAAATCACTTTAAACATGCTAATTTTAGCTCTAACACTGATGATCCACCTACAAATGTGAACTGACGTTCAAAAATAAAACATTTGAAAACGGACCATTTTCCACATTTCTGAAGCATGACGTAATGGGGGGGTGTTATCTCTTTTGTCGAAAATCAGCCGTTTTTGCTCGAACATTAAATGCCTCCAAATGGTATTTAATTAACTTCCCGAGCCCCTGGAAGCATGAAAATCACTTTAAACATGCTAATTTTAGCTCTAACACTGATGATCCACCTACAAATGTGAACTGACGTTCAAAAATAAAACATTTGAAAACGGACCATTTTCCACATTTCTGAAGCATGACGTAATGCGGGGGTGTTATCTCTTTTGTCGAAAATCAGCCGTTTTTGCTCGAACATTAAATGCCTCCAAATGGTATTTAATTAACTTCCCGGGGTGAAGAAACCCCTTTTGAGAACTCAGAGTGAGTAAATTGGCCATTTTCATGCACTTTTAACCATTCCATGAATCTTGTGTTTTGGGCCCCTGGAAGCATGAAAATCACTTTAAACATGCTAATTTTAGCTCTAACACTGATGATCCACCTACAAATGTGAACTGACGTTCAAAAATAAAACATTTGAAAACGGACCATTTTCCACATTTCTGAAGCATGACGTAATGGGGGGTGTTATCTCTTTTGTCGAAAATCAGCCGTTTTTGCTCGAACATTAAATGCCTCCAAATGGTATTTAATTAACTTCCCGAGCCCCTGGAAGCATGAAAATCACTTTAAACATGCTAATTTTAGCTTCAACACTGATGATCCACCTACAAATGTGAACTGACGTTCAAAAATAAAACATTTAAAAACGGACCATTTTCCACATTTCTGAAGCATGACGTAATGGGGGGTGTTATCTCTTTTGTCGAAAATCAGCCGTTTTTGCTCGAACATTAAATGCCTCCAAATGGTATTTAATTAACTTCCCGGGGTGAAGAAACCCTTTTTGAGAACTCAGAGTGAGTAAATTGGCCATTTTCATGCACTTTTAACCATTCCATAAATCTTGTGTTTTGGGCCCCTGGAAGCATGAAAATCACTTTAAACATGCTAATTTTAGCTCTAACACTTATGATCCACCTACAAATGTGAACTGACGTTCAAAAATAAAACATTTGAAAACGGACCATTTTCCACATTTCTGAAGCATGACGTAATGGGGGGGGTGTTATCTCTTTTGTCGAAAATCAGCAGTTTTTGCTCGAACATTAAATGCCTCCAAATGGTATTTAATTAACTTCCCGGGGTGAAGAAACCCTTTTTGAGTACTCAGAGTGAGTAAATTGGCCATTTTCATGCACTTTTAACCATTCCATAAATCTTGTGTTTTGGGCCCCTGGAAGCATGAAAATCACTTTAAACATGCTAATTTTAGCTCTAACACTGATGATCCACCTACAAATGTGAACTGACGTTCAAAAATAAAACATTTGAAAACGGACCATTTTCCACATTTCTGAAGCATGACGTAATGGGGGGGTGTTATCTCTTTTGTCGAAAATCAGCCGTTTTTGCTCGAACATTAAATGCCTCCAAATGGTATTTAATTAACTTCCCGGGGTGAAGAAACCCCTTTTGAGAACTCAGAGTGAGTAAATTGGCCATTTTCATGCACTTTTACCCATTCCATAAATCTTGTGTTTTGGGCCCCTGGAAGCATGAAAATCACTTTAAACATGCTAATTTTAGCTCTAACACTGATGATCCACCTACAAATGTGAACTGACGTTCAAAAATAAAACATTTGAAAACGGACCATTTTCCACATTTCTGAAGCATGACGTAATGGGGGGTGTTATCTCTTTTGTCGAAAATCAGCCGTTTTTGCTCGAACATTAAATGCCTCCAAATGGTATTTAATTAACTTCCCGAGCCCCTGGAAGCATGAAAATCACTTTAAACATGCTAATTTTAGCTATAACACTGATGATCCACCTACAAATGTGAACTGACGTTCAAAAATAAAACATTTAAAAACGGACCATTTTCCACATTTCTGAAGCATGACGTAATGGGGGGGGTGTTATCTCTTTTGTCGAAAATCAGCCGTTTTTGCTCGAACATTAAATGCCTCCAAATGGTATTTAATTAACTTCCCGGGGTGAAGAAACCCTTTTTGAGAACTCAGAGTGAGTAAATTGGCCATTTTCATGCACTTTTAACCATTCCATAAATCTTGTGTTTTGGGCCCCTGGAAGCATGAAAATCACTTTAAACATGCTAATTTTAGCTCTAACACTGATGATCCACCTACAAATGTGAACTAACGTTCAAAAATAAAACATTTGAAAACTGACCATTTTCCACATTTCTGAAGCATGACGTAATTGGGGGGTGTTATCTCTTTTGTCGAAAATCAGCCGTTTTTGCTCGAACATTAAATGCCTCCAAATGGTATTTAATTAACTTCCCGGGGTGAAGAAACCCTTTTTGAGTACTCAGAGTGAGTAAATTGGCCATTTTCATGCACTTTTAACCATTCCATAAATCTTGTGTTTTGGGCACCTGGAAGCATGAAAATCACTTTAAACATGCTAATTTTAGCTCTAACACTGATGATCCACCTACAAATGTGAACTGACGTTCAAAAATAAAACATTTGAAAACGGACCATTTTCCAAATTTCTGAAGCATGACGTAATGGGGGGGTGTTATCTCTTTTGTCGAAAATCAGCCGTTTTTTCTCGAACATTAAATGCCTCCAAATGGTATTTAATTAACTTCCCGAGCCCCTGGAAGCATGAAAATCACTTTAAACATGCTAATTTTAGCTCTAACACTGATGATCCACCTACAAATGTGAACTGACGTTCAAAAATAAAACATTTGAAAACGGACCATTTTCCACATTTCTGAAGCATGACGTAATGGGGGGGTGTTATCTCTTTTGTCGAAAATCAGCCGTTTTTGCTCGAACATTAAATGCCTCCAAATGGTATTTATTTCACTTCCCGAGCCCCTGGAAGCATGAAAATCACTTTAAACATGCTAATTTTAGCTCTAACACTGATGATCCACCTACAAATGTGAACTGACGTTCAAAAATAAAACATTTGAAAACGGACCATTTTCCACATTTCTGAAGCATGACGTAATGGGGGGGTGTTATCTCTTTTGCCGAAAATCAGCCGTTTTTGCTCGAACATTAAATGCCTCCAAATGGTATTTATTTCACTTCCCGAGCCCCTGGAAGCATGAAAATCACTTTAAACATGCTAATTTTAGCTCTAACACTGATGATCCACCTACAAATGTGAACTGACGTTCAAAAATAAAACATTTGAAAACGGACCATTTTCCACATTTCTGAAGCATGACGTAATGGGGGGGTGTTATCTCTTTTGTCGAAATTTCAGCCGTTTTTGCTCGAACATTAAATGCCTCCAAATGGTATTTAATTAACTTCCCGAGCCCCTGGAAGCATGAAAATCACTTTAAACATGCTAATTTTAGCTCTAACACTGATGATCCACCTACAAATGTGAACTGACGTTCAAAAATAAAACTTTTAAAAACGGACCATTTTCCACATTTCTGAAGCATGACGTAATGGGGGGTGTTATCTCTTTTGTCGAAAATCAGCCGTTTTTGCTCGAACATTAAATGCCTCCAAATGGTATTTAATTAACTTCCCGGGGTGAAGAAACCCTTTTTGAGAACTCAGAGTGAGTAAATTGCCCATTTTCATGCACTTTTAACCATTCCATAAATCTTGTGTTTTGGGCCCCTGGAAGCATGAAAATCACTTTAAACATGCTAATTTTAGCTCTAACACTGATGATCCACCTACAAATGTGAACTGACGTTCAAAAATAAAACATTTGAAAACGGACCATTTTCCACATTTCTGAAGCATGACGTAATGGGGGGGTGTTATCTCTTTTGTCGAAAATCAGCCGTTTTTGCTTGAACATTAAATGCCTCCAAATGGTATTTAATTAACTTCCCGGGGTGAAGAAACCCTTTTTGAGTACTCAGAGTGAGTAAATTGGTCATTTTCATGCACTTTTAACCATTCCATAAATCTTGTGTTTTGGGCCCCTGGAAGCATGAAAATCACTTTAAACATGCTAATTTTAGCTCTAACACTGATGATCCACCTACAAATGTGAACTGACGTTCAAAAATAAAACATTTGAAAACGGACCATTTTCCACATTTCTGAAGCATGACGTAATGGGGGGGTGTTATCTCTTTTGTCGAAAATCAGCCGTTTTTGCTCGAACATTAAATGCCTCCAAATGGTATTTAATTAACTTCCCGGGGTGAAGAAACCCTTTTTGAGTACTCAGAGTGAGTAAATTGGCCATTTTCATGCACTTTTAACCATTCCATAAATCTTGTGTTTTGGGCCCCTGGAAGCATGAAAATCACTTTAAACATGCTAATTTTAGCTCTAACACTGATGATCCACCTACAAATGTGAACTGACGTTCAAAAATAAAACATTTGAAAATGGACCATTTTCCAAATTTCTGAAGCATGACGTAATGGGGGGGTGTTATCTCTTTTGTCGAAAATCAGCCGTTTTTTCTCGAACATTAAATGCCTCCAAATGGTATTTAATTAACTTCCCGAGCCCCTGGAAGCATGAAAATCACTTTAAACATGCTAATTTTAGCTCTAACACTGATGATCCACCTACAAATGTGAACTGACGTTCAAAAATAAAACATTTGAAAACGGACCATTTTCCACATTTCTGAAGCATGACGTAATGGGGGGGTGTTATCTCTTTTGTCGAAAATCAGCCGTTTTTGCTCGAACATTAAATGCCTCCAAATGGTATTTATTTCACTTCCCGAGCCCCTGGAAGCATGAAAATCACTTTAAACATGCTAATTTTAGCTCTAACACTGATGATCCACCTACAAATGTGAACTGACGTTCAAAAATAAAACATTTGAAAACGGACCATTTTCCACATTTCTGAAGCATGACGTAATGGGAGGGTGTTATCTCTTTTGTCGAAAATCAGCCGTTTTTGCTCGAACATTAAATGCCTCCAAATGGTATTTAATTAACTTCCCGGGGTGAAGAAACCCTTTTTGAGAACTCAGAGTGAGTAAATTGGCCATTTTCATGCACTTTTAACCATTCCATAAATCTTGTGTTTTGGGCCCCTGGAAGCATGAAAATCACTTTAAACATGCTAATTTTAGCTCTAACACTGATGATCCACCTACAAATGTGAACTGACGTTCAAAAATAAAACATTTGAAAACGGACCATTTTCCACATTTCTGAAGCATGACGTAATGGGGGGGTGTTATCTCTTTTGTCGAAAATCAGCCGTTTTTGCTCGAACATTAAATGCCTCCAAATGGTATTTAATTAACTTCCCGAGCCCCTGGAAGCATGAAAATCACTTTAAACATGCTAATTTTACCTCTAACACTGATGATCCACCTACAAATGTGAACTGACGTTCAAAAATAAAACATTTGAAAACGGACCATTTTCCACATTTCTGAAGCATGACGTAATGGGGGGGTGTTATCTCTTTTGTCGAAAATCAGCCGTTTTTGCTCGAACATTAAATGCCTCCAAATGGTATTTAATTAACTTCCCGAGCCCCTGGAAGCATGAAAATCACTTTAAACATGCTAATTTTAGCTCTAACACTGATGATCCACCTACAAATGTGAACTGACGTTCAAAAATAAAACATTTGAAAACGGACCATTTTCCACATTTCTGAAGCATGACGTAATGGGGGGGTGTTATCTCTTTTGTCGAAAATCAGCCGTTTTTGCTCGAACATTAAATGCCTCCAAATGGTATTTAATTAACTTCCCGGGGTGAAGAAACCCCTTTTGAGAACTCAGAGTGAGTAAATTGGCCATTTTCATGCACTTTTAACCATTCCATAAATCTTGTGTTTTGGGCCCCTGGAAGCATGAAAATCACTTTAAACATGCTAATTTTAGCTCTAACACTGATGATCCACCTACAAATGTGAACTGACGTTCAAAAATAAAACATTTGAAAACCGACCATTTTCCACATTTCTGAAGCATGACGTAATGGGGGGTGTTATCTCTTTTGTCGAAAATCAGCCGTTTTTGCTCGAACATTAAATGCCTCCAAATGGTATTTAATTAACTTCCCGAGCCCCTGGAAGCATGAAAATCACTTTAAACATGCTAATTTTAGCTCTAACACTGATGATCCACCTACAAATGTGAACTGACGTTCAAAAATAAAACATTTAAAAACGGACCATTTTCCACATTTCTGAAGCATGACGTAATGGGGGGGGTGTTATCTCTTTTGTCGAAAATCAGCCGTTTTTGCTCGAACATTAAATGCCTCCAAATGGTATTTAATTAACTTCCCGGGGTGAAGAAACCCTTTTTGAGAACTCAGAGTGAGTAAATTGGCCATTTTCATGCTCTTTTAACCATTCCATAAATCTTGTGTTTTGGGCCCCTGGAAGCATGAAAATCACTTTAAACATGCTAATTTTAGCTCTAACACTGATGATCCACCTACAAATGTGAACTGACGTTCAAAAATAAAACATTTGAAAACGGACCATTTTCCACATTTCTGAAGCATGACGTAATGGGGGGGTGTTATCTCTTTTGTCGAAAATCAGCCGTTTTTGCTCGAACATTAAATGCCTCCAAATGGTATTTAATTAACTTCCCGGGGTGAAGAAACCCTTTTTGAGTACTCAGAGTGAGTAAATTGGCCATTTTCATGCACTTTTAACCATTCCATAAATCTTGTGTTTTGGGCCCCTGGAAGCATGAAAATCACTTTAAACATGCTAATTTTAGCTCTAACACTGATGATCCACCTACAAATGTGAACTGACGTTCAAAAATAAAACATTTGAAAACGGACCATTTTCCACATTTCTGAAGCATGACGTAATGGGGGGGTGTTATCTCTTTTGTCGAAAATCAGCCGTTTTTGCTCGAACATTAAATGCCTCCAAATGGTATTTAATTAACTTCCCGGGGTGAAGAAACCCTTTTTGAGTACTCAGAGTGAGTAAATTGGCCATTTTCATGCACTTTTAACCATTCCATAAATCTTGTGTTTTGGGCCCCTGGAAGCATGAAAATCACTTTAAACATGCTAATTTTAGCTCGAACACTGATGATCCACCTACAAATGTGAACTGACGTTCAAAAATAAAACATTTGAAAACGGACCATTTTCCAAATTTCTGAAGCATGACGTAATGGGGGGGTGTTATCTCTTTTGTCGAAAATCAGCCGTTTTTTCTCGAACATTAAATGCCTCCAAAAGGTATTTAATTAACTTCCCGAGCCCTTGGAAGCATGAAAATCACTTTAAACATGCTAATTTTAGCTCTAACACTGATGATCCACCTACAAATGTGAACTGACGTTCAAAAATAAAACATTTGAAAACGGACCATTTTCCACATTTCTGAAGCATGACGTAATGGGGGGGTGTTATCTCTTTTGTCGAAAATCAGCCGTTTTTGCTCGAACATTAAATGCCTCCAAATGGTATTTAATTAACTTCCCGGGGTGAAGAAACCCTTTTTGAGAACTCAGAGTGAGTAAATTGGCCATTTTCATGCACTTTTAACCATTCCATAAATCTTGTGTTTTGGGCCCCTGGAAGCATGAAAATCACTTTAAACATGCTAATTTTAGCTCTAACACTGATGATCCACCTACAAATGTGAACTAACGTTCAAAAATAAAACATTTGAAAACTGACCATTTTCCACATTTCTGAAGCATGACGTAATGGGGGGGTGTTATCTCTTTTGTCGAAAATCAGCCGTTTTTGCTCGAACATTAAATGCCTCCAAATGGTATTTAATTAACTTCCCGGGGTGAAGAAACCCTTTTTGAGTACTCAGAGTGAGTAAATTGGCCATTTTCATGCACTTTTAACCATTCCATAAATCTTGTGTTTTGGGCCCCTGGAAGCATGAAAATCACTTTAAACATGCTAATTTTAGCTCTAACACTGATGATCCACCTACAAATGTGAACTGACGTTCAAAAATAAAACATTTGAAAACGGACCATTTTCCAAATTTCTGAAGCATGACGTAATGGGGGGGTGTTATCTCTTTTGTCGAAAATCAGCCGTTTTTTCTCGAACATTAAATGCCTCCAAATGGTATTTAATTAACTTCCCGAGCCCCTGGAAGCATGAAAATCACTTTAAACATGCTAATTTTAGCTCTAACACTGATGATCCACCTACAAATGTGAACTGACGTTCAAAAATAAAACATTTGAAAACGGACCATTTTCCACATTTCTGAAGCATGACGTAATGGGGGGGGTGTTATCTCTTTTGTCGAAAATCAGCAGTTTTTGCTCGAACATTAAATGCCTCCAAATGGTATTTAATTAACTTCCCGGGGTGAAGAAACCCTTTTTGAGTACTCAGAGTGAGTAAATTGGCCATTTTCATGCACTTTTAACCATTCCATAAATCTTGTGTTTTGGGCCCCTGGAAGCATGAAAATCACTTTAAACATGCTAATTTTAGCTCTAACACTGATGATCCACCTACAAATGTGAACTGACGTTCAAAAATAAAACATTTGAAAACGGACCATTTTCCACATTTCTGAAGCATGACGTAATGGGGGGGTGTTATCTCTTTTGTCGAAAATCAGCCGTTTTTGCTCGAACATTAAATGCCTCCAAATGGTATTTAATTAACTTCCCGGGGTGAAGAAACCCCTTTTGAGAACTCAGAGTGAGTAAATTGGCCATTTTCATGCACTTTTAACCATTCCATAAATCTTGTGTTTTGGGCCCCTGGAAGCATGAAAATCACTTTAAACATGCTAATTTTAGCTCTAACACTGATGATCCACCTACAAATGTGAACTGACGTTCAAAAATAAAACATTTGAAAACGGACCATTTTCCACATTTCTGAAGCATGACGTAATGGGGGGTGTTATCTCTTTTGTCGAAAATCAGCCGTTTTTGCTCGAACATTAAATGCCTCCAAATGGTATTTAATTAACTTCCCGAGCCCCTGGAAGCATGAAAATCACTTTAAACATGCTAATTTTAGCTATAACACTGATGATCCACCTACAAATGTGAACTGACGTTCAAAAATAAAACATTTAAAAACGGACCATTTTCCACATTTCTGAAGCATGACGTAATGGGGGGGGTGTTATCTCTTTTGTCGAAAATCAGCCGTTTTTGCTCGAACATTAAATGCCTCCAAATGGTATTTAATTAACTTCCCGGGGTGAAGAAACCCTTTTTGAGAACTCAGAGTGAGTAAATTGGCCATTTTCATGCACTTTTAACCATTCCATAAATCTTGTGTTTTGGGCCCTTGGAAGCATGAAAATCACTTTAAACATGCTAATTTTAGCTCTAACACTGATGATCCACCTACAAATGTGAACTAACGTTCAAAAATAAAACATTTGAAAACTGACCATTTTCCACATTTCTGAAGCATGACGTAATGGGGGGGTGTTATCTCTTTTGTCGAAAATCAGCCGTTTTTGCTCGAACATTAAATGCCTCCAAATGGTATTTAATTACCTTCCCGGGGTGAAGAAACCCTTTTTGAGTACTCAGAGTGAGTAAATTGGCCATTTTCATGCACTTTTAACCATTCCATAAATCTTGTGTTTTGGGCCCCTGGAAGCATGAAAATCACTTTAAACATGCTAATTTTAGCTCTAACACTGTTGATCCACCTACAAATGTGAACTGACGTTCAAAAATAAAACATTTGAAAACGGACCATTTTCCAAATTTCTGAAGCATGACGTAATGGGGGGGTGTTATCTCTTTTGTCGAAAATCAGCCGTTTTTTCTCGAACATTAAATGCCTCCAAATGGTATTTAATTAACTTCCCGAGCCCCTGGAAGCATGAAAATCACTTTAAACATGCTAATTTTAGCTCTAACACTGATGATCCACCTACAAATGTGAACTGACGTTCAAAAATAAAACATTTGAAAACGGACCATTTTCCACATTTCTGAAGCATGACGTAATGGGGGGGTGTTATCTCTTTTGTCGAAAATCAGCCGTTTTTGCTCGAACATTAAATGCCTCCAAATGGTATTTATTTCACTTCCCGAGCCCCTGGAAGCATGAAAATCACTTTAAACATGCTAATTTTAGCTCTAACACTGATGATCCACCTACAAATGTGAACTGACGTTCAAAAATAAAACATTTGAAAACGGACCATTTTCCACATTTCTGAAGCATGACGTAATGGGGGGGTGTTATCTCTTTTGCCGAAAATCAGCCGTTTTTGCTCGAACATTAAATGCCTCCAAATGGTATTTATTTCACTTCCCGAGCCCCTGGAAGCATGAAAATCACTTTAAACATGCTAATTTTAGCTCTAACACTGATGATCCACCTACAAATGTGAACTGACGTTCAAAAATAAAACATTTGAAAACGGACCATTTTCCACATTTCTGAAGCATGACGTAATGGGGGGGTGTTATCTCTTTTGTCGAAATTTCAGCCGTTTTTGCTCGAACATTAAATGCCTCCAAATGGTATTTAATTAACTTCCCGAGCCCCTGGAAGCATGAAAATCACTTTAAACATGCTAATTTTAGCTCTAACACTGATGATCCACCTACAAATGTGAACTGACGTTCAAAAATAAAACATTTGAAAACGGACCATTTTCCACATTTCTGAAGCATGACGTAATGGGGGGGGTGTTATCTCTTTTGTCGAAAATCAGCCGTTTTTGCTCGAACATTAAATGCCTCCAAATGGTATTTAATTAACTTCCCGGGGTGAAGAAACCCTTTTTGAGAACTCAGAGTGAGTAAATTGGCCATTTTCATGCACTTTTATCCATTCCATAAATCTTGTGTTTTGGGCCCCTGGAAGCATGAAAATCACTTTAAACATGCTAATTTTAGCTCTAACACTGATGATCCACCTACAAATGTGAACTGACGTTCAAAAATAAAACATTTGAAAAGGGACCATTTTCCACATTTCTGAAGCATGACGTAATGGGGGGGTGTTATCTCTTTTGTCGAAAATCAGCCGTTTTTGCTCGAACATTAAATGCCTCCAAATGGTATTTAATTAACTTCCCGAGCCCCTGGAAGCATGAAAATCACTTTAAACATGCTAATTTTAGCTCTAACACTGATGATCCACCTACAAATGTGAACTGACGTTCAAAAATAAAACATTTGAAAACGGACCATTTTCCACATTTCTGAAGCATGACGTAATGGGGGGGTGTTATCTCTTTTGTCGAAAATCAGCCGTTTTTGCTCGAACATTAAATGCCTCCAAATGGTATTTAATTAACTTCCCGGGGTGAAGAAACCCTTTTTGAGTACTCAGAGTGAGTAAATTGGCCATTTTCATGCACTTTTAACCATTCCATAAATCTTGTGTTTTGGGCCCCTGGAAGCATGAAAATCACTTTAAACATGCTAATTTTAGCTCTAACACTGATGATCCACCTACAAATGTGAACTGACGTTCAAAAATAAAACATTTGAAAATGGACCATTTTCCAAATTTCTGAAGCATGACGTAATGGGGGGGTGTTATCTCTTTTGTCGAAAATCAGCCGTTTTTTCTCGAACATTAAATGCCTCCAAATGGTATTTAATTAACTTCCCGAGCCCCTGGAAGCATGAAAATCACTTTAAACATGCTAATTTTAGCTCTAACACTGATGATCCACCTACAAATGTGAACTGACGTTCAAAAATAAAACATTTGAAAACGGACCATTTTCCACATTTCTGAAGCATGACGTAATGGGGGGGTGTTATCTCTTTTGTCGAAAATCAGCCGTTTTTGCTCGAACATTAAATGCCTCCAAATGGTATTTATTTCACTTCCCGAGCCCCTGGAAGCATGAAAATCACTTTAAACATGCTAATTTTAGCTCTAACACTGATGATCCACCTACAAATGTGAACTGACGTTCAAAAATAAAACATTTGAAAACGGACCATTTTCCACATTTCTGAAGCATGACGTAATGGGAGGGTGTTATCTCTTTTGTCGAAAATCAGCCGTTTTTGCTCGAACATTAAATGCCTCCAAATGGTATTTAATTAACTTCCCGGGGTGAAGAAACCCTTTTTGAGAACTCAGAGTGAGTAAATTGGCCATTTTCATGCACTTTTAACCATTCCATAAATCTTGTGTTTTGGGCCCCTGGAAGCATGAAAATCACTTTAAACATGCTAATTTTAGCTCTAACACTGATGATCCACCTACAAATGTGAACTGACGTTCAAAAATAAAACATTTGAAAACGGACCATTTTCCACATTTCTGAAGCATGACGTAATGGGGGGGTGTTATCTCTTTTGTCGAAAATCAGCCGTTTTTGCTCGAACATTAAATGCCTCCAAATGGTATTTAATTAACTTCCCGAGCCCCTGGAAGCATGAAAATCACTTTAAACATGCTAATTTTACCTCTAACACTGATGATCCACCTACAAATGTGAACTGACGTTCAAAAATAAAACATTTGAAAACGGACCATTTTCCACATTTCTGAAGCATGACGTAATGGGGGGGTGTTATCTCTTTTGTCGAAAATCAGCCGTTTTTGCTCGAACATTAAATGCCTCCAAATGGTATTTAATTAACTTCCCGAGCCCCTGGAAGCATGAAAATCACTTTAAACATGCTAATTTTAGCTCTAACACTGATGATCCACCTACAAATGTGAACTGACGTTCAAAAATAAAACATTTGAAAACGGACCATTTTCCACATTTCTGAAGCATGACGTAATGGGGGGGTGTTATCTCTTTTGTCGAAAATCAGCCGTTTTTGCTCGAACATTAAATGCCTCCAAATGGTATTTAATTAACTTCCCGGGGTGAAGAAACCCCTTTTGAGAACTCAGAGTGAGTAAATTGGCCATTTTCATGCACTTTTAACCATTCCATAAATCTTGTGTTTTGGGCCCCTGGAAGCATGAAAATCACTTTAAACATGCTAATTTTAGCTCTAACACTGATGATCCACCTACAAATGTGAACTGACGTTCAAAAATAAAACATTTGAAAACCGACCATTTTCCACATTTCTGAAGCATGACGTAATGGGGGGTGTTATCTCTTTTGTCGAAAATCAGCCGTTTTTGCTCGAACATTAAATGCCTCCAAATGGTATTTAATTAACTTCCCGAGCCCCTGGAAGCATGAAAATCACTTTAAACATGCTAATTTTAGCTCTAACACTGATGATCCACCTACAAATGTGAACTGACGTTCAAAAATAAAACATTTAAAAACGGACCATTTTCCACATTTCTGAAGCATGACGTAATGGGGGGGGTGTTATCTCTTTTGTCGAAAATCAGCCGTTTTTGCTCGAACATTAAATGCCTCCAAATGGTATTTAATTAACTTCCCGGGGTGAAGAAACCCTTTTTGAGAACTCAGAGTGAGTAAATTGGCCATTTTCATGCTCTTTTAACCATTCCATAAATCTTGTGTTTTGGGCCCCTGGAAGCATGAAAATCACTTTAAACATGCTAATTTTAGCTCTAACACTGATGATCCACCTACAAATGTGAACTGACGTTCAAAAATAAAACATTTGAAAACGGACCATTTTCCACATTTCTGAAGCATGACGTAATGGGGGGGTGTTATCTCTTTTGTCGAAAATCAGCCATTTTTGCTCGAACATTAAATGCCTCCAAATGGTATTTAATTAACTTCCCGGGGTGAAGAAACCCTTTTTGAGTACTCAGAGTGAGTAAATTGGCCATTTTCATGCACTTTTAACCATTCCATAAATCTTGTGTTTTGGGCCCCTGGAAGCATGAAAATCACTTTAAACATGCTAATTTTAGCTCTAACACTGATGATCCACCTACAAATGTGAACTGACGTTCAAAAATAAAACATTTGAAAACGGACCATTTTCCACATTTCTGAAGCATGACGTAATGGGGGGGTGTTATCTCTTTTGTCGAAAATCAGCCGTTTTTGCTCGAACATTAAATGCCTCCAAATGGTATTTAATTAACTTCCCGAGCCCCTGGAAGCATGAAAATCACTTTAAACATGCTAATTTTAGCTCTAACACTGATGATCCACCTACAAATGTGAACTGACGTTCAAAAATAAAACATTTGAAAACGGACCATTTTCCACATTTCTGAAGCATGACGTAATGGGGGGGTGTTATCTCTTTTGTCGAAAATCAGCCGTTTTTGCTCGAACATTAAATGCCTCCAAATGGTATTTAATTAACTTCCCGGGGTGAAGAAACCCTTTTTGAGAACTCAGAGTGAGTAAATTGGCCATTTTCATGCTCTTTTAACCATTCCATAAATCTTGTGTTTTGGGCCCCTGGAAGCATGAAAATCACTTTAAACATGCTAATTTTAGCTCTAACACTGATGATCCACCTACAAATGTGAACTGACGTTCAAAAATAAAACATTTGAAAACGGACCATTTTCCACATTTCTGAAGCATGACGTAATGGGGGGGTGTTATCTCTTTTGTCGAAAATCAGCCGTTTTTGCTCGAACATTAAATGCCTCCAAATGGTATTTAATTAACTTCCCGGGGTGAAGAAACCCTTTTTGAGTACTCAGAGTGAGTAAATTGGCCATTTTCATGCACTTTTAACCATTCCATAAATCTTGTGTTTTGGGCCCCTGGAAGCATGAAAATCACTTTAAACATGCTAATTTTAGCTCTAACACTGATGATCCACCTACAAATGTGAACTGACGTTCAAAAATAAAACATTTGAAAACGGACCATTTTCCACATTTCTGAAGCATGACGTAATGGGGGGGTGTTATCTCTTTTGTCGAAAATCAGCCGTTTTTGCTCGAACATTAAATGCCTCCAAATGGTATTTAATTAACTTCCCGAGCCCCTGGAAGCATGAAAATCACTTTAAACATGCTAATTTTAGCTCTAACACTGATGATCCACCTACAAATGTGAACTGACGTTCAAAAATAAAACATTTGAAAACGGACCATTTTCCACATTTCTGAAGCATGACGTAATGGGGGGGTGTTATCTCTTTTGTCGAAAATCAGCCGTTTTTGCTCGAACATTAAATGCCTCCAAATGGTATTTAATTAACTTCCCGGGGTGAAGAAACCCTTTTTGAGAACTCAGAGTGAGTAAATTGGCCATTTTCATGCACTTTTAACCATTCCATAAATCTTGTGTTTTGGGCCCCTGGAAGCATGAAAATCACTTTAAACATGCTAATTTTAGCTCTAACACTGATGATCCACCTACAAATGTGAACTAACGTTCAAAAATAAAACATTTGAAAACGGACCATTTTCCACATTTCTGAAGCATGACGTAATGGGGGGGTGTTATCTCTTTTGTCGAAAATCAGCCGTTTTTGCTCGAACATTAAATGCCTCCAAATGGTATTTAATTAACTTCCCGGGGTGAAGAAACCCTTTTTGAGTACTCAGAGTGAGTAAATTGGCCATTTTCATGCACTTTTAACCATTCCATAAATCTTGTGTTTTGGGCCCCTGGAAGCATGAAAATCACTTTAAACATGCTAATTTTAGCTCGAACACTGATGATCCACCTACAAATGTGAACTGACGTTCAAAAATAAAACATTTGAAAACGGACCATTTTCCAAATTTCTGAAGCATGACGTAATGGGGGGGTGTTATCTCTTTTGTCGAAAATCAGCCGTTTTTTCTCGAACATTAAATGCCTCCAAAAGGTATTTAATTAACTTCCCGAGCCCTTGGAAGCATGAAAATCACTTTAAACATGCTAATTTTAGCTCTAACACTGATGATCCACCTACAAATGTGAACTGACGTTCAAAAATAAAACATTTGAAAACGGACCATTTTCCACATTTCTGAAGCATGACGTAATGGGGGGGTGTTATCTCTTTTGTCGAAAATCAGCCGTTTTTGCTCGAACATTAAATGCCTCCAAATGGTATTTAATTAACTTCCCGGGGTGAAGAAACCCTTTTTGAGAACTCAGAGTGAGTAAATTGGCCATTTTCATGCACTTTTAACCATTCCATAAATCTTGTGTTTTGGGCCCCTGGAAGCATGAAAATCACTTTAAACATGCTAATTTTAGCTCTAACACTGATGATCCACCTACAAATGTGAACTAACGTTCAAAAATAAAACATTTAAAAACTGACCATTTTCCACATTTCTGAAGCCTGACGTAATGGGGGGGTGTTATCTCTTTTGTCGAAAATCAGCCGTTTTTGCTCGAACATTAAATGCCTCCAAATGGTATTTAATTAACTTCCCGGGGTGAAGAAACCCTTTTTGAGTACTCAGAGTGAGTAAATTGGCCATTTTCATGCACTTTTAACCATTCCATAAATCTTGTGTTTTGGGCCCCTGGAAGCATGAAAATCACTTTAAACATGCTAATTTTAGCTCTAACACTGATGATCCACCTACAAATGTGAACTGACGTTCAAAAATAAAACATTTGAAAACGGACCATTTTCCAAATTTCTGAAGCATGACGTAATGGGGGAGTGTTATCTCTTTTGTCGAAAATCAGCCGTTTTTTCTCGAACATTAAATGCCTCCAAATGGTATTTAATTAACTTCCCGAGCCCCTGGAAGCATGAAAATCACTTTAAACATGCTAATTTTAGTTCTAACACTGATGATCCACCTACAAATGTGAACTGACGTTCAAAAATAAAACATTTGAAAACGGACCATTTTCCACATTTCTGAAGCATGACGTAATGGGGGGGTGTTATCTCTTTTGTCGAAAATCAGCCGTTTTTGCTCGAACATTAAATGCCTCCAAATGGTATTTATTTCACTTCCCGAGCCCCTGGAAGCATGAAAATCACTTTAAACATGCTAATTTTAGCTCTAACACTGATGATCCACCTACAAATGTGAACTGACGTTCAAAAATAAAACATTTGAAAACGGACCATTTTCCACATTTCTGAAGCATGACGTAATGGGGGGGTGTTATCTCTTTTGCCGAAAATCAGCCGTTTTTGCTCGAACATTAAATGCCTCCAAATGGTATTTATTTCACTTCCCGAGCCCCTGGAAGCATGAAAATCACTTTAAACATGCTAATTTTAGCTCTAACACTGATGATCCACCTACAAATGTGAACTGACGTTCAAAAATAAAACATTTGAAAACGGACCATTTTCCACATTACTGAAGCATGACGTAATGGGGGGGTGTTATCTCTTTTGTCGAAATTTCAGCCGTTTTTGCTCGAACATTAAATGCCTCCAAATGGTATTTAATTAACTTCCCGAGCCCCTGGAAGCATGAAAATCACTTTAAACATGCTAATTTTAGCTCTAACACTGATGATCCACCTACAAATGTGAACTGACGTTCAAAAATAAAACATTTGAAAACGGACCATTTTCCACATTTCTGAAGCATGACGTAATGGGGGGGTGTTATCTCTTTTGTCGAAAATCAGCCGTTTTTGCTCGAACATTAAATGCCTCCAAATGGTATTTAATTAACTTCCCGGGGTGAAGAAACCCTTTTTGAGAACTCAGAGTGAGTAAATTGGCCATTTTCATGCACTTTTATCCATTCCATAAATCTTGTGTTTTGGGCCCCTGGAAGCATGAAAATCACTTTAAACATGCTAATTTTAGCTCTAACACTGATGATCCACCTACAAATGTGAACTGACGTTCAAAAATAAAACATTTGAAAACGGACCATTTTCCACATTTCTGAAGCATGACGTAATGGGGGGGTGTTATCTCTTTTGTCGAAAATCAGCCGTTTTTGCTCGAACATTAAATGCCTCCAAATGGTATTTAATTAACTTCCCGAGCCCCTGGAAGCATGAAAATCACTTTAAACATGCTAATTTTAGCTCTAACACTGATGATCCACCTACAAATGTGAACTGACGTTCAAAAATAAAACTTTTAAAAACGGACCATTTTCCACATTTCTGAAGCATGACGTAATGGGGGGTGTTATCTCTTTTGTCGAAAATCAGCCGTTTTTGCTCGAACATTAAATGCCTCCAAATGGTATTTAATTAACTTCCCGGGGTGAAGAAACCCTTTTTGAGAACTCAGAGTGAGTAAATTGCCCATTTTCATGCACTTTTAACCATTCCATAAATCTTGTGTTTTGGGCCCCTGGAAGCATGAAAATCACTTTAAACATGCTAATTTTAGCTCTAACACTGATGATCCACCTACAAATGTGAACTGACGTTCAAAAATAAAACATTTGAAAACGGACCATTTTCCACATTTCTGAAGCATGACGTAATGGGGGGGTGTTATCTCTTTTGTCGAAAATCAGCCGTTTTTGCTTGAACATTAAATGCCTCCAAATGGTATTTAATTAACTTCCCGGGGTGAAGAAACCCTTTTTGAGTACTCAGAGTGAGTAAATTGGTCATTTTCATGCACTTTTAACCATTCCATAAATCTTGTGTTTTGGGCCCCTGGAAGCATGAAAATCACTTTAAACATGCTAATTTTAGCTCTAACACTGATGATCCACCTACAAATGTAAACTGACGTTCAAAAATAAAACATTTGAAAACGGACCATTTTCCACATTTCTGAAGCATGACGTAATGGGGGGGTGTTATCTCTTTTGTCGAAAATCAGCCGTTTTTGCTCGAACATTAAATGCCTCCAAATGGTATTTAATTAACTTCCCGGGGTGAAGAAACCCTTTTTGAGTACTCAGAGTGAGTAAATTGGCCATTTTCATGCACTTTTAACCATTCCATAAATCTTGTGTTTTGGGCCCCTGGAAGCATGAAAATCACTTTAAACATGCTAATTTTAGCTCTAACACTGATGATCCACCTACAAATGTGAACTGACGTTCAAAAATAAAACATTTGAAAATGGACCATTTTCCAAATTTCTGAAGCATGACGTAATGGGGGGGTGTTATCTCTTTTGTCGAAAATCAGCCGTTTTTTCTCGAACATTAAATGCCTCCAAATGGTATTTAATTAACTTCCCGAGCCCCTGGAAGCATGAAAATCACTTTAAACATGCTAATTTTAGCTCTAACACTGATGATCCACCTACAAATGTGAACTGACGTTCAAAAATAAAACATTTGAAAACGGACCATTTTCCACATTTCTGAAGCATGACGTAATGGGGGGTGTTATCTCTTTTGTCGAAAATCAGCCGTTTTTGCTCGAACATTAAATGCCTCCAAATGGTATTTATTTCACTTCCCGAGCCCCTGGAAGCATGAAAATCACTTTAAACATGCTAATTTTAGCTCTAACACTGATGATCCACCTACAAATGTGAACTGACGTTCAAAAATAAAACATTTGAAAACGGACCATTTTCCACATTTCTGAAGCATGACGTAATGGGGGGGTGTTATCTCTTTTGTCGAAAATCAGCCGTTTTTGCTCGAACATTAAATGCCTCCAAATGGTATTTAATTAACTTCCCGGGGTGAAGAAACCCTTTTTGAGAACTCAGAGTGAGTAAATTGGCCATTTTCATGCACTTTTAACCATTCCATAAATCTTGTGTTTTGGGCCCCTGGAAGCATGAAAATCACTTTAAACATGCTAATTTTAGCTCTAACACTGATGATCCACCTACAAATGTGAACTGACGTTCAAAAATAAAACATTTGAAAACGGACCATTTTCCACATTTCTGAAGCATGACGTAATGGGGGGGTGTTATCTCTTTTGTCGAAAATCAGCCGTTTTTGCTCGAACATTAAATGCCTCCAAATGGTATTTAATTAACTTCCCGAGCCCCTGGAAGCATGAAAATCACTTTAAACATGCTAATTTTACCTCTAATTCTGATGATCCACCTACAAATGTGAACTGACGTTCAAAAATAAAACATTTGAAAACGGACCATTTTCCACATTTCTGAAGCATGACGTAATGGGGGGGGTGTTATCTCTTTTGTCGAAAATCAGCCGTTTTTGCTCGAACATTAAATGCCTCCAAATGGTATTTAATTAACTTCCCGAGCCCCTGGAAGCATGAAAATCACTTTAAACATGCTAATTTTAGCTCTAACACTGATGATCCACCTACAAATGTGAACTGACGTTCAAAAATAAAACATTTGAAAACGGACCATTTTCCACATTTCTGAAGCATGACGTAATGGGGGGGTGTTATCTCTTTTGTCGAAAATCAGCCGTTTTTGCTCGAACATTAAATGCCTCCAAATGGTATTTAATTAACTTCCCGGGGTGAAGAAACCCCTTTTGAGAACTCAGAGTGAGTAAATTGGCCATTTTCATGCACTTTTAACCATTCCATAAATCTTGTGTTTTGGGCCCCTGGAAGCATGAAAATCACTTTAAACATGCTAATTTTAGCTCTAACACTGATGATCCACCTACAAATGTGAACTGACGTTCAAAAATAAAACATTTGAAAACGGACCATTTTCCACATTTCTGAAGCATGACGTAATGGGGGGTGTTATCTCTTTTGTCGAAAATCAGCCGTTTTTGCTCGAACATTAAATGCCTCCAAATGGTATTTAATTAACTTCCCGAGCCCCTGGAAGCATGAAAATCACTTTAAACATGCTAATTTTAGCTCTAACACTGATGATCCACCTACAAATGTGAACTGACGTTCAAAAATAAAACATTTAAAAACGGACCATTTTCCACATTTCTGAAGCATGACGTAATGGGGGGGTGTTATCTCTTTTGTCGAAAATCAGCCGTTTTTGCTCGAACATTAAATGCCTCCAAATGGTATTTAATTAACTTCCCGGGGTGAAGAAACCCTTTTTGAGAACTCAGAGTGAGTAAATTGGCCATTTTCATGCTCTTTTAACCATTCCATAAATCTTGTGTTTTGGGCCCCTGGAAGCATGAAAATCACTTTAAACATGCTAATTTTAGCTCTAACACTGATGATCCACCTACAAATGTGAACTGACGTTCAAAAATAAAACATTTGAAAACGGACCATTTTCCACATTTCTGAAGCATGACGTAATGGGGGGGTGTTATCTCTTTTGTCGAAAATCAGCCGTTTTTGCTCGAACATTAAATGCCTCCAAATGGTATTTAATTAACTTCCCGGGGTGAAGAAACCCTTTTTGAGTACTCAGAGTGAGTAAATTGGCCATTTTCATGCACTTTTAACCATTCCATAAATCTTGTGTTTTGGGCCCCTGGAAGCATGAAAATCACTTTAAACATGCTAATTTTAGCTCTAACACTGATGATCCACCTACAAATGTGAACTGACGTTCAAAAATAAAACATTTGAAAACGGACCATTTTCCACATTTCTGAAGCATGACGTAATGGGGGGGTGTTATCTCTTTTGTCGAAAATCAGCCGTTTTTGCTCGAACATTAAATGCCTCCAAATGGTATTTATTTCACTTCCCGAGCCCCTGGAAGCATGAAAATCACTTTAAACATGCTAATTTTAGCTCTAACACTGATGATCCACCTACAAATGTGAACTGACGTTCAAAAATAAAACATTTGAAAACGGACCATTTTCCACATTTCTGAAGCATGACGTAATGGGGGGGTGTTATCTCTTTTGTCGAAAATCAGCCGTTTTTGCTCGAACATTAAATGCCTCCAAATGGTATTTAATTAACTTCCCGGGGTGAAGAAACCCTTTTTGAGAACTCAGAGTGAGTAAATTGGCCATTTTCATGCACTTTTAACCATTCCATAAATCTTGTGTTTTGGGCCCCTGGAAGCATGAAAATCACTTTAAACATGCTAATTTTAGCTCTAACACTGATGATCCACCTACAAATGTGAACTGACGTTCAAAAATAAAACATTTGAAAACGGACCATTTTCCACATTTCTGAAGCATGACGTAATGGGGGGGTGTTATCTCTTTTGTCGAAAATCAGCCGTTTTTGCTCGAACATTAAATGCCTCCAAATGGTATTTAATTAACTTCCCGAGCCCCTGGAAGCATGAAAATCACTTTAAACATGCTAATTTTACCTCTAATACTGATGATCCACCTACAAATGTGAACTGACGTTCAAAAATAAAACATTTGAAAACGGACCATTTTCCACATTTCTGAAGCATGACGTAATGGGGGGGTGTTATCTCTTTTGTCGAAAATCAGCCGTTTTTGCTCGAACATTAAATGCCTCCAAATGGTATTTAATTAACTTCCCGAGCCCCTGGAAGCATGAAAATCACTTTAAACATGCTAATTTTAGCTCTAACACTGATGATCCACCTACAAATGTGAACTGACGTTCAAAAATAAAACATTTGAAAACGGACCATTTTCCACATTTCTGAAGCATGACGTAATGGGGGGGTGTTATCTCTTTTGTCGAAAATCAGCCGTTTTTGCTCGAACATTAAATGCCTCCAAATGGTATTTAATTAACTTCCCGGGGTGAAGAAACCCCTTTTGAGAACTCAGAGTGAGTAAATTGGCCATTTTCATGCACTTTTAACCATTCCATAAATCTTGTGTTTTGGGCCCCTGGAAGCATGAAAATCACTTTAAACATGCTAATTTTAGCTCTAACACTGATGATCCACCTACAAATGTGAACTGACGTTCAAAAATAAAACATTTGAAAACGGACCATTTTCCACATTTCTGAAGCATGACGTAATGGGGGGTGTTATCTCTTTTGTCGAAAATCAGCCGTTTTTGCTCGAACATTAAATGCCTCCAAATGGTATTTAATTAACTTCCCGAGCCCCTGGAAGCATGAAAATCACTTTAAACATGCTAATTTTAGCTCTAACACTGATGATCCACCTACAAATGTGAACTGACGTTCAAAAATAAAACATTTAAAAACGGACCATTTTCCACATTTCTGAAGCATGACGTAATGGGGGGGGTGTTATCTCTTTTGTCGAAAATCAGCCGTTTTTGCTCGAACATTAAATGCCTCCAAATGGTATTTAATTAACTTCCCGGGGTGAAGAAACCCTTTTTGAGAACTCAGAGTGAGTAAATTGGCCATTTTCATGCTCTTTTAACCATTCCATAAATCTTGTGTTTTGGGCCCCTGGAAGCATGAAAATCACTTTAAACATGCTAATTTTAGCTCTAACACTGATGATCCACCTACAAATGTGAACTGACGTTCAAAAATAAAACATTTGAAAACGGACCATTTTCCACATTTCTGAAGCATGACGTAATGGGGGGGTGTTATCTCTTTTGTCGAAAATCAGCCGTTTTTGCTCGAACATTAAATGCCTCCAAATGGTATTTAATTAACTTCCCGGGGTGAAGAAACCCTTTTTGAGTACTCAGAGTGAGTAAATTGGCCATTTTCATGCACTTTTAACCATTCCATAAATCTTGTGTTTTGGGCCCCTGGAAGCATGAAAATCACTTTAAACATGCTAATTTTAGCTCTAACACTGATGATCCACCTACAAATGTGAACTGACGTTCAAAAATAAAACATTTGAAAACGGACCATTTTCCACATTTCTGAAGCATGACGTAATGGGGGGGTGTTATCTCTTTTGTCGAAAATCAGCCGTTTTTGCTCGAACATTAAATGCCTCCAAATGGTATTTAATTAACTTCCCGAGCCCCTGGAAGCATGAAAATCACTTTAAACATGCTAATTTTAGCTCTAACACTGATGATCCACCTACAAATGTGAACTGACGTTCAAAAATAAAACATTTGAAAACGGACCATTTTCCACATTTCTGAAGCATGACGTAATGGGGGGGTGTTATCTCTTTTGTCGAAAATCAGCCGTTTTTGCTCGAACATTAAATGCCTCCAAATGGTATTTAATTAACTTCCCGGGGTGAAGAAACCCTTTTTGAGAACTCAGAGTGAGTAAATTGGCCATTTTCATGCACTTTTAACCATTCCATAAATCTTGTGTTTTGGGCCCCTGGAAGCATGAAAATCACTTTAAACATGCTAATTTTAGCTCTAACACTGATGATCCACCTACAAATGTGAACTAACGTTCAAAAATAAAACATTTGAAAACGGACCATTTTCCACATTTCTGAAGCATGACGTAATGGGGGGGTGTTATCTCTTTTGTCGAAAATCAGCCGTTTTTGTTCGAACATTAAATGCCTCCAAATGGTATTTAATTAACTTCCCGGGGTGAAGAAACCCTTTTTGAGTACTCAGAGTGAGTAAATTGGCCATTTTCATGCACTTTTAACCATTCCATAAATCTTGTGTTTTGGGCCCCTGGAAGCATGAAAATCACTTTAAACATGCTATTTTTAGCTCGAACACTGATGATCCACCTACAAATGTGAACTGACGTTCAAAAATAAAACATTTGAAAACGGACCATTTTCCAAATTTCTGAAGCATGACGTAATGGGGGGGTGTTATCTCTTTTGTCGAAAATCAGCCGTTTTTTCTCGAACATTAAATGCCTCCAAAAGGTATTTAATTAACTTCCCGAGCCCTTGGAAGCATGAAAATCACTTTAAACATGCTAATTTTAGCTCTAACACTGATGATCCACCTACAAATGTGAACTGACGTTCAAAAATAAAACATTTGAAAACGGACCATTTTCCACATTTCTGAAGCATGACGTAATGGGGGGGTGTTATCTCTTTTGTCGAAAATCAGCCGTTTTTGCTCGAACATTAAATGCCTCCAAATGGTATTTATTTCACTTCCCGAGCCCCTGGAAGCATGAAAATCACTTTAAACATGCTAATTTTAGCTCTAACACTGATGATCCACCTACAAATGTGAACTGACGTTCAAAAATAAAACATTTGAAAACGGACCATTTTCCACAATTCTGAAGCATGACGTAATTGGGGGGTGTTATCTCTTTTGTCGAAAATCAGCCGTTTTTGCTCGAACATTAAATGCCTCCAAATGGTATTTAATTAACTTCCCGGGGTGAAGAAACCCTTTTTGAGAACTCAGAGTGAGTAAATTGGCCATTTTCATGCACTTTTAACCATTCCATAAATCTTGTGTTTTGGGCCCCTGGAAGCATGAAAATCACTTTAAACATGCTAATTTTAGCTCTAACACTGATGATCCACCTACAAATGTGAACTGACGTTCAAAAATAAAACATTTGAAAACGGACCATTTTCCACATTTCTGAAGCATGACGTAATGGGGGGGTGTTATCTCTTTTGTCGAAAATCAGCCGTTTTTGCTCGAACATTAAATGCCTCCAAATGGTATTTAATTAACTTCCCGAGCCCCTGGAAGCATGAAAATCACTTCAAACATGCTAATTTTAGCTCTAACACTGATGATCCACCTACAAATGTGAACTGACGTTCAAAAATAAAACATTTGAAAACGGACCATTTTCCACATTTCTGAAGCATGACGTAATGGGGGGGTGTTATCTCTTTTGCCGAAAATCAGCCGTTTTTGCTCGAACATTAAATGCCTCCAAATGGTATTTATTTCACTTCCCGAGCCCCTGGAAGCATGAAAATCACTTTAAACATGCTAATTTTAGCTCTAACACTGATGATCCACCTACAAATGTGAACTGACGTTCAAAAATAAAACATTTGAAAACGGACCATTTTCCACATTTCTGAAGCATGACGTAATGGGGGGGTGTTATCTCTTTTGTCAAAAATCAGCCGTTTTTGCTCGAACATTAAATGCCTCCAAATGGTATTTAATTAACTTCCCGAGCCCCTGGAAGCATGAAAATCACTTTAAACATGCTAATTTTAGCTCTAACACTGATGATCCACCTACAAATGTGAACTGACGTTCAAAAATAAAACATTTGAAAACGGACCATTTTCCACATTTCTGAAGCATGACGTAATGGGGGGGTGTTATCTCTTTTGTCGAAAATCAGCCGTTTTTGCTCGAACATTAAATGCCTCCAAATGGTATTTAATTAACTTCCCGGGGTGAAGAAACCCTTTTTGAGAACTCAGAGTGAGTAAATTGGCCATTTTCATGCACTTTTAACCATTCCATAAATCTTGTGTTTTGGGCCCCTGGAAGCATGAAAATCACTTTAAACATGCTAATTTTAGCTCTAACACTGATGATCCACCTACAAATGTGAACTGACGTTCAAAAATAAAACATTTGAAAACGGACCATTTTCCACATTTCTGAAGCATGACGTAATGGGGGGGTGTTATCTCTTTTGTCGAAAATCAGCCGTTTTTGCTCGAACATTAAATGCCTCCAAATGGTATTTAATTAACTTCCCGAGCCCCTGGAAGCATGAAAATCACTTTAAACATGCTAATTTTAGCTCTAACACTGATGATCCACCTACAAATGTGAACTGACGTTCAAAAATAAAACATTTGAAAACGGACCATTTTCCACATTTCTGAAGCATGACGTAATGGGGGGGTGTTATCTCTTTTGTCGAAAATCAGCCGTTTTTGCTCGAACATTAAATGCCTCCAAATGGTATTTAATTAACTTCCCGAGCCCCTGGAAGCATGAAAATCACTTTAAACATGCTAATTTTAGCTCTAACACTGATGATCCACCTACAAATGTGAACTGACGTTAAAAAATAAAACATTTGAAAACGGACCATTTTCCACATTTCTGAAGCATGACGTAATGGGGGGGTGTTATCTCTTTTGCCGAAAATCAGCCGTTTTTGCTCGAACATTAAATGCCTCCAAATGGTATTTATTTCACTTCCCGAGCCCCTGGAAGCATGAAAATCACTTTAAACATGCTAATTTTAGCTCTAACACTGATGATCCACCTACAAATGTGAACTGACGTTCAAAAATAAAACATTTGAAAACGGACCATTTTCCACATTTCTGAAGCATGACGTAATGGGGGGGTGTTATCTCTTTTGTCGAAAATCAGCCGTTTTTGCTCGAACATTAAATGCCTCCAAATGGTATTTAATTAACTTCCCGAGCCCCTGGAAGCATGAAAATCACTTTAAACATGCTAATTTTAGCTCTAACACTGATGATCCACCTACAAATGTGAACTGACGTTCAAAAATAAAACATTTAAAAACGGACCATTTTCCACATTTCTGAAGCATGACGTAATGGGGGGGTGTTATCTCTTTTGTCGAAAATCAGCCGTTTTTGCTCGAACATTAAATGCCTCCAAATGGTATTTAATTACCTTCCCAGGGTGAAGAAACCCTTTTTGAGAACTCAGAGTGAGTAAATTGGCCATTATCATGCACTTTTAACCATTCCATAAATCTTGTGTTTTGGGCCCCTGGAAGCATGAAAATCACTTTAAACATGCTAATTTTAGCTCTAACACTGATGATCCACCTACAAATGTGAACTGACGTTCAAAAATAAAACATTTGAAAACGGACCATTTTCCACATTTCTGAAGCATGACGTAATGGGGGGGGTGTTATCTCTTTTGTCGAAAATCAGCCGTTTTTGCTCGAACATTAAATGCCTCCAAATGGTATTTAATTAACTTCCCGAGCCCCTGGAAGCATGAAAATCACTTTAAACATGCTAATTTTAGCTCTAACACTGATGATCCACCTACAAATGTGAACTGACGTTCAAAAATAAAACATTTGAAAACGGACCATTTTCCACATTTCTGAAGCATGACGTAATGGGGGGGTGTTATCTCTTTTGTCGAAAATCAGCCGTTTTTGCTCGAACATTAAATGCCTCCAAATGGTATTTAATTAACTTCCCGGGGTGAAGAAACCCTTTTTGAGAACTCAGAGTGAGTAAATTGGCCATTTTCATGCACTTTTAACCATTCCATAAATCTTGTGTTTTGGGCCCCTGGAAGCATGAAAATCACTTTAAACATGCTAATTTTAGCTCTAACACTGATGATCCACCTACAAATGTGAACTAACGTTCAAAAATAAAACATTTGAAAACGGACCATTTTCCACATTTCTGAAGCATGACGTAATGGGGGGGTGTTATCTCTTTTGTCGAAAATCAGCCGTTTTTGCTCGAACATTAAATGCCTCCAAATGGTATTTAATTAACTTCCCGGGGTGAAAAAACCCTTTTTGAGTACTCAGAGTGAGTAAATTGGCCATTTTCATGCACTTTTAACCATTCCATAAATCTTGTGTTTTGGGCCCCTGGAAGCATGAAAATCACTTTAAACATGCTAATTTTAGCTCTAACACTGATGATCCACCTACAAATGTGAACTGACGTTCAAAAATAAAACATTTGAAAACGGACCATTTTCCAAATTTCTGAAGCATGACGTAATGGGGGGGTGTTATCTCTTTTGTCGAAAATCAGCTGTTTTTTCTCGAACATTAAATGCCTACAAATGGTATTTAATTAACTTCCCGAGCCCCTGGAAGCATGAAAATCACTTTAAACATGCTAATTTTAGCTCTAACACTGATGATCCACCTACAAATGTGAACTGACGTTCAAAAATAAAACATTTGAAAACGGACCATTTTCCATATTTCTGAAGCATGACGTAATGGGGGGGTGTTATCTCTTTTGTCGAAAATCAGCCGTTTTTGCTCGAACATTAAATGCCTCCAAATGGTATTTATTTCACTTCCCGAGCCCCTGGAAGCATGTAAATCACTTTAAACATGCTAATTTTAGCTCTAACACTGATGATCCACCTACAAATGTGAACTGACGTTCAAAAATAAAACATTTGAAAACGGACCATTTTCCACATTTCTGAAGCATGACGTAATGGGGGGGTGTTATCTCTTTTGTCGAAAATCAGCCGTTTTTGCTCGAACATTAAATGCCTCCAAATGGTATTTAATTAACTTCCCGGGGTGAAGAAACCCTTTTTGAGAACTCAGAGTGAGTAAATTGGCCATTTTCATGCACTTTTAACCATTCCATAAATCTTGTGTTTTGGGCCCCTGGAAGCATGAAAATCACTTTAAACATGCTAATTTTAGCTCTAACACTGATGATCCACCTACAAATGTGAACTGACGTTCAAAAATAAAACATTTGAAAACGGACCATTTTCCACATTTCTGAAGCATGACGTAATGGGGGGGTGTTATCTCTTTTGTCGAAAATCAGCCGTTTTTGCTCGAACATTAAATGCCTCCAAATGGTATTTAATTAACTTCCCGAGCCCCTGGAAGCATGAAAATCACTTTAAACATGCTAATTTTAGCTCTAACACTGATGATCCACCTACAAATGTGAACTGACGTTCAAAAATAAAACATTTGAAAACGGACCATTTTCCACATTTCTGAAGCATGACGTAATGGGGGGGTGTTATCTCTTTTGTCGAAAATCAGCCGTTTTTGCGCGAACATTAAATGCCTCCAAATGGTATTTAATTAACTTCCCGAGCCCCTGGAAGCATGAAAATCACTTTAAACATGCTAATTTTACCTCTAATACTGATGATCCACCTACAAATGTGAACTGACGTTCAAAAATAAAACATTTGAAAACGGACCATTTTCCACATTTCTGAAGCATGACGTAATGGGGGGGTGTTATCTCTTTTGTCGAAAATCAGCCGTTTTTGCTCGAACATTAAATGCCTCCAAATGGTATTTAATTAACTTCCCGAGCCCCTGGAAGCATGAAAATCACTTTAAACATGCTAATTTTAGCTCTAACACTGATGATCCACCTACAAATGTGAACTGACGTTCAAAAATAAAACATTTGAAAACGGACCATTTTCCACATTTCTGAAGCATGACGTAATGGGGGGGTGTTATCTCTTTTGTCGAAAATCAGCCGTTTTTGCTCGAACATTAAATGCCTCCAAATGGTATTTAATTAACTTCCCGGGGTGAAGAAACCCTTTTTGAGTACTCAGAGTGAGTAAATTGGCCATTTTCATGCACTTTTAACCATTCCATAAATCTTGTGTTTTGGGCCCCTGGAAGCATGAAAATCACTTTAAACATGCTAATTTTAGCTCTAACACTGATGATCCACCTACAAATGTGAACTGACGTTCAAAAATAAAACATTTGAAAACGGACCATTTTCCACATTTCTGAAGCATGACGTAATGGGGGGGTGTTATCTCTTTTGTCGAAAATCAGCCGTTTTTGCTCGAACATTAAATGCCTCCAAATGGTATTTATTTCACTTCCCGAGCCCCTGGAAGCATGAAAATCACTTTAAACATGCTAATTTTAGCTCTAACACTGATGATCCACCTACAAATGTGAACTGACGTTCAAAAATAAAACATTTGAAAACGGACCATTTTCCACATTTCTGAAGCATGACGTAATGGGGGGGTGTTATCTCTTTTGTCGAAAATCAGCCGTTTTTGCTCGAACATTAAATGCCTCCAAATGGTATTTAATTAACTTCCCGGGGTGAAGAAACCCTTTTTGAGAACTCAGAGTGAGTAAATTGGCCATTTTCATGCACTTTTAACCATTCCATAAATCTTGTGTTTTGGGCCCCTGGAAGCATGAAAATCACTTTAAACATGCTAATTTTAGCTCTAACACTGATGATCCACCTACAAATGTGAACTGACGTTCAAAAATAAAACATTTGAAAACGGACCATTTTCCACATTTCTGAAGCATGACGTAATGGGGGGGTGTTATCTCTTTTGTCGAAAATCAGCCGTTTTTGCTCGAACATTAAATGCCTCCAAATGGTATTTAATTAACTTCCCGAGCCCCTGGAAGCATGAAAATCACTTTAAACATGCTAATTTTACCTCTAATACTGATGATCCACCTACAAATGTGAACTGACGTTCAAAAATAAAACATTTGAAAACGGACCATTTTCCACATTTCTGAAGCATGACGTAATGGGGGGGTGTTATCTCTTTTGTCGAAAATCAGCCGTTTTTGCTCGAACATTAAATGCCTCCAAATGGTATTTAATTAACTTCCCGAGCCCCTGGAAGCATGAAAATCACTTTAAACATGCTAATTTTAGCTCTAACACTGATGATCCACCTACAAATGTGAACTGACGTTCAAAAATAAAACATTTGAAAACGGACCATTTTCCACATTTCTGAAGCATGACGTAATGGGGGGGTGTTATCTCTTTTGTCGAAAATCAGCCGTTTTTGCTCGAACATTAAATGCCTCCAAATGGTATTTAATTAACTTCCCGGGGTGAAGAAACCCCTTTTGAGTACTCAGAGTGAGTAAATTGGCCATTTTCATGCACTTTTAACCATTCCATAAATCTTGTGTTTTGGGCCCCTGGAAGCATGAAAATCACTTTAAACATGCTAATTTTAGCTCTAACACTGATGATCCACCTACAAATGTGAACTGACGTTCAAAAATAAAACATTTGAAAACGGACCATTTTCCACATTTCTGAAGCATGACGTAATGGGGGGTGTTATCTCTTTTGTCGAAAATCAGCCGTTTTTGCTCGAACATTAAATGCCTCCAAATGGTATTTAATTAACTTCCCGAGCCCCTGGAAGCATGAAAATCACTTTAAACATGCTAATTTTAGCTCTAACACTGATGATCCACCTACAAATGTGAACTGACGTTCAAAAATAAAACATTTAAAAACGGACCATTTTCCACATTTCTGAAGCATGACGTAATGGGGGGGGTGTTATCTCTTTTGTCGAAAATCAGCCGTTTTTGCTCGAACATTAAATGCCTCCAAATGGTATTTAATTAACTTCCCGGGGTGAAGAAACCCTTTTTGAGAACTCAGAGTGAGTAAATTGGCCATTTTCATGCTCTTTTAACCATTCCATAAATCTTGTGTTTTGGGCCCCTGGAAGCATGAAAATCACTTTAAACATGCTAATTTTAGCTCTAACACTGATGATCCACCTACAAATGTGAACTGACGTTCAAAAATAAAACATTTGAAAACGGACCATTTTCCACATTTCTGAAGCATGACGTAATGGGGGGGTGTTATCTCTTTTGTCGAAAATCAGCCGTTTTTGCTCGAACATTAAATGCCTCCAAATGGTATTTAATTAACTTCCCGGGGTGAAGAAACCCTTTTTGAGTACTCAGAGTGAGTAAATTGGCCATTTTCATGCACTTTTAACCATTCCATAAATCTTGTGTTTTGGGCCCCTGGAAGCATGAAAATCACTTTAAACATGCTAATTTTAGCTCTAACACTGATGATCCACCTACAAATGTGAACTGACGTTCAAAAATAAAACATTTGAAAACGGACCATTTTCCACATTTCTGAAGCATGACGTAATGGGGGGGTGTTATCTCTTTTGTCGAAAATCAGCCGTTTTTGCTCGAACATTAAATGCCTCCAAATGGTATTTAATTAACTTCCCGAGCCCCTGGAAGCATGAAAATCACTTTAAACATGCTAATTTTAGCTCTAACACTGATGATCCACCTACAAATGTGAACTGACGTTCAAAAATAAAACATTTGAAAACGGACCATTTTCCACATTTCTGAAGCATGACGTAATGGGGGGGTGTTATCTCTTTTGTCGAAAATCAGCCGTTTTTGCTCGAACATTAAATGCCTCCAAATGGTATTTAATTAACTTCCCGGGGTGAAGAAACCCTTTTTGAGAACTCAGAGTGAGTAAATTGGCCATTTTCATGCACTTTTAACCATTCCATAAATCTTGTGTTTTGGGCCCCTGGAAGCATGAAAATCACTTTAAACATGCTAATTTTAGCTCTAACACTGATGATCCACCTACAAATGTGAACTAACGTTCAAAAATAAAACATTTGAAAACGGACCATTTTCCACATTTCTGAAGCATGACGTAATGGGGGGGTGTTATCTCTTTTGTCGAAAATCAGCCGTTTTTGCTCGAACATTAAATGCCTCCAAATGGTATTTAATTAACTTCCCGAGCCCCTGGAAGCATGAAAATCACTTTAAACATGCTAATTTTACCTCTAATACTGATGATCCACCTACAAATGTGAACTGACGTTCAAAAATAAAACATTTGAAAACGGACCATTTTCCACATTTCTGAAGCATGACGTAATGGGGGGGTGTTATCTCTTTTGTCGAAAATCAGCCGTTTTTGCTCGAACATTAAATGCCTCCAAATGGTATTTAATTAACTTCCCGAGCCCCTGGAAGCATGAAAATCACTTTAAACATGCTAATTTTAGCTCTAACACTGATGATCCACCTACAAATGTGAACTGACGTTCAAAAATAAAACATTTGAAAACGGACCATTTTCCACATTTCTGAAGCATGACGTAATGGGGGGGTGTTATCTCTTTTGTCGAAAATCAGCCGTTTTTGCTCGAACATTAAATGCCTCCAAATGGTATTTAATTAACTTCCCGGGGTGAAGAAACCCCTTTTGAGAACTCAGAGTGAGTAAATTGGCCATTTTCATGCACTTTTAACCATTCCATAAATCTTGTGTTTTGGGCCCCTGGAAGCATGAAAATCACTTTAAACATGCTAATTTTAGCTCTAACACTGATGATCCACCTACAAATGTGAACTGACGTTCAAAAATAAAACATTTGAAAACGGACCATTTTCCACATTTCTGAAGCATGACGTAATGGGGGGTGTTATCTCTTTTGTCGAAAATCAGCCGTTTTTGCTCGAACATTAAATGCCTCCAAATGGTATTTAATTAACTTCCCGAGCCCCTGGAAGCATGAAAATCACTTTAAACATGCTAATTTTAGCTCTAACACTGATGATCCACCTACAAATGTGAACTGACGTTCAAAAATAAAACATTTAAAAACGGACCATTTTCCACATTTCTGAAGCATGACGTAATGGGGGGGGTGTTATCTCTTTTGTCGAAAATCAGCCGTTTTTGCTCGAACATTAAATGCCTCCAAATGGTATTTAATTAACTTCCCGGGGTGAAGAAACCCTTTTTGAGAACTCAGAGTGAGTAAATTGGCCATTTTCATGCTCTTTTAACCATTCCATAAATCTTGTGTTTTGGGCCCCTGGAAGCATGAAAATCACTTTAAACATGCTAATTTTAGCTCTAACACTGATGATCCACCTACAAATGTGAACTGACGTTCAAAAATAAAACATTTGAAAACGGACCATTTTCCACATTTCTGAAGCATGACGTAATGGGGGGGTGTTATCTCTTTTGTCGAAAATCAGCCGTTTTTGCTCGAACATTAAATGCCTCCAAATGGTATTTAATTAACTTCCCGGGGTGAAGAAACCCTTTTTGAGTACTCAGAGTGAGTAAATTGGCCATTTTCATGCACTTTTAACCATTCCATAAATCTTGTGTTTTGGGCCCCTGGAAGCATGAAAATCACTTTAAACATGCTAATTTTAGCTCTAACACTGATGATCCACCTACAAATGTGAACTGACGTTCAAAAATAAAACATTTGAAAACGGACCATTTTCCACATTTCTGAAGCATGACGTAATGGGGGGGTGTTATCTCTTTTGTCGAAAATCAGCCGTTTTTGCTCGAACATTAAATGCCTCCAAATGGTATTTAATTAACTTCCCGAGCCCCTGGAAGCATGAAAATCACTTTAAACATGCTAATTTTAGCTCTAACACTGATGATCCACCTACAAATGTGAACTGACGTTCAAAAATAAAACATTTGAAAACGGACCATTTTCCACATTTCTGAAGCATGACGTAATGGGGGGGTGTTATCTCTTTTGTCGAAAATCAGCCGTTTTTGCTCGAACATTAAATGCCTCCAAATGGTATTTAATTAACTTCCCGGGGTGAAGAAACCCTTTTTGAGAACTCAGAGTGAGTAAATTGGCCATTTTCATGCACTTTTAACCATTCCATAAATCTTGTGTTTTGGGCCCCTGGAAGCATGAAAATCACTTTAAACATGCTAATTTTAGCTCTAACACTGATGATCCACCTACAAATGTGAACTAACGTTCAAAAATAAAACATTTGAAAACGGACCATTTTCCACATTTCTGAAGCATGACGTAATGGGGGGGTGTTATCTCTTTTGTCGAAAATCAGCCGTTTTTGTTCGAACATTAAATGCCTCCAAATGGTATTTAATTAACTTCCCGGGGTGAAGAAACCCTTTTTGAGTACTCAGAGTGAGTAAATTGGCCATTTTCATGCACTTTTAACCATTCCATAAATCTTGTGTTTTGGGCCCCTGGAAGCATGAAAATCACTTTAAACATGCTATTTTTAGCTCGAACACTGATGATCCACCTACAAATGTGAACTGACGTTCAAAAATAAAACATTTGAAAACGGACCATTTTCCAAATTTCTGAAGCATGACGTAATGGGGGGGTGTTATCTCTTTTGTCGAAAATCAGCCGTTTTTTCTCGAACATTAAATGCCTCCAAAAGGTATTTAATTAACTTCCCGAGCCCTTGGAAGCATGAAAATCACTTTAAACATGCTAATTTTAGCTCTAACACTGATGATCCACCTACAAATGTGAACTGACGTTCAAAAATAAAACATTTGAAAACGGACCATTTTCCACATTTCTGAAGCATGACGTAATGGGGGGGTGTTATCTCTTTTGTCGAAAATCAGCCGTTTTTGCTCGAACATTAAATGCCTCCAAATGGTATTTATTTCACTTCCCGAGCCCCTGGAAGCATGAAAATCACTTTAAACATGCTAATTTTAGCTCTAACACTGATGATCCACCTACAAATGTGAACTGACGTTCAAAAATAAAACATTTGAAAACGGACCATTTTCCACAATTCTGAAGCATGACGTAATTGGGGGGTGTTATCTCTTTTGTCGAAAATCAGCCGTTTTTGCTCGAACATTAAATGCCTCCAAATGGTATTTAATTAACTTCCCGGGGTGAAGAAACCCTTTTTGAGAACTCAGAGTGAGTAAATTGGCCATTTTCATGCACTTTTAACCATTCCATAAATCTTGTGTTTTGGGCCCCTGGAAGCATGAAAATCACTTTAAACATGCTAATTTTAGCTCTAACACTGATGATCCACCTACAAATGTGAACTGACGTTCAAAAATAAAACATTTGAAAACGGACCATTTTCCACATTTCTGAAGCATGACGTAATGGGGGGGTGTTATCTCTTTTGTCGAAAATCAGCCGTTTTTGCTCGAACATTAAATGCCTCCAAATGGTATTTAATTAACTTCCCGAGCCCCTGGAAGCATGAAAATCACTTCAAACATGCTAATTTTAGCTCTAACACTGATGATCCACCTACAAATGTGAACTGACGTTCAAAAATAAAACATTTGAAAACGGACCATTTTCCACATTTCTGAAGCATGACGTAATGGGGGGGTGTTATCTCTTTTGCCGAAAATCAGCCGTTTTTGCTCGAACATTAAATGCCTCCAAATGGTATTTATTTCACTTCCCGAGCCCCTGGAAGCATGAAAATCACTTTAAACATGCTAATTTTAGCTCTAACACTGATGATCCACCTACAAATGTGAACTGACGTTCAAAAATAAAACATTTGAAAACGGACCATTTTCCACATTTCTGAAGCATGACGTAATGGGGGGGTGTTATCTCTTTTGTCAAAAATCAGCCGTTTTTGCTCGAACATTAAATGCCTCCAAATGGTATTTAATTAACTTCCCGAGCCCCTGGAAGCATGAAAATCACTTTAAACATGCTAATTTTAGCTCTAACACTGATGATCCACCTACAAATGTGAACTGACGTTCAAAAATAAAACATTTGAAAACGGACCATTTTCCACATTTCTGAAGCATGACGTAATGGGGGGGTGTTATCTCTTTTGTCGAAAATCAGCCGTTTTTGCTCGAACATTAAATGCCTCCAAATGGTATTTAATTAACTTCCCGGGGTGAAGAAACCCTTTTTGAGAACTCAGAGTGAGTAAATTGGCCATTTTCATGCACTTTTAACCATTCCATAAATCTTGTGTTTTGGGCCCCTGGAAGCATGAAAATCACTTTAAACATGCTAATTTTAGCTCTAACACTGATGATCCACCTACAAATGTGAACTGACGTTCAAAAATAAAACATTTGAAAACGGACCATTTTCCACATTTCTGAAGCATGACGTAATGGGGGGGTGTTATCTCTTTTGTCGAAAATCAGCCGTTTTTGCTCGAACATTAAATGCCTCCAAATGGTATTTAATTAACTTCCCGAGCCCCTGGAAGCATGAAAATCACTTTAAACATGCTAATTTTAGCTCTAACACTGATGATCCACCTACAAATGTGAACTGACGTTCAAAAATAAAACATTTGAAAACGGACCATTTTCCACATTTCTGAAGCATGACGTAATGGGGGGGTGTTATCTCTTTTGTCGAAAATCAGCCGTTTTTGCTCGAACATTAAATGCCTCCAAATGGTATTTAATTAACTTCCCGAGCCCCTGGAAGCATGAAAATCACTTTAAACATGCTAATTTTAGCTCTAACACTGATGATCCACCTACAAATGTGAACTGACGTTAAAAAATAAAACATTTGAAAACGGACCATTTTCCACATTTCTGAAGCATGACGTAATGGGGGGGTGTTATCTCTTTTGCCGAAAATCAGCCGTTTTTGCTCGAACATTAAATGCCTCCAAATGGTATTTATTTCACTTCCCGAGCCCCTGGAAGCATGAAAATCACTTTAAACATGCTAATTTTAGCTCTAACACTGATGATCCACCTACAAATGTGAACTGACGTTCAAAAATAAAACATTTGAAAACGGACCATTTTCCACATTTCTGAAGCATGACGTAATGGGGGGGTGTTATCTCTTTTGTCGAAAATCAGCCGTTTTTGCTCGAACATTAAATGCCTCCAAATGGTATTTAATTAACTTCCCGAGCCCCTGGAAGCATGAAAATCACTTTAAACATGCTAATTTTAGCTCTAACACTGATGATCCACCTACAAATGTGAACTGACGTTCAAAAATAAAACATTTAAAAACGGACCATTTTCCACATTTCTGAAGCATGACGTAATGGGGGGGTGTTATCTCTTTTGTCGAAAATCAGCCGTTTTTGCTCGAACATTAAATGCCTCCAAATGGTATTTAATTACCTTCCCAGGGTGAAGAAACCCTTTTTGAGAACTCAGAGTGAGTAAATTGGCCATTATCATGCACTTTTAACCATTCCATAAATCTTGTGTTTTGGGCCCCTGGAAGCATGAAAATCACTTTAAACATGCTAATTTTAGCTCTAACACTGATGATCCACCTACAAATGTGAACTGACGTTCAAAAATAAAACATTTGAAAACGGACCATTTTCCACATTTCTGAAGCATGACGTAATGGGGGGGGTGTTATCTCTTTTGTCGAAAATCAGCCGTTTTTGCTCGAACATTAAATGCCTCCAAATGGTATTTAATTAACTTCCCGAGCCCCTGGAAGCATGAAAATCACTTTAAACATGCTAATTTTAGCTCTAACACTGATGATCCACCTACAAATGTGAACTGACGTTCAAAAATAAAACATTTGAAAACGGACCATTTTCCACATTTCTGAAGCATGACGTAATGGGGGGGTGTTATCTCTTTTGTCGAAAATCAGCCGTTTTTGCTCGAACATTAAATGCCTCCAAATGGTATTTAATTAACTTCCCGGGGTGAAGAAACCCTTTTTGAGAACTCAGAGTGAGTAAATTGGCCATTTTCATGCACTTTTAACCATTCCATAAATCTTGTGTTTTGGGCCCCTGGAAGCATGAAAATCACTTTAAACATGCTAATTTTAGCTCTAACACTGATGATCCACCTACAAATGTGAACTAACGTTCAAAAATAAAACATTTGAAAACGGACCATTTTCCACATTTCTGAAGCATGACGTAATGGGGGGGTGTTATCTCTTTTGTCGAAAATCAGCCGTTTTTGCTCGAACATTAAATGCCTCCAAATGGTATTTAATTAACTTCCCGGGGTGAAAAAACCCTTTTTGAGTACTCAGAGTGAGTAAATTGGCCATTTTCATGCACTTTTAACCATTCCATAAATCTTGTGTTTTGGGCCCCTGGAAGCATGAAAATCACTTTAAACATGCTAATTTTAGCTCTAACACTGATGATCCACCTACAAATGTGAACTGACGTTCAAAAATAAAACATTTGAAAACGGACCATTTTCCAAATTTCTGAAGCATGACGTAATGGGGGGGTGTTATCTCTTTTGTCGAAAATCAGCTGTTTTTTCTCGAACATTAAATGCCTACAAATGGTATTTAATTAACTTCCCGAGCCCCTGGAAGCATGAAAATCACTTTAAACATGCTAATTTTAGCTCTAACACTGATGATCCACCTACAAATGTGAACTGACGTTCAAAAATAAAACATTTGAAAACGGACCATTTTCCATATTTCTGAAGCATGACGTAATGGGGGGGTGTTATCTCTTTTGTCGAAAATCAGCCGTTTTTGCTCGAACATTAAATGCCTCCAAATGGTATTTATTTCACTTCCCGAGCCCCTGGAAGCATGTAAATCACTTTAAACATGCTAATTTTAGCTCTAACACTGATGATCCACCTACAAATGTGAACTGACGTTCAAAAATAAAACATTTGAAAACGGACCATTTTCCACATTTCTGAAGCATGACGTAATGGGGGGGTGTTATCTCTTTTGTCGAAAATCAGCCGTTTTTGCTCGAACATTAAATGCCTCCAAATGGTATTTAATTAACTTCCCGGGGTGAAGAAACCCTTTTTGAGAACTCAGAGTGAGTAAATTGGCCATTTTCATGCACTTTTAACCATTCCATAAATCTTGTGTTTTGGGCCCCTGGAAGCATGAAAATCACTTTAAACATGCTAATTTTAGCTCTAACACTGATGATCCACCTACAAATGTGAACTGACGTTCAAAAATAAAACATTTGAAAACGGACCATTTTCCACATTTCTGAAGCATGACGTAATGGGGGGGTGTTATCTCTTTTGTCGAAAATCAGCCGTTTTTGCTCGAACATTAAATGCCTCCAAATGGTATTTAATTAACTTCCCGAGCCCCTGGAAGCATGAAAATCACTTTAAACATGCTAATTTTAGCTCTAACACTGATGATCCACCTACAAATGTGAACTGACGTTCAAAAATAAAACATTTGAAAACGGACCATTTTCCACATTTCTGAAGCATGACGTAATGGGGGGGTGTTATCTCTTTTGTCGAAAATCAGCCGTTTTTGCGCGAACATTAAATGCCTCCAAATGGTATTTAATTAACTTCCCGAGCCCCTGGAAGCATGAAAATCACTTTAAACATGCTAATTTTACCTCTAATACTGATGATCCACCTACAAATGTGAACTGACGTTCAAAAATAAAACATTTGAAAACGGACCATTTTCCACATTTCTGAAGCATGACGTAATGGGGGGGTGTTATCTCTTTTGTCGAAAATCAGCCGTTTTTGCTCGAACATTAAATGCCTCCAAATGGTATTTAATTAACTTCCCGAGCCCCTGGAAGCATGAAAATCACTTTAAACATGCTAATTTTAGCTCTAACACTGATGATCCACCTACAAATGTGAACTGACGTTCAAAAATAAAACATTTGAAAACGGACCATTTTCCACATTTCTGAAGCATGACGTAATGGGGGGGTGTTATCTCTTTTGTCGAAAATCAGCCGTTTTTGCTCGAACATTAAATGCCTCCAAATGGTATTTAATTAACTTCCCGGGGTGAAGAAACCCTTTTTGAGTACTCAGAGTGAGTAAATTGGCCATTTTCATGCACTTTTAACCATTCCATAAATCTTGTGTTTTGGGCCCCTGGAAGCATGAAAATCACTTTAAACATGCTAATTTTAGCTCTAACACTGATGATCCACCTACAAATGTGAACTGACGTTCAAAAATAAAACATTTGAAAACGGACCATTTTCCACATTTCTGAAGCATGACGTAATGGGGGGGTGTTATCTCTTTTGTCGAAAATCAGCCGTTTTTGCTCGAACATTAAATGCCTCCAAATGGTATTTATTTCACTTCCCGAGCCCCTGGAAGCATGAAAATCACTTTAAACATGCTAATTTTAGCTCTAACACTGATGATCCACCTACAAATGTGAACTGACGTTCAAAAATAAAACATTTGAAAACGGACCATTTTCCACATTTCTGAAGCATGACGTAATGGGGGGGTGTTATCTCTTTTGTCGAAAATCAGCCGTTTTTGCTCGAACATTAAATGCCTCCAAATGGTATTTAATTAACTTCCCGGGGTGAAGAAACCCTTTTTGAGAACTCAGAGTGAGTAAATTGGCCATTTTCATGCACTTTTAACCATTCCATAAATCTTGTGTTTTGGGCCCCTGGAAGCATGAAAATCACTTTAAACATGCTAATTTTAGCTCTAACACTGATGATCCACCTACAAATGTGAACTGACGTTCAAAAATAAAACATTTGAAAACGGACCATTTTCCACATTTCTGAAGCATGACGTAATGGGGGGGTGTTATCTCTTTTGTCGAAAATCAGCCGTTTTTGCTCGAACATTAAATGCCTCCAAATGGTATTTAATTAACTTCCCGAGCCCCTGGAAGCATGAAAATCACTTTAAACATGCTAATTTTACCTCTAATACTGATGATCCACCTACAAATGTGAACTGACGTTCAAAAATAAAACATTTGAAAACGGACCATTTTCCACATTTCTGAAGCATGACGTAATGGGGGGGTGTTATCTCTTTTGTCGAAAATCAGCCGTTTTTGCTCGAACATTAAATGCCTCCAAATGGTATTTAATTAACTTCCCGAGCCCCTGGAAGCATGAAAATCACTTTAAACATGCTAATTTTAGCTCTAACACTGATGATCCACCTACAAATGTGAACTGACGTTCAAAAATAAAACATTTGAAAACGGACCATTTTCCACATTTCTGAAGCATGACGTAATGGGGGGGTGTTATCTCTTTTGTCGAAAATCAGCCGTTTTTGCTCGAACATTAAATGCCTCCAAATGGTATTTAATTAACTTCCCGGGGTGAAGAAACCCCTTTTGAGTACTCAGAGTGAGTAAATTGGCCATTTTCATGCACTTTTAACCATTCCATAAATCTTGTGTTTTGGGCCCCTGGAAGCATGAAAATCACTTTAAACATGCTAATTTTAGCTCTAACACTGATGATCCACCTACAAATGTGAACTGACGTTCAAAAATAAAACATTTGAAAACGGACCATTTTCCACATTTCTGAAGCATGACGTAATGGGGGGTGTTATCTCTTTTGTCGAAAATCAGCCGTTTTTGCTCGAACATTAAATGCCTCCAAATGGTATTTAATTAACTTCCCGAGCCCCTGGAAGCATGAAAATCACTTTAAACATGCTAATTTTAGCTCTAACACTGATGATCCACCTACAAATGTGAACTGACGTTCAAAAATAAAACATTTAAAAACGGACCATTTTCCACATTTCTGAAGCATGACGTAATGGGGGGGGTGTTATCTCTTTTGTCGAAAATCAGCCGTTTTTGCTCGAACATTAAATGCCTCCAAATGGTATTTAATTAACTTCCCGGGGTGAAGAAACCCTTTTTGAGAACTCAGAGTGAGTAAATTGGCCATTTTCATGCTCTTTTAACCATTCCATAAATCTTGTGTTTTGGGCCCCTGGAAGCATGAAAATCACTTTAAACATGCTAATTTTAGCTCTAACACTGATGATCCACCTACAAATGTGAACTGACGTTCAAAAATAAAACATTTGAAAACGGACCATTTTCCACATTTCTGAAGCATGACGTAATGGGGGGGTGTTATCTCTTTTGTCGAAAATCAGCCGTTTTTGCTCGAACATTAAATGCCTCCAAATGGTATTTAATTAACTTCCCGGGGTGAAGAAACCCTTTTTGAGTACTCAGAGTGAGTAAATTGGCCATTTTCATGCACTTTTAACCATTCCATAAATCTTGTGTTTTGGGCCCCTGGAAGCATGAAAATCACTTTAAACATGCTAATTTTAGCTCTAACACTGATGATCCACCTACAAATGTGAACTGACGTTCAAAAATAAAACATTTGAAAACGGACCATTTTCCACATTTCTGAAGCATGACGTAATGGGGGGGTGTTATCTCTTTTGTCGAAAATCAGCCGTTTTTGCTCGAACATTAAATGCCTCCAAATGGTATTTAATTAACTTCCCGAGCCCCTGGAAGCATGAAAATCACTTTAAACATGCTAATTTTAGCTCTAACACTGATGATCCACCTACAAATGTGAACTGACGTTCAAAAATAAAACATTTGAAAACGGACCATTTTCCACATTTCTGAAGCATGACGTAATGGGGGGGTGTTATCTCTTTTGTCGAAAATCAGCCGTTTTTGCTCGAACATTAAATGCCTCCAAATGGTATTTAATTAACTTCCCGGGGTGAAGAAACCCTTTTTGAGAACTCAGAGTGAGTAAATTGGCCATTTTCATGCACTTTTAACCATTCCATAAATCTTGTGTTTTGGGCCCCTGGAAGCATGAAAATCACTTTAAACATGCTAATTTTAGCTCTAACACTGATGATCCACCTACAAATGTGAACTAACGTTCAAAAATAAAACATTTGAAAACGGACCATTTTCCACATTTCTGAAGCATGACGTAATGGGGGGGTGTTATCTCTTTTGTCGAAAATCAGCCGTTTTTGTTCGAACATTAAATGCCTCCAAATGGTATTTAATTAACTTCCCGGGGTGAAGAAACCCTTTTTGAGTACTCAGAGTGAGTAAATTGGCCATTTTCATGCACTTTTAACCATTCCATAAATCTTGTGTTTTGGGCCCCTGGAAGCATGAAAATCACTTTAAACATGCTAATTTTAGCTCGAACACTGATGATCCACCTACAAATGTGAACTGACGTTCAAAAATAAAACATTTGAAAACGGACCATTTTCCAAATTTCTGAAGCATGACGTAATGGGGGGGTGTTATCTCTTTTGTCGAAAATCAGCCGTTTTTTCTCGAACATTAAATGCCTCCAAAAGGTATTTAATTAACTTCCCGAGCCCTTGGAAGCATGAAAATCACTTTAAACATGCTAATTTTAGCTCTAACACTGATGATCCACCTACAAATGTGAACTGACGTTCAAAAATAAAACATTTGAAAACGGACCATTTTCCACATTTCTGAAGCATGACGTAATGGGGGGGTGTTATCTCTTTTGTCGAAAATCAGCCGTTTTTGCTCGAACATTAAATGCCTCCAAATGGTATTTATTTCACTTCCCGAGCCCCTGGAAGCATGAAAATCACTTTAAACATGCTAATTTTAGCTCTAACACTGATGATCCACCTACAAATGTGAACTGACGTTCAAAAATAAAACATTTGAAAACGGACCATTTTCCACAATTCTGAAGCATGACGTAATTGGGGGGTGTTATCTCTTTTGTCGAAAATCAGCCGTTTTTGCTCGAACATTAAATGCCTCCAAATGGTATTTAATTAACTTCCCGGGGTGAAGAAACCCTTTTTGAGAACTCAGAGTGAGTAAATTGGCCATTTTCATGCACTTTTAACCATTCCATAAATCTTGTGTTTTGGGCCCCTGGAAGCATGAAAATCACTTTAAACATGCTAATTTTAGCTCTAACACTGATGATCCACCTACAAATGTGAACTGACGTTCAAAAATAAAACATTTGAAAACGGACCATTTTCCACATTTCTGAAGCATGACGTAATGGGGGGGTGTTATCTCTTTTGTCGAAAATCAGCCGTTTTTGCTCGAACATTAAATGCCTCCAAATGGTATTTAATTAACTTCCCGAGCCCCTGGAAGCATGAAAATCACTTCAAACATGCTAATTTTAGCTCTAACACTGATGATCCACCTACAAATGTGAACTGACGTTCAAAAATAAAACATTTGAAAACGGACCATTTTCCACATTTCTGAAGCATGACGTAATGGGGGGGTGTTATCTCTTTTGCCGAAAATCAGCCGTTTTTGCTCGAACATTAAATGCCTCCAAATGGTATTTATTTCACTTCCCGAGCCCCTGGAAGCATGAAAATCACTTTAAACATGCTAATTTTAGCTCTAACACTGATGATCCACCTACAAATGTGAACTGACGTTCAAAAATAAAACATTTGAAAACGGACCATTTTCCACATTTCTGAAGCATGACGTAATGGGGGGGTGTTATCTCTTTTGTCAAAAATCAGCCGTTTTTGCTCGAACATTAAATGCCTCCAAATGGTATTTAATTAACTTCCCGAGCCCCTGGAAGCATGAAAATCACTTTAAACATGCTAATTTTAGCTCTAACACTGATGATCCACCTACAAATGTGAACTGACGTTCAAAAATAAAACATTTGAAAACGGACCATTTTCCACATTTCTGAAGCATGACGTAATGGGGGGGTGTTATCTCTTTTGTCGAAAATCAGCCGTTTTTGCTCGAACATTAAATGCCTCCAAATGGTATTTAATTAACTTCCCGGGGTGAAGAAACCCTTTTTGAGAACTCAGAGTGAGTAAATTGGCCATTTTCATGCACTTTTAACCATTCCATAAATCTTGTGTTTTGGGCCCCTGGAAGCATGAAAATCACTTTAAACATGCTAATTTTAGCTCTAACACTGATGATCCACCTACAAATGTGAACTGACGTTCAAAAATAAAACATTTGAAAACGGACCATTTTCCACATTTCTGAAGCATGACGTAATGGGGGGGTGTTATCTCTTTTGTCGAAAATCAGCCGTTTTTGCTCGAACATTAAATGCCTCCAAATGGTATTTAATTAACTTCCCGAGCCCCTGGAAGCATGAAAATCACTTTAAACATGCTAATTTTAGCTCTAACACTGATGATCCACCTACAAATGTGAACTGACGTTCAAAAATAAAACATTTGAAAACGGACCATTTTCCACATTTCTGAAGCATGACGTAATGGGGGGGTGTTATCTCTTTTGTCGAAAATCAGCCGTTTTTGCTCGAACATTAAATGCCTCCAAATGGTATTTAATTAACTTCCCGAGCCCCTGGAAGCATGAAAATCACTTTAAACATGCTAATTTTAGCTCTAACACTGATGATCCACCTACAAATGTGAACTGACGTTAAAAAATAAAACATTTGAAAACGGACCATTTTCCACATTTCTGAAGCATGACGTAATGGGGGGGTGTTATCTCTTTTGCCGAAAATCAGCCGTTTTTGCTCGAACATTAAATGCCTCCAAATGGTATTTATTTCACTTCCCGAGCCCCTGGAAGCATGAAAATCACTTTAAACATGCTAATTTTAGCTCTAACACTGATGATCCACCTACAAATGTGAACTGACGTTCAAAAATAAAACATTTGAAAACGGACCATTTTCCACATTTCTGAAGCATGACGTAATGGGGGGGTGTTATCTCTTTTGTCGAAAATCAGCCGTTTTTGCTCGAACATTAAATGCCTCCAAATGGTATTTAATTAACTTCCCGAGCCCCTGGAAGCATGAAAATCACTTTAAACATGCTAATTTTAGCTCTAACACTGATGATCCACCTACAAATGTGAACTGACGTTCAAAAATAAAACATTTAAAAACGGACCATTTTCCACATTTCTGAAGCATGACGTAATGGGGGGGTGTTATCTCTTTTGTCGAAAATCAGCCGTTTTTGCTCGAACATTAAATGCCTCCAAATGGTATTTAATTACCTTCCCAGGGTGAAGAAACCCTTTTTGAGAACTCAGAGTGAGTAAATTGGCCATTATCATGCACTTTTAACCATTCCATAAATCTTGTGTTTTGGGCCCCTGGAAGCATGAAAATCACTTTAAACATGCTAATTTTAGCTCTAACACTGATGATCCACCTACAAATGTGAACTGACGTTCAAAAATAAAACATTTGAAAACGGACCATTTTCCACATTTCTGAAGCATGACGTAATGGGGGGGGTGTTATCTCTTTTGTCGAAAATCAGCCGTTTTTGCTCGAACATTAAATGCCTCCAAATGGTATTTAATTAACTTCCCGAGCCCCTGGAAGCATGAAAATCACTTTAAACATGCTAATTTTAGCTCTAACACTGATGATCCACCTACAAATGTGAACTGACGTTCAAAAATAAAACATTTGAAAACGGACCATTTTCCACATTTCTGAAGCATGACGTAATGGGGGGGTGTTATCTCTTTTGTCGAAAATCAGCCGTTTTTGCTCGAACATTAAATGCCTCCAAATGGTATTTAATTAACTTCCCGGGGTGAAGAAACCCTTTTTGAGAACTCAGAGTGAGTAAATTGGCCATTTTCATGCACTTTTAACCATTCCATAAATCTTGTGTTTTGGGCCCCTGGAAGCATGAAAATCACTTTAAACATGCTAATTTTAGCTCTAACACTGATGATCCACCTACAAATGTGAACTAACGTTCAAAAATAAAACATTTGAAAACGGACCATTTTCCACATTTCTGAAGCATGACGTAATGGGGGGGTGTTATCTCTTTTGTCGAAAATCAGCCGTTTTTGCTCGAACATTAAATGCCTCCAAATGGTATTTAATTAACTTCCCGGGGTGAAAAAACCCTTTTTGAGTACTCAGAGTGAGTAAATTGGCCATTTTCATGCACTTTTAACCATTCCATAAATCTTGTGTTTTGGGCCCCTGGAAGCATGAAAATCACTTTAAACATGCTAATTTTAGCTCTAACACTGATGATCCACCTACAAATGTGAACTGACGTTCAAAAATAAAACATTTGAAAACGGACCATTTTCCAAATTTCTGAAGCATGACGTAATGGGGGGGTGTTATCTCTTTTGTCGAAAATCAGCTGTTTTTTCTCGAACATTAAATGCCTACAAATGGTATTTAATTAACTTCCCGAGCCCCTGGAAGCATGAAAATCACTTTAAACATGCTAATTTTAGCTCTAACACTGATGATCCACCTACAAATGTGAACTGACGTTCAAAAATAAAACATTTGAAAACGGACCATTTTCCATATTTCTGAAGCATGACGTAATGGGGGGGTGTTATCTCTTTTGTCGAAAATCAGCCGTTTTTGCTCGAACATTAAATGCCTCCAAATGGTATTTATTTCACTTCCCGAGCCCCTGGAAGCATGTAAATCACTTTAAACATGCTAATTTTAGCTCTAACACTGATGATCCACCTACAAATGTGAACTGACGTTCAAAAATAAAACATTTGAAAACGGACCATTTTCCACATTTCTGAAGCATGACGTAATGGGGGGGTGTTATCTCTTTTGTCGAAAATCAGCCGTTTTTGCTCGAACATTAAATGCCTCCAAATGGTATTTAATTAACTTCCCGGGGTGAAGAAACCCTTTTTGAGAACTCAGAGTGAGTAAATTGGCCATTTTCATGCACTTTTAACCATTCCATAAATCTTGTGTTTTGGGCCCCTGGAAGCATGAAAATCACTTTAAACATGCTAATTTTAGCTCTAACACTGATGATCCACCTACAAATGTGAACTGACGTTCAAAAATAAAACATTTGAAAACGGACCATTTTCCACATTTCTGAAGCATGACGTAATGGGGGGGTGTTATCTCTTTTGTCGAAAATCAGCCGTTTTTGCTCGAACATTAAATGCCTCCAAATGGTATTTAATTAACTTCCCGAGCCCCTGGAAGCATGAAAATCACTTTAAACATGCTAATTTTAGCTCTAACACTGATGATCCACCTACAAATGTGAACTGACGTTCAAAAATAAAACATTTGAAAACGGACCATTTTCCACATTTCTGAAGCATGACGTAATGGGGGGGTGTTATCTCTTTTGTCGAAAATCAGCCGTTTTTGCTCGAACATTAAATGCCTCCAAATGGTATTTAATTAACTTCCCGGGGTGAAGAAACCCTTTTTGAGAACTCAGAGTGAGTAAATTGGCCATTTTCATGCACTTTTAACCATTCCATAAATCTTGTGTTTTGGGCCCCTGGAAGCATGAAAATCACTTTAAACATGCTAATTTTAGCTCTAACACTGATGATCCACCTACAAATGTGAACTAACGTTCAAAAATAAAACATTTGAAAACGGACCATTTTCCACATTTCTGAAGCATGACGTAATGGGGGGGTGTTATCTCTTTTGTCGAAAATCAGCCGTTTTTGCTCGAACATTAAATGCCTCCAAATGGTATTTAATTAACTTCCCGGGGTGAAGAAACCCTTTTTGAGTACTCAGAGTGAGTAAATTGGCCATTTTCATGCACTTTTAACCATTCCATAAATCTTGTGTTTTGGGCCCCTGGAAGCATGAAAATCACTTTAAACATGCTAATTTTAGCTCGAACACTGATGATCCACCTACAAATGTGAACTGACGTTCAAAAATAAAACATTTGAAAACGGACCATTTTCCAAATTTCTGAAGCATGACGTAATGGGGGGGTGTTATCTCTTTTGTCGAAAATCAGCCGTTTTTTCTCGAACATTAAATGCCTCCAAAAGGTATTTAATTAACTTCCCGAGCCCTTGGAAGCATGAAAATCACTTTAAACATGCTAATTTTAGCTCTAACACTGATGATCCACCTACAAATGTGAACTGACGTTCAAAAATAAAACATTTGAAAACGGACCATTTTCCACATTTCTGAAGCATGACGTAATGGGGGGGTGTTATCTCTTTTGTCGAAAATCAGCCGTTTTTGCTCGAACATTAAATGCCTCCAAATGGTATTTATTTCACTTCCCGAGCCCCTGGAAGCATGAAAATCACTTTAAACATGCTAATTTTAGCTCTAACACTGATGATCCACCTACAAATGTGAACTGACGTTCAAAAATAAAACATTTGAAAACGGACCATTTTCCACATTTCTGAAGCATGACGTAATTGGGGGGTGTTATCTCTTTTGTCGAAAATCAGCCGTTTTTGCTCGAACATTAAATGCCTCCAAATGGTATTTAATTAACTTCCCGGGGTGAAGAAACCCTTTTTGAGAACTCAGAGTGAGTAAATTGGCCATTATCATGCACTTTTAACCATTCCATAAATCTTGTGTTTTGGGCCCCTGGAAGCATGAAAATCACTTTAAACATGCTAATTTTAGCTCTAACACTGATGATCCACCTACAAATGTGAACTGACGTTCAAAAATAAAACATTTGAAAACGGACCATTTTCCACATTTCTGAAGCATGACGTAATGGGGGGGGTGTTATCTCTTTTGTCGAAAATCAGCCGTTTTTGCTCGAACATTAAATGCCTCCAAATGGTATTTAATTAACTTCCCGAGCCCCTGGAAGCATGAAAATCACTTTAAACATGCTAATTTTAGCTCTAACACTGATGATCCACCTACAAATGTGAACTGACGTTCAAAAATAAAACATTTGAAAACGGACCATTTTCCACATTTCTGAAGCATGACGTAATGGGGGGGTGTTATCTCTTTTGTCGAAAATCAGCCGTTTTTGCTCGAACATTAAATGCCTCCAAATGGTATTTAATTAACTTCCCGGGGTGAAGAAACCCTTTTTGAGAACTCAGAGTGAGTAAATTGGCCATTTTCATGCACTTTTAACCATTCCATAAATCTTGTGTTTTGGGCCCCTGGAAGCATGAAAATCACTTTAAACATGCTAATTTTAGCTCTAACACTGATGATCCACCTACAAATGTGAACTAACGTTCAAAAATAAAACATTTGAAAACGGACCATTTTCCACATTTCTGAAGCATGACGTAATGGGGGGGTGTTATCTCTTTTGTCGAAAATCAGCCGTTTTTGCTCGAACATTAAATGCCTCCAAATGGTATTTAATTAACTTCCCGGGGTGAAAAAACCCTTTTTGAGTACTCAGAGTGAGTAAATTGGCCATTTTCATGCACTTTTAACCATTCCATAAATCTTGTGTTTTGGGCCCCTGGAAGCATGAAAATCACTTTAAACATGCTAATTTTAGCTCTAACACTGATGATCCACCTACAAATGTGAACTGACGTTCAAAAATAAAACATTTGAAAACGGACCATTTTCCAAATTTCTGAAGCATGACGTAATGGGGGGGTGTTATCTCTTTTGTCGAAAATCAGCTGTTTTTTCTCGAACATTAAATGCCTACAAATGGTATTTAATTAACTTCCCGAGCCCCTGGAAGCATGAAAATCACTTTAAACATGCTAATTTTAGCTCTAACACTGATGATCCACCTACAAATGTGAACTGACGTTCAAAAATAAAACATTTGAAAACGGACCATTTTCCATATTTCTGAAGCATGACGTAATGGGGGGGTGTTATCTCTTTTGTCGAAAATCAGCCGTTTTTGCTCGAACATTAAATGCCTCCAAATGGTATTTATTTCACTTCCCGAGCCCCTGGAAGCATGTAAATCACTTTAAACATGCTAATTTTAGCTCTAACACTGATGATCCACCTACAAATGTGAACTGACGTTCAAAAATAAAACATTTGAAAACGGACCATTTTCCACATTTCTGAAGCATGACGTAATGGGGGGGTGTTATCTCTTTTGTCGAAAATCAGCCGTTTTTGCTCGAACATTAAATGCCTCCAAATGGTATTTAATTAACTTCCCGGGGTGAAGAAACCCTTTTTGAGAACTCAGAGTGAGTAAATTGGCCATTTTCATGCACTTTTAACCATTCCATAAATCTTGTGTTTTGGGCCCCTGGAAGCATGAAAATCACTTTAAACATGCTAATTTTAGCTCTAACACTGATGATCCACCTACAAATGTGAACTGACGTTCAAAAATAAAACATTTGAAAACGGACCATTTTCCACATTTCTGAAGCATGACGTAATGGGGGGGTGTTATCTCTTTTGTCGAAAATCAGCCGTTTTTGCTCGAACATTAAATGCCTCCAAATGGTATTTAATTAACTTCCCGAGCCCCTGGAAGCATGAAAATCACTTTAAACATGCTAATTTTAGCTCTAACACTGATGATCCACCTACAAATGTGAACTGACGTTCAAAAATAAAACATTTGAAAACGGACCATTTTCCACATTTCTGAAGCATGACGTAATGGGGGGGTGTTATCTCTTTTGTCGAAAATCAGCCGTTTTTGCTCGAACATTAAATGCCTCCAAATGGTATTTAATTAACTTCCCGGGGTGAAGAAACCCTTTTTGAGAACTCAGAGTGAGTAAATTGGCCATTTTCATGCACTTTTAACCATTCCATAAATCTTGTGTTTTGGGCCCCTGGAAGCATGAAAATCACTTTAAACATGCTAATTTTAGCTCTAACACTGATGATCCACCTACAAATGTGAACTAACGTTCAAAAATAAAACATTTGAAAACGGACCATTTTCCACATTTCTGAAGCATGACGTAATGGGGGGGTGTTATCTCTTTTGTCGAAAATCAGCCGTTTTTGCTCGAACATTAAATGCCTCCAAATGGTATTTAATTAACTTCCCGGGGTGAAGAAACCCTTTTTGAGTACTCAGAGTGAGTAAATTGGCCATTTTCATGCACTTTTAACCATTCCATAAATCTTGTGTTTTGGGCCCCTGGAAGCATGAAAATCACTTTAAACATGCTAATTTTAGCTCGAACACTGATGATCCACCTACAAATGTGAACTGACGTTCAAAAATAAAACATTTGAAAACGGACCATTTTCCAAATTTCTGAAGCATGACGTAATGGGGGGGTGTTATCTCTTTTGTCGAAAATCAGCCGTTTTTTCTCGAACATTAAATGCCTCCAAAAGGTATTTAATTAACTTCCCGAGCCCTTGGAAGCATGAAAATCACTTTAAACATGCTAATTTTAGCTCTAACACTGATGATCCACCTACAAATGTGAACTGACGTTCAAAAATAAAACATTTGAAAACGGACCATTTTCCACATTTCTGAAGCATGACGTAATGGGGGGGTGTTATCTCTTTTGTCGAAAATCAGCCGTTTTTGCTCGAACATTAAATGCCTCCAAATGGTATTTATTTCACTTCCCGAGCCCCTGGAAGCATGAAAATCACTTTAAACATGCTAATTTTAGCTCTAACACTGATGATCCACCTACAAATGTGAACTGACGTTCAAAAATAAAACATTTGAAAACGGACCATTTTCCACATTTCTGAAGCATGACGTAATTGGGGGGTGTTATCTCTTTTGTCGAAAATCAGCCGTTTTTGCTCGAACATTAAATGCCTCCAAATGGTATTTAATTAACTTCCCGGGGTGAAGAAACCCTTTTTGAGAACTCAGAGTGAGTAAATTGGCCATTTTCATGCACTTTTAACCATTCCATAAATCTTATGTTTTGGGCCCCTGGAAGCATGAAAATCACTTTAAACATGCTAATTTTAGCTCTAACACTGATGATCCACCTACAAATGTGAACTGACGTTCAAAAATAAAACATTTGAAAACGGACCATTTTCCACATTTCTGAAGCATGACGTAATGGGGGGGTGTTATCTCTTTTGTCGAAAATCAGCCGTTTTTGCTCGAACATTAAATGCCTCCAAATGGTATTTAATTAACTTCCCGAGCCCCTGGAAGCATGAAAATCACTTCAAACATGCTAATTTTAGCTCTAACACTGATGATCCACCTACAAATGTGAACTGACGTTCAAAAATAAAACATTTGAAAACGGACCATTTTCCACATTTCTGAAGCATGACGTAATGGGGGGGTGTTATCTCTTTTGCCGAAAATCAGCCGTTTTTGCTCGAACATTAAATGCCTCCAAATGGTATTTATTTCACTTCCCGAGCCCCTGGAAGCATGAAAATCACTTTAAACATGCTAATTTTAGCTCTAACACTGATGATCCACCTACAAATGTGAACTGACGTTCAAAAATAAAACATTTGAAAACGGACCATTTTCCACATTTCTGAAGCATGACGTAATGGGGGGGTGTTATCTCTTTTGTCGAAAATCAGCCGTTTTTGCTCGAACATTAAATGCCTCCAAATGGTATTTAATTAACTTCCCGAGCCCCTGGAAGCATGAAAATCACTTTAAACATGCTAATTTTAGCTCTAACACTGATGATCCACCTACAAATGTGAACTGACGTTCAAAAATAAAACATTTGAAAACGGACCATTTTCCACATTTCTGAAGCATGACGTAATGGGGGGGTGTTATCTCTTTTGTCGAAAATCAGCCGTTTTTGCTCGAACATTAAATGCCTCCAAATGGTATTTAATTAACTTCCCGGGGTGAAGAAACCCTTTTTGAGAACTCAGAGTGAGTAAATTGGCCATTTTCATGCACTTTTAACCATTCCATAAATCTTGTGTTTTGGGCCCCTGGAAGCATGAAAATCACTTTAAACATGCTAATTTTAGCTCTAACACTGATGATCCACCTACAAATGTGAACTGACGTTCAAAAATAAAACATTTGAAAACGGACCATTTTCCACATTTCTGAAGCATGACGTAATGGGGGGGTGTTATCTCTTTTGTCGAAAATCAGCCGTTTTTGCTCGAACATTAAATGCCTCCAAATGGTATTTAATTAACTTCCCGAGCCCCTGGAACCATGAAAATCACTTTAAACATGCTAATTTTAGCTCTAACACTGATGATCCACCTACAAATGTGAACTGACGTTCAAAAATAAAACATTTGAAAACGGACCATTTTCCACATTTCTGAAGCATGACGTAATGGGGGGGTGTTATCTCTTTTGTCGAAAATCAGCCGTTTTTGCTCGAACATTAAATGCCTCCAAATGGTATTTAATTAACTTCCCGAGCCCCTGGAAGCATGAAAATCACTTTAAACATGCTAATTTTAGCTCTAACACTGATGATCCACCTACAAATGTGAACTGACGTTAAAAAATAAAACATTTGAAAACGGACCATTTTCCACATTTCTGAAGCATGACGTAATGGGGGGGTGTTATCTCTTTTGCCGAAAATCAGCCGTTTTTGCTCGAACATTAAATGCCTCCAAATGGTATTTATTTCACTTCCCGAGCCCCTGGAAGCATGAAAATCACTTTAAACATGCTAATTTTAGCTCTAACACTGATGATCCACCTACAAATGTGAACTGACGTTCAAAAATAAAACATTTGAAAACGGACCATTTTCCACATTTCTGAAGCATGACGTAATGGGGGGGTGTTATCTCTTTTGTCGAAAATCAGCCGTTTTTGCTCGAACATTAAATGCCTCCAAATGGTATTTAATTAACTTCCCGAGCCCCTGGAAGCATGAAAATCACTTTAAACATGCTAATTTTAGCTCTAACACTGATGATCCACCTACAATTGTGAACTGACGTTCAAAAATAAAACATTTAAAAACGGACCATTTTCCACATTTCTGAAGCATGACGTAATGGGGGGGTGTTATCTCTTTTGTCGAAAATCAGCCGTTTTTGCTCGAACATTAAATGCCTCCAAATGGTATTTAATTAACTTCCCGGGGTGAAGAAACCCTTTTTGAGAACTCAGAGTGAGTAAATTGGCCATTTTCATGCACTTTTAACCATTCCATAAATCTTGTGTTTTGGGCCCCTGGAAGCATGAAAATCACTTTAAACATGCTAATTTTAGCTCTAACACTGATGATCCACCTACAAATGTGAACTGACGTTCAAAAATAAAACATTTGAAAACGGACCATTTTCCACATTTCTGAAGCATGACGTAATGGGGGGGTGTTATCTCTTTTGTCGAAAATCAGCCGTTTTTGCTCGAACATTAAATGCCTCCAAATGGTATTTAATTAACTTCCCGAGCCCCTGGAAGCATGAAAATCACTTTAAACATGCTAATTTTAGCTCTAACACTGATGATCCACCTACAAATGTGAACTGACGTTCAAAAATAAAACATTTGAAAACGGACCATTTTCCACATTTCTGAAATATGACGTAATGGGGGGGTGTTATCTCTTTTGTCGAAAATTAGCCGTTTTTGCTCGAACATTAAATGCCTCCAAATGGTATTTAATTAACTTCCCGGGGTGAAGAAACCCTTTTTGAGAACTCAGAGTGAGTAAATTGGCCATTTTCATGCACTTTTAACCATTCCATAAATCTTGTGTTTTGGGCCCCTGGAAGCATGAAAATCACTTTAAACATGCTAATTTTAGCTCTAACACTGATGATCCACCTACAAATGTGAACTAACGTTCAAAAATAAAACATTTGAAAACGGACCATTTTCCACATTTCTGAAGCATGACGTAATGGGGGGGTGTTATCTCTTTTGTCGAAAATCAGCCGTTTTTGCTTGAACATTAAATGCCTCCAAATGGTATTTAATTAACTTCCCGGGGTGAAAAAACCCTTTTTGAGTACTCAGAGTGAGTAAATTGGCCATTTTCATGCACTTTTAACCATTCCATAAATCTTGTGTTTTGGGCCCCTGGAAGCATGAAAATCACTTTAAACATGCTAATTTTAGCTCTAACACTGATGATCCACCTACAAATGTGAACTGACGTTCAAAAATAAAACATTTGAAAACGGACCATTTTCCAAATTTCTGAAGCATGACGTAATGGGGGGGTGTTATCTCTTTTGTCGAAAATCAGCTGTTTTTTCTCGAACATTAAATTCCTACAAATGGTATTTAATTAACTTCCCGAGCCCCTGGAAGCATGAAAATCACTTTAAACATGCTAATTTTAGCTCTAACACTGATGATCCACCTACAAATGTGAACTGACGTTCAAAAATAAAACATTTGAAAATGGACCATTTTCCATATTTCTGAAGCATGACGTAATGGGGGGTGTTATCTCTTTTGTCGAAAATCAGCCGTTTTTGCTCGAACATTAAATGCCTCCAAATGGTATTTATTTCACTTCCCGAGCCCCTGGAAGCATGTAAATCACTTTAAACATGCTAATTTTAGCTCTAACACTGATGATCCACCTACAAATGTGAACTGACGTTCAAAAATAAAACATTTGAAAACGGACCATTTTCCACATTTCTGAAGCATGACGTAATGGGGGGGTGTTATCTCTTTTGTCGAAAATCAGCCGTTTTTGCTCGAACATTAAATGCCTCCAAATGGTATTTAATTAACTTCCCGAGCCCCTGGAAGCATGAAAATCACTTTAAACATGCTAATTTTAGCTCTAACACTGATGATCCACCTACAAATGTGAACTGACGTTCAAAAATAAAACATTTAAAAACGGACCATTTTCCACATTTCTGAAGCATGACGTAATGGGGGGGTGTTATCTCTTTTGTCGAAAATCAGCCGTTTTTGCTCGAACATTAAATGCCTCCAAATGGTATTTAATTAACTTCCCGGGGTGAAGAAACCCTTTTTGAGAACTCAGAGTGAGTAAATTGGCCATTATCATGCACTTTTAACCATTCCATAAATCTTGTGTTTTGGGCCCCTGGAAGCATGAAAATCACTTTAAACATGCTAATTTTAGCTCTAACACTGATGATCCACCTACAAATGTGAACTGACGTTCAAAAATAAAACATTTGAAAACGGACCATTTTCCACATTTCTGAAGCATGACGTAATGGGGGGGGTGTTATCTCTTTTGTCGAAAATCAGCCGTTTTTGCTCGAACATTAAATGCCTCCAAATGGTATTTAATTAACTTCCCGAGCCCCTGGAAGCATGAAAATCACTTTAAACATGCTAATTTTAGCTCTAACACTGATGATCCACCTGCAAATGTGAACTGACGTTCAAAAATAAAACATTTGAAAACGGACCATTTTCCACATTTCTGAAGCATGACGTAATGGGGGGGTGTTATCTCTTTTGTCGAAAATCAGCCGTTTTTGCTCGAACATTAAATGCCTCCAAATGGTATTTAATTAACTTCCCGGGGTGAAGAAACCCTTTTTGAGAACTCAGAGTGAGTAAATTGGCCATTTTCATGCACTTTTAACCATTCCATAAATCTTGTGTTTTGGGCCCCTGGAAGCATGAAAATCACTTTAAACATGCTAATTTTAGCTCTAACACTGATGATCCACCTACAAATGTGAACTAACGTTCAAAAATAAAACATTTGAAAACGGACCATTTTCCACATTTCTGAAGCATGACGTAATGGGGGGGTGTTATCTCTTTTGTCGAAAATCAGCCGTTTTTGCTCGAACATTAAATGCCTCCAAATGGTATTTAATTAACTTCCCGGGGTGAAAAAACCCTTTTTGAGTACTCAGAGTGAGTAAATTGGCCATTTTCATGCACTTTTAACCATTCCATAAATCTTGTGTTTTGGGCCCCTGGAAGCATGAAAATCACTTTAAACATGCTAATTTTAGCTCTAACACTGATGATCCACCTACAAATGTGAACTGACGTTCAAAAATAAAACATTTGAAAACGGACCATTTTCCAAATTTCTGAAGCATGACGTAATGGGGGGGTGTTATCTCTTTTGTCGAAAATCAGCTGTTTTTTCTCGAACATTAAATGCCTACAAATGGTATTTAATTAACTTCCCGAGCCCCTGGAAGCATGAAAATCACTTTAAACATGCTAATTTTAGCTCTAACACTGATGATCCACCTACAAATGTGAACTGACGTTCAAAAATAAAACATTTGAAAACGGACCATTTTCCATATTTCTGAAGCATGACGTAATGGGGGGGTGTTATCTCTTTTGTCGAAAATCAGCCGTTTTTGCTCGAACATTAAATGCCTCCAAATGGTATTTATTTCACTTCCCGAGCCCCTGGAAGCATGTAAATCACTTTAAACATGCTAATTTTAGCTCTAACACTGATGATCCACCTACAAATGTGAACTGACGTTCAAAAATAAAACATTTGAAAACGGACCATTTTCCACATTTCTGAAGCATGACGTAATGGGGGGGTGTTATCTCTTTTGTCGAAAATCAGCCGTTTTTGCTCGAACATTAAATGCCTCCAAATGGTATTTAATTAACTTCCCGGGGTGAAGAAACCCTTTTTGAGAACTCAGAGTGAGTAAATTGGCCATTTTCATGCACTTTTAACCATTCCATAAATCTTGTGTTTTGGGCCCCTGGAAGCATGAAAATCACTTTAAACATGCTAATTTTAGCTCTAACACTGATGATCCACCTACAAATGTGAACTGACGTTCAAAAATAAAACATTTGAAAACGGACCATTTTCCACATTTCTGAAGCATGACGTAATGGGGGGGTGTTATCTCTTTTGTCGAAAATCAGCCGTTTTTGCTCGAACATTAAATGCCTCCAAATGGTATTTAATTAACTTCCCGAGCCCCTGGAAGCATGAAAATCACTTTAAACATGCTAATTTTAGCTCTAACACTGATGATCCACCTACAAATGTGAACTGACGTTCAAAAATAAAACATTTGAAAACGGACCATTTTCCACATTTCTGAAGCATGACGTAATGGGGGGGTGTTATCTCTTTTGTCGAAAATCAGCCGTTTTTGCTCGAACATTAAATGCCTCCAAATGGTATTTAATTAACTTCCCGGGGTGAAGAAACCCTTTTTGAGAACTCAGAGTGAGTAAATTGGCCATTTTCATGCACTTTTAACCATTCCATAAATCTTGTGTTTTGGGCCCCTGGAAGCATGAAAATCACTTTAAACATGCTAATTTTAGCTCTAACACTGATGATCCACCTACAAATGTGAACTAACGTTCAAAAATAAAACATTTGAAAACGGACCATTTTCCACATTTCTGAAGCATGACGTAATGGGGGGGTGTTATCTCTTTTGTCGAAAATCAGCCGTTTTTGCTCGAACATTAAATGCCTCCAAATGGTATTTAATTAACTTCCCGGGGTGAAGAAACCCTTTTTGAGTACTCAGAGTGAGTAAATTGGCCATTTTCATGCACTTTTAACCATTCCATAAATCTTGTGTTTTGGGCCCCTGGAAGCATGAAAATCACTTTAAACATGCTAATTTTAGCTCGAACACTGATGATCCACCTACAAATGTGAACTGACGTTCAAAAATAAAACATTTGAAAACGGACCATTTTCCAAATTTCTGAAGCATGACGTAATGGGGGGGTGTTATCTCTTTTGTCGAAAATCAGCCGTTTTTTCTCGAACATTAAATGCCTCCAAAAGGTATTTAATTAACTTCCCGAGCCCTTGGAAGCATGAAAATCACTTTAAACATGCTAATTTTAGCTCTAACACTGATGATCCACCTACAAATGTGAACTGACGTTCAAAAATAAAACATTTGAAAACGGACCATTTTCCACATTTCTGAAGCATGACGTAATGGGGGGGTGTTATCTCTTTTGTCGAAAATCAGCTGTTTTTTCTCGAACATTAAATTCCTACAAATGGTATTTAATTAACTTCCCGAGCCCCTGGAAGCATGAAAATCACTTTAAACATGCTAATTTTAGCTCTAACAATGATGATCCACCTACAAATGTGAACTGACGTTCAAAAATAAAACATTTGAAAATGGACCATTTTCCATATTTCTGAAGCATGACGTAATGGGGGGTGTTATCTCTTTTGTCGAAAATCAGCCGTTTTTGCTCGAACATTAAATGCCTCCAAATGGTATTTATTTCACTTCCCGAGCCCCTGGAAGCATGTAAATCACTTTAAACATGCTAATTTTAGCTCTAACACTGATGATCCACCTACAAATGTGAACTGACGTTCAAAAATAAAACATTTGAAAACGGACCATTTTCCACATTTCTGAAGCATGACGTAATGGGGGGGTGTTATCTCTTTTGTCGAAAATCAGCCGTTTTTGCTCGAACATTAAATGCCTCCAAATGGTATTTAATTAACTTCCCGAGCCCCTGGAAGCATGAAAATCACTTTAAACATGCTAATTTTAGCTCTAACACTGATGATCCACCTACAAATGTGAACTGACGTTCAAAAATAAAACATTTAAAAACGGACCATTTTCCACATTTCTGAAGCATGACGTAATGGGGGGGTGTTATCTCTTTTGTCGAAAATCAGCCGTTTTTGCTCGAACATTAAATGCCTCCAAATGGTATTTAATTAACTTCCCGGGGTGAAGAAACCCTTTTTGATAACTCAGAGTGAGTAAATTGGCCATTATCATGCACTTTTAACCATTCCATAAATCTTGTGTTTTGGGCCCCTGGAAGCATGAAAATCACTTTAAACATGCTAATTTTAGCTCTAACACTGATGATCCACCTACAAATGTGAACTGACGTTCAAAAATAAAACATTTGAAAACGGACCATTTTCCACATTTCTGAAGCATGACGTAATGGGGGGGGTGTTATCTCTTTTGTCGAAAATCAGCCGTTTTTGCTCGAACATTAAATGCCTCCAAATGGTATTTAATTAACTTCCCGAGCCCCTGGAAGCATGAAAATCACTTTAAACATGCTAATTTTAGCTCTAACACTGATGATCCACCTACAAATGTGAACTGACGTTCAAAAATAAAACATTTGAAAACGGACCATTTTCCACATTTCTGAAGCATGACGTAATGGGGGGGTGTTATCTCTTTTGTCGAAAATCAGCCGTTTTTGCTCGAACATTAAATGCCTCCAAATGGTATTTAATTAACTTCCCGGGGTGAAGAAACCCTTTTTGAGAACTCAGAGTGAGTAAATTGGCCATTTTCATGCACTTTTAACCATTCCATAAATCTTGTGTTTTGGGCCCCTGGAAGCATGAAAATCACTTTAAACATGCTAATTTTAGCTCTAACACTGATGATCCACCTACAAATGTGAACTAACGTTCAAAAATAAAACATTTGAAAACGGACCATTTTCCACATTTCTGAAGCATGACGTAATGGGGGGGTGTTATCTCTTTTGTCGAAAATCAGCCGTTTTTGCTCGAACATTAAATGCCTCCAAATGGTATTTAATTAACTTCCCGGGGTGAAAAAACCCTTTTTGAGTACTCAGAGTGAGTAAATTGGCCATTTTCATGCACTTTTAACCATTCCATAAATCTTGTGTTTTGGGCCCCTGGAAGCATGAAAATCACTTTAAACATGCTAATTTTAGCTCTAACACTGATGATCCACCTACAAATGTGAACTGACGTTCAAAAATAAAACATTTGAAAACGGACCATTTTCCATATTTCTGAAGCATGACGTAATGGGGGGGTGTTATCTCTTTTGTCGAAAATCAGCCGTTTTTGCTCGAACATTAAATGCCTCCAAATGGTATTTATTTCACTTCCCGAGCCCCTGGAAGCATGTAAATCACTTTAAACATGCTAATTTTAGCTCTAACACTGATGATCCACCTACAAATGTGAACTGACGTTCAAAAATAAAACATTTGAAAACGGACCATTTTCCACATTTCTGAAGCATGACGTAATGGGGGGGTGTTATCTCTTTTGTCGAAAATCAGCCGTTTTTGCTCGAACATTAAATGCCTCCAAATGGTATTTAATTAACTTCCCGGGGTGAAGAAACCCTTTTTGAGAACTCAGAGTGAGTAAATTGGCCATTTTCATGCACTTTTAACCATTCCATAAATCTTGTGTTTTGGGCCCCTGGAAGCATGAAAATCACTTTAAACATGCTAATTTTAGCTCTAACACTGATGATCCACCTACAAATGTGAACTGACGTTCAAAAATAAAACATTTGAAAACGGACCATTTTCCACATTTCTGAAGCATGACGTAATGGGGGGGTGTTATCTCTTTTGTCGAAAATCAGCCGTTTTTGCTCGAACATTAAATGCCTCCAAATGGTATTTAATTAACTTCCCGAGCCCCTGGAAGCATGAAAATCACTTTAAACATGCTAATTTTAGCTCTAACACTGATGATCCACCTACAAATGTGAACTGACGTTCAAAAATAAAACATTTGAAAACGGACCATTTTCCACATTTCTGAAGCATGACGTAATGGGGGGGTGTTATCTCTTTTGTCGAAAATCAGCCGTTTTTGCTCGAACATTAAATGCCTCCAAATGGTATTTAATTAACTTCCCGGGGTGAAGAAACCCTTTTTGAGAACTCAGAGTGAGTAAATTGGCCATTTTCATGCACTTTTAACCATTCCATAAATCTTGTGTTTTGGGCCCCTGGAAGCATGAAAATCACTTTAAACATGCTAATTTTAGCTCTAACACTGATGATCCACCTACAAATGTGAACTAACGTTCAAAAATAAAACATTTGAAAACGGACCATTTTCCACATTTCTGAAGCATGACGTAATGGGGGGGTGTTATCTCTTTTGTCGAAAATCAGCCGTTTTTGCTCGAACATTAAATGCCTCCAAATGGTATTTAATTAACTTCCCGGGGTGAAGAAACCCTTTTTGAGTACTCAGAGTGAGTAAATTGGCCATTTTCATGCACTTTTAACCATTCCATAAATCTTGTGTTTTGGGCCCCTGGAAGCATGAAAATCACTTTAAACATGCTAATTTTAGCTCGAACACTGATGATCCACCTACAAATGTGAACTGACGTTCAAAAATAAAACATTTGAAAACGGACCATTTTCCAAATTTCTGAAGCATGACGTAATGGGGGGGTGTTATCTCTTTTGTCGAAAATCAGCCGTTTTTTCTCGAACATTAAATGCCTCCAAAAGGTATTTAATTAACTTCCCGAGCCCTTGGAAGCATGAAAATCACTTTAAACATGCTAATTTTAGCTCTAACACTGATGATCCACCTACAAATGTGAACTGACGTTCAAAAATAAAACATTTGAAAACGGACCATTTTCCACATTTCTGAAGCATGACGTAATGGGGGGGTGTTATCTCTTTTGTCGAAAATCAGCCGTTTTTGCTCGAACATTAAATGCCTCCAAATGGTATTTATTTCACTTCCCGAGCCCCTGGAAGCATGAAAATCACTTTAAACATGCTAATTTTAGCTCTAACACTGATGATCCACCTACAAATGTGAACTGACGTTCAAAAATAAAACATTTGAAAACGGACCATTTTCCACATTTCTGAAGCATGACGTAATTGGGGGGTGTTATCTCTTTTGTCGAAAATCAGCCGTTTTTGCTCGAACATTAAATGCCTCCAAATGGTATTTAATTAACTTCCCGGGGTGAAGAAACCCTTTTTGAGAACTCAGAGTGAGTAAATTGGCCATTTTCATGCACTTTTAACCATTCCATAAATCTTATGTTTTGGGCCCCTGGAAGCGTGAAAATCACTTTAAACATGCTAATTTTAGCTCTAACACTGATGATCCACCTACAAATGTGAACTGACGTTCAAAAATAAAACATTTGAAAACGGACCATTTTCCACATTTCTGAAGCATGACGTAATGGGGGGGTGTTATCTCTTTTGTCGAAAATCAGCCGTTTTTGCTCGAACATTAAATGCCTCCAAATGGTATTTAATTAACTTCCCGAGCCCCTGGAAGCATGAAAATCACTTCAAACATGCTAATTTTAGCTCTAAAACTGATGATCCACCTACAAATGTGAACTGACGTTCAAAAATAAAACATTTGAAAACGGACCATTTTCCACATTTCTGAAGCATGACGTAATGGGGGGGTGTTATCTCTTTTGCCGGAAATCAGCCGTTTTTGCTCGAACATTAAATGCCTCCAAATGGTATTTATTTCACTTCCCGAGCCCCTGGAAGCATGAAAATCACTTTAAACATGCTAATTTTAGCTCTAACACTGATGATCCACCTACAAATGTGAACTGACGTTCAAAAATAAAACATTTGAAAACGGACCATTTTCCACATTTCTGAAGCATGACGTAATGGGGGGGTGTTATCTCTTTTGTCGAAAATCAGCCGTTTTTGCTCGAACATTAAATGCCTCCAAATGGTATTTAATTAACTTCCCGAGCCCCTGGAAGCATGAAAATCACTTTAAACATGCTAATTTTAGCTCTAACACTGATGATCCACCTACAAATGTGAACTGACGTTCAAAAATAAAACATTTGAAAACGGACCATTTTCCACATTTCTGAAGCATGACGTAATGGGGGGGTGTTATCTCTTTTGTCGAAAATCAGCCGTTTTTGCTCGAACATTAAATGCCTCCAAATGGTATTTAATTAACTTCCCGGGGTGAAGAAACCCTTTTTGAGAACTCAGAGTGAGTAAATTGGCCATTTTCATGCACTTTTAACCATTCCATAAATCTTGTGTTTTGGGCCCCTGGAAGCATGAAAATCACTTTAAACATGCTAATTTTAGCTCTAACACTGATGATCCACCTACAAATGTGAACTGACGTTCAAAAATAAAACATTTGAAAACGGACCATTTTCCACATTTCTGAAGCATGACGTAATGGGGGGGTGTTATCTCTTTTGTCGAAAATCAGCCGTTTTTGCTCGAACATTAAATGCCTCCAAATGGTATTTAATTAACTTCCCGAGCCCCTGGAACCATGAAAATCACTTTAAACATGCTAATTTTAGCTCTAACACTGATGATCCACCTACAAATGTGAACTGACGTTCAAAAATAAAACATTTGAAAACGGACCATTTTCCACATTTCTGAAGCATGACGTAATGGGGGGGTGTTATCTCTTTTGTCGAAAATCAGCCGTTTTTGCTCGAACATTAAATGCCTCCAAATGGTATTTAATTAACTTCCCGAGCCCCTGGAAGCATGAAAATCACTTTAAACATGCTAATTTTAGCTCTAACACTGATGATCCACCTACAAATGTGAACTGACGTTAAAAAATAAAACATTTGAAAACGGACCATTTTCCACATTTCTGAAGCATGACGTAATGGGGGGGTGTTATCTCTTTTGCCGAAAATCAGCCGTTTTTGCTCGAACATTAAATGCCTCCAAATGGTATTTATTTCACTTCCCGAGCCCCTGGAAGCATGAAAATCACTTTAAACATGCTAATTTTAGCTCTAACACTGATGATCCACCTACAAATGTGAACTGACGTTCAAAAATAAAACATTTGAAAACGGACCATTTTCCACATTTCTGAAGCATGACGTAATGGGGGGTGTTATCTCTTTTGTCGAAAATCAGCCGTTTTTGCTCGAACATTAAATGCCTCCAAATGGTATTTAATTAACTTCCCGAGCCCCTGGAAGCATGAAAATCACTTTAAACATGCTAATTTTAGCTCTAACACTGATGATCCACCTACAATTGTGAACTGACGTTCAAAAATAAAACATTTAAAAACGGACCATTTTCCACATTTCTGAAGCATGACGTAATGGGGGGGTGTTATCTCTTTTGTCGAAAATCAGCCGTTTTTGCTCGAACATTAAATGCCTCCAAATGGTATTTAATTAACTTCCCGGGGTGAAGAAACCCTTTTTGAGAACTCAGAGTGAGTAAATTGGCCATTTTCATGCACTTTTAACCATTCCATAAATCTTGTGTTTTGGGCCCCTGGAAGCATGAAAATCACTTTAAACATGCTAATTTTAGCTCTAACACTGATGATCCACCTACAAATGTGAACTGACGTTCAAAAATAAAACATTTGAAAACGGACCATTTTCCACATTTCTGAAGCATGACGTAATGGGGGGGTGTTATCTCTTTTGTCGAAAATCAGCCGTTTTTGCTCGAACATTAAATGCCTCCAAATGGTATTTAATTAACTTCCCGAGCCCCTGGAAGCATGAAAATCACTTCAAACATGCTAATTTTAGCTCTAAAACTGATGATCCACCTACAAATGTGAACTGACGTTCAAAAATAAAACATTTGAAAACGGACCATTTTCCACATTTCTGAAGCATGACGTAATGGGGGGGTGTTATCTCTTTTGCCGGAAATCAGCCGTTTTTGCTCGAACATTAAATGCCTCCAAATGGTATTTATTTCACTTCCCGAGCCCCTGGAAGCATGAAAATCACTTTAAACATGCTAATTTTAGCTCTAACACTGATGATCCACCTACAAATGTGAACTGACGTTCAAAAATAAAACATTTGAAAACGGACCATTTTCCACATTTCTGAAGCATGACGTAATGGGGGGGTGTTATCTCTTTTGTCGAAAATCAGCCGTTTTTGCTCGAACATTAAATGCCTCCAAATGGTATTTAATTAACTTCCCGAGCCCCTGGAAGCATGAAAATCACTTTAAACATGCTAATTTTAGCTCTAACACTGATGATCCACCTACAAATGTGAACTGACGTTCAAAAATAAAACATTTGAAAACGGACCATTTTCCACATTTCTGAAGCATGACGTAATGGGGGGGTGTTATCTCTTTTGTCGAAAATCAGCCGTTTTTGCTCGAACATTAAATGCCTCCAAATGGTATTTAATTAACTTCCCGGGGTGAAGAAACCCTTTTTGAGAACTCAGAGTGAGTAAATTGGCCATTTTCATGCACTTTTAACCATTCCATAAATCTTGTGTTTTGGGCCCCTGGAAGCATGAAAATCACTTTAAACATGCTAATTTTAGCTCTAACACTGATGATCCACCTACAAATGTGAACTGACGTTCAAAAATAAAACATTTGAAAACGGACCATTTTCCACATTTCTGAAGCATGACGTAATGGGGGGGTGTTATCTCTTTTGTCGAAAATCAGCCGTTTTTGCTCGAACATTAAATGCCTCCAAATGGTATTTAATTAACTTCCCGAGCCCCTGGAACCATGAAAATCACTTTAAACATGCTAATTTTAGCTCTAACACTGATGATCCACCTACAAATGTGAACTGACGTTCAAAAATAAAACATTTGAAAACGGACCATTTTCCACATTTCTGAAGCATGACGTAATGGGGGGGTGTTATCTCTTTTGTCGAAAATCAGCCGTTTTTGCTCGAACATTAAATGCCTCCAAATGGTATTTAATTAACTTCCCGAGCCCCTGGAAGCATGAAAATCACTTTAAACATACTAATTTTAGCTCTAACACTGATGATCCACCTACAAATGTGAACTGACGTTAAAAAATAAAACATTTGAAAACGGACCATTTTCCACATTTCTGAAGCATGACGTAATGGGGGGGTGTTATCTCTTTTGCCGAAAATCAGCCGTTTTTGCTCGAACATTAAATGCCTCCAAATGGTATTTATTTCACTTCCCGAGCCCCTGGAAGCATGAAAATCACTTTAAACATGCTAATTTTAGCTCTAACACTGATGATCCACCTACAAATGTGAACTGACGTTCAAAAATAAAACATTTGAAAACGGACCATTTTCCACATTTCTGAAGCATGACGTAATGGGGGGTGTTATCTCTTTTGTCGAAAATCAGCCGTTTTTGCTCGAACATTAAATGCCTCCAAATGGTATTTAATTAACTTCCCGAGCCCCTGGAAGCATGAAAATCACTTTAAACATGCTAATTTTAGCTCTAACACTGATGATCCACCTACAATTGTGAACTGACGTTCAAAAATAAAACATTTAAAAACGGACCATTTTCCACATTTCTGAAGCATGACGTAATGGGGGGGTGTTATCTCTTTTGTCGAAAATCAGCCGTTTTTGCTCGAACATTAAATGCCTCCAAATGGTATTTAATTAACTTCCCGGGGTGAAGAAACCCTTTTTGAGAACTCAGAGTGAGTAAATTGGCCATTTTCATGCACTTTTAACCATTCCATAAATCTTGTGTTTTGGGCCCCTGGAAGCATGAAAATCACTTTAAACATGCTAATTTTAGCTCTAACACTGATGATCCACCTACAAATGTGAACTGACGTTCAAAAATAAAACATTTGAAAACGGACCATTTTCCACATTTCTGAAGCATGACGTAATGGGGGGGTGTTATCTCTTTTGTCGAAAATCAGCCGTTTTTGCTCGAACATTAAATGCCTCCAAATGGTATTTAATTAACTTCCCGAGCCCCTGGAAGCATGAAAATCACTTTAAACATGCTAATTTTAGCTCTAACACTGATGATCCACCTACAAATGTGAACTGACGTTCAAAAATAAAACATTTGAAAACGGACCATTTTCCACATTTCTGAAGCATGACGTAATGGGGGGGTGTTATCTCTTTTGTCGAAAATCAGCCGTTTTTGCTCGAACATTAAATGCCTCCAAATGGTATTTAATTAACTTCCCGGGGTGAAGAAACCCTTTTTGAGAACTCAGAGTGAGTAAATTGGCCATTTTCATGCACTTTTAACCATTCCATAAATCTTGTGTTTTGGGCCCCTGGAAGCATGAAAATCACTTTAAACATGCTAATTTTAGCTCTAACACTGATGATCCACCTACAAATGTGAACTAACGTTCAAAAATAAAACATTTGAAAACGGACCATTTTCCACATTTCTGAAGCATGACGTAATGGGGGGGTGTTATCTCTTTTGTCGAAAATCAGCCGTTTTTGCTCGAACATTAAATGCCTCCAAATGGTATTTAATTAACTTCCCGGGGTGAAAAAACCCTTTTTGAGTACTCAGAGTGAGTAAATTGGCCATTTTCATGCACTTTTAACCATTCCATAAATCTTGTGTTTTGGGCCCCTGGAAGCATGAAAATCACTTTAAACATGCTAATTTTAGCTCTAACACTGATGATCCACCTACAAATGTGAACTGACGTTCAAAAATAAAACATTTGAAAACGGACCATTTTCCAAATTTCTGAAGCATGACGTAATGGGGGGGTGTTATCTCTTTTGTCGAAAATCAGCTGTTTTTTCTCGAACATTAAATGCCTACAAATGGTATTTAATTAACTTCCCGAGCCCCTGGAAGCATGAAAATCACTTTAAACATGCTAATTTTAGCTCTAACACTGATGATCCACCTACAAATGTGAACTGACGTTCAAAAATAAAACATTTGAAAACTGACCATTTTCCATATTTCTGAAGCATGACGTAATGGGGGGGTGTTATCTCTTTTGTCGAAAATCAGCCGTTTTTGCTCGAACATTAAATGCCTCCAAATGGTATTTATTTCACTTCCCGAGCCCCTGGAAGCATGTAAATCACTTTAAACATGCTAATTTTAGCTCTAACACTGATGATCCACCTACAAATGTGAACTGACGTTCAAAAATAAAACATTTGAAAACGGACCATTTTCCACATTTCTGAAGCATGACGTAATGGGGGGGTGTTATCTCTTTTGTCGAAAATCAGCCGTTTTTGCTCGAACATTAAATGCCTCCAAATGGTATTTAATTAACTTCCCGGGGTGAAGAAACCCTTTTTGAGAACTCAGAGTGAGTAAATTGGCCATTTTCATGCACTTTTAACCATTCCATAAATCTTGTGTTTTGGGCCCCTGGAAGCATGAAAATCACTTTAAACATGCTAATTTTAGCTCTAACACTGATGATCCACCTACAAATGTGAACTGACGTTCAAAAATAAAACATTTGAAAACGGACCATTTTCCACATTTCTGAAGCATGACGTAATGGGGGGGTGTTATCTCTTTTGTCGAAAATCAGCCGTTTTTGCTCGAACATTAAATGCCTCCAAATGGTATTTAATTAACTTCCCGAGCCCCTGGAAGCATGAAAATCACTTTAAACATGCTAATTTTAGCTCTAACACTGATGATCCACCTACAAATGTGAACTGACGTTCAAAAATAAAACATTTGAAAACGGACCATTTTCCACATTTCTGAAGCATGACGTAATGGGGGGGTGTTATCTCTTTTGTCGAAAATCAGCCGTTTTTGCTCGAACATTAAATGCCTCCAAATGGTATTTAATTAACTTCCCGGGGTGAAGAAACCCTTTTTGAGAACTCAGAGTGAGTAAATTGGCCATTTTCATGCACTTTTAACCATTCCATAAATCTTGTGTTTTGGGCCCCTGGAAGCATGAAAATCACTTTAAACATGCTAATTTTAGCTCTAACACTGATGATCCACCTACAAATGTGAACTAACGTTCAAAAATAAAACATTTGAAAACGGACCATTTTCCACATTTCTGAAGCATGACGTAATGGGGGGGTGTTATCTCTTTTGTCGAAAATCAGCCGTTTTTGCTCGAACATTAAATGCCTCCAAATGGTATTTAATTAACTTCCCGGGGTGAAGAAACCCTTTTTGAGTACTCAGAGTGAGTAAATTGGCCATTTTCATGCACTTTTAACCATTCCATAAATCTTGTGTTTTGGGCCCCTGGAAGCATGAAAATCACTTTAAACATGCTAATTTTAGCTCGAACACTGATGATCCACCTACAAATGTGAACTGACGTTCAAAAATAAAACATTTGAAAACGGACCATTTTCCAAATTTCTGAAGCATGACGTAATGGGGGGGTGTTATCTCTTTTGTCGAAAATCAGCCGTTTTTTCTCGAACATTAAATGCCTCCAAAAGGTATTTAATTAACTTCCCGAGCCCTTGGAAGCATGAAAATCACTTTAAACATGCTAATTTTAGCTCTAACACTGATGATCCACCTACAAATGTGAACTGACGTTCAAAAATAAAACATTTGAAAACGGACCATTTTCCACATTTCTGAAGCATGACGTAATGGGGGGGTGTTATCTCTTTTGTCGAAAATCAGCCGTTTTTGCTCGAACATTAAATGCCTTCAAATGGTATTTATTTCACTTCCCGAGCCCCTGGAAGCATGAAAATCACTTTAAACATGCTAATTTTAGCTCTAACACTGATGATCCACCTACAAATGTGAACTGACGTTCAAAAATAAAACATTTGAAAACGGACCATTTTCCACATTTCTGAAGCATGACGTAATTGGGGGGTGTTATCTCTTTTGTCGAAAATCAGCAGTTTTTGCTCGAACATTAAATGCCTCCAAATGGTATTTAATTAACTTCCCGGGGTGAAGAAACCCTTTTTGAGAACTCAGAGTGAGTAAATTGGCCATTTTCATGCACTTTTAACCATTCCATAAATCTTATGTTTTGGGCCCCTGGAAGCATGAAAATCACTTTAAACATGCTAATTTTAGCTCTAACACTGATGATCCACCTACAAATGTGAACTGACGTTCAAAAATAAAACATTTGAAAACGGACCATTTTCCACATTTCTGAAGCATGACGTAATGGGGGGGTGTTATCTCTTTTGTCGAAAATCAGCCGTTTTTGCTCGAACATTAAATGCCTCCAAATGGTATTTAATTAACTTCCCGAGCCCCTGGAAGCATGAAAATCACTTCAAACATGCTAATTTTAGCTCTAACACTGATGATCCACCTACAAATGTGAACTGACGTTCAAAAATAAAACATTTGAAAACGGACCATTTTCCACATTTCTGAAGCATGACGTAATGGGGGGGTGTTATCTCTTTTGCCGAAAATCAGCCGTTTTTGCTCGAACATTAAATGCCTCCAAATGGTATTTATTTCACTTCCCGAGCCCCTGGAAGCATGAAAATCACTTTAAACATGCTAATTTTAGCTCTAACACTGATGATCCACCTACAAATGTGAACTGACGTTCAAAAATAAAACATTTGAAAACGGACCATTTTCCACATTTCTGAAGCATGACGTAATGGGGGGGTGTTATCTCTTTTGTCGAAAATCAGCCGTTTTTGCTCGAACATTAAATGCCTCCAAATGGTATTTAATTAACTTCCCGAGCCCCTGGAAGCATGAAAATCACTTTAAACATGCTAATTTTAGCTCTAACACTGATGATCCACCTACAAATGTGAACTGACGTTCAAAAATAAAACATTTGAAAACGGACCATTTTCCACATTTCTGAAGCATGACGTAATGGGGGGGTGTTATCTCTTTTGTCGAAAATCAGCCGTTTTTGCTCGAACATTAAATGCCTCCAAATGGTATTTAATTAACTTCCCGAGCCCCTGGAAGCATGAAAATCACTTCAAACATGCTAATTTTAGCTCTAACACTGATGATCCACCTACAAATGTGAACTGACGTTCAAAAATAAAACATTTGAAAACGGACCATTTTCCACATTTCTGAAGCATGACGTAATGGGGGGGTGTTATCTCTTTTGCCGAAAATCAGCCGTTTTTGCTCGAACATTAAATGCCTCCAAATGGTATTTATTTCACTTCCCGAGCCCCTGGAAGCATGAAAATCACTTTAAACATGCTAATTTTAGCTCTAACACTGATGATCCACCTACAAATGTGAACTGACGTTCAAAAATAAAACATTTGAAAACGGACCATTTTCCACATTTCTGAAGCATGACGTAATGGGGGGGTGTTATCTCTTTTGTCGAAAATCAGCCGTTTTTGCTCGAACATTAAATGCCTCCAAATGGTATTTAATTAACTTCCCGAGCCCCTGGAAGCATGAAAATCACTTTAAACATGCTAATTTTAGCTCTAACACTGATGATCCACCTACAAATGTGAACTGACGTTAAAAAATAAAACATTTGAAAACGGACCATTTTCCACATTTCTGAAGCATGACGTAATGGGGGGGTGTTATCTCTTTTGCCGAAAATCAGCCGTTTTTGCTCGAACATTAAATGCCTCCAAATGGTATTTATTTCACTTCCCGAGCCCCTGGAAGCATGAAAATCACTTTAAACATGCTAATTTTAGCTCTAACACTGATGATCCACCTACAAATGTGAACTGACGTTCAAAAATAAAACATTTGAAAACGGACCATTTTCCACATTTCTGAAGCATGACGTAATGGGGGGGTGTTATCTCTTTTGTCGAAAATCAGCCGTTTTTGCTCGAACATTAAATGCCTCCAAATGGTATTTAATTAACTTCCCGAGCCCCTGGAAGCATGAAAATCACTTTAAACATGCTAATTTTAGCTCTAACACTGATGATCCTGATGTAAATAATTAATTTACTCTCTTAATTTCTATGCAGGTAAGTACTTAATCAATAATAACTCAATCGAAATGAAGGAAAACAGAGTCCGTGGTGTAAGAGTTTCTAAGGGTTTTATTCCTCATAAAGGAATCAGGATATCATGTTCTGACCACCACACAGGATGTCAGAAGGGATAGATGAGCGCGCCGTCGTTTATTGACAATACATAGCTTATATACTTGATTTACATCATAATGTTCAATGTAAGAGGCGTAACAGCTGAGAGAAGACAAGATAACAGTATACACGTGGTGCTAGTACATCATCAAGAGGCGTAAACTAGGCGTGTGTGCTAGAAACGTCACTGATAGGTGACGCAAGTGGGTGGCACCAAGGGGTGGTGCTAACAGAATGTTGCAATGTCAGCGGAAATCGGAAGCTTGGATGCGCGCGCAGCTGCATGACGTGTGATAGACGGGGTGCAGGGGACTTGACATTTACACTGACGGAAAGAGACAGAAGTCTGGCATGTCAGATCAACTTGTGCTTCTATCATATCCGATATCTGATGTTTAGGAACTAAGCTATCTGGGCAGAAAGGTCTCTAGAGCAGAAGCTATTCTATACTTGCTGTGAGTGCGTGTATAAGCGCCTGAGTGTCTGTATGAGAAGCGTGGGGGCATGGGGCCTTCCATGGAAGCATGGCAACAGAGGCTATGAATTACTTGCATAAAGACAGGTCGGCCCTTTAGCCCTGTAGCTGAGGAAGGATGTTTACTGAAGCTAGCAGGCCGGAATGTATCTTCGGGGAGGAAAACAGATAACTCGAAGGTTATAGTCAATCTTGGCAGGCAGCAGGCTGAGCTGAGCACGGAGGGCCGCGCTAGAAGTAAGTCAGAGTTCACGGGTACGGGGGCTGCTTGGGCAGAGGCCCTCGCAGTCAGAAGCCAGAAAAGAGGCTCGGTGGCAGAGATTCAGGGCCTACTTTCAGCCAGGCTGAAAAACGTAGGAGTACACTTCAAAAAGACGTTGGCATAGCATACTTAGGAACGGACCATCAAACCCATTCATGGTGGGTCTGAAAGAGGACAAGTTAACGTTGGACGCAAATGTATTTGCGTCTTCATAGCTGGTACAGGAGGGAAGTTACATGCACTTTTAACTCGTACATGGAGTCGGTGGGGTACTCGCTAGGGAACACAACATGACCATAAAATTTATATTACCTCATTCCCTCCTTGTTCCCTACGGACCCTTCATGATATGTCGATCCTCATAAATCGATCGGTTTGTTCTTGTAACATTATATGTTCGTCTTTCTTTCTTTGACTGTTTGAGAGGCAACTGGAATGCTCAATGCAGGATGTGGCACACAGTCCACATATCGCTGGCCCACACTGCAGGCACAGGCAACAACTGAATACTATAACAAGGCCAATGCCTAGGAACGATAAGATCTTCCATCCCCAAGCTGTCAACGTAGTCCAGAACCAACCGGACCAAGTCCAGGTGCCTGGATTCTGATGTATCTGATTTGCAATTTTATGTAAACGGGTGATAGCTTGATAGACAGATGGTGCGTTTTGTGGAATGAAAACACAGCAACTTGACCCGATGACCTTACAAGCTCCACCTCTATCTGCCAAGATGACGTCAATCACAAGACGATTTTGAAGGACAACAGTCCGTATAGCAGACTGCTCCTCTGTTAAGTTACCTAGAGCGGAGGCAGTTTCGTTCACTACTGCTTCGAGTGTTCTCGTTAATCTGCGTATTAATTTACTGTTTTGGACAGGTCCTAGGAAGAAAAAGAATCCTTTATTGAAATCAGTGTACTGTTCCCATGCCGTTTCTGTGTAGTCGACAAGGGGAATATCTCTTTTGGGTCTATTCGGTGCTAGATTCGTATTTCTATGGTAATCAGGAGGAGCTAGGAAAACAGGTGGCAGAAGGAAGGCAATGTAACAGGTACCATCCCAATCTGGAGGCAAACGTATGTATGCGGTATGACCACAAACAAAGTAGGAATGACTGATAGCTTTAAAGGACGATTTACCATGGTCACTGAACTCGACCACAGTAGTGCATTTACTATGACCTACGTGTACTGAACCTTTCTTGCTAACACATAATTCACCTGTGACTGGTAGTACTAACATATGGGGCAGAACTGGAGCAGTTTCAGATTCAACAGTGAGGATCATAAGGCTAATTGTGTAATTACCTAATCCATATACTTCATTTTCTAGATCAGTTCCTATTCGAGTGGGAAGTCCTTCTTGATCAGGATAACAGACGTTGAGCAGGACTAAGTTCAAGTTTCCCCAAACCCAGCCCCCATCGAAAACAGCAATATCAGGATCTAAAGAATTAATTATTTTAAACCATGCTCCACAGGAGCCATTGTGAGTGAATGGGTACGGAAAGAGAGGCAGAGCTCCCTTGGAATTCTGGTAGGGAGGGAGTCGGCCACATATCCAACAGTCTGTAGCATTATTTGTCTGATGGGAATGGTGTAACATACTAATGAATGTATTGTTGCGCAGCGCAAGTCTGTAAGAGAGTTCATGTGCAGGAAGTTCACTAAAAGTGTGTTCAGCAGAGACATTGTAAGCAGATTGTTCACGCCTGAAAATAGGCCAGTACATAGGAAGCAGAATGCTGGCAATAATGAGTAGTATACTCAGAATAAACATGATTATTAGTGTCACTATGCAGTGACTACGAAGTGATTTGCAATATGTTCTTCTCTTTTCCTCTCTCTCTCTAACTCGATCTAGGGGATACATGTCAGAAACTATTTAACCGATTCACCTAAGGGAGGACTTAAACAATTAAACTGTCTGACTTGCTAGATCGAAGCTTCATTCGGTAAAGTTCTTGAGGAGTCTTTTCTCTTTTAGGCACAGTAACGTCTTGTGCTTCAACACAGTCTTTGGTGGGGGTGGACGAGTCAGAGTCCTGTTTCAGTCCGTTTTTTAGTTCATTGCATAGTTTGATGTGACTCGTGTGGACCCACCCCTTTCTCCCCTCGATTTTCACGGCGGTCCTAGTGGTAAGCAGAACGGTCTTTGGAGACTTCCAGCGGGGCTCCAGCGGACTTTTCCGGTCGAAATTCCGGACGACTACCAGGTCACCTGGGCGGACCTCATGCGCCTTTACATCGGTGTTGTCAGGGAAGGCTGCGGCAACCTGTGAACGACATGATTGGAGTGCAGACATCAAGGAGGCAAGGTAATCTGTCAACATGTTACAATCAATATCAGTGATCTTTTTCGGAACGGGCGTCCCCCACATATTCGGCGGTCTTCCAAAGACCACTTCGTACGGAGATAGCCCTGATCTCGAGTGGGCAACCATTCTCATGTAGAATAGTGCCACGGGCAGGGCGACTATCCAGTCGACCCCTTTTTCCTGACAGATCTTGGCAAGACGGATTTTTAGTGTCTGATTATGCCTTTCTACAAGGCCAGCTGCTTCGGGATGTCGGACACAGTGGAACCTCCACTGATATCCTAGCAAGAGGGAAACTTGTCTCATCAGCTCGGACGAGAACGGCTGTCCGTTGTCTGAATACACGACACGGGGCAAACCGTACCGTGGGAAGAATTCACGAACCAACTGTCTGGCAGTGGTCGGAGCAGTGTAGTCTGGGACTGGGTATGCTTCGGTCCAGCGGGACAGAGCACAAACAATTACAAGGACATACTTAAATCCTCTACAGCTATTCATCTGGATATAATCCATCTGGAGGACTTCAAAAGGGTGATCGGGAGGATGAAATCCACCTTGCTCAACAGGGACGCTTTTACCTGGATTGAACTGACAACAGATCATGCAAGTACGCACTTTCTGTTTTGCTGCTGCTCGTAAGTGTTTGTTGTACCAGAGATTCTGTAAACTGTCTAACATGGCTTTCTCTCCAAGATGGGCAGGACTATGTGCTGTATTTATCATGACTTGAACCATTGAGTCGGGGAGAAACCATATAGATTTTCCCTTCGTCACCCAACCTTGATCTGTCTGAACCCCTCCTAGTTCAGTCCATTTCTTTATCTCCTCTGGAGTAGCATGTGTCTGGATATCAATTACATCTAGGGCGGGATCTCTAACTGCCATACACTGGGTCTGGACTATTGTCTTTGTCACATCAGTAGTCTGGGTGTAAGTCAATGCTGTATGTTTTGCTGTCTGGTCTGCCAGGTCGTTACCCTGGGAAACAGAATCTGTGACTTTAGTATGTGCCTTACACTTCATGACTGATATGCCCGAGGGCAAATGTATTGCTTCTAACAGTGCTTGAATGAGGGGGCCATGTTGTATCTTGGCCCCATGGGAAGTCAGAAAACCTCGTTCTTGCCAGAGGACTCCGAAGTCGTGTACAACTCCGAAGGCATAGCGGGAATCTGTGTATATGTTAACATTTCTGTTCTTGGCTAGAATACAGGCTCGAGTCAGAGCGATGAGCTCTGCTGCTTGAGCAGACAGGGTGTCAATACGATGTGTTTCTTTAATTTCAGTTTCAGTGGTCACGGCGTACGCGGCCACTAATTCTCCTGTACTTGTTCTCATGCATGAACCGTCCACATAAAGTGTCAGGTCTGGATTTGTCAATGGGACATCTGTTAAGTCTCGTCTAGGCTTAGTTACTGCATTAATTATTTCTATACAATCATGCGGAGCTGGATCTGTCATAACTGTAGGTAACAGTGTTGCGGGGTTCAGGATGCTGCAACGTCTGATTTCTATGTGTGGCTGGAATAGTGTTAATTCATAACCTGTCAGTCGTGCTATAGTTAAGTGTTGAGTCTGGGTTCTGTTTAACAAAACCTCTACAGAATGTGGTACTTGAACTGTTAACTGATGACCTAAAACAATTGAATCACTTTGTCTTATTGCTAACGCTGTTGCTGCTACTGACTTTAAGCACGCAGGGAGTGCTTGAGCTACTGAATCCAATGTACTAGAAAAATAAGCACAAGGCTTATGTGAACCTGCTTGGTCTTGAGTGAGGACAGACAACGCTGTGCCATCACGTTCTGTAACAAAAAGTGTAAACGGTTTGCTGTAACATGGTGTCGCTAAAACTGGTGCTTGGCATAAAACTTTCTTTAATTCTTCAAAAGCTTGTGTGTGTTCCTGAGTCCAAGGGAGGACAGTCGAAGTCGCTGCCTCCTGTGTCGTTAACTGGATGAGTGGTTTAGCTAGAAATGCATACTGGGGAATCCATTGTCTGCAGTACGAGGTGAGGCCTATGAAGGCCCGCACTTCCTTTTGTGTCTTGGGTTGCGGCATGTTCACAATTAACTGAATGCGATCGGGAGTGAGCTGTCTCCCCACTTTGGACAGCAAGTGACCCAAGTACACAACTTGCTGAACACAGAATTGTAGCTTCGAAGGAGACACCTTGTGTCCCTTGTCGGCCAGGAAATGTAAAACTGTCAGTGATGCTTTTTCACATTCGGGCTCACTTCGTGCGGTGATCAGCAGATCATCGACGTATTGTAGTAAAGCGGTGTTAACTGGCATTTGAATACAATCTAGTTGTCTTTTCAGTGCTTGACTATAGATGCTGGGGCTTTCTGTGAATCCTTGAGGTGCGCGCGAAAATTTGAAACTGCGTCCATTTAAACAGAATCCGAAGAGATATTGGCTCTCTGGATCAATAGGCACGCTGAAGAAGGCGTTCTTGAGATCAATTACAGTAAAGAACGTTGCTTCTGAATCAATAGCAGTCAAGAGAGATGATATATCGGGGACCACAGGATACTGTGGGATAATGCATTTATTCAATTCTCGGAGATCAATCACCAGCCGATATACTGGCGGTGCATTGGGATCAGTACGTTTAAGAATCGGAATGATGGGTGAGTTACAGATATTGGAGTCGGTCTCGACGACCACTCCTTGGGCAATGAGCTCTTCAATGATTTTCAGTAAAGCCGCTACAGCATCGGGTGGTAACTTGTATTGTCTGATTCTGGGTAATACAACACCTGCCTTGAGGGTAACGCGGTATGGTGTAATGTGCATACATCCTACATCAGTTGGGCCTTTTGCCCACAAGTAATCAGGTACATTTTTCAATCTGACGTCAAACTCACGAAGGACGTAATGACCCTTGAAATCCCGCAGAAAGAGTCTAACTCCCTCCGGGGAGCAGCATATTATAGCCCCTAGAGCCTTCAGTGTTTTAATTCCTAACAGATTTTCCGGACATGATTTTGTTAGTAACAGGTCTGTAACGCGTGATAATGGACCCACAGCCAGGGGAACTGGTTCTGAGACTTCATTTACAATAGGTTGTCCTGAAAAACCAAGGGAAACATTTTGTGAGCCTGAGAGGGGTGCCCCTGGAACTTCGTCATGACTTATTGTAGTGCGACTTGCCCCTGTGTCAATTAAAAACTTTCTATCTTTCCCCAATACTTGACTGTGTACATAAGGACCTTCTTGATCTACAGGAATCTCGATAAGAGGCAAGCCACCTTCCCTCTCTAGGCTGTTTCATGTATATCGGGAATATTCGGGGTAAGCAGACTGGGCATACTGGTACATCTGTTGTGAGACTTGCTGAGTTGCAGCAATGGGCTGTGGCTGTGGTACTGCTACGGTCTGTGCTGTCTGTGCAGATGCATGCATGGGCTGTGTATTCTGTGTAGACTGATGCTGGTTATGGTCTTGTCTAGGCGGATGCGGTCTCTCTTTAGTTTTACCTGTCGCTATGTTATGTTTCAGAACTGCACATTCGTGTACGTAGTGACCTGGCTGCTTGCAATAATTGCATGTCCCTTTAACAGGAGCTGCAGCGTGACTTGTCTGGGTCGTACCTTTCCTGTGACTGTCGGATGGAACCGTCTGGGCTACTAACATTTTCATTTTCGTGTCTTTCATGCGCTTCTGTTCCTGGTCTTGTTCTTCCCTAATTCTATTCTGGTGATATTGTAACATTTGTAACATCTGGGATGGCGTATTTGCTTGCCATGTACTCTCGACTTTATACACTCTATTTTTAACTAACGGTAGGGAATTCTCGACTAACTTTGATACGAAAAGATGTGGGTACGACTCGCTACTTGGCTGGAGGCCACTATTGATAATAAAACATTTCTCGAATCTTGAATAAAAGTCGCTAGTATCTTCATCATGTTTCTGTTTACAGGACGAGATTGCATCCCAATCCTCCTTTCTAGTTGTCAATAATCTGGGCAGGACCTGTACTATTAAACCTGGTAATGCTTTAGTTTTGTCCCCAAGGCCTAACCCTGGAACCCGTTTCTTTTCTTCATCCTCTATTTCTGCCCAGGCAATCTTTGCGTCTCCCACCTCCCAGTCCTTTTCCTTTAATTTCTCGAATATACCCGTAGGCAATAATACTTTCAACATTTTCATGATATCATCATATGTGTAGTCCCCCATCAGTAACATGTCTTTGAGCTCTCTATGAAAACCTGCAGGGTCTTTATCATGGCACGGTACTAATTTCTTCATTTCTAACAGTTCTAATTTAGTTAGAGGCGTGTGTACATACACGCGTTTCAAAGTTTTATCCTCACCCATAACAGGGTGCACTTCCCGTAAGGGGTTCTGACTTTCAATACCACCCCCGCACTGCATATGGTACATTTTCCTTTCTGGAGGTGGGGCGGGAACATATTCAGGACTTACAAAGGTGTCATATCTGCGTCGTTGTTCTAGAATTATTTGAACTAATTTAGTGCTTAGGCCTCTCCATCTATCCATCAGTAGTGCTTCTAGTGTCTCATGTAAGGGACCTGGATCGGAATAATGTTTTCTGTACTTAATGAGAAGGTGCTGAATCATATATATACCTGCTAATTTCTGTTCGTCGGGGGAGAGGTTCAGAAATGTCTGTGCTACGGTGTCATCATTATATATGTCTGCATTTTCGGCCCATGATACCGCTGATCGGGCTAATTCTTGTTCATCCATAGAATTGAGTACATGGTACCCAACTCGATCTCGAAGCCGTTTATCAGTTTCCTGGAACTGATGCTCAGCAGAATTCGGATTCGTTAAGGCAGAGAAGAAAACTCTCTTGCTTTCTGGACGGATACCCTTCCTAAGATAAGTTCCCTTACCTACATATGCTATAGTGCTTGTAGTCGGTTCTAGTTCTTCAGATTCTTCTTCCTCCTCGGAGGGAGCCTTTTCTTTCTCTTTCTCGTGTACTGCTATCACTGCTTTCTTAATCTTTTTATACATGGCCTCTATGCAATTTTGTCTGTCATGTTTTCCATCGGCTATATTTTGACCCCACTTGTTCAATGCATCCAATTCACTCTGCTCTGTTCCGGGCCTGTCTCGTTCTCTTATTAGACAATTTATGAAAAATCGTAGTATCAGTGCTTGCATGGTAACTTTCTGTTTCTCCAGGGCATCCTTAATACTGTCGGGGTCCTTTCCCGTTTGAACGAACTCATATATTCTATCTAGGTGCTCCTTCATTCCTGCATAACATAACAAACTATCAGTAGCAGATCTTAACCGTAAAGACGCTAATACCATTAAGTCGTCCTGTCCAGGTTCTGGATCATATCTACAAACTGACATATTTTCTTTTAGTGCATCAAGACGGGATGAATTAGAAGAACGGGGGGATCTGTGCGTAAAAGGACTCTGCATACCTCTGAGATTTAATCTGTGAGTCGGTGGCGGGGTCTGGAGACCCGCGGTCGCACCTCCTGAAGCGGAAACTTGGGCATTATCTCTGTGTGTAGTCAGTATCTGAATTTGTCTTTTAGTAGGATCTGATTGAAGTGGTTTCGGTAGATCAGTTTTAGGTGAGGGAAGTGGCGGAGCTGGCGGAACGGGACTAGTCTTTTTCGGTGTCGGCTGAGAGTGATCTTGGGGGGCAGTACCACCCCCGGCCCTGTCAGTAGGCAGGGCACGAACAGGCAGATTGGTGTAAGCTGGCGCTACATCTTCGAGATATGAATTTAGGAATATGTCTTTAGTAGTCTTATGCATTACTTTAGTTGGAACTAATGGTGACGGCAAATTTTTCGGTATTTCTGAAATGGCGTCAGGGGTACCATCGGCCAAAAGATACATGTTGTTCACTTTGCCATTTAGGATACGATCTATTTGTTCTACTTTTACTCGAATTCCCTCAGTAACTAATTCGTTTTCTTGGGCCTTTTCTGATTCTTTAAGCCTGTCTTCTCTACGGAGTGCTCTATCAGCACGCTTACGTGATTCCTTACGCCAAAATTCTATGGCGTCTTTCTGAGATTGTCTAGCTTTCTTTTTCCGTAATATTTCTTCTACCTTTATGATGCACTCGGCATCCCATGTTCCGTTAACTGGCCATCGGTATCTTTCCTCTAGGTGCTTGGTATAATCTGTCCATAACTCTAGATACAAGATGGCGTCTATGCCATGCTTATTATACATGAAATTACCTGGAGTGTCCCTAGGGGGGATTGGAATCTCTTCCTCTAACATCCCTTTCCTAGTTCCTATCTGCTTTAATTTGTTAAAAAACGGCATTGTGCCTACTTGATACTGAAATGCTTGATCCTTAATACTTAATTTCGCCTGTAACTATTTAAACAAAAAAAACACAATAATACACAAGAACAATCACATTCATACCACGACATTAATCACATGAAACATTTAAAGACATAGCTAACTTCCCCCTACTCTGAATGTACCGCTCAACGATACAGATACACTGCTGTAACAGTGCAGAAATTCGGAATACTTTATATACTGCTAAACAGTACAGATACACTGCCTAAAAACAGTGCAGACCGGACTTGCGTACCCAAACCCGTCTAGATACGACCCAGCAATGGTACTCACCGGGAAGCACGGAAAACAGAAGGCCTCGGAAAACTCGACTGGACTCGACTCGGAACTTCGGAAAACTTCGGAAAACTTCGGAAAACTTCGGAAAACTTCGGAAAACTGGTGGGCCTCTTCACACCTCGGACCTTGCTTCCTTCGGCTGGGCTCTGGTCGGGATCCTCCGCACTCCTCACCGCCTCGTCTGGGCACTGATCGCAGTCTTCGTCACCTCCGTGTGTCAGAGGGGGATGCAGGAAATCCTGCCAGTACACGTGTTGTCCGTCTAACTGATGGCAGGGGACACGGATTGCAACGCACCTTCCGGCGCGTGAGGTGGGGGAGGGGTCCCTATTCGGGCGCCAAAATGATGTAAATAATTAATTTACTCTCTTAATTTCTATGCAGGTAAGTACTTAATCAATAATAACTCAATCGAAATGAAGGAAAACAGAGTCCGTGGTGTAAGAGTTTCTAAGGGTTTTATTCCTCATAAAGGAATCAGGATATCATGTTCTGACCACCACACAGGATGTCAGAAGGGATAGATGAGCGCGCCGTCGTTTATTGACAATACATAGCTTATATACTTGATTTACATCATAATGTTCAATGTAAGAGGCGTAACAGCTGAGAGAAGACAAGATAACAGTATACACGTGGTGCTAGTACATCATCAAGAGGCGTAAACTAGGCGTGTGTGCTAGAAACGTCACTGATAGGTGACGCAAGTGGGTGGCACCAAGGGGTGGTGCTAACAGAATGTTGCAATGTCAGCGGAAATCGGAAGCTTGGATGCGCGCGCAGCTGCATGACGTGTGATAGACGGGGTGCAGGGGACTTGACATTTACACTGACGGAAAGAGACAGAAGTCTGGCATGTCAGATCAACTTGTGCTTCTATCATATCCGATATCTGATGTTTAGGAACTAAGCTATCTGGGCAGAAAGGTCTCTAGAGCAGAAGCTATTCTATACTTGCTGTGAGTGCGTGTATAAGCGCCTGAGTGTCTGTATGAGAAGCGTGGGGGCATGGGGCCTTCCATGGAAGCATGGCAACAGAGGCTATGAATTACTTGCATAAAGACAGGTCGGCCCTTTAGCCCTGTAGCTGAGGAAGGATGTTTACTGAAGCTAGCAGGCCGGAATGTATCTTCGGGGAGGAAAACAGATAACTCGAAGGTTATAGTCAATCTTGGCAGGCAGCAGGCTGAGCTGAGCACGGAGGGCCGCGCTAGAAGTAAGTCAGAGTTCACGGGTACGGGGGCTGCTTGGGCAGAGGCCCTCGCAGTCAGAAGCCAGAAAAGAGGCTCGGTGGCAGAGATTCAGGGCCTACTTTCAGCCAGGCTGAAAAACGTAGGAGTACACTTCAAAAAGACGTTGGCATAGCATACTTAGGAACGGACCATCAAACCCATTCATGGTGGGTCTGAAAGAGGACAAGTTAACGTTGGACGCAAATGTATTTGCGTCTTCATAGCTGGTACAGGAGGGAAGTTACATGCACTTTTAACTCGTACATGGAGTCGGTGGGGTACTCGCTAGGGAACACAACATGACCATAAAATTTATATTACCTCAATCCACCTACAATTGTGAACTGACGTTCAAAAATAAAACATTTAAAAACGGACCATTTTCCACATTTCTGAAGCATGACGTAATGGGGGGGTGTTATCTCTTTTGTCGAAAATCAGCCGTTTTTGCTCGAACATTAAATGCCTCCAAATGGTATTTAATTAACTTCCCGGGGTGAAGAAACCCTTTTTGAGAACTCAGAGTGAGTAAATTGGCCATTTTCATGCACTTTTAACCATTCCATAAATCTTGTGTTTTGGGCCCCTGGAAGCATGAAAATCACTTTAAACATGCTAATTTTAGCTCTAACACTGATGATCCACCTACAAATGTGAACTGACGTTCAAAAATAAAACATTTGAAAACGGACCATTTTCCACATTTCTGAAGCATGACGTAATGGGGGGGTGTTATCTCTTTTGTCGAAAATCAGCCGTTTTTGCTCGAACATTAAATGCCTCCAAATGGTATTTAATTAACTTCCCGAGCCCCTGGAAGCATGAAAATCACTTTAAACATGCTAATTTTAGCTCTAACACTGATGATCCACCTACAAATGTGAACTGACGTTCAAAAATAAAACATTTGAAAACGGACCATTTTCCACATTTCTGAAATATGACGTAATGGGGGGGTGTTATCTCTTTTGTCGAAAATCAGCCGTTTTTGCTCGAACATTAAATGCCTCCAAATGGTATTTAATTAACTTCCCGGGGTGAAGAAACCCTTTTTGAGAACTCAGAGTGAGTAAATTGGCCATTTTCATGCACTTTTAACCATTCCATAAATCTTGTGTTTTGGGCCCCTGGAAGCATGAAAATCACTTTAAACATGCTAATTTTAGCTCTAACACTGATGATCCACCTACAAATGTGAACTAACGTTCAAAAATAAAACATTTGAAAACGGACCATTTTCCACATTTCTGAAGCATGACGTAATGGGGGGGTGTTATCTCTTTTGTCGAAAATCAGCCGTTTTTGCTTGAACATTAAATGCCTCCAAATGGTATTTAATTAACTTCCCGAGCCCCTGGAAGCATGAAAATCACTTTAAACATGCTAATTTTAGCTCTAACACTGATGATCCACCTACAAATGTGAACTGACGTTCAAAAATAAAACATTTGAAAATGGACCATTTTCCATATTTCTGAAGCATGACGTAATGGGGGGTGTTATCTCTTTTGTCGAAAATCAGCCGTTTTTGCTCGAACATTAAATGCCTCCAAATGGTATTTATTTCACTTCCCGAGCCCCTGAAAGCATGTAAATCACTTTAAACATGCTAATTTTAGCTCTAACACTGATGATCCACCTACAAATGTGAACTGACGTTCAAAAATAAAACATTTGAAAACGGACCATTTTCCAAATTTCTGAAGCATGACGTAATGGGGGGGAGTTATCTCTTTTGTCGAAAATCAGCTGTTTTTTCTCGAACATTAAATGCCTACAAATGGTATTTAATTAACTTCCCGAGCCCCTGGAAGCATGAAAATCACTTTAAACATGCTAGTTTTAGCTCTAACACTGATGATCCACCTACAAATGTGAACTGACGTTCAAAAATAAAACATTTGAAAACGGACCATTTTCCATATTTCTGAAGCATGACGTAATGGGGGGGTGTTATCTCTTTTGTCGAAAATCAGCCGTTTTTGCTCGAACATTAAATGCCTCCAAATGGTATTTATTTCACTTCCCGAGCCCCTGGAAGCATGTAAATCACTTTAAACATGCTAATTTTAGCTCTAACACTGATGATCCACCTACAAATGTGAACTGACGTTCAAAAATAAAACATTTGAAAACGGACCATTTTCCACATTTCTGAAGCATGACGTAATGGGGGGGTGTTATCTCTTTTGTCGAAAATCAGCCGTTTTTGCTCGAACATTAAATGCCTCCAAATGGTATTTAATTAACTTCCCGGGGTGAAGAAACCCTTTTTGAGAACTCAGAGTGAGTAAATTGGCCATTTTCATGCACTTTTAACCATTCCATAAATCTTGTGTTTTGGGCCCCTGGAAGCATGAAAATCACTTTAAACATGCTAATTTTAGCTCTAACACTGATGATCCACCTACAAATGTGAACTGACGTTCAAAAATAAAACATTTGAAAACGGACCATTTTCCACATTTCTGAAGCATGACGTAATGGGGGGGTGTTATCTCTTTTGTCGAAAATCAGCCGTTTTTGCTCGAACATTAAATGCCTCCAAATGGTATTTAATTAACTTCCCGAGCCCCTGGAAGCATGAAAATCACTTTAAACATGCTAATTTTAGCTCTAACACTGATGATCCACCTACAAATGTGAACTGACGTTCAAAAATAAAACATTTGAAAACGGACCATTTTCCACATTTCTGAAGCATGACGTAATGGGGGGGTGTTATCTCTTTTGTCGAAAATCAGCCGTTTTTGCTCGAACATTAAATGCCTCCAAATGGTATTTAATTAACTTCCCGGGGTGAAGAAACCCTTTTTGAGAACTCAGAGTGAGTAAATTGGCCATTTTCATGCACTTTTAACCATTCCATAAATCTTGTGTTTTGGGCCCCTGGAAGCATGAAAATCACTTTAAACATGCTAATTTTAGCTCTAACACTGATGATCCACCTACAAATGTGAACTAACGTTCAAAAATAAAACATTTGAAAACGGACCATTTTCCACATTTCTGAAGCATGACGTAATGGGGGGGTGTTATCTCTTTTGTCGAAAATCAGCCGTTTTTGCTCGAACATTAAATGCCTCCAAATGGTATTTAATTAACTTCCCGGGGTGAAGAAACCCTTTTTGAGTACTCAGAGTGAGTAAATTGGCCATTTTCATGCACTTTTAACCATTCCATAAATCTTGTGTTTTGGGCCCCTGGAAGCATGAAAATCACTTTAAACATGCTAATTTTAGCTCGAACACTGATGATCCACCTACAAATGTGAACTGACGTTCAAAAATAAAACATTTGAAAACGGACCATTTTCCAAATTTCTGAAGCATGACGTAATGGGGGGGTGTTATCTCTTTTGTCGAAAATCAGCCGTTTTTTCTCGAACATTAAATGCCTCCAAAAGGTATTTAATTAACTTCCCGAGCCCTTGGAAGCATGAAAATCACTTTAAACATGCTAATTTTAGCTCTAACACTGATGATCCACCTACAAATGTGAACTGACGTTCAAAAATAAAACATTTGAAAACGGACCATTTTCCACATTTCTGAAGCATGACGTAATGGGGGGGTGTTATCTCTTTTGTCGAAAATCAGCCGTTTTTGCTCGAACATTAAATGCCTCCAAATGGTATTTATTTCACTTCCCGAGCCCCTGGAAGCATGAAAATCACTTTAAACATGCTAATTTTAGCTCTAACACTGATGATCCACCTACAAATGTGAACTGACGTTCAAAAATAAAACATTTGAAAACGGACCATTTTCCACATTTCTGAAGCATGACGTAATTGGGGGGTGTTATCTCTTTTGTTGAAAATCAGCAGTTTTTGCTCGAACATTAAATGCCTCCAAATGGTATTTAATTAACTTCCCGGGGTGAAGAAACCCTTTTTGAGAACTCAGAGTGAGTAAATTGGCCATTTTCATGCACTTTTAACCATTCCATAAATTTTATGTTTTGGGCCCCTGGAAGCATGAAAATCACTTTAAACATGCTAATTTTAGCTCTAACACTGATGATCCACCTACAAATGTGAACTGACGTTCAAAAATAAAACATTTGAAAACGGACCATTTTCCACATTTCTGAAGCATGACGTAATGGGGGGGTGTTATCTCTTTTGTCGAAAATCAGCCGTTTTTGCTCGAACATTAAATGCCTCCAAATGGTATTTAATTAACTTCCCGAGCCCCTGGAAGCATGAAAATCACTTCAAACATGCTAATTTTAGCTCTAACACTGATGATCCACCTACAAATGTGAACTGACGTTCAAAAATAAAACATTTGAAAACGGACCATTTTCCACATTTCTGAAGCATGACGTAATGGGGGGGTGTTATCTCTTTTGCCGAAAATCAGCCGTTTTTGCTCGAACATTAAATGCCTCCAAATGGTATTTATTTCACTTCCCGAGCCCCTGGAAGCATGAAAATCACTTTAAACATGCTAATTTTAGCTCTAACACTGATGATCCACCTACAAATGTGAACTGACGTTCAAAAATAAAACATTTGAAAACGGACCATTTTCCACATTTCTGAAGCATGACGTAATGGGGGGGTGTTATCTCTTTTGTCGAAAATCAGCCGTTTTTGCTCGAACATTAAATGCCTCCAAATGGTATTTAATTAACTTCCCGAGCCCCTGGAAGCATGAAAATCACTTTAAACATGCTAATTTTAGCTCTAACACTGATGATCCACCTACAAATGTGAACTGACGTTCAAAAATAAAACATTTGAAAACGGACCATTTTCCACATTTCTGAAGCATGACGTAATGGGGGGGGTGTTATCTCTTTTGTCGAAAATCAGCCGTTTTTGCTCGAACATTAAATGCCTCCAAATGGTATTTAATTAACTTCCCGGGGTGAAGAAACCCTTTTTGAGAACTCAGAGTGAGTAAATTGGCCATTTTCATGCACTTTTAACCATTCCATAAATCTTGTGTTTTGGGCCCCTGGAAGCATGAAAATCACTTTAAACATGCTAATTTTAGCTCTAACACTGATGATCCACCTACAAATGTGAACTGACGTTCAAAAATAAAACATTTGAAAACGGACCATTTTCCACATTTCTGAAGCATGACGTAATGGGGGGGTGTTATCTCTTTTGTCGAAAATCAGCCGTTTTTGCTCGAACATTAAATGCCTCCAAATGGTATTTAATTAACTTCCCGAGCCCCTGGAACCATGAAAATCACTTTAAACATGCTAATTTTAGCTCTAACACTGATGATCCACCTACAAATGTGAACTGACGTTCAAAAATAAAACATTTGAAAACGGACCATTTTCCACATTTCTGAAGCATGACGTAATGGGGGGGTGTTATCTCTTTTGTCGAAAATCAGCCGTTTTTGCTCGAACATTAAATGCCTCCAAATGGTATTTAATTAACTTCCCGAGCCCCTGGAAGCATGAAAATCACTTTAAACATGCTAATTTTAGCTCTAACACTGATGATCCACCTACAAATGTGAACTGACGTTAAAAAATAAAACATTTGAAAACGGACCATTTTCCACATTTCTGAAGCATGACGTAATGGGGGGGTGTTATCTCTTTTGCCGAAAATCAGCCGTTTTTGCTCGAACATTAAATGCCTCCAAATGGTATTTATTTCACTTCCCGAGCCCCTGGAAGCATGAAAATCACTTTAAACATGCTAATTTTAGCTCTAACACTGATGATCCACCTACAAATGTGAACTGATGTTCAAAAATAAAACATTTGAAAACGGACCATTTTCCACATTTCTGAAGCATGACGTAATGGGGGGGTGTTATCTCTTTTGTCGAAAATCAGCCGTTTTTGCTCGAACATTAAATGCCTCCAAATGGTATTTAATTAACTTCCCGAGCCCCTGGAAGCATGAAAATCACTTTAAACATGCTAATTTTAGCTCTAACACTGATGATCCACCTACAATTGTGAACTGACGTTCAAAAATAAAACATTTAAAAACTGACCATTTTCCACATTTCTGAAGCATGACGTAATGGGGGGGTGTTATCTCTTTTGTCGAAAATCAGCCGTTTTTGCTCGAACATTAAATGCCTCCAAATGGTATTTAATTAACTTCCCGGGGTGAAGAAACCCTTTTTGAGAACTCAGAGTGAGTAAATTGGCCATTTTCATGCACTTTTAACCATTCCATAAATCTTGTGTTTTGGGCCCCTGGAAGCATGAAAATCACTTTAAACATGCTAATTTTAGCTCTAACACTGATGATCCACCTACAAATGTGAACTGACGTTCAAAAATAAAACATTTGAAAACGGACCATTTTCCACATTTCTGAAGCATGACGTAATGGGGGGGTGTTATCTCTTTTGTCGAAAATCAGCCGTTTTTGCTCGAACATTAAATGCCTCCAAATGGTATTTAATTAACTTCCCGAGCCCCTGGAAGCATGAAAATCACTTTAAACATGCTAATTTTAGCTCTAACACTGATGATCCACCTACAAATGTGAACTGACGTTCAAAAATAAAACATTTGAAAACGGACCATTTTCCACATTTCTGAAATATGACGTAATGGGGGGGTGTTATCTCTTTTGTCGAAAATCAGCCGTTTTTGCTCGAACATTAAATGCCTCCAAATGGTATTTAATTAACTTCCCGGGGTGAAGAAACCCTTTTTGAGAACTCAGAGTGAGTAAATTGGCCATTTTCATGCACTTTTAACCATTCCATAAATCTTGTGTTTTGGGCCCCTGGAAGCATGAAAATCACTTTAAACATGCTAATTTTAGCTCTAACACTGATGATCCACCTACAAATGTGAACTAACGTTCAAAAATAAAACATTTGAAAACGGACCATTTTCCACATTTCTGAAGCATGACGTAATGGGGGGGTGTTATCTCTTTTGTCGAAAATCAGCCGTTTTTGCTTGAACATTAAATGCCTCCAAATGGTATTTAATTAACTTCCCGGGGTGAAAAAACCCTTTTTGAGTACTCAGAGTGAGTAAATTGGCCATTTTCATGCACTTTTAACCATTCCATAAATCTTGTGTTTTGGGCCCCTGGAAGCATGAAAATCACTTTAAACATGCTAATTTTAGCTCTAACACTGATGATCCACCTACAAATGTGAACTGACGTTCAAAAATAAAACATTTGAAAACGGACCATTTTCCAAATTTCTGAAGCATGACGTAATGGGGGGGTGTTATCTCTATTGTCGAAAATCAGCTGTTTTTTCTCGAACATTAAATGCCTACAAATGGTATTTAATTAACTTCCCGAGCCCCTGGAAGCATGAAAATCACTTTAAACATGCTAATTTTAGCTCTAACACTGATGATCCACCTACAAATGTGAACTGACGTTCAAAAATAAAACATTTGAAAATGGACCATTTTCCATATTTCTGAAGCATGACGTAATGGGGGGTGTTATCTCTTTTGTCGAAAATCAGCCGTTTTTGCTCGAACATTAAATGCCTCCAAATGGTATTTATTTCACTTCCCGAGCCCCTGGAAGCATGTAAATCACTTTAAACATGCTAATTTTAGCTCTAACACTGATGATCCACCTACAAATGTGAACTGACGTTCAAAAATAAAACATTTGAAAACGGACCATTTTCCACATTTCTGAAGCATGACGTAATGGGGGGGTGTTATCTCTTTTGTCGAAAATCAGCCGTTTTTGCTCGAACATTAAATGCCTCCAAATGGTATTTAATTAACTTCCCGGGGTGAAGAAACCCTTTTTGAGAACTCAGAGTGAGTAAATTGGCCATTTTCATGCACTTTTAACCATTCCATAAATCTTGTGTTTTGGGCCCCTGGAAGCATGAAAATCACTTTAAACATGCTAATTTTAGCTCTAACACTGATGATCCACCTACAAATGTGAACTGACGTTCAAAAATAAAACATTTGAAAACGGACCATTTTCCACATTTCTGAGGCATGACGTAATGGGGGGGTGTTATCTCTTTTGTCGAAAATCAGCCATTTTTGCTCGAACATTAAATGCCTCCAAATGGTATTTAATTAACTTCCCGAGCCCCTGGAAGCATGAAAATCACTTTAAACATGCAAATTTTAGCTCTAACACTGATGATCCACCTACAAATGTGAACTGACGTTCAAAAATAAAACATTTGAAAACGGACCATTTTCCACATTTCTGAAGCATGACGTAATGGGGGGGTGTTATCTCTTTTGTCGAAAATCAGCCGTTTTTGCTCGAACATTAAATGCCTCCAAATGGTATTTAATTAACTTCCCGAGCCCCTGGAAGCATGAAAATCACTTTAAACATGCTAATTTTAGCTCTAACACTGATGATCCACCTACAAATGTGAACTGACGTTCAAAAATAAAACATTTGAAAACGGACCATTTTCCACATTTCTGAAGCATGACGTAATGGGGGGGTGTTATCTCTTTTGCCGAAAATCAGCCGTTTTTGCTCGAACATTAAATGCCTCCAAATGGTATTTATTTCACTTCCCGAGCCCCTGGAAGCATGAAAATCACTTTAAACATGCTAATTTTAGCTCTAACACTGATGATCCACCTACAAATGTGAACTGACGTTCAAAAATGAAACATTTGAAAACGGACCATTTTCCACATTTCTGAAGCATGACGTAATGGGGGGGTGTTATCTCTTTTGTCGAAAATCAGCCGTTTTTGCTCGAACATTAAATGCCTCCAAATGGTATTTAATTAACTTCCCGGGGTGAAGAAACCCTTTTTGAGAACTCAGAGTGAGTAAATTGGCCATTTTCATGCACTTTTAACCATTCCATAAATCTTGTGTTTTGGGCCCCTGGAAGCATGAAAATCACTTTAAACTTGCTAATTTTAGCTCTAACACTGATGATCCACCTACAAATGTGAACTGACGTTCAAAAATAAAACATTTGAAAACGGACCATTTTCCACATTTCTGAAGCATGACGTAATGGGGGGGGTGTTATCTCTTTTGTCGAAAATCAGCCGTTTTTGCTCGAACATTAAATGCCTCCAAATGGTATTTAATTAACTTCCCGGGGTGAAGAAACCCTTTTTGAGAACTCAGAGTGAGTAAATTGGCCATTTTCATGCACTTTTAACCATTCCATAAATCTTGTGTTTTGGGCCCCTGGAAGCATGAAAATCACTTTAAACATGCTAATTTTAGCTCTAACACTGATGATCCACCTACAAATGTGAACTGACGTTCAAAAATAAAACATTTGAAAACGGACCATTTTCCACATTTCTGAAGCATGACGTAATGGGGGTGTTATCTCTTTTGTCGAAAATCAGCCATTTTTGCTCGAACATTAAATGCCTCCAAATGGTATTTAATTAACTTCCCGAGCCCCTGGAAGCATGAAAATCACTTTAAACATGCTAATTTTAGCTCTAACACTGATGATCCACCTACAAATGTGAACTGACGTTCAAAAATAAAACATTTGAAAACGGACCATTTTCCACATTTCTGAAGCATGACGTAATGGGGGGGTGTTATCTCTTATGTCGAAAATCAGCCGTTTTTGCTCGAACATTAAATGCCTCCAAATGGTATTTAATTAACTTCCCGAGCCCCTGGAAGCATGAAAATCACTTTAAACATGGTAATTTTAGCTCTAACACTGATGATCCACCTACAAATGTGAACTGACGTTCAAAAATAAAACATTTGAAAACTGACCATTTTCCACATTTCTGAAGCATGACGTAATGGGGGGTGTTATCTCTTTTGTCGAAAATCAGCCGTTTTTGCTCGAACATTAAATGCCTCCAAATGGTATTTAATTAACTTCCCGAGCCCCTGGAAGCATGAAAATCACTTTAAACATGCTAATTTTAGCTCTAACACTGATGATCCACCTACAAATGTGAACTGACGTTCAAAAATAAAACATTTGAAAACGGACCATTTCCCACATTTCTGAAGCATGACGTAATGGGGGGGTGTTATCTCTTTTGTCGAAAATCAGCCGTTTTTGCTCGAACATTAAATGCCTCCAAATGGTATTTAATTAACTTCCCGAGCCCCTGGAAGCATGAAAATCACTTTAAACATGCTAATTTTAGCTCTAACACTGATGATCCACCTACAAATGTGAACTGACGTTCAAAAATAAAACATTTGAAAACGGACCATTTTCCACATTTCTGAAGCATGACGTAATGGGGGGGTGTTATCTCTTTTGTCGAAAATCAGCCGTTTTTGCTCGAACATTAAATGCCTCCAAATGGTATTTAATTAACTTCCCGGGGTGAAGAAACCCTTTTTGAGAACTCAGAGTGAGTAAATTGGCCATTTTCATGCACTTTTAACCATTCCATAAATCTTGTGTTTTGGGCCCCTGGAAGCATGAAAATCACTTTAAACATGCTAATTTTAGCTCTAACACTGATGATCCACCTACAAATGTGAACTGACGTTCAAAAATAAAACATTTGAAAACGGACCATTTTCCACATTTCTGAGGCATGACGTAATGGGGGGGTGTTATCTCTTTTGTCGAAAATCAGCCATTTTTGCTCGAACATTAAATGCCTCCAAATGGTATTTAATTAACTTCCCGAGCCCCTGGAAGCATGAAAATCACTTTAAACATGCAAATTTTAGCTCTAACACTGATGATCCACCTACAAATGTGAACTGACGTTCAAAAATAAAACATTTGAAAACGGACCATTTTCCACATTTCTGAAGCATGACGTAATGGGGGGGTGTTATCTCTTTTGTCGAAAATCAGCCGTTTTTGCTCGAACATTAAATGCCTCCAAATGGTATTTAATTAACTTCCCGAGCCCCTGGAAGCATGAAAATCACTTTAAACATGCTAATTTTAGCTCTAACACTGATGATCCACCTACAAATGTGAACTGACGTTCAAAAATAAAACATTTGAAAACGGACCATTTTCCACATTTCTGAAGCATGACGTAATGGGGGGGTGTTATCTCTTTTGCCGAAAATCAGCCGTTTTTGCTCGAACATTAAATGCCTCCAAATGGTATTTATTTCACTTCCCGAGCCCCTGGAAGCATGAAAATCACTTTAAACATGCTAATTTTAGCTCTAACACTGATGATCCACCTACAAATGTGAACTGACGTTCAAAAATGAAACATTTGAAAACGGACCATTTTCCACATTTCTGAAGCATGACGTAATGGGGGGGTGTTATCTCTTTTGTCGAAAATCAGCCGTTTTTGCTCGAACATTAAATGCCTCCAAATGGTATTTAATTAACTTCCCGGGGTGAAGAAACCCTTTTTGAGAACTCAGAGTGAGTAAATTGGCCATTTTCATGCACTTTTAACCATTCCATAAATCTTGTGTTTTGGGCCCCTGGAAGCATGAAAATCACTTTAAACATGCTAATTTTAGCTCTAACACTGATGATCCACCTACAAATGTGAACTGACATTCAAAAATAAAACATTTGAAAACGGACCATTTTCCACATTTCTGAAGCATGACGTAATGGGGGGGTGTTATCTCTTTTGTCGAAAATCAGCCGTTTTTGCTCGAACATTAAATGCCTCCAAATGGTATTTAATTAACTTCCCGGGGTGAAGAAACCCTTTTTGAGAACTCAGAGTGAGTAAATTGGCCATTTTCATGCACTTTTAACCATTCCATAAATCTTGTGTTTTGGGCCCCTGGAAGCATGAAAATCACTTTAAACATGCAAATTTTAGCTCTAACACTGATGATCCACCTACAAATGTGAACTGACGTTCAAAAATAAAACATTTGAAAACGGACCATTTTCCACATTTCTGAAGCATGACGTAATGGGGGGGTGTTATCTCTTTTGTCGAAAATCAGCCGTTTTTGCTCGAACATTAAATGCCTCCAAATGGTATTTAATTAACTTCCCGAGCCCCTGGAAGCATGAAAATCACTTTAAACATGCTAATTTTAGCTCTAACACTGATGATCCACCTACAAATGTGAACTGACGTTCAAAAATAAAACATTTGAAAACGGACCATTTTCCACATTTCTGAAGCATGACGTAATGGGGGGGTGTTATCTCTTTTGCCGAAAATCAGCCGTTTTTGCTCGAACATTAAATGCCTCCAAATGGTATTTATTTCACTTCCCGAGCCCCTGGAAGCATGAAAATCACTTTAAACATGCTAATTTTAGCTCTAACACTGATGATCCACCTACAAATGTGAACTGACGTTCAAAAATGAAACATTTGAAAACGGACCATTTTCCACATTTCTGAAGCATGACGTAATGGGGGGGTGTTATCTCTTTTGTCGAAAATCAGCCGTTTTTGCTCGAACATTAAATGCCTCCAAATGGTATTTAATTAACTTCCCGGGGTGAAGAAACCCTTTTTGAGAACTCAGAGTGAGTAAATTGGCCATTTTCATGCACTTTTAACCATTCCATAAATCTTGTGTTTTGGGCCCCTGGAAGCATGAAAATCACTTTAAACTTGCTAATTTTAGCTCTAACACTGATGATCCACCTACAAATGTGAACTGACGTTCAAAAATAAAACATTTGAAAACGGACCATTTTCCACATTTCTGAAGCATGACGTAATGGGGGGGTGTTATCTCTTTTGTCGAAAATCAGCCGTTTTTGCTCGAACATTAAATGCCTCCAAATGGTATTTAATTAACTTCCCGGGGTGAAGAAACCCTTTTTGAGAACTCAGAGTGAGTAAATTGGCCATTTTCATGCACTTTTAACCATTCCATAAATCTTGTGTTTTGGGCCCCTGGAAGCATGAAAATCACTTTAAACATGCTAATTTTAGCTCTAACACTGATGATCCACCTACAATTGTGAACTGACGTTCAAAAATAAAACATTTGAAAACGGACCATTTCCCACATTTCTGAAGCATGACGTAATGGGGGGGTGTTATCTTTTTTGTCGAAAATCAGCCGTTTTTGCTCAAACATTAAATGCCGCCAAATGGTATTTAATTAACTTCCCGAGCCCCTGGAAGCATGAAAATCACTTTAAACATGCTAATTTTAGCTCTAACACTGATGATCCACCTACAAATGTGAACTGACGTTCAAAAATAAAACATTTGAAAACGGACCATTTTCCACATTTCTGAAGCATGACGTAATGGGGGGGTGTTATCTCTTTTGTCGAAAATCAGCCGTTTTTGCTCGAACATTAAATGCCTCCAAATGGTATTTAATTAACTTCCCGAGCCCCTGGAAGCATGAAAATCACTTTAAACATGCTAATTTTAGCTCTAACACTGATGATCCACCTACAAATGTGAACTGACGTTCAAAAATAAAACATTTGAAAACGGACCATTTTCCACATTTCTGAAGCATGACGTAATGGGGGGGTGTTATCTTTTTTGTCGAAAATCAGCCGTTTTTGCTCGAACATTAAATGCCTCCAAATGGTATTTAATTAACTTCCCGGGGTGAAGAAACCCTTTTTGAGAACTCAGAGTGAGTAAATTGGCCATTTTCATGCACTTTTAACCATTCCATAAATCTTGTGTTTTGGGCCCCTGGAAGCATGAAAATCACTTTAAACATGCTAATTTTAGCTCTAACACTGATGATCCACCTACAAATGTGAACTGACGTTCAAAAATAAAACATTTGAAAACGGACCATTTTCCACATTTCTGAAGCATGACGTAATGGGGGGGTGTTATCTCTTTTGTCGAAAATCAGCCGTTTTTGCTCGAACATTAAATGCCTCCAAATGGTATTTAATTAACTTCCCGAGCCCCTGGAAGCATGAAAATCACTTTAAACATGCTAATTTTAGCTCTAACACTGATGATCCACCTACAAATGTGAACTGACGTTCAAAAATAAAACATTTAAAAACGGACCATTTTCCACATTTCTGAAGCATGACGTAATGGGGGGGTGTTATCTCTTTTGTCGAAAATCAGCCGTTTATGCTCGAACATTAAATGCCTCCAAATGGTATTTAATTAACTTCCCGGGGTGAAGAAACCCTTTTTGAGAACTCAGAGTGAGTAAATTGGCCATTTTCATGCACTTTTAACCATTCCATAAATCTTGTGTTTTGGGCCCCTGGAAGCATGAAAATCACTTTAAACATGCTAATTTTAGCTCTAACACTGATGATCCACCTACAAATGTGAACTGACGTTCAAAAATAAAACATTTGAAAACGGACCATTTTCCACATTTCTGAAGCATGACGTAATGGGGGGGTGTTATCTCTTTTGTCGAAAATCAGCCGTTTTTGCTCGAACATTAAATGCCTCCAAATGGTATTTAATTAACTTCCCGGGGTGAAGAAACCCTTTTTGAGTACTCAGAGTGAGTAAATTGGCCATTTTCATGCACTTTTAACCATTCCATAAATCTTGTGTTTTGGGCCCCTGGAAGCATGAAAATCACTTTAAACATGCTAATTTTAGCTCTAACACTGATGATCCACCTACAAATGTGAACTGACATTCAAAAATAAAACATTTGAAAACGGACCATTTTCCACATTTCTGAAGCATGACGTAATGGGGGGGTGTTATCTCTTTTGTCGAAAATCAGCCGTTTTTGCTCGAACATTAAATGCCTCCAAATGGTATTTAATTAACTTCCCGAGCCCCTGGAAGCATGAAAATCACTTTAAACATGCTAATTTTAGCTCTAACACTGATGATCCACCTACAAATGTGAACTGACGTTCAAAAATAAAACATTTGAAAACGGACCATTTTCCACATTTCTGAAGCATGACGTAATGGGGGGGTGTTATCTCTTTTGTCGAAAATCAGCCGTTTTTGCTCGAACATTAAATGCCTCCAAATGGTATTTAATTAACTTCCTGGGGTGAAGAAACCCTTTTTGAGAACTCAGAGTGAGTAAATTGGCCATTTTCATGCACTTTTAACCATTCCATAAATCTTGTGTTTTGGGCCCATGGAAGCATGAAAATCACTTTAAACATGCTAATTTTAGCTCTAACACTGATGATCCACCTACAAATGTGAACTAACGTTCAAAAATAAAACATTTGAAAACGGACCATTTTCCACATTTCTGAAGCATGACGTAATGGGGGGGTGTTATCTCTTTTGTCGAAAATCAGCCGTTTTTGCTCGAACATTAAATGCCTCCAAATGGTATTTAATTAACTTCCCGGGGTGAAGAAACCCTTTTTGAGTACTCAGAGTGAGTAAATTGGCCATTTTCATGCACTTTTAACCATTCCATAAATCTTGTGTTTTGGGCCCCTGGAAGCATGAAAATCACTTTAAACATGCTAATTTTAGCTCTAACACTGATGATCCACCTACAAATGTGAACTGACGTTCAAAAATAAAACATTTGAAAACGGACCATTTTCCACATTTCTGAAGCATGACGTAATGGGGGGGTGTTATCTCTTTTGTCGAAAATCAGCCGTTTTTGCTCCAACATTAAATGCCTCCAAATGGTATTTAATTAACTTCCCGAGCCCCTGGAAGCATGAAAATCACTTTAAACATGCTAATTTTAGCTCTAACACTGATGATCCACCTACAAATGTGAACTGACGTTCAAAAATAAAACATTTAAAAACGGACCATTTTCCACATTTCTGAAGCATGACGTAATGGGGGGGTGTTATCTCTTTTGTCGAAAATCAGCCGTTTTTGCTCGAACATTAAATGCCTCCAAATGGTATTTAATTAACTTCCCGGGGTGAAGAAACCCTTTTTGAGAACTCAGAGTGAGTAAATTGGCCATTTTCATGCACTTTTAACCATTCCATAAATCTTGTGTTTTGGGCCCCTGGAAGCATGAAAATCACTTTAAACATGCTAATTTTAGCTCTAACACTGATGATCCACCTACAAATGTGAACTGACGTTCAAAAATAAAACATTTGAAAACGGACCATTTTCCACATTTCTGAAGCATGACGTAATGGGGGGGTGTTATCTCTTTTGTCGAAAATCAGCCGTTTTTGCTCGAACATTAAATGCCTCCAAATGGTATTTAATTAACTTCCCGGGGTGAAGAAACCCTTTTTGAGTACTCAGAGTGAGTAAATTGGCCATTTTCATGCACTTTTAACCATTCCATAAATCTTGTGTTTTGGGCCCCTGGAAGCATGAAAATCACTTTAAACATGCTAATTTTAACTCTAACACTGATGATCCACCTACAAATGTGAACTGACGTTCAAAAATAAAACATTTGAAAACGGACCATTTTCCACATTTCTGAAGCATGACGTAATGGGGGGGTGTTATCTCTTTTGTCGAAAATCAGCCGTTTTTGCTCGAACATTAAATGCCTCCAAATGGTATTTAATTAACTTCCCGAGCCCCTGGAAGCATGAAAATCACTTTAAACATGCTAATTTTAGCTCTAACACTGATGATCCACCTACAAATGTGAACTGACGTTCAAAAATAAAACATTTGAAAACGGACCATTTTCCACATTTCTGAAGCATGACGTAATGGGGGGGTGTTATCTCTTTTGTCGAAAATCAGCCGTTTTTGCTCGAACATTAAATGCCTCCAAATGGTATTTAATTAACTTCCTGGGGTGAAGAAACCCTTTTTGAGAACTCAGAGTGAGTAAATTGGCCATTTTCATGCACTTTTAACCATTCCATAAATCTTGTGTTTTGGGCCCCTGGAAGCATGAAAATCACTTTAAACATGCTAATTTTAGCTCTAACACTGATGATCCACCTACAAATGTGAACTAACGTTCAAAAATAAAACATTTGAAAACGGACCATTTTCCACATTTCTGAAGCATGACGTAATGGGGGGGTGTTATCTCTTTTGTCGAAAATCAGCCGTTTTTGCTCGAACATTAAATGCCTCCAAATGGTATTTAATTAACTTCCCGGGGTGAAGAAACCCTTTTTGAGTACTCAGAGTGAGTAAATTGGCCATTTTCATGCACTTTTAACCATTCCATAAATCTTGTGTTTTGGGCCCCTGGAAGCATGAAAATCACTTTAAACATGCTAATTTTAGCTCTAACACTGATGATCCACCTACAAATGTGAACTGACGTTCAAAAATAAAACATTTCAAAACGGACCATTTTCCACATTTCTGAAGCATGACGTAATGGGGGGGTGTTATCTCTTTTGTCGAAAATCAGCCGTTTTTGCTCGAACATTAAATGCCTCCAAATGGTATTTAATTAACTTCCCGAGCCCCTGGAAGCATGAAAATCACTTTAAACATGCTAATTTTAGCTCTAACACTTATGATCCACCTACAAATGTGAACTGACGTTCAAAAATAAAACATTTGAAAACGGACCATTTTCCACATTTCTGAAGCATGACGTAATGGGGGGGTGTTATCTCTTTTGTCGAAAATCAGCCGTTTTTGCTCAAACATTAAATCCCTCCAAATGGTATTTAATTAACTTCCCGGGGTGAAGAAACCCTTTTTGAGAACTCAGAGTGAGTAAATTGGCCATTTTCATGCACTTTTAACCATTCCATAAATCTTGTGTTTTGGGCCCCTGGAAGCATGAAAATCACTTTAAACATGCTAATTTTAGCTCTAACACTGATGATCCACCTACAAATGTGAACTGACGTTCAAAAATAAAACATTTGAAAACGGACCATTTTCCACATTTCTGAAGCATGACGTAATGGGGGGGTGTTATCTCTTTTGTCGAAAATCAGCCGTTTTTGCTCGAACATTAAATGCCTCCAAATGGTATTTATTTCACTTCCCGAGCCCCTGGAAGCATGAAAATCACTTTAAACATGCTAATTTTAGCTCTAACACTGATGATCCACCTACAAATGTGAACTGACGTTCAAAAATACAACATTTGAAAACGGACCATTTTCCACATTTCTGAAGCATGACGTAATGGGGGGGTGTTATCTCTTTTGTCGAAAATCAGCCGTTTTTGCTCGAACATTAAATGCCTCCAAATGGTATTTAATTAACTTCCCGGGGTGAAGAAACCCTTTTTGAGTACTCAGAGTGAGTAAATTGGCCATTTTCATGCACTTTTAACCATTCCATAAATCTTGTGTTTTGGGCCCCTGGAAGCATGAAAATCACTTTAAACATGCTAATTTTAGCTCTAACACTGATGATCCACCTACAAATGTGAACTGACGTTCAAAAATAAAACATTTGAAAACGGACCATTTTCCACATTTCTGAAGCATGACGTAATGGGGGGGTGTTATCTCTTTTGCCGAAAATCAGCCGTTTTTGCTCGAACATTAAATGCCTCCAAATGGTATTTATTTCACTTCCCGAGCCCCTGGAAGCATGAAAATCACTTTAAACATGCTAATTTTAGCTCTAACACTGATGATCCACCTACAAATGTGAACTGACGTTCAAAAATAAAACATTTGAAAACGGACCATTTTCCACATTTCTGAAGCATGACGTAATGGGGGGGTGTTATCTCTTTTGTCGAAAATCAGCCGTTTTTGCTCGAACATTAAATGCCTCCAAATGGTATTTAATTAACTTCCCGAGCCCCTGGAAGCATGAAAATCACTTTAAACATGCTAATTTTAGCTCTAACACTGATGATCCACCTACAAATGTGAACTGACGTTCAAAAATAAAACATTTGAAAACGGACCATTTTCCACATTTCTGAAGCATGACGTAATGGGGGGGTGTTATCTCTTTTGTCGAAAATCAGCCGTTTTTGCTCGAACATTAAATGCCTCCAAATGGTATTTAATTAACTTCCCGGGGTGAAGAAACCCTTTTTGAGAACTCAGAGTGAGTAAATTGGCCATTTTCATGCACTTTTAACCATTCCATAAATCTTGTGTTTTGGGCCCCTGGAAGCATGAAAATCACTTTAAACATGCTAATTTTAGCTCTAACACTGATGATCCACCTACAAATGTGAACTGACGTTCAAAAATAAAACATTTGAAAACGGACCATTTTCCACATTTCTGAAGCATGACGTAATGGGGGGGTGTTATCTCTTTTGTCGAAAATCAGCCGTTTTTGCTCGAACATTAAATGCCTCCAAATGGTATTTAATTAACTTTCCGAGCCCCTGGAAGCATGAAAATCACTTTAAACATGCTAATTTTAGCTCTAACACTGATGATCCACCTACAAATGTGAACTGACGTTCAAAAATAAAACATTTGAAAACGGAACATTTTCCACATTTCTGAAGCATGACGTAATGGGGGGGTGTTATCTCTTTTGTCGAAAATCAGCCGTTTTTGCTCGAACATTAAATGCCTCCAAATGGTATTTAATTAACTTCCCGAGCCCCTGGAAGCATGAAAATCACTTTAAACATGCTAATTTTAGCTCTAACACTGATGATCCACCTACAAATGTGAACTGACGTTCAAAAATAAAACATCTGAAAACGGACCATTTTCCACATTTCTGAAGCATGACGTAATGGGGGGGTGTTATCTCTTTTGCCGAAAATCAGCCGTTTTTGCTCGAACATTAAATGCCTCCAAATGGTATTTATTTCACTTCCCGAGCCCCTGGAAGCATGAAAATCACTTTAAACATGCTAATTTTAGCTCTAACACTGATGATCCACCTACAAATGTGAACTGACGTTCAAAAATAAAACATTTGAAAACGGACCATTTTCCACATTTCTGAAGCATGACGTAATGGGGGGGTGTTATCTCTTTTGTCGAAAATCAGCCGTTTTTGCTCGAACATTAAATGCCTCCAAATGGTATTTAATTAACTTCCCGAGCCCCTGGAAGCATGAAAATCACTTTAAACATGCTAATTTTAGCTCTGACACTGATGATCCACCTACAAATGTGAACTGACGTTCAAAAATAAAACATTTGAAAACGGACCATTTTCCACATTTCTGAAGCATGACGTAATGGGGGGGTGTTATCTCTTTTGTCGAAAATCAGCCGTTTTTGCTCAAACATTAAATGCCTCCAAATGGTATTTAATTAACTTCCCGAGCCCCTGGAAGCATGAAAATCACTTTAAACATGCTAATTTTAGCTCTAACACTGATGATCCACCTACAAATGTGAACTGACGTTCAAAAATAAAACATTTGAAAACGGACCATTTTCCACATTTCTGAAGCATGACGTAATGGGGGGGTGTTATCTCTTTTGTCGAAAATCAGCCGTTTTTGCTCGAACATTAAATGCCTCCAAATGGTATTTAATTAACTTCCCGGGGTGAAGAAACCCTTTTTGAGAACTCAGAGTGAGTAAATTGGCCATTTTCATGCACTTTTAACCATTCCATAAATCTTGTGTTTTGGGCCCCTGGAAGCATGAAAATCACTTTAAACATGCTAATTTTAGCTCTAACACTGATGATCCACCTACAAATGTGAACTGACGTTCAAAAATAAAACATTTGAAAACGGACCATTTTCCACATTTCTGAAGCATGACGTAATGGGGGGGTGTTATCTCTTTTGTCGAAAATCAGCCGTTTTTGCTCGAACAATAAATGCCTCCAAATGGTATTTAATTAACTTCCCGAGCCCCTGGAAGCATGAAAATCACTTTAAACATGCTAATTTTAGCTCTAACACTGATGATCCACCTACAAATGTGAACTGACGTTCAAAAATAAAACATTTGAAAACGGAACATTTTCCACATTTCTGAAGCATGACGTAATGGGGGGGTGTTATCTCTTTTGTCGAAAATCAGCCGTTTTTGCTCGAACATTAAATGCCTCCAAATGGTATTTAATTAACTTCCCGAGCCCCTGGAAGCATGAAAATCACTTTAAACATGCTAATTTTAGCTCTAACACTGATGATCCACCTACAAATGTGAACTGACGTTCAAAAATAAAACATTTGAAAACGGACCATTTTCCACATTTCTGAAGCATGACGTAATGGGGGGGTGTTATCTCTTTTGTCGAAAATCAGCCGTTTTTGCTCGAACATTAAATGCCTCCAAATGGTATTTAATTAACTTCCCGAGCCCCTGGAAGCATGAAAATCACTTTAAACATGCTAATTTTAGCTCTAACACTGATGATCCACCTACAAATGTGAACTGACGTTCAAAAATAAAACATTTGAAAACGGACCATTTTCCACATTTCTGAAGCATGACGTAATGGGGGGGTGTTATCTCTTTTGTCGAAAATCAGCCGTTTTTGCTCGAACATTAAATGCCTCCAAATGGTATTTAATTAACTTCCCGGGGTGAAGAAACCCTTTTTGAGAACTCAGAGTGAGTAAATTGGCCATTTTCATGCACTTTTAACCATTCCATAAATCTTGTGTTTTGGGCCCCTGGAAGCATGAAAATCACTTTAAACATGCTAATTTTAGCTCTAACACTGATGATCCACCTACAAATGTGAACTGACGTTCAAAAATAAAACATTTGAAAACGGACCATTTTCCACATTTCTGAAGCATGACGTAATGGGGGGTGTTATCTCTTTTGTCGAAAATCAGCCGTTTTTGCTCGAACATTAAATGCCTCCAAATGGTATTTAATTAACTTCCCGAGCCCCTGGAAGCATGAAAATCACTTCAAACATGCTAATTTTAGCTCTAACACTGATGATCCACCTACAAATGTGAACTGACGTTCAAAAATAAAACATTTGAAAACGGACCATTTTCCACATTTCTGAAGCATGACGTAATGGGGGGGTGTTATCTCTTTTGCCGAAAATCAGCTGTTTTTGCTCGAACATTAAATGCCTCCAAATGGTATTTATTTCACTTCCCGAGCCCCTGGAAGCATGAAAATCACTTTAAACATGCTAATTTTAGCTCTAACACTGATGATCCACCTACAAATGTGAACTGACGTTCAAAAATAAAACATTTGAAAACGGACCATTTTCCACATTTCTGAAGCATGACGTAATGGGGGGGTGTTATCTCTTTTGTCGAAAATCAGCCGTTTTTGCTCGAACATTAAATGCCTCCAAATGGTATTTAATTAACTTCCCGAGCCCCTGGAAGCATGAAAATCACTTTAAACATGCTAATTTTAGCTCTAACACTGATGATCCACCTACAAATGTGAACTGACGTTCAAAAATAAAACATTTGAAAACGGACCATTTTCCACATTTCTGAAGCATGACGTAATGGGGGGGTGTTATCTCTTTTGTCGAAAATCAGCCGTTTTTGCTCGAACATTAAATGCCTCCAAATGGTATTTAATTAACTTCCCGGGGTGAAGAAACCCTTTTTGAGAACTCAGAGTGAGTAAATTGGCCATTTTCATGCACTTTTAACCATTCCATAAATCTTGTGTTTTGGGCCCCTGGAAGCATGAAAATCACTTTAAACATGCTAATTTTAGCTCTAACACTGATGATCCACCTACAAATGTGAACTGACGTTCAAAAATAAAACATTTGAAAACGGACCATTTTCCACATTTCTGAAGCATGACGTAATGGGGGGGTGTTATCTCTTTTGTCGAAAATCAGCCGTTTTTGCTCGAACATTAAATGCCTCCAAATGGTATTTAATTAACTTTCCGAGCCCCTGGAAGCATGAAAATCACTTTAAACATGCTAATTTTAGCTCTAACACTGATGATCCACCTACAAATGTGAACTGACGTTCAAAAATAAAACATTTGAAAACGGAACATTTTCCACATTTCTGAAGCATGACGTAATGGGGGGGTGTTATCTCTTTTGTCGAAAATCAGCCGTTTTTGCTCGAACATTAAATGCCTCCAAATGGTATTTAATTAACTTCCCGAGCCCCTGGAAGCATGAAAATCACTTTAAACATGCTAATTTTAGCTCTAACACTGATGATCCACCTACAAATGTGAACTGACGTTCAAAAATAAAACATCTGAAAACGGACCATTTTCCACATTTCTGAAGCATGACGTAATGGGGGGGTGTTATCTCTTTTGCCGAAAATCAGCCGTTTTTGCTCGAACATTAAATGCCTCCAAATGGTATTTATTTCACTTCCCGAGCCCCTGGAAGCATGAAAATCACTTTAAACATGCTAATTTTAGCTCTAACACTGATGATCCACCTACAAATGTGAACTGACGTTCAAAAATAAAACATTTGAAAACGGACCATTTTCCACATTTCTGAAGCATGACGTAATGGGGGGGTGTTATCTCTTTTGTCGAAAATCAGCCGTTTTTGCTCGAACATTAAATGCCTCCAAATGGTATTTAATTAACTTCCCGAGCCCCTGGAAGCATGAAAATCACTTTAAACATGCTAATTTTGGCTCTGACACTGATGATCCACCTACAAATGTGAACTGACGTTCAAAAATAAAACATTTGAAAACGGACCATTTTCCACATTTCTGAAGCATGACGTAATGGGGGGGTGTTATCTCTTTTGTCGAAAATCAGCCGTTTTTGCTCAAACATTAAATGCCTCCAAATGGTATTTAATTAACTTCCCGAGCCCCTGGAAGCATGAAAATCACTTTAAACATGCTAATTTTAGCTCTAACACTGATGATCCACCTACAAATGTGAACTGACGTTCAAAAATAAAACATTTGAAAACGGACCATTTTCCACATTTCTGAAGCATGACGTAATGGGGGGGTGTTATCTCTTTTGTCGAAAATCAGCCGTTTTTGCTCGAACATTAAATGCCTCCAAATGGTATTTAATTAACTTCCCGGGGTGAAGAAACCCTTTTTGAGAACTCAGAGTGAGTAAATTGGCCATTTTCATGCACTTTTAACCATTCCATAAATCTTGTGTTTTGGGCCCCTGGAAGCATGAAAATCACTTTAAACATGCTAATTTTAGCTCTAACACTGATGATCCACCTACAAATGTGAACTGACGTTCAAAAATAAAACATTTGAAAACGGACCATTTTCCACATTTCTGAAGCATGACGTAATGGGGGGGTGTTATCTCTTTTGTCGAAAATCAGCCGTTTTTGCTCGAACAATAAATGCCTCCAAATGGTATTTAATTAACTTCCCGAGCCCCTGGAAGCATGAAAATCACTTTAAACATGCTAATTTTAGCTCTAACACTGATGATCCACCTACAAATGTGAACTGACGTTCAAAAATAAAACATTTGAAAACGGAACATTTTCCACATTTCTGAAGCATGACGTAATGGGGGGGTGTTATCTCTTTTGTCGAAAATCAGCCGTTTTTGCTCGAACATTAAATGCCTCCAAATGGTATTTAATTAACTTCCCGAGCCCCTGGAAGCATGAAAATCACTTTAAACATGCTAATTTTAGCTCTAACACTGATGATCCACCTACAAATGTGAACTGACGTTCAAAAATAAAACATTTGAAAACGGACCATTTTCCACATTTCTGAAGCATGACGTAATGGGGGGGTGTTATCTCTTTTGTCGAAAATCAGCCGTTTTTGCTCGAACATTAAATGCCTCCAAATGGTATTTAATTAACTTCCCGAGCCCCTGGAAGCATGAAAATCACTTTAAACATGCTAATTTTAGCTCTAACACTGATGATCCACCTACAAATGTGAACTGACGTTCAAAAATAAAACATTTGAAAACGGACCATTTTCCACATTTCTGAAGCATGACGTAATGGGGGGGTGTTATCTCTTTTGTCGAAAATCAGCCGTTTTTGCTCGAACATTAAATGCCTCCAAATGGTATTTATTTCACTTCCCGAGCCCCTGGAAGCATGAAAATCACTTTAAACATGCTAATTTTAGCTCTAACACTGATGATCCACCTACAAATGTGAACTGACGTTCAAAAATAAAACATTTGAAAACGGACCATTTTCCACATTTCTGAAGCATGACGTAATGGGGGGGTGTTATCTCTTTTGTCGAAAATCAGCCGTTTTTGCTCGAACATTAAATGCCTCCAAATGGTATTTAATTAACTTCCCGGGGTGAAGAAACCCTTTTTGAGAACTCAGAGTGAGTAAATTGGCCATTTTCATGCACTTTTAACCATTCCATAAATCTTGTGTTTTGGGCCCCTGGAAGCATGAAAATCAATTTAAACATGCTAATTTTAGCTCTAACACTGATGATCCACCTACAAATGTGAACTGACGTTCAAAAATAAAACATTTGAAAACTGACCATTTTCCACATTTCTGAAGCATGACGTAATGGGGGGGTGTTATCTCTTTTGTCGAAAATCAGCCGTTTTTGCTCGAACATTAAATGCCTCCAAATGGTATTTATTTCACTTCCCGAGCCCCTGGAAGCATGAAAATCACTTTAAACATGCTAATTTTAGCTCTAACACTGATGATCCACCTACAAATGTGAACTGACGTTCAAAAATAAAACATTTGAAAACGGACCATTTTCCACATTTCTGAAGCATGACGTAATGGGGGGGTGTTATCTCTTTTGTCGAAAATCAGCCATTTTTGCTCGAACATTAAATGCCTCCAAATGGTATTTAATTAACTTCCCGAGCCCCTGGAAGCATGAAAATCACTTTAAACATGCTAATTTTAGCTCTAACACTGATGATCCACCTACAAATGTGAACTGACGTTCAAAAATAAAACATTTGAAAACGGACCATTTTCCACATTTCTGAAGCATGACGTAATGGGGGGGGTGATATCTCTTGTCGAAAATCAGCCGTTTTTGTTTGAACATTAAATGCCTCCAAATGGTATTTAATTAACTTCCAGAGCCCCTGGAAGCATGAAAATCACTTTAAACATGCTAATTTTAGCTCTAACACTGATGATCCACCTACAAATGTGAACTGACGTTCAAAAATAAAACATTTGAAAACGGACCATTTTCCACATTTCTGAAGCATGACGTAATGGGGGGGTGTTATCTCTTTTGTCGAAAATCAGCCGTTTTTGCTCGAACATTAAATGCCTCCAAATGGTATTTAATTAACTTCCCGGGGTGAAGAAACCCTTTTTGAGAACTCAGAGTGAGTAAATTGGCCATTTTCATGCACTTTTAACCATTCCATAAATCTTGTGTTTTGGGCCCCTGGAAGCATGAAAATCAATTTAAACATGCTAATTTTAGCTCTAACACTGATGATCCACCTACAAATGTTAACTGACGTTCAAAAATAAAACATTTGAAAACGGACCATTTTCCACATTTCTGAAGCATGACGTGATGGGGGGGTGTTATCTCTTTTGTCGAAAATCAGCCATTTTTGCTCGAACATTAAATGCCTCCAAATGGTATTTAATTAACTTCCCGAGCCCCTGGAACCATGAAAATCACTTTAAACATGCTAATTTTAGCTCTAACACTGATGATCCACCTACAAATGTGAACTGACGTTCAAAAATAAAACATTTGAAAACGGACCATTTTCCACATTTCTGAAGCATGACGTAATAGGGGGGGTGATATCTCTTGTCGAAAATCAGCCGTTTTTGTTTGAACATTAAATGCCTCCAAATGGTATTTAATTAACTTCCAGAGCCCCTGGAAGCATGAAAATCACTTTAAACATGCTAATTTTAGCTCTAACACTGATGATCCACCTACAAATGTGAACTGACGTTCAAAAATAAAACATTTGAAAACGGACCATTTTCCACAATTCTGAAGCATGACGTAATGGGGGGGTGTTATCTCTTTTGTCGAAAATCAGCCGTTTTTGCTCGAACATTAAATGCCTCCAAATGGTATTTAATTAACTTCCCGAGCCCCTGGAAGCATGAAAATCACTTTAAACATGCTAATTTTAGCTCTAACACTGATGATCCACCTACAAATGTGAACTGACGTTCAAAAATAAAACATTTGAAAACGGACCATTTTCCACATTTCTGAAGCATGACGTAATGGGGGGGTGTTATCTCTTTTGTCGAAAATCAGCCGTTTTTGCTCGAACATTAAATGCCTCCAAATGGTATTTATTTCACTTCCCGAGCCCCTGGAAGCATGAAAATCACTTTAAACATGCTAATTTTAGCTCTAACACTGATGATCCACCTACAAATGTGAACTGACGTTCAAAAAAAAAACATTTGAAAACGGAACATTTTCCACATTTCTGAAGCATGACGTAATGGGGGGGTGTTATCTCTTTTGTCGAAAATCAGCCGTTTTTGCTCGAACATTAAATGCCTCCAAATGGTATTTAATTAACTTCCCGAGCCCCTGGAAGCATGAAAATCACTTTAAACATGCTAATTTTAGCTCTAACACTGATGATCCACCTACAAATGTGAACTGACGTTCAAAAATAAAACATTTGAAAACGGACCATTTTCCACATTTCTGAAGCATGACGTAATGGGGGGGTGTTATCTCTTTTGTCGAAAATCAGCCGTTTTTGCTCGAACATTAAATGCCTCCAAATGGTATTTATTTCACTTCCCGAGCCCCTGGAAGCATGAAAATCACTTTAAACATGCTAATTTTAGCTCTAACACTGATGATCCACCTACAAATGTGAACTGACGTTCAAAAATAAAACATTTGAAAACGGACCATTTTCCACATTTCTGAAGCATGACGTAATGGGGGGGTGTTATCTCTTTTGTCGAAAATCAGCCGTTTTTGCTCGAACATTAAATGCCTCCAAATGGTATTTAATTAACTTCCCGGGGTGAAGAAACCCTTTTTGAGAACTCAGAGTGAGTAAATTGGCCATTTTCATGCACTTTTAACCATTCCATAAATCTTGTGTTTTGGGCCCCTGGAAGCATGAAAATCAATTTAAACATGCTAATTTTAGCTCTAACACTGATGATCCACCTACAAATGTGAACTGACGTTCAAAAATAAAACATTTGAAAACGGACCATTTTCCACATTTCTGAAGCATGACGTAATGGGGGGGTGTTATCTCTTTTGTCGAAAATCAGCCGTTTTTGCTCGAACATTAAATGCCTCCAAATGGTATTTATTTCACTTCCCGAGCCCCTGGAAGCATGAAAATCACTTTAAACATGCTAATTTTAGCTCTAACACTGATGATCCACCTACAAATGTGAACTGACGTTCAAAAATAAAACATTTGAAAACGGACCATTTTCCACATTTCTGAAGCATGACGTAATGGGGGGGTGTTATCTCTTTTGTCGAAAATCAGCCATTTTTGCTCGAACATTAAATGCCTCCAAATGGTATTTAATTAACTTCCCGAGCCCCTGGAAGCATGAAAATCACTTTAAACATGCTAATTTTAGCTCTAACACTGATGATCCACCTACAAATGTGAACTGACGTTCAAAAATAAAACATTTGAAAACGGACCATTTTCCACATTTCTGAAGCATGACGTAATGGGGGGGGTGATATCTCTTGTCGAAAATCAGCCGTTTTTGTTTGAACATTAAATGCCTCCTAATGGTATTTAATTAACTTCCAGAGCCCCTGGAAGCATGAAAATCACTTTAAACATGCTAATTTTAGCTCTAACACTGATGATCCACCTACAAATGTGAACTGACGTTCAAAAATAAAACATTTGAAAACGGACCATTTGCCACATTTCTGAAGCATGACGTAATGGGGGGGTGTTATCTCTTTTGTCGAAAATCAGCCGTTTTTGCTCGAACATTAAATGCCTCCAAATGGTATTTAATTAACTTCCCGGGGTGAAGAAACCCTTTTTGAGAACTCAGAGTGAGTAAATTGGCCATTTTCATGCACTTTTAACCATTCCATAAATCTTGTGTTTTGGGCCCCTGGAAGCATGAAAAACAATTTAAACATGCTAATTTTAGCTCTAACACTGATGATCCACCTACAAATGTGAACTGACGTTCAAAAATAAAACATTTGAAAACGGACCATTTTCCACATTTCTGAAGCATGACGTAATGGGGGGGTGTTATCTCTTTTGTCGAAAATCAGCCGTTTTTGCTCGAACATTAAATGCCTCCAAATGGTATTTATTTCACTTCCCGAGCCCCTGGAAGCATGAAAATCACTTTAAACATGCTAATTTTAGCTCTAACACTGATGATCCACCTACAAATGTGAACTGACGTTCAAAAATAAAACATTTGAAAACGGACCATTTTCCACATTTCTGAAGCATGACGTAATGGGGGGGTGTTATCTCTTTTGTCGAAAATCAGCCATTTTTGCTCGAACATTAAATGCCTCCAAATGGTATTTAATTAACTTCCCGAGCCCCTGGAAGCATGAAAATCACTTTAAACATGCTAATTTTAGCTCTAACACTGATGATCCACCTACAAATGTGAACTGACGTTCAAAAATAAAACATTTGAAAACGGACCATTTTCCACATTTCTGAAGCATGACGTAATGGGGGGGGTGATATCTCTTGTCGAAAATCAGCCGTTTTTGTTTGAACATTAAATGCCTCCAAATGGTATTTAATTAACTTCCAGAGCCCCTGGAAGCATGAAAATCACTTTAAACATGCTAATTTTAGCTCTAACACTGATGATCCACCTACAAATGTGAACTGACGTTCAAAAATAAAACATTTGAAAACGGACCATTTTCCACAATTCTGAAGCATGACGTAATGGGGGGGTGTTATCTCTTTTGTCGAAAATCAGCCATTTTTGCTCGAACATTAAATGCCTCCAAATGGTATTTAATTAACTTCCCGAGCCCCTGGAAGCATGAAAATCACTTTAAACATGCTAATTTTAGCTCTAACACTGATGATCCACCTACAAATGTGAACTGACGTTCAAAAATAAAACATTTGAAAACGGACCATTTTCCACATTTCTGAAGCATGACGTAATGGGGGGGTGTTATCTCTTTTGTCGAAAATCAGCCGTTTTTGCTCGAACATTAAATGCCTCCAAATGGTATTTATTTCACTTCCCGAGCCCCTGGAAGCATGAAAATCACTTTAAACATGCTAATTTTAGCTCTAACACTGATGATCCACCTACAAATGTGAACTGACGTTCAAAAATAAAACATTTGAAAACGGACCATTTCCCACATTTCTGAAGCATGACGTAATGGGGGGGTGTTATCTCTTTTGTCGAAAATCAGCCATTTTTGCTCGAACATTAAATGCCTCCAAATGGTATTTATTTAACTTCCCGAGCCCCTGGAAGCATGAAAATCACTTTAAACATGCTAATTTTAGCTCTAACACTGATGATCCACCTACAAATGTGAACTGACGTTCAAAAATAAAACATTTGAAAACGGACCATTTTCCACATTTCTGAAGCATGACGTAATGGGGGGGTGTTATCTCTTTTGCCGAAAATCAGCCGTTTTTGCTCGAACATTAAATGCCTCCAAATGGTATTTATTTCACTTCCCGAGCCCCTGGAAGCATGAAAATCACTTTAAACATGCTAATTTTAGCTCTAACACTGATGATCCACCTACAAATGTGAACTGACGTTCAAAAATAAAACATTTGAAAACGGACCATTTTCCACATTTCTGAAGCATGACGTAATGGGGGGGTGTTATCTCTTTTGTCGAAAATCAGCCGTTTTTGCTCGAACATTAAATGCCTCCAAATGGTATTTAATTAACTTCCCGAGCCCCTGGAAGCATGAAAATCACTTTAAACATGCTAATTATAGCTCTAACACTGATGATCCACCTACAAATGTGAACTGACGTTCAAAAATAAAACATTTGAAAACGGACCATTTTCCACATTTCTGAAGCATGACGTAATGGGGGGGTGTTATCTCTTTTGTCGAAAATCAGCCGTTTTTGCTCGAACATTAAATGCCTCCAAATGGTATTTAATTAACTTCCCGGGGTGAAGAAACCCTTTTTGAGAACTCAGAGTGAGTAAATTGGCCATTTTCATGCACTTTTAACCATTCCATAAATCTTGTGTTTTGGGCCCCTGGAAGCATGAAAATCACTTTAAACATGCTAATTTTAGCTCTAACACTGATGATCCACCTACAAATGTGAACTGACGTTCAAAAATAAAACATTTGAAAACGGACCATTTTCCACATTTCTGAAGCATGACGTAATGGGGGGGTGTTATCTCTTTTGTCGAAAATCAGCCGTTTTTGCTCGAACATTAAATGCCTCCAAATGGTATTTAATTAACTTTCCGAGCCCCTGGAAGCATGAAAATCACTTTAAACATGCTAATTTTAGCTCTAACACTGATGATCCACCTACAAATGTGAACTGACGTTCAAAAATAAAACATTTGAAAACGGAACATTTTCCACATTTCTGAAGCATGACGTAATGGGGGGGTGTTATCTCTTTTGTCGAAAATCAGCCGTTTTTGCTCGAACATTAAATGCCTCCAAATGGTATTTAATTAACTTCCCGAGCCCCTGGAAGCATGAAAATCACTTTAAACATGCTAATTTTAGCTCTAACACTGATGATCCACCTACAAATGTGAACTGACGTTCAAAAATAAAACATCTGAAAACGGACCATTTTCCACATTTCTGAAGCATGACGTAATGGGGGGGTGTTATCTCTTTTGCCGAAAATCAGCCGTTTTTGCTCGAACATTAAATGCCTCCAAATGGTATTTATTTCACTTCCCGAGCCCCTGGAAGCATGAAAATCACTTTAAACATGCTAATTTTAGCTCTAACACTGATGATCCACCTACAAATGTGAACTGACGTTCAAAAATAAAACATTTGAAAACGGACCATTTTCCACATTTCTGAAGCATGACGTAATGGGGGGGTGTTATCTCTTTTGTCGAAAATCAGCCGTTTTTGCTCGAACATTAAATGCCTCCAAATGGTATTTAATTAACTTCCCGAGCCCCTGGAAGCATGAAAATCACTTTAAACATGCTAATTTTGGCTCTGACACTGATGATCCACCTACAAATGTGAACTGACGTTCAAAAATAAAACATTTGAAAACGGACCATTTTCCACATTTCTGAAGCATGACGTAATGGGGGGGTGTTATCTCTTTTGTCGAAAATCAGCCGTTTTTGCTCAAACATTAAATGCCTCCAAATGGTATTTAATTAACTTCCCGAGCCCCTGGAAGCATGAAAATCACTTTAAACATGCTAATTTTAGCTCTAACACTGATGATCCACCTACAAATGTGAACTGACGTTCAAAAATAAAACATTTGAAAACGGACCATTTTCCACATTTCTGAAGCATGACGTAATGGGGGGGTGTTATCTCTTTTGTCGAAAATCAGCCGTTTTTGCTCGAACATTAAATGCCTCCAAATGGTATTTAATTAACTTCCCGGGGTGAAGAAACCCTTTTTGAGAACTCAGAGTGAGTAAATTGGCCATTTTCATGCACTTTTAACCATTCCATAAATCTTGTGTTTTGGGCCCCTGGAAGCATGAAAATCACTTTAAACATGCTAATTTTAGCTCTAACACTGATGATCCACCTACAAATGTGAACTGACGTTCAAAAATAAAACATTTGAAAACGGACCATTTTCCACATTTCTGAAGCATGACGTAATGGGGGGGTGTTATCTCTTTTGTCGAAAATCAGCCGTTTTTGCTCGAACAATAAATGCCTCCAAATGGTATTTAATTAACTTCCCGAGCCCCTGGAAGCATGAAAATCACTTTAAACATGCTAATTTTAGCTCTAACACTGATGATCCACCTACAAATGTGAACTGACGTTCAAAAATAAAACATTTGAAAACGGACCATTTTCCACATTTCTGAAGCATGACGTAATGGGGGGGTGTTATCTCTTTTGCCGAAAATCAGCCGTTTTTGCTCGAACATTAAATGCCTCCAAATGGTATTTATTTCACTTCCCGAGCCCCTGGAAGCATGAAAATCACTTTAAACATGCTAATTTTAGCTCTAACACTGATGATCCACCTACAAATGTGAACTGACGTTCAAAAATAAAACATTTGAAAACGGACCATTTTCCACATTTCTGAAGCATGACGTAATGGGGGGGTGTTATCTCTTTTGTCGAAAATCAGCCGTTTTTGCTCGAACATTAAATGCCTCCAAATGGTATTTAATTAACTTCCCGAGCCCCTGGAAGCATGAAAATCACTTTAAACATGCTAATTTTAGCTCTAACACTGATGATCCACCTACAAATGTGAACTGACGTTCAAAAATAAAACATTTGAAAACGGACCATTTTCCACATTTCTGAAGCATGACGTAATGGGGGGGTGTTATCTCTTTTGTCGAAAATCAGCCGTTTTTGCTCGAACATTAAATGCCTCCAAATGGTATTTAATTAACTTCCCGGGGTGAAGAAACCCTTTTTGAGAACTCAGAGTGAGTAAATTGGCCATTTTCATGCACTTTTAACCATTCCATAAATCTTGTGTTTTGGGCCCCTGGAAGCATGAAAATCACTTTAAACATGCTAATTTTAGCTCTAACACTGATGATCCACCTACAAATGTGAACTGACGTTCAAAAATAAAACATTTGAAAACGGACCATTTTCCACATTTCTGAAGCATGACGTAATGGGGGGGTGTTATCTCTTTTGTCGAAAATCAGCCGTTTTTGCTCGAACATTAAATGCCTCCAAATGGTATTTAATTAACTTTCCGAGCCCCTGGAAGCATGAAAATCACTTTAAACATGCTAATTTTAGCTCTAACACTGATGATCCACCTACAAATGTGAACTGACGTTCAAAAATAAAACATTTGAAAACGGAACATTTTCCACATTTCTGAAGCATGACGTAATGGGGGGGTGTTATCTCTTTTGTCGAAAATCAGCCGTTTTTGCTCGAACATTAAATGCCTCCAAATGGTATTTAATTAACTTCCCGAGCCCCTGGAAGCATGAAAATCACTTTAAACATGCTAATTTTAGCTCTAACACTGATGATCCACCTACAAATGTGAACTGACGTTCAAAAATAAAACATCTGAAAACGGACCATTTTCCACATTTCTGAAGCATGACGTAATGGGGGGGTGTTATCTCTTTTGCCGAAAATCAGCCGTTTTTGCTCGAACATTAAATGCCTCCAAATGGTATTTATTTCACTTCCCGAGCCCCTGGAAGCATGAAAATCACTTTAAACATGCTAATTTTAGCTCTAACACTGATGATCCACCTACAAATGTGAACTGACGTTCAAAAATAAAACATTTGAAAACGGACCATTTTCCACATTTCTGAAGCATGACGTAATGGGGGGGTGTTATCTCTTTTGTCGAAAATCAGCCGTTTTTGCTCGAACATTAAATGCCTCCAAATGGTATTTAATTAACTTCCCGAGCCCCTGGAAGCATGAAAATCACTTTAAACATGCTAATTTTGGCTCTGACACTGATGATCCACCTACAAATGTGAACTGACGTTCAAAAATAAAACATTTGAAAACGGACCATTTTCCACATTTCTGAAGCATGACGTAATGGGGGGGTGTTATCTCTTTTGTCGAAAATCAGCCGTTTTTGCTCAAACATTAAATGCCTCCAAATGGTATTTAATTAACTTCCCGAGCCCCTGGAAGCATGAAAATCACTTTAAACATGCTAATTTTAGCTCTAACACTGATGATCCACCTACAAATGTGAACTGACGTTCAAAAATAAAACATTTGAAAACGGACCATTTTCCACATTTCTGAAGCATGACGTAATGGGGGGGTGTTATCTCTTTTGTCGAAAATCAGCCGTTTTTGCTCGAACATTAAATGCCTCCAAATGGTATTTAATTAACTTCCCGGGGTGAAGAAACCCTTTTTGAGAACTCAGAGTGAGTAAATTGGCCATTTTCATGCACTTTTAACCATTCCATAAATCTTGTGTTTTGGGCCCCTGGAAGCATGAAAATCACTTTAAACATGCTAATTTTAGCTCTAACACTGATGATCCACCTACAAATGTGAACTGACGTTCAAAAATAAAACATTTGAAAACGGACCATTTTCCACATTTCTGAAGCATGACGTAATGGGGGGGTGTTATCTCTTTTGTCGAAAATCAGCCGTTTTTGCTCGAACAATAAATGCCTCCAAATGGTATTTAATTAACTTCCCGAGCCCCTGGAAGCATGAAAATCACTTTAAACATGCTAATTTTAGCTCTAACACTGATGATCCACCTACAAATGTGAACTGACGTTCAAAAATAAAACATTTGAAAACGGAACATTTTCCACATTTCTGAAGCATGACGTAATGGGGGGGTGTTATCTCTTTTGTCGAAAATCAGCCGTTTTTGCTCGAACATTAAATGCCTCCAAATGGTATTTAATTAACTTCCCGAGCCCCTGGAAGCATGAAAATCACTTTAAACATGCTAATTTTAGCTCTAACACTGATGATCCACCTACAAATGTGAACTGACGTTCAAAAATAAAACATTTGAAAACGGACCATTTTCCACATTTCTGAAGCATGACGTAATGGGGGGGTGTTATCTCTTTTGTCGAAAATCAGCCGTTTTTGCTCGAACATTAAATGCCTCCAAATGGTATTTAATTAACTTCCCGAGCCCCTGGAAGCATGAAAATCACTTTAAACATGCTAATTTTAGCTCTAACACTGATGATCCACCTACAAATGTGAACTGACGTTCAAAAATAAAACATTTGAAAACGGACCATTTTCCACATTTCTGAAGCATGACGTAATGGGGGGGTGTTATCTCTTTTGTCGAAAATCAGCCGTTTTTGCTCGAACATTAAATGCCTCCAAATGGTATTTATTTCACTTCCCGAGCCCCTGGAAGCATGAAAATCACTTTAAACATGCTAATTTTAGCTCTAACACTGATGATCCACCTACAAATGTGAACTGACGTTCAAAAATAAAACATTTGAAAACGGACCATTTTCCACATTTCTGAAGCATGACGTAATGGGGGGGTGTTATCTCTTTTGTCGAAAATCAGCCGTTTTTGCTCGAACATTAAATGCCTCCAAATGGTATTTAATTAACTTCCCGGGGTGAAGAAACCCTTTTTGAGAACTCAGAGTGAGTAAATTGGCCATTTTCATGCACTTTTAACCATTCCATAAATCTTGTGTTTTGGGCCCCTGGAAGCATGAAAATCAATTTAAACATGCTAATTTTAGCTCTAACACTGATGATCCACCTACAAATGTGAACTGACGTTCAAAAATAAAACATTTGAAAACTGACCATTTTCCACATTTCTGAAGCATGACGTAATGGGGGGGTGTTATCTCTTTTGTCGAAAATCAGCCGTTTTTGCTCGAACATTAAATGCCTCCAAATGGTATTTATTTCACTTCCCGAGCCCCTGGAAGCATGAAAATCACTTTAAACATGCTAATTTTAGCTCTAACACTGATGATCCACCTACAAATGTGAACTGACGTTCAAAAATAAAACATTTGAAAACGGACCATTTTCCACATTTCTGAAGCATGACGTAATGGGGGGGTGTTATCTCTTTTGTCGAAAATCAGCCATTTTTGCTCGAACATTAAATGCCTCCAAATGGTATTTAATTAACTTCCCGAGCCCCTGGAAGCATGAAAATCACTTTAAACATGCTAATTTTAGCTCTAACACTGATGATCCACCTACAAATGTGAACTGACGTTCAAAAATAAAACATTTGAAAACGGACCATTTTCCACATTTCTGAAGCATGACGTAATGGGGGGGGTGATATCTCTTGTCGAAAATCAGCCGTTTTTGTTTGAACATTAAATGCCTCCAAATGGTATTTAATTAACTTCCAGAGCCCCTGGAAGCATGAAAATCACTTTAAACATGCTAATTTTAGCTCTAACACTGATGATCCACCTACAAATGTGAACTGACGTTCAAAAATAAAACATTTGAAAACGGACCATTTTCCACATTTCTGAAGCATGACGTAATGGGGGGGTGTTATCTCTTTTGTCGAAAATCAGCCGTTTTTGCTCGAACATTAAATGCCTCCAAATGGTATTTAATTAACTTCCCGGGGTGAAGAAACCCTTTTTGAGAACTCAGAGTGAGTAAATTGGCCATTTTCATGCACTTTTAACCATTCCATAAATCTTGTGTTTTGGGCCCCTGGAAGCATGAAAATCAATTTAAACATGCTAATTTTAGCTCTAACACTGATGATCCACCTACAAATGTTAACTGACGTTCAAAAATAAAACATTTGAAAACGGACCATTTTCCACATTTCTGAAGCATGACGTGATGGGGGGGTGTTATCTCTTTTGTCGAAAATCAGCCGTTTTTGCTCGAACATTAAATGCCTCCAAATGGTATTTATTTCACTTCCCGAGCCCCTGGAAGCATGAAAATCACTTTAAACATGCTAATTTTAGCTCTAACACTGATGATCCACCTACAAATGTGAACTGACGTTCAAAAATAAAACATTTGAAAACGGACCATTTTCCACATTTCTGAAGCATGACGTAATGGGGGGTGTTATCTCTTTTGTCGAAAATCAGCCATTTTTGCTCGAACATTAAATGCCTCCAAATGGTATTTAATTAACTTCCCGAGCCCCTGGAAGCATGAAAATCACTTTAAACATGCTAATTTTAGCTCTAACACTGATGATCCACCTACAAATGTGAACTGACGTTCAAAAATAAAACATTTGAAAACGGACCATTTTCCACATTTCTGAAGCATGACGTAATAGGGGGGGTGATATCTCTTGTCGAAAATCAGCCGTTTTTGTTTGAACATTAAATGCCTCCAAATGGTATTTAATTAACTTCCAGAGCCCCTGGAAGCATGAAAATCACTTTAAACATGCTAATTTTAGCTCTAACACTGATGATCCACCTACAAATGTGAACTGACGTTCAAAAATAAAACATTTGAAAACGGACCATTTTCCACATTTCTGAAGCATGACGTAATGGGGGGGTGTTATCTCTTTTGTCGAAAATCAGCCGTTTTTGCTCGAACATTAAATGCCTCCAAATGGTATTTATTTCACTTCCCGAGCCCCTGGAAGCATGAAAATCACTTTAAACATGCTAATTTTAGCTCTAACACTGATGATCCACCTACAAATGTGAACTGACGTTCAAAAAAAAAACATTTGAAAACGGAACATTTTCCACATTTCTGAAGCATGACGTAATGGGGGGGTGTTATCTCTTTTGTCGAAAATCAGCCGTTTTTGCTCGAACATTAAATGCCTCCAAATGGTATTTAATTAACTTCCCGAGCCCCTGGAAGCATGAAAATCACTTTAAACATGCTAATTTTAGCTCTAACACTGATGATCCACCTACAAATGTGAACTGACGTTCAAAAATAAAACATTTGAAAACGGACCATTTTCCACATTTCTGAAGCATGACGTAATGGGGGGGTGTTATCTCTTTTGTCGAAAATCAGCCGTTTTTGCTCGAACATTAAATGCCTCCAAATGGTATTTATTTCACTTCCCGAGCCCCTGGAAGCATGAAAATCACTTTAAACATGCTAATTTTAGCTCTAACACTGATGATCCACCTACAAATGTGAACTGACGTTCAAAAATAAAACATTTGAAAACGGACCATTTTCCACATTTCTGAAGCATGACGTAATGGGGGGGTGTTATCTCTTTTGTCGAAAATCAGCCGTTTTTGCTCGAACATTAAATGCCTCCAAATGGTATTTAATTAACTTCCCGGGGTGAAGAAACCCTTTTTGAGAACTCAGAGTGAGTAAATTGGCCATTTTCATGCACTTTTAACCATTCCATAAATCTTGTGTTTTGGGCCCCTGGAAGCATGAAAATCAATTTAAACATGCTAATTTTAGCTCTAACACTGATGATCCACCTACAAATGTGAACTGACGTTCAAAAATAAAACATTTGAAAACGGACCATTTTCCACATTTCTGAAGCATGACGTAATGGGGGGGTGTTATCTCTTTTGTCGAAAATCAGCCGTTTTTGCTCGAACATTAAATGCCTCCAAATGGTATTTATTTCACTTCCCGAGCCCCTGGAAGCATGAAAATCACTTTAAACATGCTAATTTTAGCTCTAACACTGATGATCCACCTACAAATGTGAACTGACGTTCAAAAATAAAACATTTGAAAACGGACCATTTTCCACATTTCTGAAGCATGACGTAATGGGGGGGTGTTATCTCTTTTGTCGAAAATCAGCCATTTTTGCTCGAACATTAAATGCCTCCAAATGGTATTTAATTAACTTCCCGAGCCCCTGGAAGCATGAAAATCACTTTAAACATGCTAATTTTAGCTCTAACACTGATGATCCACCTACAAATGTGAACTGACGTTCAAAAATAAAACATTTGAAAACGGACCATTTTCCACATTTCTGAAGCATGACGTAATGGGGGGGGTGATATCTCTTGTCGAAAATCAGCCGTTTTTGTTTGAACATTAAATGCCTCCTAATGGTATTTAATTAACTTCCAGAGCCCCTGGAAGCATGAAAATCACTTTAAACATGCTAATTTTAGCTCTAACACTGATGATCCACCTACAAATGTGAACTGACGTTCAAAAATAAAACATTTGAAAACGGACCATTTTCCACATTTCTGAAGCATGACGTAATGGGGGGGTGTTATCTCTTTTGTCGAAAATCAGCCGTTTTTGCTCGAACATTAAATGCCTCCAAATGGTATTTAATTAACTTCCCGGGGTGAAGAAACCCTTTTTGAGAACTCAGAGTGAGTAAATTGGCCATTTTCATGCACTTTTAACCATTCCATAAATCTTGTGTTTTGGGCCCCTGGAAGCATGAAAAACAATTTAAACATGCTAATTTTAGCTCTAACACTGATGATCCACCTACAAATGTGAACTGACGTTCAAAAATAAAACATTTGAAAACGGACCATTTTCCACATTTCTGAAGCATGACGTAATGGGGGGGTGTTATCTCTTTTGTCGAAAATCAGCCGTTTTTGCTCGAACATTAAATGCCTCCAAATGGTATTTATTTCACTTCCCGAGCCCCTGGAAGCATGAAAATCACTTTAAACATGCTAATTTTAGCTCTAACACTGATGATCCACCTACAAATGTGAACTGACGTTCAAAAATAAAACATTTGAAAACGGACCATTTTCCACATTTCTGAAGCATGACGTAATGGGGGGGTGTTATCTCTTTTGTCGAAAATCAGCCATTTTTGCTCGAACATTAAATGCCTCCAAATGGTATTTAATTAACTTCCCGAGCCCCTGGAAGCATGAAAATCACTTTAAACATGCTAATTTTAGCTCTAACACTGATGATCCACCTACAAATGTGAACTGACGTTCAAAAATAAAACATTTGAAAACGGACCATTTTCCACATTTCTGAAGCATGACGTAATGGGGGGGGTGATATCTCTTGTCGAAAATCAGCCGTTTTTGTTTGAACATTAAATGCCTCCAAATGGTATTTAATTAACTTCCAGAGCCCCTGGAAGCATGAAAATCACTTTAAACATGCTAATTTTAGCTCTAACACTGATGATCCACCTACAAATGTGAACTGACGTTCAAAAATAAAACATTTGAAAACGGACCATTTTCCACAATTCTGAAGCATGACGTAATGGGGGGGTGTTATCTCTTTTGTCGAAAATCAGCCATTTTTGCTCGAACATTAAATGCCTCCAAATGGTATTTAATTAACTTCCCGAGCCCCTGGAAGCATGAAAATCACTTTAAACATGCTAATTTTAGCTCTAACACTGATGATCCACCTACAAATGTGAACTGACGTTCAAAAATAAAACATTTGAAAACGGACCATTTTCCACATTTCTGAAGCATGACGTAATGGGGGGGTGTTATCTCTTTTGTCGAAAATCAGCCGTTTTTGCTCGAACATTAAATGCCTCCAAATGGTATTTATTTCACTTCCCGAGCCCCTGGAAGCATGAAAATCACTTTAAACATGCTAATTTTAGCTCTAACACTGATGATCCACCTACAAATGTGAACTGACGTTCAAAAATAAAACATTTGAAAACGGACCATTTCCCACATTTCTGAAGCATGACGTAATGGGGGGGTGTTATCTCTTTTGTCGAAAATCAGCCATTTTTGCTCGAACATTAAATGCCTCCAAATGGTATTTAATTAACTTCCCGAGCCCCTGGAAGCATGAAAATCACTTTAAACATGCTAATTTTAGCTCTAACACTGATGATCCACCTACAAATGTGAACTGACGTTCAAAAATAAAACATTTGAAAACGGACCATTTTCCACATTTCTGAAGCATGACGTAATGGGGGGGTGTTATCTCTTTTGTCGAAAATCAGCCGTTTTTGCTCGAACATTAAATGCCTCCAAATGGTATTTAATTAACTTCCCGGGGTGAAGAAACCCTTTTTGAGAACTCAGAGTGAGTAAATTGGCCATTTTCATGCACTTTTAACCATTCCATAAATCTTGTGTTTTGGGCCCCTGGAAGCATGAAAATCACTTTAAACATGCTAATTTTAGCTCTAACACTGATGATCCACCTACAAATGTGAACTGACGTTCAAAAATAAAACATTTGAAAACGGACCATTTTCCACATTTCTGAAGCATGACGTAATGGGGGGGTGTTATCTCTTTTGTCGAAAATCAGCCGTTTTTGCTCGAACATTAAATGCCTCCAAATGGTATTTAATTAACTTCCCGAGCCCCTGGAAGCATGAAAATCACTTTAAACATGCTAATTTTAGCTCTAACACTGATGATCCACCTACAAATGTGAACTGACGTTCAAAAATAAAACATTTGAAAACGGACCATTTTCCACATTTCTGAAGCATGACGTAATGGGGGGGTGTTATCTCTTTTGTCGAAAATCAGCCGTTTTTGCTCGAACATTAAATGCCTCCAAATGGTATTTAATTAACTTCCCGAGCCCCTGGAAGCATGAAAATCACTTTAAACATGCTAATTTTAGCTCTAACACTGATGATCCACCTACAAATGTGAACTGACGTTCAAAAATAAAACATTTGAAAACGGACCATTTTCCACATTTCTGAAGCATGACGTAATGGGGGGGTGTTATCTCTTTTGTCGAAAATCAGCTGTTTTTGCTCGAACATTAAATGCCTCCAAATGGTATTTAATTAACTTCCCGAGCCCCTGGAAGCATGAAAATCACTTTAAACATGCTAATTTTAGCTCTAACACTGATGATCCACCTACAAATGTGAACTGACGTTCAAAAATAAAACATTTGAAAACGGACCATTTTCCACATTTCTGAAGCATGACGTAATGGGGGGGTGTTATCTCTTTTGTCGAAAATCAGCCGTTTTTGCTCGAACATTAAATGCCTCCAAATGGTATTTATTTCACTTCCCGAGCCCCTGGAAGCATGAAAATCACTTTAAACATGCTAATTTTAGTTCTAACACTGATGATCCACCTACAAATGTGAACTGACGTTCAAAAATAAAACATTTGAAAACGGACCATTTTCCACATTTCTGAAGCATGACGTAATGGGGGGGTGTTATCTCTTTTGTCGAAAATCAGCCGTTTTTGCTCGAACATTAAATGCCTCCAAATGGTATTTAATTAACTTCCCGGGGTGAAGAAACCCTTTTTGAGAACTCAGAGTGAGTAAATTGGCCATTTTCATGCACTTTTAACCATTCCATAAATCTTGTGTTTTGGGCCCCTGGAAGCATGAAAATCAATTTAAACATGCTAATTTTAGCTCTAACACTGATGATCCACCTACAAATGTGAACTGACGTTCAAAAATAAAACATTTGAAAACGGACCATTTTCCACATTTCTGAAGCATGACGTAATGGGGGGGTGTTATCTCTTTTGTCGAAAATCAGCCGTTTTTGCTCGAACATTAAATGCCTCCAAATGGTATTTATTTCACTTCCCGAGCCCCTGGAAGCATGAAAATCACTTTAAACATGCTAATTTTAGCTCTAACACTGATGATCCACCTACAAATGTGAACTGACGTTCAAAAATAAAACATTTGAAAACGGACCATTTTCCACATTTCTGAAGCATGACGTAATGGGGGGGTGTTATCTCTTTTGTCGAAAATCAGCCATTTTTGCTCGAACATTAAATGCCTCCAAATGGTATTTAATTAACTTCCCGAGCCCCTGGAAGCATGAAAATCACTTTAAACATGCTAATTTTAGCTCTAACACTGATGATCCACCTACAAATGTGAACTGACGTTCAAAAATAAAACATTTGAAAACGGACCATTTTCCACATTTCTGAAGCATGACGTAATGGGGGGGGTGATATCTCTTGTCGAAAATCAGCCGTTTTTGTTTGAACATTAAATGCCTCCTAATGGTATTTAATTAACTTCCAGAGCCCCTGGAAGCATGAAAATCACTTTAAACATGCTAATTTTAGCTCTAACACTGATGATCCACCTACAAATGTGAACTGACGTTCAAAAATAAAACATTTGAAAACGGACCATTTTCCACATTTCTGAAGCATGACGTAATGGGGGGGTGTTATCTCTTTTGTCGAAAATCAGCCGTTTTTGCTCGAACATTAAATGCCTCCAAATGGTATTTAATTAACTTCCCGGGGTGAAGAAACCCTTTTTGAGAACTCAGAGTGAGTAAATTGGCCATTTTCATGCACTTTTAACCATTCCATAAATCTTGTGTTTTGGGCCCCTGGAAGCATGAAAAACAATTTAAACATGCTAATTTTAGCTCTAACACTGATGATCCACCTACAAATGTGAACTGACGTTCAAAAATAAAACATTTGAAAACGGACCATTTTCCACATTTCTGAAGCATGACGTAATGGGGGGGTGTTATCTCTTTTGTCGAAAATCAGCCGTTTTTGCTCGAACATTAAATGCCTCCAAATGGTATTTATTTCACTTCCCGAGCCCCTGGAAGCATGAAAATCACTTTAAACATGCTAATTTTAGCTCTAACACTGATGATCCACCTACAAATGTGAACTGACGTTCAAAAATAAAACATTTGAAAACGGACCATTTTCCACATTTCTGAAGCATGACGTAATGGGGGGGTGTTATCTCTTTTGTCGAAAATCAGCCATTTTTGCTCGAACATTAAATGCCTCCAAATGGTATTTAATTAACTTCCCGAGCCCCTGGAAGCATGAAAATCACTTTAAACATGCTAATTTTAGCTCTAACACTGATGATCCACCTACAAATGTGAACTGACGTTCAAAAATAAAACATTTGAAAACGGACCATTTTCCACATTTCTGAAGCATGACGTAATGGGGGGGGTGATATCTCTTGTCGAAAATCAGCCGTTTTTGTTTGAACATTAAAGGCCTCCAAATGGTATTTAATTAACTTCCAGAGCCCCTGGAAGCATGAAAATCACTTTAAACATGCTAATTTTAGCTCTAACACTGATGATCCACCTACAAATGTGAACTGACGTTCAAAAATAAAACATTTGAAAACGGACCATTTTCCACAATTCTGAAGCATGACGTAATGGGGGGGTGTTATCTCTTTTGTCGAAAATCAGCCATTTTTGCTCGAACATTAAATGCCTCCAAATGGTATTTAATTAACTTCCCGAGCCCCTGGAAGCATGAAAATCACTTTAAACATGCTAATTTTAGCTCTAACACTGATGATCCACCTACAAATGTGAACTGACGTTCAAAAATAAAACATTTGAAAACGGACCATTTTCCACATTTCTGAAGCATGACGTAATGGGGGGGGGTGATATCTCTTGTCGAAAATCAGCCGTTTTTGTTTGAACATTAAATGCCTCCAAATGGTATTTAATTAACTTCCAGAGCCCCTGGAAGCATGAAAATCACTTTAAACATGCTAATTTTAGCTCTAACACTGATGATCCACCTACAAATGTGAACTGACGTTCAAAAATAAAACATTTGAAAACGGACCATTTTCCACAATTCTGAAGCATGACGTAATGGGGGGGTTTTATCTCTTTTGTCGAAAATCAGCCGTTTTTGCTCGAACATTAAATGCCTCCAAATGGTATTTAATTAACTTCCCGAGCCCCTGGAAGCATGAAAATCACTTTAAACATGCTAATTTTAGCTCTAACACTGATGATCCACCTACAAATGTGAACTGACGTTCAAAAATAAAACATTTGAAAACGGACCATTTTCCACATTTCTGAAGCATGACGTAATGGGGGGGTGTTATCTCTTTTGTCGAAAATCAGCCGTTTTTGCTCGAACATTAAATGCCTCCAAATGGTATTTATTTCACTTCCCGAGCCCCTGGAAGCATGAAAATCACTTTAAACATGCTAATTTTAGCTCTAACACTGATGATCCACCTACAAATGTGAACTGACGTTCAAAAATAAAACATTTGAAAACGGACCATTTTCCACATTTCTGAAGCATGACGTAATGGGGGGGTGTTATCTCTTTTGTCGAAAATCAGCCATTTTTGCTCGAACATTAAATGCCTCCAAATGGTATTTAATTAACTTCCCGAGCCCCTGGAAGCATGAAAATCACTTTAAACATGCTAATTTTAGCTCTAACACTGATGATCCACCTACAAATGTGAACTGACGTTCAAAAATAAAACATTTGAAAACGGACCATTTTCCACATTTCTGAAGCATGACGTAATGGGGGGGTGTTATCTCTTTTGTCGAAAATCAGCCGTTTTTGCTCGAACATTAAATGCCTCCAAATGGTATTTAATTAACTTCCCGGGGTGAAGAAACCCTTTTTGAGAACTCAGAGTGAGTAAATTGGCCATTTTCATGCACTTTTAACCATTCCATAAATCTTGTGTTTTGGGCCCCTGGAAGCATGAAAATCACTTTAAACATGCTAATTTTAGCTCTAACACTGATGATCCACCTACAAATGTGAACTGACGTTCAAAAATAAAACATTTGAAAACGGACCATTTTCCACATTTCTGAAGCATGACGTAATGGGGGGGTGTTATCTCTTTTGTCGAAAATCAGCCGTTTTTGCTCGAACATTAAATGCCTCCAAATGGTATTTAATTAACTTCCCGAGCCCCTGGAAGCATGAAAATCACTTTAAACATGCTAATTTTAGTCTAACACTGATGATCCACCTACAAATGTGAACTGACGTTCAAAAATAAAACATTTGAAAACGGACCATTTTCCACATTTCTGAAGCATGACGTAATGGGGGGGTGTTATCTCTTTTGTCGAAAATCAGCCATTTTTGCTCGAACATTAAATGCCTCCAAATGGTATTTAATTAACTTCCCGAGCCCCTGGAAGCATGAAAATCACTTTAAACATGCTAATTTTAGCTCTAACACTGATGATCCACCTACAAATGTGAACTGACGTTCAAAAATAAAACATTTGAAAACGGACCATTTTCCACATTTCTGAAGCATGACGTAATGGGGGGGGTGATATCTCTTGTCGAAAATCAGCCGTTTTTGTTTGAACATTAAATGCCTCCAAATGGTATTTAATTAACTTCCAGAGCCCCTGGAAGCATGAAAATCACTTTAAACATGCTAATTTTAGCTCTAACACTGATGATCCACCTACAAATGTGAACTGACGTTCAAAAATAAAACATTTGAAAACGGACCATTTTCCACAATTCTGAAGCATGACGTAATGGGGGGGTGTTATCTCTTTTGTCGAAAATCAGCCATTTTTGCTCGAACATTAAATGCCTCCAAATGGTATTTAATTAACTTCCCGAGCCCCTGGAAGCATGAAAATCACTTTAAACATGCTAATTTTAGCTCTAACACTGATGATCCACCTACAAATGTGAACTGACGTTCAAAAATAAAACATTTGAAAACGGACCATTTTCCACATTTCTGAAGCATGACGTAATGGGGGGGGGTGATATCTCTTGTCGAAAATCAGCCGTTTTTGTTTGAACATTAAATGCCTCCAAATGGTATTTAATTAACTTCCAGAGCCCCTGGAAGCATGAAAATCACTTTAAACATGCTAATTTTAGCTCTAACACTGATGATCCACCTACAAATGTGAACTGACGTTCAAAAATAAAACATTTGAAAACGGACCATTTTCCACAATTCTGAAGCATGACGTAATGGGGGGGTTTTATCTCTTTTGTCGAAAATCAGCCGTTTTTGCTCGAACATTAAATGCCTCCAAATGGTATTTATTTCACTTCCCGAGCCCCTGGAAGCATGAAAATCACTTTAAACATGCTAATTTTAGCTCTAACACTGATGATCCACCTACAAATGTGAACTGACGTTCAAAAATAAAACATTTGAAAACGGACCATTTTCCACATTTCTGAAGCATGACGTAATGGGGGGGTGTTATCTCTTTTGTCGAAAATCAGCCATTTTTGCTCGAACATTAAATGCCTCCAAATGGTATTTAATTAACTTCCCGAGCCCCTGGAAGCATGAAAATCACTTTAAACATGCTAATTTTAGCTCTAACACTGATGATCCACCTACAAATGTGAACTGACGTTCAAAAATAAAACATTTGAAAACGGACCATTTTCCACATTTCTGAAGCATGACGTAATGGGGGGGTGTTATCTCTTTTGTCGAAAATCAGCCGTTTTTGCTCGAACATTAAATGCCTCCAAATGGTATTTAATTAACTTCCCGGGGTGAAGAAACCCTTTTTGAGAACTCAGAGTGAGTAAATTGGCCATTTTCATGCACTTTTAACCATTCCATAAATCTTGTGTTTTGGGCCCCTGGAAGCATGAAAATCACTTTAAACATGCTAATTTTAGCTCTAACACTGATGATCCACCTACAAATGTGAACTGACGTTCAAAAATAAAACATTTGAAAACGGACCATTTTCCACATTTCTGAAGCATGACGTAATGGGGGGGTGTTATCTCTTTTGTCGAAAATCAGCCGTTTTTGCTCGAACATTAAATGCCTCCAAATGGTATTTAATTAACTTCCCGAGCCCCTGGAAGCATGAAAATCACTTTAAACATGCTAATTTTAGTCTAACACTGATGATCCACCTACAAATGTGAACTGACGTTCAAAAATAAAACATTTGAAAACGGACCATTTTCCACATTTCTGAAGCATGACGTAATGGGGGGGTGTTATCTCTTTTGTCGAAAATCAGCCGTTTTTGCTCGAACATTAAATGCCTCCAAATGGTATTTAATTAACTTCCCGAGCCCCTGGAAGCATGAAAATCACTTTAAACATGCTAATTTTAGCTCTAACACTGATGATCCACCTACAAATGTGAACTGACGTTCAAAAATAAAACATTTGAAAACGGACCATTTTCCACATTTCTGAAGCATGACGTAATGGGGGGGTGTTATCTCTTTTGTCGAAAATCAGCTGTTTTTGCTCGAACATTAAATGCCTCCAAATGGTATTTAATTAACTTCCCGAGCCCCTGGAAGCATGAAAATCACTTTAAACATGCTAATTTTAGCTCTAACACTGATGATCCACCTACAAATGTGAACTGACGTTCAAAAATAAAACATTTGAAAACGGACCATTTTCCACATTTCTGAAGCATGACGTAATGGGGGGGTGTTATCTCTTTTGTCGAAAATCAGCCGTTTTTGCTCGAACATTAAATGCCTCCAAATGGTATTTATTTCACTTCCCGAGCCCCTGGAAGCATGAAAATCACTTTAAACATGCTAATTTTAGTTCTAACACTGATGATCCACCTACAAATGTGAACTGACGTTCAAAAATAAAACATTTGAAAACGGACCATTTTCCACATTTCTGAAGCATGACGTAATGGGGGGGTGTTATCTCTTTTGTCGAAAATCAGCCGTTTTTGCTCGAACATTAAATGCCTCCAAATGGTATTTAATTAACTTCCCGAGCCCCTGGAAGCATGAAAATCACTTTAAACATGCTAATTTTAGCTCTAACACTGATGATCCACCTACAAATGTGAACTGACGTTCAAAAATAAAACATTTGAAAACGGACCATTTTCCACATTTCTGAAGCATGACGTAATGGGGGGGGTGATATCTCTTGTCGAAAATCAGCCGTTTTTGTTTGAACATTAAATGCCTCCTAATGGTATTTAATTAACTTCCAGAGCCCCTGGAAGCATGAAAATCACTTTAAACATGCTAATTTTAGCTCTAACACTGATGATCCACCTACAAATGTGAACTGACGTTCAAAAATAAAACATTTGAAAACGGACCATTTTCCACATTTCTGAAGCATGACGTAATGGGGGGGTGTTATCTCTTTTGTCGAAAATCAGCCGTTTTTGCTCGAACATTAAATGCCTCCAAATGGTATTTAATTAACTTCCCGGGGTGAAGAAACCCTTTTTGAGAACTCAGAGTGAGTAAATTGGCCATTTTCATGCACTTTTAACCATTCCATAAATCTTGTGTTTTGGGCCCCTGGAAGCATGAAAAACAATTTAAACATGCTAATTTTAGCTCTAACACTGATGATCCACCTACAAATGTGAACTGACGTTCAAAAATAAAACATTTGAAAACGGACCATTTTCCACATTTCTGAAGCATGACGTAATGGGGGGGTGTTATCTCTTTTGTCGAAAATCAGCCGTTTTTGCTCGAACATTAAATGCCTCCAAATGGTATTTATTTCACTTCCCGAGCCCCTGGAAGCATGAAAATCACTTTAAACATGCTAATTTTAGCTCTAACACTGATGATCCACCTACAAATGTGAACTGACGTTCAAAAATAAAACATTTGAAAACGGACCATTTTCCACATTTCTGAAGCATGACGTAATGGGGGGGTGTTATCTCTTTTGTCGAAAATCAGCCATTTTTGCTCGATCATTAAATGCCTCCAAATGGTATTTAATTAACTTCCCGAGCCCCTGGAAGCATGAAAATCACTTTAAACATGCTAATTTTAGCTCTAACACTGATGATCCACCTACAAATGTGAACTGACGTTCAAAAATAAAACATTTGAAAACGGACCATTTTCCACATTTCTGAAGCATGACGTAATGGGGGGGGTGATATCTCTTGTCGAAAATCAGCCGTTTTTGTTTGAACATTAAATGCCTCCAAATGGTATTTAATTAACTTCCAGAGCCCCTGGAAGCATGAAAATCACTTTAAACATGCTAATTTTAGCTCTAACACTGATGATCCACCTACAAATGTGAACTGACGTTCAAAAATAAAACATTTGAAAACGGACCATTTTCCACAATTCTGAAGCATGACGTAATGGGGGGGTGTTATCTCTTTTGTCGAAAATCAGCCGTTTTTGCTCGAACATTAAATGCCTCCAAATGGTATTTAATTAACTTCCCGAGCCCCTGGAAGCATGAAAATCACTTTAAACATGCTAATTTTAGCTCTAACACTGATGATCCACCTACAAATGTGAACTGACGTTCAAAAATAAAACATTTGAAAACGGACCATTTTCCACATTTCTGAAGCATGACGTAATGGGGGGGTGTTATCTCTTTTGTCGAAAATCAGCCGTTTTTGCTCGAACATTAAATGCCTCCAAATGGTATTTATTTCACTTCCCGAGCCCCTGGAAGCATGAAAATCACTTTAAACATGCTAATTTTAGCTCTAACACTGATGATCCACCTACAAATGTGAACTGACGTTCAAAAATAAAACATTTGAAAACGGACCATTTTCCACATTTCTGAAGCATGACGTAATGGGGGGGTGTTATCTCTTTTGTCGAAAATCAGCCATTTTTGCTCGAACATTAAATGCCTCCAAATGGTATTTAATTAACTTCCCGAGCCCCTGGAAGCATGAAAATCACTTTAAACATGCTAATTTTAGCTCTAACACTGATGATCCACCTACAAATGTGAACTGACGTTCAAAAATAAAACATTTGAAAACGGACCATTTTCCACATTTCTGAAGCATGACGTAATGGGGGGGTGTTATCTCTTTTGTCGAAAATCAGCCGTTTTTGCTCGAACATTAAATGCCTCCAAATGGTATTTAATTAACTTCCCGGGGTGAAGAAACCCTTTTTGAGAACTCAGAGTGAGTAAATTGGCCATTTTCATGCACTTTTAACCATTCCATAAATCTTGTGTTTTGGGCCCCTGGAAGCATGAAAATCACTTTAAACATGCTAATTTTAGCTCTAACACTGATGATCCACCTACAAATGTGAACTGACGTTCAAAAATAAAACATTTGAAAACGGACCATTTTCCACATTTCTGAAGCATGACCTAATGGGGGGGTGTTATCTCTTTTGTCGAAAATCAGCCGTTTTTGCTCGAACATTAAATGCCTCCAAATGGTATTTAATTAACTTCCCGAGCCCCTGGAAGCATGAAAATCACTTTAAACATGCTAATTTTAGCTCTAACACTGATGATCCACCTACAAATGTGAACTGACGTTCAAAAATAAAACATTTGAAAACGGACCATTTTCCACATTTCTGAAGCATGACGTAATGGGGGGGTGTTATCTCTTTTGTTGAAACTCAGCCGTTTTTGCTCGAACATTAAATGCCTCCAAATGGTATTTAATTAACTTCCCGAGCCCCTGGAAGCATGAAAATCACTTTAAACATGCTAATTTTAGCTCTAACACTGATGATCCACCTACAAATGTGAACTGACGTTCAAAAATAAAACATTTGAAAACGGACCATTTTCCACATTTCTGAAGCATGACGTAATGGGGGGGTGTTATCTCTTTTGTCGAAAATCAGCTGTTTTTGCTCGAACATTAAATGCCTCCAAATGGTATTTAATTAACTTCCCGAGCCCCTGGAAGCATGAAAATCACTTTAAACATGCTAATTTTAGCTCTAACACTGATGATCCACCTACAAATGTGAACTGACGTTCAAAAATAAAACATTTGAAAACGGACCATTTTCCACATTTCTGAAGCATGACGTAATGGGGGGGTGTTATCTCTTTTGTCGAAAATCAGCCGTTTTTGCTCGAACATTAAATGCCTCCAAATGGTATTTATTTCACTTCCCGAGCCCCTGGAAGCATGAAAATCACTTTAAACATGCTAATTTTAGCTCTAACACTGATGATCCACCTACAAATGTTAACTGACGTTCAAAAATAAAACATTTGAAAACGGACCATTTTCCACATTTCTGAAGCATGACGTAATGGGGGGGTGTTATCTCTTTTGTCGAAAATCAGCCGTTTTTGCTCGAACATTAAATGCCTCCAAATGGTATTTATTTCACTTCCCGAGCCCCTGGAAGCATGAAAATCACTTTAAACATGCTAATTTTAGCTCTAACACTGATGATCCACCTACAAATGTGAACTGACGTTCAAAAATAAAACATTTGAAAACGGACCATTTTCCACATTTCTGAAGCATGACGTAATGGGGGGGTGTTATCTCTTTTGTCGAAAATCAGCCGTTTTTGCTCGAACATTAAATGCCTCCAAATGGTATTTAATTAACTTCCCGAGCCCCTGGAAGCATGAAAATCACTTTAAACATGCTAATTTTAGCTCTAACACTGATGATCCACCTACAAATGTGAACTGACGTTCAAAAATAAAACATTTGAAAACAGACCATTTTCCACATTTCTGAAGCATGACGTAATGGGGGGTGTTATCTCTTTTGTCGAAAATCAGCCGTTTTTGCTCGAACATTAAATGCCTCCAAATGGTATTTGATTAACTTCCCGGGGTGAAGAAACCCTTTTTGAGAACTCAGAGTGAGTAAATTGGCCATTTTCATGCACTTTTAACCATTCCATAAATCTTGTGTTTTGGGCCCCTGGAAGCATGAAAATCAATTTAAACATGCTAATTTTAGCTCTAACACTGATGATCCACCTACAAATGTGAACTGACGTTCAAAAATAAAACATTTGAAAACGGACCATTTTCCACATTTCTGAAGCATGACGTAATGGGGGGGTGTTATCTCTTTTGTCGAAAATCAGCCGTTTTTGCTCGAACATTAAATGCCTCCAAATGGTATTTATTTCACTTCCCGAGCCCCTGGAAGCATGAAAATCACTTTAAACATGCTAATTTTAGCTCTAACACTGATGATCCACCTACAAATGTGAACTGACGTTCGAAAATAAAACATTTGAAAACGGACCATTTTCCACATTTCTGAAGCATGACGTAATGGGGGGGTGTTATCTCTTTTGTCGAAAATCAGCCGTTTTTGCTCGAACATTAAATGCCTCCAAATGGTATTTAATTAACTTCCCGGGGTGAAGAAACCCTTTTTGAGAACTCAGAGTGAGTAAATTGGCCATTTTCATGCACTTTTAACCATTCCATAAATCTTGTGTTTTGGGCCCCTGGAAGCATGAAAATCACTTTAAACATGCTAATTTTAGCTCTAACACTGATGATCCACCTACAAATGTGAACTGACGTTCAAAAATAAAACATTTGAAAAAGGACCATTTTCCACATTTCTGAAGCATGACGTAATGGGGGGGTGTTATCTCTTTTGTCGAAAATCAGCCGTTTTTGCTCGAACATTAAATGCCTCCAAATGGTATTTAATTAACTTCCCGAGCCCCTGGAAGCATGAAAATCACTTTAAACATGCTAATTTTAGCTCTAACACTGATGATCCACCTACAAATGTGAACTGACGTTCAAAAATAAAACATTTGAAAACGGACCATTTTCCACATTTCTGAAGCATGACGTAATGGGGGGGTGTTATCTCTTTTGTCGAAAATCAGCCGTTTTTGCTCGAACATTAAATGCCTCCAAATGGTATTTAATTAACTTCCCGGGGTGAAGAAACCCTTTTTGAGAACTCAGAGTGAGTAAATTGGCCATTTTCATGCACTTTTAACCATTCCATAAATCTTGTGTTTTGGGCCCCTGGAAGCATGAAAATCACTTTAAACATGCTAATTTTAGCTCTAACACTGATGATCCACCTACAAATGTGAACTGACGTTCAAAAATAAAACATTTGAAAACGGACCATTTTCCACATTTCTGAAGCATGACGTAATGGGGGGGTGTTATCTCTTTTGTCGAAAATCAGCCATTTTTGCTCGAACATTAAATGCCTCCAAATGGTATTTAATTAACTTCCCGAGCCCCTGGAAGCATGAAAATCACTTTAAACATGCTAATTTTAGCTCTAACACTGATGATCCACCTACAAATGTGAACTGACGTTCAAAAATAAAACATTTGAAAACGGACCATTTTCCACATTTCTGAAGCATGACGTAATGGGGGGGTGTTATCTCTTTTGTCGAAAATCAGCCGTTTTTGTTTGAACATTAAATGCCTCCAAATGGTATTTAATTAACTTCCAGAGCCCCTGGAAGCATGAAAATCACTTTAAACATGCTAATGTTAGCTCTAACACTGATGATCCACCTACAAATGTGAACTGACGTTCAAAAATAAAACATTTGAAAACGGACCATTTTCCACATTTCTGAAGCATGACGTAATGGGGCGGTGTTATCTCTTTTGTCGAAAATCAGCCGTTTTTGCTCGAACATTAAATGCCTCCAAATGGTATTTAATTAACTTCCCGAGCCCCTGGAAGCATGAAAATCACTTTAAACATGCTAATTTTAGCTCTAACACTGATGATCCACCTACAAATGTGAACTGACATTCAAAAATAAAACATTTGAAAACGGACCATTTTCCACATTTCTGAAGCATGACGTAATGGGGGGGTGTTATCTCTTTTGTCGAAAATCAGCCGTTTTTGCTCGAACATTAAATGCCTCCAAATGGTATTTAATTAACTTCCCGAGCCCCTGGAAGCATGAAAATCACTTTAAACATGCTAATTTTAGCTCTAACACTGATGATCCACCTACAAATGTGAACTGACGTTCAAAAATAAAACATTTGAAAACGGACCATTTTCCACATTTCTGAAGCATGACGTAATGGGGGGGTGTTATCTCTTTTGTCGAAAATCAGCCGTTTTTGCTCGAACATTAAATGCCTCCAAATGGTATTTAATTAACTTCCCGGGGTGAAGAAACCCTTTTTGAGAACTCAGAGTGAGTAAATTGGCCATTTTCATGCACTTTTAACCATTCCATAAATCTTGTGTTTTGGGCCCCTGGAAGCATGAAAATCACTTTAAACATGCTAATTTTAGCTCTAACACTGATGATCCACCTACAAATGTGAACTGACGTTCAAAAATAAAACATTTGAAAACGGACCATTTTCCACATTTCTGAAGCATGACGTAATGGGGGGGTGTTATCTCTTTTGTCGAAAATCAGCCGTTTTTGCTCGAACATTAAATGCCTCCAAATGGTATTTAATTAACTTCCCGGGGTGAAGAAACCCTTTTTGAGAACTCAGAGTGAGTAAATTGGCCATTTTCATGCACTTTTAACCATTCCATAAATCTTGTGTTTTGGGCCCCTGGAAGCATGAAAATCAATTTAAACATGCTAATTTTAGCTCTAACACTGATGATCCACCTACAAATGTGAACTGACGTTCAAAAATAAAACATTTGAAAACGGACCATTTTCCACATTTCTGAAGCATGACGTAATGGGGGGGTGTTATCTCTTTTGTCGAAAATCAGCCGTTTTTGCTCGAACATTAAATGCCTCCAAATGGTATTTATTTCACTTCCCGAGCCCCTGGAAGCATGAAAATCACTTTAAACATGCTAATTTTAGCTCTAACACTGATGATCCACCTACAAATGTGAACTGACGTTCAAAAATAAAACATTTGAAAACGGACCATTTTCCACATTTCTGAAGCATGACGTAATGGGGGGGTGTTATCTCTTTTGTCGAAAATCAGCCATTTTTGCTCGAACATTAAATGCCTCCAAATGGTATTTAATTAACTTCCCGAGCCCCTGGAAGCATGAAAATCACTTTAAACATGCTAATTTTAGCTCTAACACTGATGATCCACCTACAAATGTGAACTGACGTTCAAAAATAAAACATTTGAAAACGGACCATTTTCCACATTTCTGAAGCATGACGTAATGGGGGGGTGTTATCTCTTTTGTCGAAAATCAGCCGTTTTTGCTCGAACATTAAATGCCTCCAAATGGTATTTATTTCACTTCCCGGGGTGAAGAAACCCTTTTTGAGAACTCAGAGTGAGTAAATTGGCCATTTTCATGCACTTTTAACCATTCCATAAATCTTGTGTTTTGGGCCCCTGGAAGCATGAAAATCACTTTAAACATGCTAATTTTAGCTCTAACACTGATGATCCACCTACAAATGTGAACTGACGTTCAAAAATAAAACATTTGAAAACGGACCATTTTCCACATTTCTGAAGCATGACGTAATGGGGGGGTGTTATCTCTTTTGTCGAAAATCAGCCGTTTTTGCTCGAACATTAAATGCCTCCAAATGGTATTTATTTCACTTCCCGAGCCCCTGGAAGCATGAAAATCACTTTAAACATGCTAATTTTAGCTCTAACACTGATGATCCACCTACAAATGTGAACTGACGTTCAAAAATAAAACATTTGAAAACGGAACATTTTCCACATTTCTGAAGCATGACGTAATGGGGGGGTGTTATCTCTTTTGTCGAAAATCAGCCGTTTTTGCTCGAACATTAAATGCCTCCAAATGGTATTTAATTAACTTCCCGAGCCCCTGGAAGCATGAAAATCACTTTAAACATGCTAATTTTAGCTCTAACACTGATGATCCACCTACAAATGTGAACTGACGTTCAAAAATAAAACATTTGAAAACGGACCATTTTCCACATTTCTGAAGCATGACGTAATGGGGGGGTGTTATCTCTTTTGTCGAAAATCAGCCGTTTTTGCTCGAACATTAAATGCCTCCAAATGGTATTTAATTAACTTCCCGAGCCCCTGGAAGCATGAAAATCACTTTAAACATGCTAATTTTAGCTCTAACACTGATGATCCACCTACAAATGTGAACTGACGTTCAAAAATAAAACATTTGAAAACGGACCATTTTCCACATTTCTGAAGCATGACGTAATGGGGGGGTGTTATCTCTTTTGTCGAAAATCAGCCGTTTTTGCTCGAACATTAAATGCCTCCAAATGGTATTTATTTCACTTCCCGAGCCCCTGGAAGCATGAAAATCACTTTAAACATGCTAATTTTAGCTCTAACACTGATGATCCACCTACAAATGTGAACTGACGTTCAAAAATAAAACATTTGAAAACGGACCATTTTCCACATTTCTGAAGCATGACGTAATGGGGGGGTGTTATTTCTTTTGTCGAAAATCAGCCGTTTTTGCTCGAACATTAAATGCCTCCAAATGGTATTTAATTAACTTCCCGGGGTGAAGAAACCCTTTTTGAGAACTCAGAGTGAGTAAATTGGCCATTTTCATGCACTTTTAACCATTCCATAAATCTTGTGTTTTGGGCCCCTGGAAGCATGAAAATCAATTTAAACATGCTAATTTTAGCTCTAACACTGATGATCCACCTACAAATGTGAACTGACGTTCAAAAATAAAACATTTGAAAACGGACCATTTTCCACATTTCTGAAGCATGACGTAATGGGGGGGGTGTTATCTCTTTTGTCGAAAATCAGCCGTTTTTGTTTGAACATTAAATGCCTCCAAATGGTATTTAATTAACTTCCCGAGCCCCTGGAAGCATGAAAATCACTTTAAACATGCTAATTTTAGCTCTAACATTGATGATCCACCTACAAATGTGAACTGACGTTCAAAAATAAAACATTTGAAAACGGACCATTTTCCACATTTCTGAAGCATGACGTAATGGGGGGGGTGTTATCTCTTGTCGAAAATCAGCCGTTTTTGTTTGAACATTAAATGCCTCCAAATGGTATTTAATTAACTTCCAGAGCCCCTGGAAGCATGAAAATCACTTTAAACATGCTAATTTTAGCTCTAACACTGATGATCCACCTACAAATGTGAACTGACGTTCAAAAATAAAACATTTGAAAACGGACCATTTTCCACAATTCTGAAGCATGACGTAATGGGGGGGTGTTATCTCTTTTGTCGAAAATCAGCCGTTTTTGCTCGAACATTAAATGCCTCCAAATGGTATTTAATTAACTTCCCGAGCCCCTGGAAGCATGAAAATCACTTTAAACATGCTAATTTTAGCTCTAACACTGATGATCCACCTACAAATGTGAACTGACGTTCAAAAATAAAACATTTGAAAACGGACCATTTTCCACATTTCTGAAGCATGACGTAATGAGGGGGGTGTTATCTCTTGTCGAAAATCAGCCGTTTTTGTTTGAACATTAAATGCCTCCAAATGGTATTTAATTAACTTCCAGAGCCCCTGGAAGCATGAAAATCACTTTAAACATGCTAATTTTAGCTCTAACACTGATGATCCACCTACAAATGTGAACTGACGTTCAAAAATAAAACATTTGAAAACGGACCATTTTCCACAATTCTGAAGCATGACGTAATGGGGGGGTGTTATCTCTTTTGTCGAAAATCAGCCGTTTTTGCTCGAACATTAAATGCCTCCAAATGGTATTTCATTAACTTCCCGAGCCCCTGGAAGCATGAAAATCACTTTAAACATGCTAATTTTAGCTCTAACACTGATGATCCACCTACAAATGTGAACTGACGTTCAAAAATAAAACATTTGAAAACGGACCATTTTCCACATTTCTGAAGCATGACGTAATGGGGGGGTGTTATCTCTTTTGTCGAAAATCAGCCGTTTTTGCTCGAACATTAAATGCCTCCAAATGGTATTTATTTCACTTCCCGAGCCCCTGGAAGCATGAAAATCACTTTAAACATGCTAATTTTAGCTCTAACACTGATGATCCACCTACAAATGTGAACTGACGTTCAAAAATAAAACATTTGAAAACGGACCATTTTCCACATTTCTGAAGCATGACGTAATGGGGGGGTGTTATCTCTTTTGTCGAAAATCAGCCATTTTTGCTCGAACATTAAATGCCTCCAAATGGTATTTAATTAACTTCCCGAGCCCCTGGAAGCATGAAAATCACTTTAAACATGCTAATTTTAGCTCTAACACTGATGATCCACCTACAAATGTGAACTGACGTTCAAAAATAAAACATTTGAAAACGGACCATTTTCCACATTTCTGAAGCATGACGTAATGGGGGGGGTGTTATCTCTTTTGTCGAAAATCAGCCGTTTTTGCTCGAACATTAAATGCCTCCAAATGGTATTTAATTAACTTCCCGGGGTGAAGAAACCCTTTTTGAGAACTCAGAGTGAGTAAATTGGCCATTTTCATGCACTTTTAACCATTCCATAAATCTTGTGTTTTGGGCCCCTGGAAGCATGAAAATCACTTTAAACATGCTAATTTTAGCTCTAACACTGATGATCCACCTACAAATGTGAACTGACGTTCAAAAATAAAACATTTGAAAACGGACCATTTTCCACATTTCTGAAGCATGACGTAATGGGGGGGTGTTATCTCTTTTGTCGAAAATCAGCCGTTTTTGCTCGAACATTAAATGCCTCCAAATGGTATTTAATTAACTTCCCGAGCCCCTGGAAGCATGAAAATCACTTTAAACATGCTAATTTTAGCTCTAACACTGATGATCCACCTACAAATGTGAACTGACGTTCAAAAATAAAACATTTGAAAACGGACCATTTTCCACATTTCTGAAGCATGACGTAATGGGGGGGTGTTATCTCTTTTGTCGAAAATCAGCCGTTTTTGCTCGAACATTAAATGCCTCCAAATGGTATTTAATTAACTTCCCGAGCCCCTGGAAGCATGAAAATCACTTTAAACATGCTAATTTTAGCTCTAACACTGATGATCCACCTACAAATGTGAACTGACGTTCAAAAATAAAACATTTGAAAACGGACCATTTTCCACATTTCTGAAGCATGACGTAATGGGGGGGTGTTATCTCTTTTGTCGAAAATCAGCCGTTTTTGCTCGAACATTAAATGCCTCCAAATGGTATTTAATTAACTTCCCGAGCCCCTGGAAGCATGAAAATCACTTTAAACATGCTAATTTTAGCTCTAACACTGATGATCCACCTACAAATGTGAACTGACGTTCAAAAATAAAACATTTGAATACGGACCATTTTCCACATTTCTGAAGCATGACGTAATGGGGGGGTGTTATCTCTTTTGTCGAAAATCAGCCGTTTTTGCTCGAACATTAAATGCCTCCAAATGGTATTTATTTCACTTCCCGAGCCCCTGGAAGCATGAAAATCACTTTAAACATGCTAATTTTAGCTCTAACACTGATGATCCACCTACAAATGTGAACTGACGTTCAAAAATAAAACATTTGAAAACGGACCATTTTCCACATTTCTGAAGCATGACGTAATGGGGGGGTGTTATCTCTTTTGTCGAAAATCGGCCGTTTTTGCTCGAACATTAAAAGCCTCCAAATGGTATTTAATTAACTTCCCGGGGTGAAGAAACCCTTTTTGAGAACTCAGAGTGAGTAAATTGGCTATTTTCATGCACTTTTAACCATTCCATAAATCTTGTGTTTTGGGCCCCTGGAAGCATGAAAATCAATTTAAACATGCTAATTTTAGATCTAACACTGATGATCCACCTACAAATGTGAACTGACGTTCAAAAATAAAACATTTGAAAACGGACCATTTTCCACATTTCTGAAGCATGACGTAATGGGGGGGTGTTATCTCTTTTGTCGAAAATCAGCCGTTTTTGCTCGAACATTAAATGCCTCCAAATGGTATTTATTTCACTTCCCGAGCCCCTGGAAGCATGAAAATCACTTTAAACATGCTAATTTTAGCTCTAACACTGATGATCCACCTACGATTGTGAACTGACGTTCAAAAATAAAACATTTGAAAACGGACCATTTTCCACATTTCTGAAGCATGACGTAATGGGGGGGTGTTATCTCTTTTGTCGAAAATCAGCCGTTTTTGCTCGAACATTAAATGCCTCCAAATGGTATTTAATTAACTTCCCGAGCCCCTGGAAGCATAAAAATCACTTTAAACATGCTAATTTTAGCTCTAACACTGATGATCCACCTACAAATGTGAACTGACGTTTAAAAATAAAACATTTGAAAACAGACCATTTTCCACATTTCTGAAGCATGACGTAATGGGGGGGTGTTATCTCTTTTGTCGAAAATCAGCCGTTTTTGCTCGAACATTAAATGCCTCCAAATGGTATTTAATTAACTTCCCGGGGTGAAGAAACCCTTTTTGAGAACTCAGAGTGAGTAAATTGGCCATTTTCATGCACTTTTAACCATTCCATAAATCTTGTGTTTTGGGCCCCTGGAAGCATGAAAATCACTTTAAACATGCTAATTTTAGCTCTAACACTGATGATCCACCTACAAATGTGAACTGACGTTCAAAAATAAAACATTTGAAAACGGACCATTTTCCACATTTCTGAAGCATGACGTAATGGGGGGGTGTTATCTCTTTTGTCGAAAATCAGCCGTTTTTGCTCGAACATTAAATGCCTCCAAATGGTATTTAATTAACTTCCCGAGCCCCTGGAAGCATGAAAATCACTTTAAACATGCTAATTTTAGCTCTAACACTGATGATCCACCTACAAATGTGAACTGACGTTCAAAAATAAAACATTTGAAAACGGACCATTTTCCACATTTCTGAAGCATGACGTAATGGGGGGGTGTTATCTCTTTTGTCGAAAATCAGCCGTTTTTGCTCGAACATTAAATGCCTCCAAATGGTATTTAATTAACTTCCCGGGGTGAAGAAACCCTTTTTGAGAACTCAGAGTGAGTAAATTGGCCATTTTCATGCACTTTTAACCATTCCATAAATCTTGTGTTTTGGGCCCCTGGAAGCATGAAAATCACTTTAAACATGCTAATTTTAGCTCTAACACTGATGATCCACCTACAAATGTGAACTGACGTTCAAAAATAAAACATTTGAAAACGGACCATTTTCCACATTTCTGAAGCATGACGTAATGGGGGGGTGTTATCTCTTTTGTCGAAAATCAGCCATTTTTGCTCGAACATTAAATGCCTCCAAATGGTATTTAATTAACTTCCCGAGCCCCTGGAAGCATGAAAATCACTTTAAACATGCTAATTTTAGCTCTAACACTGATGATCCACCTACAAATGTGAACTGACGTTCAAAAATAAAACATTTGAAAACGGACCATTTTCCACATTTCTGAAGCATGACGTAATGGGGGGGTGTTATCTCTTGTCGAAAATCAGCCGTTTTTGCTCGAACATTAAATGCCTCCAAATGGTATTTATTTCACTTCCCGAGCCCCTGGAAGCATGAAAATCACTTTAAACATGCTAATTTTAGCTCTAACACTGATGATCCACCTACAAATGTGAACTGACGTTCAAAAATAAAACATTTGAAAACGGACCATTTTCCACATTTCTGAAGCATGACGTAATGGGGGGGTGTTATCTCTTTTGTCGAAAATCAGCCGTTTTTGCTCGAACATTAAATGCCTCCAAATGGTATTTAATTAACTTCCCGGGGTGAAGAAACCCTTTTTGAGAACTCAGAGTGAGTAAATTGGCCATTTTCATGCACTTTTAACCATTCCATAAATCTTGTGTTTTGGGCCCCTGGAAGCATGAAAATCAATTTGAACATGCTAATTTTAGCTCTAACACTGATGATCCACCTACAAATGTGAACTGACGTTCAGAAATAAAACATTTGAAAACGGACCATTTTCCACATTTCTGAAGCATGACGTAATGGGGGGGTGTTATCTCTTTTGTCGAAAATCAGCCGTTTTTGCTCGAACATTAAATGCCTCCAAATGGTATTTATTTCACTTCGCGAGCCCCTGGAAGCATGAAAATCACTTTAAACATGCTAATTTTAGCTCTAACACTGATGATCCACCTACAAATGTGAACTGACGTTCAAAAATAAAACATTTTGAAAACGGACCATTTTCCACATTTCTGAAGCATGACGTAATGGGGGGGTGTTATCTCTATTGTCGAAAATCAGCCGTTTTTGCTCGAACATTAAATGCCTGCAAATGGTATTTAATTAACTTCCCGAGCCCCTGGAAGCATGAAAATCACTTTAAACATGCTAATTTTAGCTCTAACACTGATGATCCACCTACAAATGTGAACTGACGTTCAAAAATAAAACATTTGAAAACGGACCATTTTCCACATTTCTGAAGCATGACGTAATGGGGGGGTGTTATCTCTTTTGTCGAAAATCAGCCGTTTTTGCTCGAACATTAAATGCCTCCAAATGGTATTTAATTAACTTCCCGAGCCCCTGGAAGCATGAAAATCACTTTAAACATGCTAATTTTAGCTCTAACACTGATGATCCACCTACAAATGTGAACTGACGTTCAAAAATAAAACATTTGAAAACGGACCATTTTCCACATTTCTGAAGCATGACGTAATGGGGGGGTGTTATCTCTTTTGTCGAAAATCAGCCGTTTTTGCTCGAACATTAAATGCCTCCAAATGGTATTTAATTAACTTCCCGAGCCCCTGGAAGCATGAAAATCACTTTAAACATGCTAATTTTAGCTGTAACACTGATGATCCACCTACAAATGTGAACTGACGTTCAAAAATAAAACATTTGAAAACGGACCATTTTCCACATTTCTGAAGCATGACGTAATGGGGGGTGTTATCTCTTTTGTCGAAAATCAGCCCTTTTTGCTCGAACATTAAATGCCTCCAAATGGTATTTAATTAACTTCCCGGGGTGAAGAAACCCTTTTTGAGAACTCAGAGTGAGTAAATTGGCCATTTTCATGCACTTTTAACCATTCCATAAATCTTGTGTTTTGGGCCCCTGGAAGCATGAAAATCACTTTAAACATGCTAATTTTAGCTCTAACACTGATGATCCACCTACAAATGTGAACTGACGTTCAAAAATAAAACATTTGAAAACGGACCATTTTCCACATTTCTGAAGCATGACGTAATGGGGGGGTGTTATCTCTTTTGTCGAAAATCAGCCGTTTTTGCTCGAACATTAAATGCCTCCAAATGGTATTTAATTAACTTCCCGGGGTGAAGAAACCCTTTTTGAGAACTCAGAGTGAGTAAATTGGCCATTTTCATGCACTTTTAACCATTCCATAAATCTTGTGTTTTGGGCCCCTGGAAGCATGAAAATCACTTTAAACATGCTAATTTTAGCTCTAACACTGATGATCCACCTACAAATGTGAACTGACGTTCAAAAATAAAACATTTGAAAAAGGACCATTTTCCACATTTCTGAAGCATGACGTAATGGGGGGGTGTTATCTCTTTTGTCGAAGCCGTTTTTGCTCGAACATTAAATGCCTCCAAATGGTATTTAATTAACTTCCCGAGCCCCTGGAAGCATGAAAATCACTTTAAACATGAAAATCACTTTAAACATGCTAATTTTAGCTCTAACACTGATGATCCACCTACAAATGTGAACTGACGTTCAAAAATAAAACATTTGAAAAAGGACCATTTTCCACATTTCTGAAGCATGACGTAATGGGGGGGTGTTATCTCTTTTGTCGAAAATCAGCCGTTTTTGCTCGAACATTAAATGCCTCCAAATGGTATTTAATTAACTTCCCGAGCCCCTGGAAGCATGAAAATCACTTTAAACATGCTAATTTTAGCTCTAACACTGATGATCCACCTACAAATGTGAACTGACGTTCAAAAATAAAACATTTGAAAACGGACCATTTTCCACATTTCTGAAGCATGACGTAATGGGGGGGGTGTTATCTCTTTTGTCGAAAATCAGCCGTTTTTGCTCGAACATTAAATGCCTCCAAATGGTATTTAATTAACTTCCCGAGCCCCTGGAAGCATGAAAATCACTTTAAACATGCTAATTTTAGCTCTAACACTGATGATCCACCTACAAATGTGAACTGACGTTCAAAAATAAAACATTTGAAAACGGACCATTTTCCACATTTCTGAAGCATGACGTAATGGGGGGGTGTTATCTCTTTTGTCGAAAATCAGCCATTTTTGCTCGAACATTAAATGCCTCCAAATGGTATTTAATTAACTTCCCGAGCCCCTGGAAGCATGAAAATCACTTTAAACATGCTAATTTTAGCTCTAACACTGATGATCCAGCTACAAATGTGAACTGACGTTCAAAAATAAAACATTTGAAAACGGACCATTTTCCACATTTCTGAAGCATGACGTAATGGGGGGGTGTTATCTCTTTTGTCGAAAATCAGCCGTTTTTGCTCGAACATTAAATGCCTCCAAATGGTATTTAATTAACTTCCCGGGGTGAAGAAACCCTTTTTGAGAACTCAGAGTGAGTAAATTGGCCATTTTCATGCACTTTTAACCATTCCATAAATCTTGTGTTTTGGGCCCCTGGAAGCATGAAAATCACTTTAAACATGCTAATTTTAGCTCTAACACTGATGATCCACCTACAAATGTGAACTGACGTTCAAAAATAAAACATTTGAAAACGGACCATTTTCCACATTTCTGAAGCATGACGTAATGGGGGGGTGTTATCTCTTTTGTCGAAAATCAGCCGTTTTTGCTCGAACAATAAATGCCTCCAAATGGTATTTAATTAACTTCCCGAGCCCCTGGAAGCATGAAAATCACTTTAAACATGCTAATTTTAGCTCTAACACTGATGATCCACCTACAAATGTGAACTGACGTTCAAAAATAAAACATTTGAAATCGGACCATTTTCCACATTTCTGAAGCATGACGTAATGGGGGGGTGTTATCTCTTTTGTCGAAAATCAGCCGTTTTTGCTCGAACATTAAATGCCTCCAAATGGTATTTATTTCACTTCCCGAGCCCCTGGAAGCATGAAAATCACTTTAAACATGCTAATTTGAGCTCTAACACTGATGATCCACCTACAAATGTGAACTGACGTTCAAAAATAAAACATTTGAAAACGGACCATTTTCCACATTTCTGAAGCATGACGTAATGGGGGGGTGTTATCTCTTTTGTCGAAAATCAGCCGTTTTTGCTCGAACATTAAATGCCTCCAAATGGTATTTAATTAACTTCCCGGGGTGAAGAAACCCTTTTTGAGAACTCAGAGTGAGTAAATTGGCCATTTTCATGCACTTTTAACCATTCCATAAATCTTGTGTTTTGGGCCCCTGGAAGCATGAAAATCAATTTAAACATGCTAATTTTAGCTCTAACACTGATGATCCACCTACAAATGTGAACTGACGTTCAAAAATAAAACATTTGAAAACGGACCATTTTCCACATTTCTGAAGCATGACGTAATGGGGGGGTGTTATCTCTTTTGTCGAAAATCAGCCGTTTTTGCTCGAACATTAAATGCCTCCAAATGGTATTTAATTAACTTCCCGAGCCCCTGGAAGCATGAAAATCACTTTAAACATGCTAATTTTAGCTCTAACACTGATGATCCACCTACAAATGTGAACTGACGTTCAAAAATAAAACATTTGAAAATGGACCATTTTCCACATTTCTGAAGCATGACGTAATGGGGGGGTGTTATCTCTTTTGTCGAAAATCAGCCGTTTTTGCTCGAACATTAAATGCCTCCAAATGGTATTTATTTCACTTCCCGAGCCCCTGGAAGCATGAAAATCACTTTAAACATGCTAATTTTAGCTCTAACACTGATGATCCACCTACAAATGTGAACTGACGTTCAAAAATAAAACATTTGAAAACGGACCATTTTCCAAATTTCTGAAGCATGACGTAATGGGGGGGTGTTATCTCTTTTGTCGAAAATCAGCCGTTTTTGCTCGAACATTAAATGCCTCCAAATGGTATTTAATTAACTTCCCGGGGTGAAGAAACCCTTTTTGAGAACTCAGAGTGAGTAAATTGGCCATTTTCATGCACTTTTAACCATTCCATAAATCTTGTGTTTTGGGCCCCTGGAAGCATGAAAATCAATTTAAACATGCTAATTTTAGCTCTAACACTGATGATCCACCTACAAATGTGAACTGACGTTCAGAAATAAAACATTTGAAAACGGACCATTTTCCACATTTCTGAAGCATGACGTAATGGGGGGGTGTTATCTCTTTTGTCGAAAATCAGCCGTTTTTGCTCGAACATTAAATGCCTCCAAATGGTATTTATTTCACTTCGCGAGCCCCTGGAAGCATGAAAATCACTTTAAACATGCTAATTTTAGCTCTAACACTGATGATCCACCTACAAATGTGAACTGACGTTCAAAAATAAAACATTTTGAAAACGGACCATTTTCCACATTTCTGAAGCATGACGTAATGGGGGGGTGTTATCTCTTTTGTCGAAAATCAGCCGTTTTTGCTCGAACATTAAATGCCTGCAAATGGTATTTAATTAACTTCCCGAGCCCCTGGAAGCATGAAAATCACTTTAAACATGCTAATTTTAGCTCTAACACTGATGATCCACCTACAAATGTGAACTGACGTTCAAAAATAAAACATTTGAAAACGGACCATTTTCCACATTTCTGAAGCATGACGTAATGGGGGGGTGTTATCTCTTTTGTCGAAAATCAGCCGTTTTTGCTCGAACATTAAATGCCTCCAAATGGTATTTAATTAACTTCCCGAGCCCCTGGAAGCATGAAAATCACTTTAAACATGCTAATTTTAGCTCTAACACTGATGATCCACCTACAAATGTGAACTGACGTTCAAAAATAAAACATTTGAAAACGGACCATTTTCCACATTTCTGAAGCATGACGTAATGGGGGGGTGTTATCTCTTTTGTCGAAAATCAGCCGTTTTTGCTCGAACATTAAATGCCTCCAAATGGTATTTAATTAACTTCCCGAGCCCCTGGAAGCATGAAAATCACTTTAAACATGCTAATTTTAGCTGTAACACTGATGATCCACCTACAAATGTGAACTGACGTTCAAAAATAAAACATTTGAAAACGGACCATTTTCCACATTTCTGAAGCATGACGTAATGGGGCGTGTTATCTCTTTTGTCGAAAATCAGCCGTTTTTGCTCGAACATTAAATGCCTCCAAATGGTATTTAATTAACTTCCCGGGGTGAAGAAACCCTTTTTGAGAACTCAGAGTGAGTAAATTGGCCATTTTCATGCACTTTTAACCATTCCATAAATCTTGTGTTTTGGGCCCCTGGAAGCATGAAAATCACTTTAAACATGCTAATTTTAGCTCTAACACTGATGATCCACCTACAAATGTGAACTGACGTTCAAAAATAAAACATTTGAAAACGGACCATTTTCCACATTTCTGAAGCATGACGTAATGGGGGGGTGTTATCTCTTTTGTCGAAAATCAGCCGTTTTTGCTCGAACATTAAATGCCTCCAAATGGTATTTAATTAACTTCCCGAGCCCCTGGAAGCATGAAAATCACTTTAAACATGCTAATTTTAGCTCTAACACTGATGATCCACCTACAAATGTGAACTGACGTTCAAAAATAAAACATTTGAAAACGGACCATTTTCCACATTTCTGAAGCATGACGTAATGGGGGGGTGTTATCTCTTTTGTCGAAAATCAGCCGTTTTTGCTCGAACATTAAATGCCTCCAAATGGTATTTAATTAACTTCCCGAGCCCCTGGAAGCATGAAAATCACTTTAAACATGCTAATTTTAGCTGTAACACTGATGATCCACCTACAAATGTGAACTGACGTTCAAAAATAAAACATTTGAAAACGGACCATTTTCCACATTTCTGAAGCATGACGTAATGGGGCGTGTTATCTCTTTTGTCGAAAATCAGCCGTTTTTGCTCGAACATTAAATGCCTCCAAATGGTATTTAATTAACTTCCCGGGGTGAAGAAACCCTTTTTGAGAACTCAGAGTGAGTAAATTGGCCATTTTCATGCACTTTTAACCATTCCATAAATCTTGTGTTTTGGGCCCCTGGAAGCATGAAAATCACTTTAAACATGCTAATTTTAGCTCTAACACTGATGATCCACCTACAAATGTGAACTGACGTTCAAAAATAAAACATTTGAAAACGGACCATTTTCCACATTTCTGAAGCATGACGTAATGGGGGGTGTTATCTCTTTTGTCGAAAATCAGCCGTTTTTGCTCGAACATTAAATGCCTCCAAATGGTATTTAATTAACTTCCCGGGGTGAAGAAACCCTTTTTGAGAACTCAGAGTGAGTAAATTGGCCATTTTCATGCACTTTTAACCATTCCATAAATCTTGTGTTTTGGGCCCCTGGAAGCATGAAAATCACTTTAAACATGCTAATTTTAGCTCTAACACTGATGATCCACCTACAAATGTGAACTGACGTTCAAAAATAAAACATTTGAAAAAGGACCATTTTCCACATTTCTGAAGCATGACGTAATGGGGGGGTGTTATCTCTTTTGTCGAAGCCGTTTTTGCTCGAACATTAAATGCCTCCAAATGGTATTTAATTAACTTCCCGAGCCCCTGGAAGCATGAAAATCACTGTAAACATGCTAATTTTAGCTCTAACACTGATGATCCACCTACAAATGTGAACTGACGTTCAAAAATAAAACATTTGAAAAAGGACCATTTTCCACATTTCTGAAGCATGACGTAATGGGGGGGTGTTATCTCTTTTGTCGAAAATCAGCCGTTTTTGCTCGAACATTAAATGCCTCCAAATGGTATTTAATTAACTTCCCGAGCCCCTGGAAGCATGAAAATCACTTTAAACATGCTAATTTTAGCTCTAACACTGATGATCCACCTACAAATGTGAACTGACGTTCAAAAATAAAACATTTGAAAACGGACCATTTTCCACATTTCTGAAGCATGACGTAATGGGGGGGGTGTTATCTCTTTTGTCGAAAATCAGCCGTTTTTGCTCGAACATTAAATGCCTCCAAATGGTATTTAATTAACTTCCCGAGCCCCTGGAAGCATGAAAATCACTTTAAACATGCTAATTTTAGCTCTAACACTGATGATCCACCTACAAATGTGAACTGACGTTCAAAAATAAAACATTTGAAAACGGACCATTTTCCACATTTCTGAAGCATGACGTAATGGGGGGGTGTTATCTCTTTTGTCGAAAATCAGCCGTTTTTGCTCGAACATTAAATGCCTCCAAATGGTATTTAATTAAATTCCCGAGCCCCTGGAAGCATGAAAATCACTTTAAACATGCTAATTTTAGCTCTAACACTGATGATCCACCTACAAATGTGAACTGACGTTCAAAAATAAAACATTTGAAAACGGACCATTTTCCACATTTCTGAAGCATGACGTAATGGGGGGGTGTTATCTCTTTTGTCGAAAATCAGCCGTTTTTGCTCGAACATTAAATGCCTCCAAATGGTATTTAATTAACTTCCCGAGCCCCTGGAAGCATGAAAATCACTTTAAACATGCTAATTTTAGCTCTAACACTGATGATCCACCTACAAATGTGAACTGACGTTCAAAAATAAAACATTTGAAAAAGGACCATTTTCCACATTTCTGAAGCATGACGTAATGGGGGGGTGTTATCTCTTTTGTCGAAAATCAGCCGTTTTTGCTCGAACATTAAATGCCTCCAAATGGTATTTAATTAACTTCCCGAGCCCCTGGAAGCATGAAAATCACTTTAAACATGCTAATTTTAGCTCTAACACTGATGATCCACCTACAAATGTGAACTGACGTTCAAAAATAAAACATTTGAAAACGGACCATTTTCCACATTTCTGAAGCATGACGTAATGGGGGGGGGGGTGTTATCTCTTTTGTCGAAAATCAGCCGTTTTTGCTCGAACATTAAATGCCTCCAAATGGTATTTAATTAACTTCCCGAGCCCCTGGAAGCATGAAAATCACTTTAAACATGCTAATTTTAGCTCTAACACTGATGATCCACCTAAAAATGTGAACTGACGTTCAAAAATAAAACATTTGAAAACGGACCATTTTCCACATTTCTGAAGCATGACGTAATGGGGGGGGTGTTATCTCTTTTGTCGAAAATCAGCCGTTTTTGTTTGAACATTAAATGCCTCCAAATGGTATTTAATTAACTTCCAGAGCCCCTGGAAGCATGAAAATCACTTTAAACATGCTAATTTTAGCTCTAACACTGATGATCCACCTACAAATGTGAACTGACGTTCAAAAATAAAACATTTGAAAACGGACCATTTTCCACAATTCTGAAGCATGACGTAATGGGGGGGTGTTATCTCTTTTGTCGAAAATCAGCCGTTTTTGCTCGAACATTAAATGCCTCCAAATGGTATTTAATTAACTTCCCGAGCCCCTGGAAGCATGAAAATCACTTTAAACATGCTAATTTTAGCTCTAACACTGATGATCCACCTACAAATGTGAACTGACGTTCAAAAATAAAACATTTGAAAACGGACCATTTTCCACATTTCTGAAGCATGACGTAATGGGGGGGTGTTATCTCTTTTGTCGAAAATCAGCCGTTTTTGCTCGAACATTAAATGCCTCCAAATGGTATTTATTTCACTTCCCGAGCCCCTGGAAGCATGAAAATCACTTTAAACATGCTAATTTTAGCTCTAACACTGATGATCCACCTACAAATGTGAACTGACGTTCAAAAATAAAACATTTGAAAACGGACCATTTTCCACATTTCTGCAGCATGACGTAATGGGGGGGTGTTATCTCTTTTGTCGAAAATCAGCCATTTTTGCTCGAACATTAAATGCCTCCAAATGGTATTTAATTAACTTCCCGAGCCCCTGGAAGCATGAAAATCACTTTAAACATGCTAATTTTAGCTCTAACACTGATGATCCACCTACAAATGTGAACTGACGTTCAAAAATAAAACATTTGAAAACGGACCATTTTCCACATTTCTGAAGCATGACGTAATGGGGGGGTGTTATCTCTTTTGTCGAAAATCAGCCGTTTTTGCTCGAACATTAAATGCCTCCAAATGGTATTTATTTCACTTCCCGAGCCCCTGGAAGCATGAAAATCACTTTAAACATGCTAATTTTAGCTCTAACACTGATGATCCACCTACAAATGTGAACTGACGTTCAAAAATAAAACATTTGAAAACGGACCATTTTCCACATTTCTGAAGCATGACGTAATGGGGGGGTGTTATCTCTTTTGTCGAAAATCAGCCGTTTTTGCTCGAACATTAAATGCCTCCAAATGGTATTTAATTAACTTCCCGGGGTGAAGAAACCCTTTTTGAGAACTCAGAGTGAGTAAATTGGCCATTTTCATGCACTTTTAACCATTCCATAAATCTTGTGTTTTGGGCCCCTGGAAGCATGAAAATCACTTTAAACATGCTAATTTTAGCTCTAACACTGATGATCCACCTACAAATGTGAACTGACGTTCAAAAATAAAACATTTGAAAAAGGACCATTTTCCACATTTCTGAAGCATGACGTAATGGGGGGGTGTTATCTCTTTTGTCGAAAATCAGCCGCTTTGCTCGAACATTAAATGCCTCCAAATGGTATTTAATTAACTTCCCGAGCCCCTGGAAGCATGAAAATCACTTTAAACATGCTAATTTTAGCTCTAACACTGATGATCCACCTACAAATGTGAACTGACGTTCAAAAATAAAACATTTGAAAACGGACCATTTTCCACATTTCTGAAGCATGACGTAATGGGGGGGTGTTATCTCTTTTGTCGAAAATCAGCCGTTTTTGCTCGAACATTAAATGCCTCCAAATGGTATTTAATTAACTTCCCGGGGTGAAGAAACCCTTTTTGAGAACTCAGAGTGAGTAAATTGGCCATTTTCATGCACTTTTAACCATTCCATAAATCTTGTGTTTTGGGCCCCTGGAAGCATGAAAATCACTTTAAACATGCTAATTTTAGCTCTAACACTGATGATCCACCTACAAATGTGAACTGACGTTCAAAAACTAAAACATTTGAAAACGGACCATTTTCCACATTTCTGAAGCATGACGTAATGGGGGGGTGTTATCTCTTTTGTCGAAAATCAGCCATTTTTGCTCGAACATTAAATGCCTCCAAATGGTATTTAATTAACTTCCCGAGCCCCTGGAAGCATGAAAATCACTTTAAACATGCTAATTTTAGCTCTAACACTGATGATCCACCTACAAATGTGAACTGACGTTCAAAAATAAAACATTTGAAAACGGACCATTTTCCACATTTCTGAAGCATGACGTAATGGGGGGGTGTTATCTCTTTTGTCGAAAATCAGCCGTTTTTGTTTGAACATTAAATGCCTCCAAATGGTATTTAATTAACTTCCAGAGCCCCTGGAAGCATGAAAATCACTTTAAACATGCTAATGTTAGCTCTAACACTGATGATCCACCTACAAATGTGAACTGACGTTCAAAAATAAAACATTTGAAAACGGACCATTTTCCACATTTCTGAAGCATGACGTAATGGGGCGGTGTTATCTCTTTTGTCGAAAATCAGCCGTTTTTGCTCGAACATTAAATGCCTCCAAATGGTATTTAATTAACTTCCCGAGCCCCTGGAAGCATGAAAATCACTTTAAACATGCTAATTTTAGCTCTAACACTGATGATCCACCTACAAATGTGAACTGACGTTCAAAAATAAAACATTTGAAAACGGACCATTTTCCACATTTCTGAAGCATGACGTAATGGGGGGGTGTTATCTCTTTTGTCGAAAATCAGCCGTTTTTGCTCGAACATTAAATGCCTCCAAATGGTATTTAATTAACTTCCCGAGCCCCTGGAAGCATGAAAATCACTTTAAACATGCTAATTTTAGCTGTAACACTGATGATCCACCTACAAATGTGAACTGACGTTCAAAAATAAAACATTTGAAAACGGACCATTTTCCACATTTCTGAAGCATGACGTAATGGGGGGTGTTATCTCTTTTGTCGAAAATCAGCCGTTTTTGCTCGAACATTAAATGCCTCCAAATGGTATTTAATTAACTTCCCGGGGTGAAGAAACCCTTTTTGAGAACTCAGAGTGAGTAAATTGGCCATTTTCATGCACTTTTAACCATTCCATAAATCTTGTGTTTTGGGCCCCTGGAAGCATGAAAATCACTTTAAACATGCTAATTTTAGCTCTAACACTGATGATCCACCTACAAATGTGAACTGACGTTCAAAAATAAAACATTTGAAAACGGACCATTTTCCACATTTCTGAAGCATGACGTAATGGGGGGGTGTTATCTCTTTTGTCGAAAATCAGCCGTTTTTGCTCGAACATTAAATGCCTCCAAATGGTATTTAATTAACTTCCCGGGGTGAAGAAACCCTTTTTGAGAACTCAGAGTGAGTAAATTGGCCATTTTCATGCACTTTTAACCATTCCATACATCTTGTGTTTTGGGCCCCTGGAAGCATGAAAATCACTTTAAACATGCTAATTTTAGCTCTAACACTGATGATCCACCTACAAATGTGAACTGACGTTCAAAAATAAAACATTTGAAAAAGGACCATTTTCCACATTTCTGAAGCATGACGTAATGGGGGGGTGTTATCTCTTTTGTCGAAAATCAGCCGTTTTTGCTCGAACATTAAATGCCTCCAAATGGTATTTAATTAACTTCCCGAGCCCCTGGAAGCATGAAAATCACTTTAAACATGCTAATTTTAGCTCTAACACTGATGATCCACCTACAAATGTGAACTGACGTTCAAAAATAAAACATTTGAAAACGGACCATTTTCCACATTTCTGAAGCATGACGTAATGGGGGGGTGTTATCTCTTTTGTCGAAAATCAGCCGTTTTTGCTCGAACATTAAATGCCTCCAAATGGTATTTAATTAACTTCCCGAGCCCCTGGAAGCATGAAAATCACTTTAAACATGCTAATTTTAGCTCTAACACTGATGATCCACCTACAAATGTGAACTGACGTTCAAAAATAAAACATTTGAAAACAGACCATTTTCCACATTTCTGAAGCATGACGTAATGGGGGGGTGTTATCTCTTTTGTCGAAAATCAGCCGTTTTTGCTCGAACATTAAATGCCTCCAAATGGTATTTAATTAACTTCCCGAGCCCCTGGAAGCATGAAAATCACTTTAAACATGCTAATTTTAGCTCTAACACTGATGATCCACCTACAAATGTGAACTGACGTTCAAAAATAAAACATTTGAAAACGGACCATTTTCCACATTTCTGAAGCATGACGTAATGGGGGGGTGTTATCTCTTTTGTCGAAAATCAGCCGTTTTTGCTCGAACATTAAATGCCTCCAAATGGTATTTATTTCACTTCGCGAGCCCCTGGAAGCATGAAAATCACTTTAAACATGCTAATTTTAGCTCTAACACTGATGATCCACCTACAAATGTGAACTGACGTTCAAAAATAAAACATTTTGAAAACGGACCATTTTCCACATTTCTGAAGCATGACGTAATGGGGGGGTGTTATCTCTTTTGTCGAAAATCAGCCGTTTTTGCTCGAACATTAAATGCCTGCAAATGGTATTTAATTAACTTCCCGAGCCCCTGGAAGCATGAAAATCACTTTAAACATGCTAATTTTAGCTCTAACACTGATGATCCACCTACAAATGTGAACTGACGTTCAAAAATAAAACATTTGAAAACGGACCATTTTCCACATTTCTGAAGCATGACGTAATGGGGGGGTGTTATCTCTTTTGTCGAAAATCAGCCGTTTTTGCTCGAACATTAAATGCCTCCAAATGGTATTTAATTAACTTCCCGAGCCCCTGGAAGCATGAAAATCACTTTAAACATGCTAATTTTAGCTCTAACACTGATGATCCACCTACAAATGTGAACTGACGTTCAAAAATAAAGCATTTGAAAACGGACCATTTTCCACATTTCTGAAGCATGACGTAATGGGGGGGTGTTATCTCTTTTGTCGAAAATCAGCCGTTTTTGCTCGAACATTAAATGCCTCCAAATGGTATTTAATTAACTTCCCGAGCCCCTGGAAGCATGAAAATCACTTTAAACATGCTAATTTTAGCTGTAACACTGATGATCCACCTACAAATGTGAACTGACGTTCAAAAATAAAACATTTGAAAACGGACCATTTTCCACATTTCTGAAGCATGATGTAATGGGGGGTGTTATCTCTTTTGTCGAAAATCAGCCGTTTTTGCTCGAACATTAAATGCCTCCAAATGGTATTTAATTAACTTCCCGGGGTGAAGAAACCCTTTTTGAGAACTCAGAGTGAGTAAATTGGCCATTTTCATGCACTTTTAACCATTCCATAAATCTTGTGTTTTGGGCCCCTGGAAGCATGAAAATCACTTTAAACATGCTAATTTTAGCTCTAACACTGATGATCCACCTACAAATGTGAACTGACGTTCAAAAATAAAACATTTGAAAACGGACCATTTTCCACATTTCTGAAGCATGACGTAATGGGGGGGTGTTATCTCTTTTGTCGAAAATCAGCCGTTTTTGCTCGAACATTAAATGCCTCCAAATGGTATTTAATTAACTTCCCGGGGTGAAGAAACCCTTTTTGAGAACTCAGAGTGAGTAAATTGGCCATTTTCATGCACTTTTAACCATTCCATAAATCTTGTGTTTTGGGCCCCTGGAAGCATGAAAATCACTTTAAACATGCTAATTTTAGCTCTAACACTGATGATCCACCTACAAATGTGAACTGACGTTCAAAAATAAAACATTTGAAAAAGGACCATTTTCCACATTTCTGAAGCATGACGTAATGGGGGGTGTTATCTCTTTTGTCGAAGCCGTTTTTGCTCGAACATTAAATGCCTCCAAATGGTATTTAATTAACTTCCCGAGCCCCTGGAAGCATGAAAATCACTTTAAACATGAAAATCACTTTAAACATGCTAATTTTAGCTCTAACACTGATGATCCACCTACAAATGTGAACTGACGTTCAAAAATAAAACATTTGAAAAAGGACCATTTTCCACATTTCTGAAGCATGACGTAATGGGGGGGTGTTATCTCTTTTGTCGAAAATCAGCCGTTTTTGCTCGAACATTAAATGCCTCCAAATGGTATTTAATTAACTTCCCGAGCCCCTGGAAGCATGAAAATCACTTTAAACATGCTAATTTTAGCTCTAACACTGATGATCCACCTACAAATGTGAACTGACGTTCAAAAATAAAACATTTGAAAACGGACCATTTTCCACATTTCTGAAGCATGACGTAATGGGGGGGGGGTGTTATCTCTTTTGTCGAAAATCAGCCGTTTTTGCTCGAACATTAAATGCCTCCAAATGGTATTTAATTAACTTCCCGAGCCCCTGGAAGCATGAAAATCACTTTAAACATGCTAATTTTAGCTCTAACACTGATGATCCACCTACAAATGTGAACTGACGTTCAAAAACAAAACATTTGAAAACGGACCATTTTCCACATTTCTGAAGCATGACGTAATGGGGGGGTGTTATCTCTTTTGTCGAAAATCAGCCGTTTTTGCTCGAACATTAAATGCCTCCAAATGGTATTTAATTAACTTCCCGAGCCCCTGGAAGCATGAAAATCACTTTAAACATGCTAATTTTAGCTCTAACACTGATGATCCACCTACAAATGTGAACTGACGTTCAAAAATAAAACATTTGAAAACGGACCATTTTCCACATTTCTGAAGCATGACGTAATGGGGGGGTGTTATCTCTTTTGTCGAAAATCAGCCGTTTTTGCTCGAACATTAAATGCCTCCAAATGGTATTTATTTCACTTCCCGGGGTGAAGAAACCCTTTTTGAGAACTCAGAGTGAGTAAATTGGCCATTTTCATGCACTTTTAACCATTCCATAAATCTTGTGTTTTGGGCCCCTGGAAGCATGAAAATCACTTTAAACATGCTAATTTTAGCTCTAACACTGATGATCCACCTACAAATGTGAACTGACGTTCAAAAATAAAACATTTGAAAACGGACCATTTTCCACATTTCTGAAGCATGACGTAATGGGGGGGTGTTATCTCTTTTGTCGAAAATCAGCCGTTTTTGCTCGAACAATAAATGCCTCCAAATGGTATTTAATTAACTTCCCGAGCCCCTGGAAGCATGAAAATCACTTTAAACATGCTAATTTTAGCTCTAACACTGATGATCCACCTACAAATGTGAACTGACGTTCAAAAATAAAACATTTGAAATCGGACCATTTTCCACATTTCTGAAGCATGACGTAATGGGGGGGTGTTATCTCTTTTGTCGAAAATCAGCCGTTTTTGCTCGAACATTAAATGCCTCCAAATGGTATTTATTTCACTTCCCGAGCCCCTGGAAGCATGAAAATCACTTTAAACATGCTAATTTGAGCTCTAACACTGATGATCCACCTACAAATGTGAACTGACGTTCAAAAATAAAACATTTGAAAACGGACCATTTTCCACATTTCTGAAGCATGACGTAATGGGGGGGTGTTATCTCTTTTGTCGAAAATCAGCCGTTTTTGCTCGAACATTAAATGCCTCCAAATGGTATTTAATTAACTTCCCGGGGTGAAGAAACCCTTTTTGAGAACTCAGAGTGAGTAAATTGGCCATTTTCATGCACTTTTAACCATTCCATAAATCTTGTGTTTTGGGCCCCTGGAAGCATGAAAATCAATTTAAACATGCTAATTTTAGCTCTAACACTGATGATCCACCTACAAATGTGAACTGACGTTCAAAAATAAAACATTTGAAAACGGACCATTTTCCACATTTCTGAAGCATGACGTAATGGGGGGGTGTTATCTCTTTTGTCGAAAATCAGCCGTTTTTGCTCGAACATTAAATGCCTCCAAATGGTATTTATTTCACTTCCCGAGCCCCTGGAAGCATGAAAATCACTTTAAACATGCTAATTTTAGCTCTAACACTGATGATCCACCTACAAATGTGAACTGACGTTCAAAAATAAAACATTTGAAAACAGACCATTTTCCACATTTCTGAAGCATGACGTAATGGGGGGGTGTTATCTCTTTTGTCGAAAATCAGCCGTTTTTGCTCGAACATTAAATGCCTCCAAATGGTATTTAATTAACTTCCCGAGCCCCTGGAAGCATGAAAATCACTTTAAACATGCTAATTTTAGCTCTAACACTGATGATCCACCTACAAATGTGAACTGACGTTCAAAAATAAAACATTTGAAAATGGACCATTTTCCACATTTCTGAAGCATGACGTAATGGGGGGTGTTATCTCTTTTGTCGAAAATCAGCCGTTTTTGCTCGAACATTAAATGTCTCCAAATGGTATTTATTTCACTTCCCGAGCCCCTGGAAGCATGAAAATCACTTTAAACATGCTAATTTTAGCTCTAACACTGATGATCCACCTACAAATGTGAACTGACGTTCAAAAATAAAACATTTGAAAACGGACCATTTTCCACATTTCTGAAGCATGACGTAATGGGGGGGTGTTATCTCTTTTGTCGAAAATCAGCCGTTTTTGCTCGAACATTAAATGCCTCCAAATGGTATTTAATTAACTTCCCGGGGTGAAGAAACCCTTTTTGAGAACTCAGAGTGAGTAAATTGGCCATTTTCATGCACTTTTAACCATTCCATAAATCTTGTGTTTTGGGCCCCTGGAAGCATGAAAATCAATTTAAACATGCTAATTTCAGCTCTAACACTGATGATCCACCTACAAATGTGAACTGACGTTCAGAAATAAAACATTTGAAAACGGACCATTTTCCACATTTCTGAAGCATGACGTAATGGGGGGGTGTTATCTCTTTTGTCGAAAATCAGCCGTTTTTGCTCGAACATTAAATGCCTCCAAATGGTATTTATTTCACTTCGCGAGCCCCTGGAAGCATGAAAATCACTTTAAACATGCTAATTTTAGCTCTAACACTGATGATCCACCTACAAATGTGAACTGACGTTCAAAAATAAAACATTTTGAAAACGGACCATTTTCTACATTTCTGAAGCATGACGTAATGGGGGGGTGTTATCTCTTTTGTCGAAAATCAGCCGTTTTTGCTCGAACATTAAATGCCTGCAAATGGTATTTAATTAACTTCCCGAGCCCCTGGAAGCATGAAAATCACTTTAAACATGCTAATTTTAGCTCTAACACTGATGATCCACCTACAAATGTGAACTGACGTTCAAAAATAAAACATTTGAAAACGGACCATTTTCCACATTTCTGAAGCATGACGTAATGGGGGGGTGTTATCTCTTTTGTCGAAAATCAGCCGTTTTTGCTCGAACATTAAATGCCTCCAAATGGTATTTAATTAACTTCCCGAGCCCCTGGAAGCATGAAAATCACTTTAAACATGCTAATTTTAGCTCTAACACTGATGATCCACCTACAAATGTGAACTGACGTTCAAAAATAAAACATTTGAAAACGGACCATTTTCCACATTTCTGAAGCATGACGTAATGGGGGGGTGTTATCTCTTTTGTCGAAAATCAGCCGTTTTTGCTCGAACATTAAATGCCTCCAAATGGTATTTAATTAACTTCCCGAGCCCCTGGAAGCATGAAAATCACTTTAAACATGCTAATTTTAGCTGTAACACTGATGATCCACCTACAAATGTGAACTGACGTTCAAAAATAAAACATTTGAAAACGGACCATTTTCCACATTTCTGAAGCATGACGTAATGGGGGGTGTTATCTCTTTTGTCGAAAATCAGCCGTTTTTGCTCGAACATTAAATGCCTCCAAATGGTATTTAATTAACTTCCCGGGGTGAAGAAACCCTTTTTGAGAACTCAGAGTGAGTAAATTGTCCATTTTCATGCACTTTTAACCATTCCATAAATCTTGGGTTTTGGGCCCCTGGAAGCATGAAAATCACTTTAAACATGCTAATTTTAGCTCTAACACTGATGATCCACCTACAAATGTGAACTGACGTTCAAAAATAAAACATTTGAAAACGGACCATTTTCCACATTTCTGAAGCATGACGTAATGGGGGGGTGTTATCTCTTTTGTCGAAAATCAGCCGTTTTTGCTCGAACATTAAATGCCTCCAAATGGTATTTAATTAACTTCCCGGGGTGAAGAAACCCTTTTTGAGAACTCAGAGTGAGTAAATTGGCCATTTTCATGCACTTTTAACCATTCCATAAATCTTGTGTTTTGGGCCCCTGGAAGCATGAAAATCACTTTAAACATGCTAATTTTAGCTCTAACACTGATGATCCACCTACAAATGTGAACTGACGTTCAAAAATAAAACATTTGAAAAAGGACCATTTTCCACATTTCTGAAGCATGACGTAATGGGGGGGTGTTATCTCTTTTGTCGAAGCCGTTTTTGCTCGAACATTAAATGCCTCCAAATGGTATTTAATTAACTTCCCGAGCCCCTGGAAGCATGAAAATCACTTTAAACATGCAAATTTTAGCTCTAACACTGATGATCCACCTACAAATGTGAACTGACGTTCAAAAATAAAACATTTGAAAACGGACCATTTTCCACATTTCTGAAGCATGACGTAATGGGGGGGTGTTATCTCTTTTGTCGAAAATCAGCCGTTTTTGCTCGAACATTAAATGCCTCCAAATGGTATTTAATTAACTTCCCGAGCCCCTGGAAGCATGAAAATCACTTTAAACATGCTAATTTTAGCTGTAACACTGATGATCCACCTACAAATGTGAACTGACGTTCAAAAATAAAACATTTGAAAACGGACCATTTTCCACATTTCTGAAGCATGACGTAATGGGGGGTGTTATCTCTTTTGTCGAAAATCAGCCGTTTTTGCTCGAACATTAAATGCCTCCAAATGGTATTTAATTAACTTCCCGGGGTGAAGAAACCCTTTTTGAGAACTCAGAGTGAGTAAATTGTCCATTTTCATGCACTTTTAACCATTCCATAAATCTTGGGTTTTGGGCCCCTGGAAGCATGAAAATCACTTTAAACATGCTAATTTTAGCTCTAACACTGATGATCCACCTACAAATGTGAACTGACGTTCAAAAATAAAACATTTGAAAACGGACCATTTTCCACATTTCTGAAGCATGACGTAATGGGGGGGTGTTATCTCTTTTGTCGAAAATCAGCCGTTTTTGCTCGAACATTAAATGCCTCCAAATGGTATTTAATTAACTTCCCGGGGTGAAGAAACCCTTTTTGAGAACTCAGAGTGAGTAAATTGGCCATTTTCATGCACTTTTAACCATTCCATAAATCTTGTGTTTTGGGCCCCTGGAAGCATGAAAATCACTTTAAACATGCTAATTTTAGCTCTAACACTGATGATCCACCTACAAATGTGAACTGACGTTCAAAAATAAAACATTTGAAAAAGGACCATTTTCCACATTTCTGAAGCATGACGTAATGGGGGGGTGTTATCTCTTTTGTCGAAGCCGTTTTTGCTCGAACATTAAATGCCTCCAAATGGTATTTAATTAACTTCCCGAGCCCCTGGAAGCATGAAAATCACTTTAAACATGCAAATTTTAGCTCTAACACTGATGATCCACCTACAAATGTGAACTGACGTTCAAAAATAAAACATTTGAAAAAGGACCATTTTCCACATTTCTGAAGCATGACGTAATGGGGGGGTGTTATCTCTTTTGTCGAAAATCAGCCGTTTTTGCTCGAACATTAAATGCCTCCAAATGGTATTTAATTAACTTCCCGAGCCCCTGGAAGCATGAAAATCACTTTAAACATGCTAATTTTAGCTCTAACACTGATGATCCACCTACAAATGTGAACTGACGTTCAAAAATAAAACATTTGAAAACGGACCATTTTCCACATTTCTGAAGCATGACGTAATGGGGGGGGTGTTATCTCTTTTGTCGAAAATCAGCCGTTTTTGCTCGAACATTAAATGCCTCCAAATGGTATTTAATTAACTTCCCGAGCCCCTGGAAGCATGAAAATCACTTTAAACATGCTAATTTTAGCTCTAACACTGATGATCCACCTGCAAATGTGAACTGACGTTCAAAAATAAAACATTTGAAAACGGACCATTTTCCACATTTCTGAAGCATGACGTAATGGGGGGGTGTTATCTCTTTTGTCGAAAATCAGCCGTTTTTGCTCGAACATTAAATGCCTCCAAATGGTATTTAATTAACTTCCCGAGCCCCTGGAAGCATGAAAATCACTTTAAACATGCTAATTTTAGCTCTAACACTGATGATCCACCTACAAATGTGAACTGACGTTCAAAAATAAAACATTTGAAAACGGACCATTTTCCACATTTCTGAAGCATGACGTAATGGGGGGGTGTTATCTCTTTTGTCGAAAATCAGCCGTTTTTGCTCGAACATTAAATGCCTCCAAATGGTATTTAATTAACTTCCCGAGCCCCTGGAAGCATGAAAATCACTTTAAACATGCTAATTTTAGCTCTAACACTGATGATCCACCTACAAATGTGAACTGACGTTCAAAAATAAAACATTTGAAAAAGGACCATTTTCCACATTTCTGAAGCATGACGTAATGGGGGGGTGTTATCTCTTTTGTCGAAAATCAGCCGTTTTTGCTCGAACATTAAATGCCTCCAAATGGTATTTAATTAACTTCCCGAGCCCCTGGAAGCATGAAAATCACTTTAAACATGCTAATTTTAGCTCTAACACTGATGATCCACCTACAAATGTGAACTGACGTTCAAAAATAAAACATTTGAAAACGGACCATTTTCCACATTTCTGAAGCATGACGTAATGGGGGGGGGGTGTTATCTCTTTTGTCGAAAATCAGCCGTTTTTGCTCGAACATTAAATGCCTCCAAATGGTATTTAATTAACTTCCCGAGCCCCTGGAAGCATGAAAATCACTTTAAACATGCTAATTTTAGCTCTAACACTGATGATCCACCTACAAATGTGAACTGACGTTCAAAAATAAAACATTTGAAAACGGACCATTTTCCACATTTCTGAAGCATGACGTAATGGGGGGGTGTTATCTCTTTTGTCGAAAATCAGCCATTTTTGCTCGAACATTAAATGCCTCCAAATGGTATTTAATTAACTTCCCGAGCCCCTGGAAGCATGAAAATCACTTTAAACATGCTAATTTTAGCTCTAACACTGATGATCCACCTACAAATGTGAACTGACGCTCAAAAATAAAACATTTGAAAACGGACCATTTTCCACATTTCTGAAGCATGACGTAATGGGGGGGGTGTTATCTCTTTTGTCGAAAATCAGCCGTTTTTGTTTGAACATTAAATGCCTCCAAATGGTATTTAATTAACTTCCAGAGCCCCTGGAAGCATGAAAATCACTTTAAACATGCTAATTTTAGCTCTAACACTGATGATCCACCTACAAATGTGAACTGACGTTCAAAAATAAAACATTTGAAAACGGACCATTTTCCACAATTCTGAAGCATGACGTAATGGGGGGGTGTTATCTCTTTTGTCGAAAATCAGCCGTTTTTGCTCGAACATTAAATGCCTCCAAATGGTATTTAATTAACTTCCCGAGCCCCTGGAAGCATGAAAATCACTTTAAACATGCTAATTTTAGCTCTAACACTGATGATCCACCTACAAATGTGAACGGACGTTCAAAAATAAAACATTTGAAAACGGACCATTTTCCACATTTCTGAAGCATGACGTAATGGGGGGGTGTTATCTCTTTTGTCGAAAATCAGCCGTTTTTGCTCGAACATTAAATGCCTCCAAATGGTATTTATTTCACTTCCTGAGCCCCTGGAAGCATGAAAATCACTTTAAACATGCTAATTTTAGCTCTAACACTGATGATCCACCTACAAATGTGAACTGACGTTCAAAAATAAAACATTTGAAAACGGACCATTTTCCACATTTCTGCAGCATGACGTAATGGGGGGGTGTTATCTCTTTTGTCGAAAATCAGCCATTTTTGCTCGAACATTAAATGCCTCCAAATGGTATTTAATTAACTTCCCGAGCCCCTGGAAGCATGAAAATCACTTTAAACATGCTAATTTTAGCTCTAACACTGATGATCCACCTACAAATGTGAACTGACGTTCAAAAATAAAACATTTGAAAACGGACCATTTTCCACATTTCTGAAGCATGACGTAATGGGGGGGTGTTATCTCTTTTGTCGAAAATCAGCCGTTTTTGCTCGAACATTAAATGCCTCCAAATGGTATTTAATTAACTTCCCGGGGTGAAGAAACCCTTTTTGAGAACTCAGAGTGAGTAAATTGGCCATTTTCATGCACTTTTAACCATTCCATAAATCTTGTGTTTTGGGCCCCTGGAAGCATGAAAATCACTTTAAACATGCTAATTTTAGCTCTAACACTGATGATCCACCTACAAATGTGAACTGACGTTCAAAAATAAAACATTTGAAAACGGACCATTTTCCACATTTCTGAAGCATGACGTAATGGGGGGGTGTTATCTCTTTTGTCGAAAATCAGCCGTTTTTGCTCGAACATTAAATGCCTCCAAATGGTATTTAATTAACTTCCCGAGCCCCTGGAAGCATGAAAATCACTTTAAACATGCTAATTTTAGCTCTAACACTGATGATCCACCTACAAATGTGAACTGACGTTCAAAAATAAAACATTTGAAAACGGACCATTTTCCACATTTCTGAAGCATGACGTAATGGGGGGGTGTTATCTCTTTTGTCGAAAATCAGCCGTTTTTGCTCGAACATTAAATGCCTCCAAATGGTATTTAATTAACTTCCCGAGCCCCTGGAAGCATGAAAATCACTTTAAACATGCTAATTTTAGCTCTAACACTGATGATCCACCTACAAATGTGAACTGACGTTCAAAAATAAAACATTTGAAAACGGACCATTTTCCACATTTCTGAAGCATGACGTAATGGGGGGGTGTTATCTCTTTTGTCGAAAATCAGCCGTTTTTGCTCGAACATTAAATGCCTCCAAATGGTATTTAATTAACTTCCCGAGCCCCTGGAAGCATGAAAATCACTTTAAACATGCTAATTTTAGCTCTAACACTGATGATCCACCTACAAATGTGAACTGACGTTCAAAAATAAAACATTTGAAAATGGACCATTTTCCACATTTCTGAAGCATGACGTAATGGGGGGGTGTTATCTCTTTTGTCGAAAATCAGCCGTTTTTGCTCGAACATTAAATGCCTCCAAATGGTATTTATTTCACTTCCCGAGCCCCTGGAAGCATGAAAATCACTTTAAACATGCTAATTTTAGCTCTAACACTGATGATCCACCTACAAATGTGAACTGACGTTCAAAAATAAAACATTTGAAAACGGACCATTTTCCACATTTCTGAAGCATGACGTAATGGGGGGGTGTTATCTCTTTTGTCGAAAATCAGCCGTTTTTGCTCGAACATTAAATGCCTCCAAATGGTATTTAATTAACTTCCCGGGGTGAAGAAACTCTTTTTGAGAACTCAGAGTGAGTAAATTGGCCATTTTCATGCACTTTTAACCATTCCATAAATCTTGTGTTTTGGGCCCCTGGAAGCATGAAAATCAATTTAAACATGCTAATTTTAGATCTAACACTGATGATCCACCTACAAATGTGAACTGACGTTCAAAAATAAAACATTTGAAAACGGACCATTTTCCACATTTCTGAAGCATGACGTAATGGGGGGGTGTTATCTCTTTTGTCGAAAATCAGCCGTTTTTGCTCGAACATTAAATGCCTCCAAATGGTATTTATTTCACTTCCCGAGCCCCTGGAAGCATGAAAATCACTTTAAACATGCTAATTTTAGCTCTAACACTGATGATCCACCTACAAATGTGAACTGACGTTCAAAAATAAAACATTTGAAAACGGACCATTTTCCACATTTCTGAAGCATGACGTAATGGGGGGGTGTTATCTCTTTTGTCGAAAATCAGCCGTTTTTGCTCGAACATTAAATGCCTCCAAATGGTATTTAATTAACTTCCCGAGCCCCTGGAAGCATGAAAATCACTTTAAACATGCTAATTTTAGCTCTAACACTGATGATCCACCTACAAATGTGAACTGACGTTCAAAAATAAAACATTTGAAAACAGACCATTTTCCACATTTCTGAAGCATGACGTAATGGGGGGGTGTTATCTCTTTTGTCGAAAATCAGCCGTTTTTGCTCGAACATTAAATGCCTCCAAATGGTATTTAATTAACTTCCCGGGGTGAAGAAACCCTTTTTGAGAACTCAGAGTGAGTAAATTGGCCATTTTCATGCACTTTTAACCATTCCATAAATCTTGTGTTTTGGGCCCCTGGAAGCATGAAAATCAATTTAAACATGCTAATTTTAGCTCTAACACTGATGATCCACCTACAAATGTGAACTGACGTTCAAAAATAAAACATTTGAAAACGGACCATTTTCCACATTTCTGAAGCATGACGTAATGGGGGGGTGTTATCTCTTTTGTCGAAAATCAGCCGTTTTTGCTCGAACATTAAATGCCTCCAAATGGTATTTATTTCACTTCCCGGGGTGAAGAAACCCTTTTTGAGAACTCAGAGTGAGTAAATTGGCCATTTTCATGCACTTTTAACCATTCCATAAATCTTGTGTTTTGGGCCCCTGGAAGCATGAAAATCACTTTAAACATGCTAATTTTAGCTCTAACACTGATGATCCACCTACAAATGTGAACTGACGTTCAAAAATAAAACATTTGAAAACGGACCATTTTCCACATTTCTGAAGCATGACGTAATGGGGGGGTGTTATCTCTTTTGTCGAAAATCAGCCGTTTTTGCTCGAACATTAAATGCCTCCAAATGGTATTTAATTAACTTCCCGGGGTGAAGAAACCCTTTTTGAGAACTCAGAGTGAGTAAATTGGCCATTTTCATGCACTTTTAACCATTCCATAAATCTTGTGTTTTGGGCCCCTGGAAGCATGAAAATCACTTTAAACATGCTAATTTTAGCTCTAACACTGATGATCCACCTACAAATGTGAACTGACGTTCAAAAATAAAACATTTGAAAACGGACCATTTTCCACATTTCTGAAGCATGACGTAATGGGGGGGTGTTATCTCTTTTGTCGAAAATCAGCCATTTTTGCTCGAACATTAAATGCCTCCAAATGGTATTTAATTAACTTCCCGAGCCCCTGGAAGCATGAAAATCACTTTAAACATGCTAATTTTAGCTCTAACACTGATGATCCACCTACAAATGTGAACTGACGTTCAAAAATAAAACATTTGAAAACGGACCATTTTCCACATTTCTGAAGCATGACGTAATGGGGGGTTGTTATCTCTTTTGTCGAAAATCAGCCGTTTTTGCTCGAACATTAAATGCCTCCAAATGGTATTTAATTAACTTCCCGTGGTGAAGAAACCCTTTTTGAGTACTCAGAGTGAGTAAATTGGCCATTTTCATGCACTTTTAACCATTCCATAAATCTTGTGTTTTGGGCCCATGGAAGCATGAAAATCACTTTAAACATGCTAATTTTAGCTCTAACACTGATGATCCACCTACAAATGTGAACTGACGTTCAAAAATAAAACATTTGAAAACGGACCATTTTCCACATTTCTGAAGCATGACGTAATGGGGGGGTGTTATCTCTTTTGTCGAAAATCAGCCGTTTTTGCTCGAACATTAAATGCCTCCAAATGGTATTTAATTAACTTCCCGAGCCCCTGGAAGCATGAAAATCACTTTAAACATGCTAATTTTAGCTCTAACACTGATGATCCACCTACAAATGTGAACTGACGTTCAAAAATAAAACATTTGAAAACGGACCATTTTCCACATTTCTGAAGCATGACGTAATGGGGGGGTGTTATCTCTTTTGTCGAAAATCAGCCGTTTTTGCTCGAACATTAAATGCCTCCAAATGGTATTTAATTAACTTCCCGAGCCCCTGGAAGCATGAAAATCACTTTAAACATGCTAATTTTAGCTGTAACACTGATGATCCACCTACAAATGTTAACTGACGTTCAAAAATAAAACATTTGAAAACGGACCATTTTCCACATTTCTGAAGCATGACGTAATGGGGGGTGTTATCTCTTTTGTCGAAAATCAGCCGTTTTTGCTCGAACATTAAATGCCTCCAAATGGTATTTAATTAACTTCCCGGGGTGAAGAAACCCTTTTTGAGAACTCAGAGTGAGTAAATTGGCCATTTTCATGCACTTTTAACCATTCCATAAATCTTGTGTTTTGGGCCCCTGGAAGCATGAAAATCACTTTAAACATGCTAATTTTAGCTCTAACACTGATGATCCACCTACAAATGTGAACTGACGTTCAAAAATAAAACATTTGAAAACGGACCATTTTCCACATTTCTGAAGCATGACGTAATGGGGGGGTGTTATCTCTTTTGTCGAAAATCAGCCATTTTTGCTCGAACATTAAATGCCTCCAAATGGTATTTAATTAACTTCCCGAGCCCCTGGAAGCATGAAAATCACTTTAAACATGCTAATTTTAGCTCTAACACTGATGATCCACCTACAAATGTGAACTGACGCTCAAAAATAAAACATTTGAAAACGGACCATTTTCCACATTTCTGAAGCATGACGTAATGGGGGGGGTGTTATCTCTTTTGTCGAAAATCAGCCGTTTTTGTTTGAACATTAAATGCCTCCAAATGGTATTTAATTAACTTCCAGAGCCCCTGGAAGCATGAAAATCACTTTAAACATGCTAATTTTAGCTCTAACACTGATGATCCACCTACAAATGTGAACTGACGTTCAAAAATAAAACATTTGAAAACGGACCATTTTCCACAATTCTGAAGCATGACGTAATGGGGGGGTGTTATCTCTTTTGTCGAAAATCAGCCGTTTTTGCTCGAACATTAAATGCCTCCAAATGGTATTTATTTCACTTCCCGAGCCCCTGGAAGCATGAAAATCACTTTAAACATGCTAATTTTAGCTCTAACACTGATGATCCACCTACAAATGTGAACTGACGTTCAAAAATAAAACATTTGAAAACTGACCATTTTCCACATTTCTGCAGCATGACGTAATGGGGGGGTGTTATCTCTTTTGTCGAAAATCAGCCATTTTTGCTCGAACATTAAATGCCTCCAAATGGTATTTAATTAACTTCCCGAGCCCCTGGAAGCATGAAAATCACTTTAAACATGCTAATTTTAGCTCTAACACTGATGATCCACCTACAAATGTGAACTGACGTTCAAAAATAAAACATTTGAAAACGGACCATTTTCCACATTTCTGAAGCATGACGTAATGGGGGGGTGTTATCTCTTTTGTCGAAAATCAGCCGTTTTTGCTCGAACATTAAATGCCTCCAAATGGTATTTAATTAACTTCCCGGGGTGAAGAAACCCTTTTTGAGAACTCAGAGTGAGTAAATTGGCCATTTTCATGCACTTTTAATCATTCCATAAATCTTGTGTTTTGGGCCCCTGGAAGCATGAAAATCACTTTAAACATGCTAATTTTAGCTCTAACACTGATGATCCACCTACAAATGTGAACTGACGTTCAAAAATAAAACATTTGAAAACGGACCATTTTCCACATTTCTGAAGCATGACGTAATGGGGGGGTGTTATCTCTTTTGTCGAAAATCAGCCGTTTTTGCTCGAACATTAAATGCCTCCAAATGGTATTTAATTAACTTCCCGAGCCCCTGGAAGCATGAAAATCACTTTAAACATGCTAATTTTAGCTCTAACACTGATGATCCACCTACAAATGTGAACTGACGTTCAAAAATAAAACATTTGAAAACGGACCATTTTCCACATTTCTGAAGCATGACGTAATGGGGGGGTGTTATCTCTTTTGTCGAAAATCAGCCGTTTTTGCTCGAACATTAAATGCCTCCAAATGCTATTTAATTAACTTCCCGAGCCCCTGGAAGCATGAAAATCACTTTAAACATGCTAATTTTAGCTCTAACACTGATGATCCACCTACAAATGTGAACTGACGTTCAAAAATAAAACATTTGAAAATGGACCATTTTCCACATTTCTGAAGCATGACGTAATGGGGGGGTGTTATCTCTTTTGTCGAAAATCAGCCGTTTTTGCTCGAACATTAAATGCCTCCAAATGGTATTTATTTCACTTCCCGAGCCCCTGGAAGCATGAAAATCACTTTAAACATGCTAATTTTAGCTCTAACACTGATGATCCACCTACAAATGTGAACTGACGTTCAAAAATAAAACATTTGAAAACGGACCATTTTCCACATTTCTGAAGCATGACGTAATGGGGGGGTGTTATCTCTTTTGTCGAAAATCAGCCGTTTTTGCTCGAACATTAAATGCCTCCAAATGGTATTTAATTAACTTCCCGGGGTGAAGAAACCCTTTTTGAGAACTCAGAGTGAGTAAATTGGCCATTTTCATGCACTTTTAACCATTCCATAAATCTTGTGTTTTGGGCCCCTGGAAGCATGAAAATCAATTTAGACATGCTAATTTTAGATCTAACACTGATGATCCACCTACAAATGTGAACTGACGTTCAAAAATAAAACATTTGAAAACGGACCATTTTCCACATTTCTGAAGCATGACGTAATGGGGGGGTGTTATCTCTTTTGTCGAAAATCAGCCGTTTTTGCTCGAACATTAAATGCCTCCAAATGGTATTTATTTCACTTCCCGAGCCCCTGGAAGCATGAAAATCACTTTAAACATGCTAATTTTAGCTCTAACACTGATGATCCACCTACAAATGTGAACTGACGTTCAAAAATAAAACATTTGAAAACGGACCATTTTCCACATTTCTGAAGCATGACGTAATGGGGGGGTGTTATCTCTTTTGTCGAAAATCAGCCGTTTTTGCTCGAACATTAAATGCCTCCAAATGGTATTTAATTAACTTCCCGAGCCCCTGGAAGCATGAAAATCACTTTAAACATGCTAATTTTAGCTCTAACACTGATGATCCACCTACAAATGTGAACTGACGTTCAAAAATAAAACATTTGAAAACAGACCATTTTCCACATTTCTGAAGCATGACGTAATGGGGGGGTGTTATCTCTTTTGACGAAAATCAGCCGTTTTTGCTCGAACATTAAATGCCTCCAAATGGTATTTAATTAACTTCCCGGGGTGAAGAAACCCTTTTTGAGAACTCGGAGTGAGTACATTGGCCATTTTCATGCACTTTTAACCATTCCATAAATCTTGTGTTTTGGGCCCCTGGAAGCATGAAAATCAATTTAAACATGCTAATTTTAGCTCTAACACTGATGATCCACCTACAAATGTGAACTGACGTTCAAAAATAAAACATTTGAAAACGGACCATTTTCCACATTTCTGAAGCATGACGTAATGGGGGGTGTTATCTCTTTTGTCGAAAATCAGCCGTTTTTGCTCGAACATTAAATGCCTCCAAATGGTATTTATTTCACTTCCCGAGCCCCTGGAAGCATGAAAATCACTTTAAACATGCTAATTTTAGCTCTAACACTGATGATCCACCTACAAATGTGAACTGACGTTCAAAAATAAAACATTTGAAAACGGACCATTTTCCACATTTCTGAAGCATGACGTAATGGGGGGGTGTTATCTCTTTTGTCGAAAATCAGCCGTTTTTGCTCGAACATTAAATGCCTCCAAATGGTATTTAATTAACTTCCCGGGGTGAAGAAACCCTTTTTGAGAACTCAGAGTGAGTAAATTGGCCATTTTCATGCACTTTTAACCATTCCATAAATCTTGTGTTTTGGGCCCCTGGAAGCATGAAAATCACTTTAAACATGCTAATTTTAGCTCTAACACTGATGATCCACCTACAAATGTGAACTGACGTTCAAAAATAAAACATTTGAAAAAGGACCATTTTCCACATTTCTGAAGCATGACGTAATGGGGGGGTGTTATCTCTTTTGTCGAAAATCAGCCGTTTTTGCTCGAACATTAAATGCCTCCAAATGGTATTTAATTAACTTCCCGAGCCCCTGGAAGCATGAAAATCACTTTAAACATGCTAATTTTAGCTCTAACACTGATGATCCACCTACAAATGTGAACTGACGTTCAAAAATAAAACATTTGAAAACGGACCATTTTCCACATTTCTGAAGCATGACGTAATGGGGGGGTGTTATCTCTTTTGTCGAAAATCAGCCGTTTTTGCTCGAACATTAAATGCCTCCAAATGGTATTTAATTAACTTCCCGGGGTGAAGAAACCCTTTTTGAGAACTCAGAGTGAGTAAATTGGCCATTTTCATGCACTTTTAACCATTCCATAAATCTTGTGTTTTGGGCCCCTGGAAGCATGAAAATCACTTTAAACATGCTAATTTTAGCTCTAACACTGATGATCCACCTACAAATGTGAACTGACGTTCAAAAATAAAACATTTGAAAACGGACCATTTTCCACATTTCTGAAGCATGACGTAATGGGGGGGTGTTATCTCTTTTGTCGAAAATCAGCCGTTTTTGCTCGAACATTAAATGCCTCCAAATGGTATTTAATTAACTTCCCGTGGTGAAGAAACCCTTTTTGAGAACTCAGAGTGAGTAAATTGGCCATTTTCATGCACTTTTAACCATTCCACTAATCTTGTGTTTTGGGCCCATGGAAGCATGAAAATCACTTTAAACATGCTAATTTTAGCTCTAACACTGATGATCCACCTACAAATGTGAACTGACGTTCAAAAATAAAACATTTGAAAACGGACCATTTTCCACATTTCTGAAGCATGACGTAATGGGGGGGTGTTATCTCTTTTGTCGAAAATCAGCCGTTTTTGCTCGAACATTAAATGCCTCCAAATGGTATTTAATTAACTTCCCGAGCCCCTGGAAGCATGAAAATCACTTTAAACATGCTAATTTTAGCTCTAACACTGATGATCCACCTACAAATGTGAACTGACGTTCAAAAATAAAACATTTGAAAACGGACCATTTTCCACATTTCTGAAGCATGACGTAATGGGGGGTGTTATCTCTTTTGTCGAAAATCAGCCGTTTTTGCTCGAACATTAAATGCCTCCAAATGGTATTTATTTCACTTCCCGAGCCCCTGGAAGCATGAAAATCACTTTAAACATGCTAATTTTAGCTCTAACACTGATGATCCACCTACAAATGTGAACTGACGTTCAAAAATAAAACATTTGAAAACGGACCATTTTCCACATTTCTGAAGCATGACGTAATGGGGGGGTGTTATCTCTTTTGTCGAAAATCAGCCGTTTTTGCTCGAACATTAAATGCCTCCAAATGGTATTTAATTAACTTCCCGGGGTGAAGAAACCCTTTTTGAGAACTCAGAGTGAGTAAATTGGCCATTTTCATGCACTTTTAACCATTCCATAAATCTTGTGTTTTGGGCCCCTGGAAGCATGAAAATCACTTTAAACATGCTAATTTTAGCTCTAACACTGATGATCCACCTACAAATGTGAACTGACGTTCAAAAATAAAACATTTGAAAAAGGACCATTTTCCACATTTCTGAAGCATGACGTAATGGGGGGGTGTTATCTCTTTTGTCGAAAATCAGCCGTTTTTGCTCGAACATTAAATGCCTCCAAATGGTATTTAATTAACTTCCCGAGCCCCTGGAAGCATGAAAATCACTTTAAACATGCTAATTTTAGCTCTAACACTGATGATCCACCTACAAATGTGAACTGACGTTCAAAAATAAAACATTTGAAAACGGACCATTTTCCACATTTCTGAAGCATGACGTAATGGGGGGGTGTTATCTCTTTTGTCGAAAATCAGCCGTTTTTGCTCGAACATTAAATGCCTCCAAATGGTATTTAATTAACTTCCCGGGGTGAAGAAACCCTTTTTGAGAACTCAGAGTGAGTAAATTGGCCATTTTCATGCACTTTTAACCATTCCATAAATCTTGTGTTTTGGGCCCCTGGAAGCATGAAAATCACTTTAAACATGCTAATTTTAGCTCTAACACTGATGATCCACCTACAAATGTGAACTGACGTTCAAAAATAAAACATTTGAAAACGGACCATTTTCCACATTTCTGAAGCATGACGTAATGGGGGGGTGTTATCTCTTTTGTCGAAAATCAGCCGTTTTTGCTCGAACATTAAATGCCTCCAAATGGTATTTAATTAACTTCCCGTGGTGAAGAAACCCTTTTTGAGAACTCAGAGTGAGTAAATTGGCCATTTTCATGCACTTTTAACCATTCCACTAATCTTGTGTTTTGGGCCCATGGAAGCATGAAAATCACTTTAAACATGCTAATTTTAGCTCTAACACTGATGATCCACCTACAAATGTGAACTGACGTTCAAAAATAAAACATTTGAAAACGGACCATTTTCCACATTTCTGAAGCATGACGTAATGGGGGGGTGTTATCTCTTTTGTCGAAAATCAGCCGTTTTTGCTCGAACATTAAATGCCTCCAAATGGTATTTAATTAACTTCCCGAGCCCCTGGAAGCATGAAAATCACTTTAAACATGCTAATTTTAGCTCTAACACTGATGATCCACCTACAAATGTGAACTGACGTTCAAAAATAAAACATTTGAAAACGGACCATTTTCCACATTTCTGAAGCATGACGTAATGGGGGGGTGTTATCTCTTTTGTCGAAAATCAGCCGTTTTTGCTCGAACATTAAATGCCTCCAAATGGTATTTAATTAACTTCCCGAGCCCCTGGAAGCATGAAAATCACTTTAAACATGCTAATTTTAGCTGTAACACTGATGATCCACCTACAAATGTGAACTGACGTTCAAAAATAAAACATTTGAAAACGGACCATTTTCCACATTTCTGAAGCATGACGTAATGGGGGGTGTTATCTCTTTTGTCGAAAATCAGCCGTTTTTGCTCGAACATTAAATGCCTCCAAATGGTATTTAATTAACTTCCCGGGGTGAAGAAACCCTTTTTGAGAACTCAGAGTGAGTAAATTGGCCATTTTCATGCACTTTTAACCATTCCATAAATCTTGTGTTTTGGGCCCCTGGAAGCATGAAAATCACTTTAAACATGCTAATTTTAGCTCTAACACTGATGATCCACCTACAAATGTGAACTGACGTTCAAAAATAAAACATTTGAAAACGGACCATTTTCCACATTTCTGAAGCATGACGTAATGGGGGGGTGTTATCTCTTTTGTCGAAAATCAGCCGTTTTTGCTCGAACATTAAATGCCTCCAAATGGTATTTAATTAACTTCCCGGGGTGAAGAAACCCTTTTTGAGAACTCAGAGTGAGTAAATTGGCCATTTTCATGCACTTTTAACCATTCCATAAATCTTGTGTTTTGGGCCCCTGGAAGCATGAAAATCACTTTAAACATGCTAATTTTAGCTCTAACACTGATGATCCACCTACAAATGTGAACTGACGTTCAAAAATAAAACATTTGAAAAAGGACCATTTTCCACATTTCTGAAGCATGACGTAATGGGGGGGTGTTATCTCTTTTGTCGAAAATCAGCCGTTTTTGCTCGAACATTAAATGCCTCCAAATGGTATTTAATTAACTTCCCGAGCCCCTGGAAGCATGAAAATCACTTTAAACATGCTAATTTTAGCTCTAACACTGATGATCCACCTACAAATGTGAACTGACGTTCAAAAATAAAACATTTGAAAACGGACCATTTTCCACATTTCTGAAGCATGACGTAATGGGGGGGTGTTATCTCTTTTGTCGAAAATCAGCCGTTTTTGCTCGAACATTAAATGCCTCCAAATGGTATTTAATTAACTTCCCGAGCCCCTGGAAGCATGAAAATCACTTTAAACATGCTAATTTTAGCTCTAACACTGATGATCCACCTACAAATGTGAACTGACGTTCAAAAATAAAACATTTGAAAACAGACCATTTTCCACATTTCTGACGCATGACGTAATGGGGGGGTGTTATCTCTTTTGTCGAAAATCAGCCGTTTTTGCTCGAACATTAAATGCCTCCAAATGGTATTTAATTAACTTCCCGAGCCCCTGGAAGCATGAAAATCACTTTAAACATGCTAATTTTAGCTCTAACACTGATGATCCACCTACAAATGTGAACTGACGTTCAAAAATAAAACATTTGAAAACGGACCATTTTCCACATTTCTGAAGCATGACGTAATGGGGGGGTGTTATCTCTTTTGTCGAAAATCAGCCGTTTTTGCTCGAACATTAAATGCCTCCAAATGGTATTTATTTCACTTCCCGAGCCCCTGGAAGCATGAAAATCACTTTAAACATGCTAATTTTAGCTCTAACACTGATGATCCACCTACAAATGTGAACTGACGTTCAAAAATAAAACATTTGAAAACGGACCATTTTCCACATTTCTGAAGCATGACGTAATGGGGGGGTGTTATCTCTTTTGTCGAAAATCAGCCGTTTTTGCTCGAACATTAAATGCCTCCAAATGGTATTTAATTAACTTCCCGGGGTGAAGAAACCCTTTTTGAGAACTCAGAGTGAGTAAATTGGCCATTTTCATGCACTTTTAACCATTCCATAAATCTTGTGTTTTGGGCCCCTGGAAGCATGAAAATCAATTTAAACATGCTAATTTTAGCTCTAACACTGATGATCCACCTACAAATGTGAACTGACGTTCAGAAATAAAACATTTGAAAACGGACCATTTTCCACATTTCTGAAGCATGACGTAATGGGGGGGTGTTATCTCTTTTGTCGAAAATCAGCCGTTTTTGCTCGAACATTAAATGCCTCCAAATGGTATTTATTTCACTTCGCGAGCCCCTGGAAGCATGAAAATCACTTTAAACATGCTAATTTGAGCTCTAACACTGATGATCCACCTACAAATGTGAACTGACGTTCAAAAATAAAACATTTTGAAAACGGACCATTTTCCACATTTCTGAAGCATGACGTAATGGGGGGGTGTTATCTCTTTTGTCGAAAATCAGCCGTTTTTGCTCGAACATTAAATGCCTGCAAATGGTATTTAATTAACTTCCCGAGCCCCTGGAAGCATGAAAATCACTTTAAACATGCTAATTTTAGCTCTAACACTGATGATCCACCTACAAATGTGAACTGACGTTCAAAAATAAAACATTTGAAAACGGACCATTTTCCACATTTCTGAAGCATGACGTAATGGGGGGGTGTTATCTCTTTTGTCGAACATCAGCCGTTTTTGCTCGAACATTAAATGCCTCCAAATGGTATTTAATTAACTTCCCGAGCCCCTGGAAGCATGAAAATCACTTTAAACATGCTAATTTTAGCTCTAACACTGATGATCCACCTACAAATGTGAACTGACGTTCAAAAATAAAACATTTGAAAACGGACCATTTTCCACATTTCTGAAGCATGACGTAATGGGGGGGTGTTATCTCTTTTGTCGAAAATCAGCCGTTTTTGCTCGAACATTAAATGCCTCCAAATGGTATTTAATTAACTTCCCGGGGTGAAGAAACCCTTTTTGAGAACTCAGAGTGAGTAAATTGGCCATTTTCATGCACTTTTAACCATTCCATAAATCTTGTGTTTTGGGCCCCTGGAAGCATGAAAATCACTTTAAACATGCTAATTTTAGCTCTAACACTGATGATCCACCTACAAATGTGAACTGACGTTCAAAAATAAAACATTTGAAAACGGACCATTTTCCACATTTCTGAAGCATGACGTAATGGGGGGGTGTTATCTCTTTTGTCGAAAATCAGCCGTTTTTGCTCGAACATTAAATGCCTCCAAATGGTATTTATTTCACTTCCCGAGCCCCTGGAAGCATGAAAATCACTTTAAACATGCTAATTTTAGCTCTAACACTGATGATCCACCTACAAATGTGAACTGACGTTCAAAAATAAAACATTTGAAAACAGACCATTTTCCACATTTCTGACGCATGACGTAATGGGGGGGTGTTATCTCTTTTGTCGAAAATCAGCCGTTTTTGCTCGAACATTAAATGCCTCCAAATGGTATTTAATTAACTTCCCGAGCCCCTGGAAGCATGAAAATCACTTTAAACATGCTAATTTTAGCTCTAACACTGATGATCCACCTACAAATGTGAACTGACGTTCAAAAATAAAACATTTGAAAACGGACCATTTTCCACATTTCTGAAGCATGACGTAATGGGGGGGTGTTATCTCTTTTGTCGAAAATCAGCCGTTTTTGCTCGAACATTAAATGCCTCCAAATGGTATTTATTTCACTTCCCGAGCCCCTGGAAGCATGAAAATCACTTTAAACATGCTAATTTTAGCTCTAACACTGATGATCCACCTACAAATGTGAACTGACGTTCAAAAATAAAACATTTGAAAACGGACCATTTTCCACATTTCTGAAGCATGACGTAATGGGGGGGTGTTATCTCTTTTGTCGAAAATCAGCCGTTTTTGCTCGAACATTAAATGCCTCCAAATGGTATTTAATTAACTTCCCGGGGTGAAGAAACCCTTTTTGAGAACTCAGAGTGAGTAAATTGGCCATTTTCATGCACTTTTAACCATTCCATAAATCTTGTGTTTTGGGCCCCTGGAAGCATGAAAATCAATTTAAACATGCTAATTTTAGCTCTAACACTGATGATCCACCTACAAATGTGAACTGACGTTCAGAAATAAAACATTTGAAAACGGACCATTTTCCACATTTCTGAAGCATGACGTAATGGGGGGGTGTTATCTCTTTTGTCGAAAATCAGCCGTTTTTGCTCGAACATTAAATGCCTCCAAATGGTATTTATTTCACTTCGCGAGCCCCTGGAAGCATGAAAATCACTTTAAACATGCTAATTTGAGCTCTAACACTGATGATCCACCTACAAATGTGAACTGACGTTCAAAAATAAAACATTTTGAAAACGGACCATTTTCCACATTTCTGAAGCATGACGTAATGGGGGGGTGTTATCTCTTTTGTCGAAAATCAGCCGTTTTTGCTCGAACATTAAATGCCTGCAAATGGTATTTAATTAACTTCCCGAGCCCCTGGAAGCATGAAAATCACTTTAAACATGCTAATTTTAGCTCTAACACTGATGATCCACCTACAAATGTGAACTGACGTTCAAAAATAAAACATTTGAAAACGGACCATTTTCCACATTTCTGAAGCATGACGTAATGGGGGGGTGTTATCTCTTTTGTCGAACATCAGCCGTTTTTGCTCGAACATTAAATGCCTCCAAATGGTATTTAATTAACTTCCCGAGCCCCTGGAAGCATGAAAATCACTTTAAACATGCTAATTTTAGCTCTAACACTGATGATCCACCTACAAATGTGAACTGACGTTCAAAAATAAAACATTTGAAAACGGACCATTTTCCACATTTCTGAAGCATGACGTAATGGGGGGGTGTTATCTCTTTTGTCGAAAATCAGCCGTTTTTGCTCGAACATTAAATGCCTCCAAATGGTATTTAATTAACTTCCCGGGGTGAAGAAACCCTTTTTGAGAACTCAGAGTGAGTAAATTGGCCATTTTCATGCACTTTTAACCATTCCATAAATCTTGTGTTTTGGGCCCCTGGAAGCATGAAAATCACTTTAAACATGCTAATTTTAGCTCTAACACTGATGATCCACCTACAAATGTGAACTGACGTTCAAAAATAAAACATTTGAAAACGGACCATTTTCCACATTTCTGAAGCATGACGTAATGGGGGGGTGTTATCTCTTTTGTCGAAAATCAGCCGTTTTTGCTCGAACATTAAATGCCTCCAAATGGTATTTATTTCACTTCCCGAGCCCCTGGAAGCATGAAAATCACTTTAAACATGCTAATTTTAGCTCTAACACTGATGATCCACCTACAAATGTGAACTGACGTTCAAAAATAAAACATTTGAAAAAGGACCATTTTCCACATTTCTGAAGCATGACGTAATGGGGGGGTGTTATCTCTTTTGTCGAAAATCAGCCGTTTTTGCTCGAACATTAAATGCCTCCAAATGGTATTTAATTAACTTCCCGGGGTGAAGAAACCCTTTTTGAGAACTCAGAGTGAGTAAATTGGCCATTTTCATGCACTTTTAACCATTCCATAAATCTTGTGTTTTGGGCCCCTGGAAGCATGAAAATCACTTTAAACATGCTAATTTTAGCTCTAACACTGATGATCCACCTACAAATGTGAACTGACGTTCAAAAATAAAACATTTGAAAAAGGACCATTTTCCACATTTCTGAAGCATGACGTAATGGGGGGGTGTTATCTCTTTTGTCGAAAATCAGCCGTTTTTGCTCGAACATTAAATGCCTCCAAATGGTATTTAATTAACTTCCCGAGCCCCTGGAAGCATGAAAATCACTTTAAACATGCTAATTTTAGCTCTAACACTGATGATCCACCTACAAATGTGAACTGACGTTCAAAAATAAAACATTTGAAAACGGACCATTTCCACATTTCTGAAGCATGACGTAATGGGGGGTGTTATCTCTTTTGTCGAAAATCAGCCGTTTTTGCTCGAACATTAAATGCCTCCAAATGGTATTTAATTAACTTCCCGGGGTGAAGAAACCCTTTTTGAGAACTCAGAGTGAGTAAATTGGCCATTTTCATGCACTTTTAACCATTCCATAAATCTTGTGTTTTGGGCCCCTGGAAGCATGAAAATCACTTTAAACATGCTAATTTTAGCTCTAACACTGATGATCCACCTACAAATGTGAACTGACGTTCAAAAATAAAACATTTGAAAACGGACCATTTTCCACATTTCTGAAGCATGACGTAATGGGGGGGTGTTATCTCTTTTGTCGAAAATCAGCCATTTTTGCTCGAACATTAAATGCCTCCAAATGGTATTTAATTAACTTCCCGAGCCCCTGGAAGCATGAAAATCACTTTAAACATGCTAATTTTAGCTCTAACACTGATGATCCACCTACAAATGTGAACTGACGCTCAAAAATAAAACATTTGAAAACGGACCATTTTCCACATTTCTGAAGCATGACGTAATGGGGGGGGTGTTATCTCTTTTGTCGAAAATCAGCCGTTTTTGTTTGAACATTAAATGCCTCCAAATGGTATTTAATTAACTTCCAGAGCCCCTGGAAGCATGAAAATCACTTTAAACATGCTAATTTTAGCTCTAACACTGATGATCCACCTACAAATGTGAACTGACGTTCAAAAATAAAACATTTGAAAACGGACCATTTTCCACAATTCTGAAGCATGACGTAATGGGGGGGTGTTATCTCTTTTGTCGAAAATCAGCCGTTTTTGCTCGAACATTAAATGCCTCCAAATGGTATTTAATTAACTTCCCGAGCCCCTGGAAGCATGAAAATCACTTTAAACATGCTAATTTTAGCTCTAACACTGATGATCCACCTACAAATGTGAACTGACGTTCAAAAATAAAACATTTGAAAACGGACCATTTTCCACATTTCTGAAGCATGACGTAATGGGGGGGTGTTATCTCTTTTGTCGAAAATCAGCCGTTTTTGCTCGAACATTAAATGCCTCCAAATGGTATTTATTTCACTTCCCGAGCCCCTGGAAGCATGAAAATCACTTTAAACATGCTAATTTTAGCTCTAACACTGATGATCCACCTACAAATGTGAACTGACGTTCAAAAATAAAACATTTGAAAACGGACCATTTTCCACATTTCTGCAGCATGACGTAATGGGGGGGTGTTATCTCTTTTGTCGAAAATCAGCCATTTTTGCTCGAACATTAAATGCCTCCAAATGGTATTTAATTAACTTCCCGAGCCCCTGGAAGCATGAAAATCACTTTAAACATGCTAATTTTAGCTCTAACACTGATGATCCACCTACAAATGTGAACTGACGTTCAAAAATAAAACATTTGAAAACGGACCATTTTCCACATTTCTGAAGCATGACGTAATGGGGGGGTGTTATCTCTTTTGTCGAAAATCAGCCGTTTTTGCTCGAACATTAAATGCCTCCAAATGGTATTTAATTAACTTCCCGGGGTGAAGAAACCCTTTTTGAGAACTCAGAGTGAGTAAATTGGCCATTTTCATGCACTTTTAATAATTCCATAAATCTTGTGTTTTGGGCCCCTGGAAGCATGAAAATCACTTTAAACATGCTAATTTTAGCTCTAACACTGATGATCCACCTACAAATGTGAACTGACGTTCAAAAATAAAACATTTGAAAACGGACCATTTTCCACATTTCTGAAGCATGACGTAATGGGGGGGTGTTATCTCTTTTGTCGAAAATCAGCCGTTTTTGCTCGAACATTAAATGCCTCCAAATGGTATTTAATTAACTTCCCGAGCCCCTGGAAGCATGAAAATCACTTTAAACATGCTAATTTTAGCTCTAACACTGATGATCCACCTACAAATGTGAACTGACGTTCAAAAATAAAACATTTGAAAACGGACCATTTTCCACATTTCTGAAGCATGACGTAATGGGGGGGTGTTATCTCTTTTGTCGAAAATCAGCCGTTTTTGCTCGAACATTAAATGCCTCCAAATGCTATTTAATTAACTTCCCGAGCCCCTGGAAGCATGAAAATCACTTTAAACATGCTAATTTTAGCTCTAACACTGATGATCCACCTACAAATGTGAACTGACGTTCAAAAATAAAACATTTGAAAACGGACCATTTTCCACATTTCTGAAGCATGACGTAATGGGGGGGTGTTATCTCTTTTGTCGAAAATCAGCCGTTTTTGCTCGAACATTAAATGCCTCCAAATGGTATTTATTTCACTTCCCGAGCCCCTGGAAGCATGAAAATCACTTTAAACATGCTAATTTTAGCTCTAACACTGATGATCCACCTACAAATGTGAACTGACGTTCAAAAATAAAACATTTGAAAACGGACCATTTTCCACATTTCTGAAGCATGACGTAATGGGGGGGTGTTATCTCTTTTGTCGAAAATCAGCTGTTTTTGCTCGAACATTAAATGCCTCCAAATGGTATTTAATTAACTTCCCGGGGTGAAGAAACCCTTTTTGAGAACTCAGAGTGAGTAAATTGGCCATTTTCATGCACTTTTAACCATTCCATAAATCTTGTGTTTTGGGCCCCTGGAAGCATGAAAATCAATTTAAACATGCTAATTTTAGATCTAACACTGATGATCCACCTACAAATGTGAACTGACGTTCAAAAATAAAACATTTGAAAACGGACCATTTTCCACATTTCTGAAGCATGACGTAATGGGGGGGTGTTATCTCTTTTGTCGAAAATCAGCCGTTTTTGCTCGAACATTAAATGCCTCCAAATGGTATTTATTTCACTTCCCGAGCCCCTGGAAGCATGAAAATCACTTTAAACATGCTAATTTTAGCTCTAACACTGATGATCCACCTACAAATGTGAACTGACGTTCAAAAATAAAACATTTGAAAACGGACCATTTTCCACATTTCTGAAGCATGACGTAATGGGGGGGTGTTATCTCTTTTGTCGAAAATCAGCCGTTTTTGCTCGAACATTAAATGCCTCCAAATGGTATTTAATTAACTTCCCGAGCCCCTGGAAGCATGAAAATCACTTTAAACATGCTAATTTTAGCTCTAACACTGATGATCCACCTACAAATGTGAACTGACGTTCAAAAATAAAACATTTGAAAACAGACCATTTTCCACATTTCTGAAGCATGACGTAATGGGGGGGTGTTATCTCTTTTGTCGAAAATCAGCCGTTTTTGCTCGAACATTAAATGCCTCCAAATGGTATTTAATTAACTTCCCGGGGTGAAGAAACCCTTTTTGAGAACTCAGAGTGAGTAAATTGGCCATTTTCATGCACTTTTAACCATTCCATAAATCTTGTGTTTTGGGCCCCTGGAAGCATGAAAATCAATTTAAACATGCTAATTTTAGCTCTAACACTGATGATCCACCTACAAATGTGAACTGACGTTCAAAAATAAAACATTTGAAAACGGACCATTTTCCACATTTCTGAAGCATGACGTAATGGGGGGTGTTATCTCTTTTGTCGAAAATCAGCCGTTTTTGCTCGAACATTAAATGCCTCCAAATGGTATTTATTTCACTTCCCGAGCCCCTGGAAGCATGAAAATCACTTTAAACATGCTAATTTTAGCTCTAACACTGATGATCCACCTACAAATGTGAACTGACGTTCAAAAATAAAACATTTGAAAACGGACCATTTTCCACATTTCTGAAGCATGACGTAATGGGGGGGTGTTATCTCTTTTGTCGAAAATCAGCCGTTTTTGCTCGAACATTAAATGCCTCCAAATGGTATTTAATTAACTTCCCGGGGTGAAGAAACCCTTTTTGAGAACTCAGAGTGAGTAAATTGGCCATTTTCATGCACTTTTAACCATTCCATAAATCTTGTGTTTTGGGCCCCTGGAAGCATGAAAATCACTTTAAACATGCTAATTTTAGCTCTAACACTGATGATCCACCTACAAATGTGAACTGACGTTCAAAAATAAAACATTTGAAAAAGGACCATTTTCCACATTTCTGAAGCATGACGTAATGGGGGGGTGTTATCTCTTTTGTCGAAAATCAGCCGTTTTTGCTCGAACATTAAATGCCTCCAAATGGTATTTAATTAACTTCCCGAGCCCCTGGAAGCATGAAAATCACTTTAAACATGCTAATTTTAGCTCTAACACTGATGATCCACCTACAAATGTGAACTGACGTTCAAAAATAAAACATTTGAAAACGGACCATTTTCCACATTTCTGAAGCATGACGTAATGGGGGGGTGTTATCTCTTTTGTCGAAAATCAGCCGTTTTTGCTCGAACATTAAATGCCTCCAAATGGTATTTAATTAACTTCCCGGGGTGAAGAAACCCTTTTTGAGAACTCAGAGTGAGTAAATTGGCCATTTTCATGCACTTTTAACCATTCCATAAATCTTGTGTTTTGGGCCCCTGGAAGCATGAAAATCACTTTAAACATGCTAATTTTAGCTCTAACACTGATGATCCACCTACAAATGTGAACTGACGTTCAAAAATAAAACATTTGAAAACGGACCATTTTCCACATTTCTGAAGCATGACGTAATGGGGGGGTGTTATCTCTTTTGTCGAAAATCAGCCGTTTTTGCTCGAACATTAAATGCCTCCAAATGGTATTTAATTAACTTCCCGTGGTGAAGAAACCCTTTTTGAGAACTCAGAGTGAGTAAATTGGCCATTTTCATGCACTTTTAACCATTCCACTAATCTTGTGTTTTGGGCCCATGGAAGCATGAAAATCACTTTAAACATGCTAATTTTAGCTCTAACACTGATGATCCACCTACAAATGTGAACTGACGTTCAAAAATAAAACATTTGAAAACGGACCATTTTCCACATTTCTGAAGCATGACGTAATGGGGGGGTGTTATCTCTTTTGTCGAAAATCAGCCGTTTTTGCTCGAACATTAAATGCCTCCAAATGGTATTTAATTAACTTCCCGAGCCCCTGGAAGCATGAAAATCACTTTAAACATGCTAATTTTAGCTCTAACACTGATGATCCACCTACAAATGTGAACTGACGTTCAAAAATAAAACATTTGAAAACGGACCATTTTCCACATTTCTGAAGCATGACGTAATGGGGGGGTGTTATCTCTTTTGTCGAAAATCAGCCGTTTTTGCTCGAACATTAAATGCCTCCAAATGGTATTTAATTAACTTCCCGAGCCCCTGGAAGCATGAAAATCACTTTAAACATGCTAATTTTAGCTGTAACACTGATGATCCACCTACAAATGTGAACTGACGTTCAAAAATAAAACATTTGAAAACGGACCATTTTCCACATTTCTGAAGCATGACGTAATGGGGGGTGTTATCTCTTTTGTCGAAAATCAGCCGTTTTTGCTCGAACATTAAATGCCTCCAAATGGTATTTAATTAACTTCCCGGGGTGAAGAAACCCTTTTTGAGAACTCAGAGTGAGTAAATTGGCCATTTTCATGCACTTTTAACCATTCCATAAATCTTGTGTTTTGGGCCCCTGGAAGCATGAAAATCACTTTAAACATGCTAATTTTAGCTCTAACACTGATGATCCACCTACAAATGTGAACTGACGTTCAAAAATAAAACATTTGAAAACGGACCATTTTCCACATTTCTGAAGCATGACGTAATGGGGGGGTGTTATCTCTTTTGTCGAAAATCAGCCGTTTTTGCTCGAACATTAAATGCCTCCAAATGGTATTTAATTAACTTCCCGGGGTGAAGAAACCCTTTTTGAGAACTCAGAGTGAGTAAATTGGCCATTTTCATGCACTTTTAACCATTCCATAAATCTTGTGTTTTGGGCCCCTGGAAGCATGAAAATCACTTTAAACATGCTAATTTTAGCTCTAACACTGATGATCCACCTACAAATGTGAACTGACGTTCAAAAATAAAACATTTGAAAAAGGACCATTTTCCACATTTCTGAAGCATGACGTAATGGGGGGGTGTTATCTCTTTTGTCGAAGCCATTTTTGCTCGAACATTAAATGCCTCCAAATGGTATTTAATTAACTTCCCGAGCCCCTGGAAGCATGAAAATCACTTTAAACATGCTAATTTTAGCTCTAACACTGATGATCCACCTACAAATGTGAACTGACGTTCAAAAATAAAACATTTGAAAAAGGACCATTTTCCACATTTCTGAAGCATGACGTAATGGGGGGGTGTTATCTCTTTTGTCGAAAATCAGCCGTTTTTGCTCGAACATTAAATGCCTCCAAATGGTATTTAATTAACTTCCCGAGCCCCTGGAAGCATGAAAATCACTTTAAACATGCTAATTTTAGCTCTAACACTGATGATCCACCTACAAATGTGAACTGACGTTCAAAAATAAAACATTTGAAAACGGACCATTTTCCACATTTCTGAAGCATGACGTAATGGGGGGGGGGTGTTATCTCTTTTGTCGAAAATCAGCCGTTTTTGCTCGAACATTAAATGCCTCCAAATGGTATTTAATTAACTTCCCGAGCCCCTGGAAGCATGAAAATCACTTTAAACATGCTAATTTTAGCTCTAACACTGATGATCCACCTACAAATGTGAACTGACGTTCAAAAATAAAACATTTGAAAACGGACCATTTTCCACATTTCTGAAGCATGACGTAATGGGGGGGTGTTATCTCTTTTGTCGAAAATCAGCCGTTTTTGCTCGAACATTAAATGCCTCCAAATGGTATTTAATTAACTTCCCGAGCCCCTGGAAGCATGAAAATCACTTTAAACATGCTAATTTTAGCTCTAACACTGATGATCCACCTACAAATGTGAACTGACGTTCAAAAATAAAACATTTGAAAACGGACCATTTTCCACATTTCTGAAGCATGACGTAATGGGGGGGTGTTATCTCTTTTGTCGAAAATCAGCTGTTTTTGCTCGAACATTAAATGCCTCCAAATGGTATTTATTTCACTTCCCGGGGTGAAGAAACCCTTTTTGAGAACTCAGAGTGAGTAAATTGGCCATTTTCATGCACTTTTAACCATTCCATAAATCTTGTGTTTTGGGCCCCTGGAAGCATGAAAATCACTTTAAACATGCTAATTTTAGCTCTAACACTGATGATCCACCTACAAATGTGAACTGACGTTCAAAAATAAAACATTTGAAAACGGACCATTTTCCACATTTCTGAAGCATGACGTAATGGGGGGTGTTATCTCTTTTGTCGAAAATCAGCCGTTTTTGCTCGAACATTAAATGCCTCCAAATGGTATTTAATTAACTTTCCGAGCCCCTGGAAGCATGAAAATCACTTTAAACATGCTAATTTTAGCTCTAACACTGATGATCCACCTACAAATGTGAACTGACGTTCAAAAATAAAACATTTGAAAACAGACCATTTTCCACATTTCTGAAGCATGACGTAATGGGGGGGTGTTATCTCTTTTGTCGAAAATCAGCCGTTTTTGCTCGAACATTAAATGCCTCCAAATGGTATTTAATTAACTTCCTGGGGTGAAGAAACCCTTTTTGAGAACTCAGAGTGAGTAAATTGGCCATTTTCATGCACTTTTAACCATTCCATAAATCTTGTGTTTTGGGCCCCTGGAAGCATGAAAATCAATTTAAACATGCTAATTTTAGCTCTAACACTGATGATCCACCTACAAATGTGAACTGACGTTCAAAAATAAAACATTTGAAAACGGACCATTTTCCACATTTCTGAAGCATGACGTAATGGGGGGGTGTTATCTCTTTTGTCGAAAATCAGCCGTTTTTGCTCGAACATTAAATGCCTCCAAATGGTATTTATTTCACTTCCCGAGCCCCTGGAAGCATGAAAATCACTTTAAACATGCTAATTTTAGCTCTAACACTGATGATCCACCTACAAATGTGAACTGACGTTCAAAAATAAAACATTTGAAAACGGACCATTTTCCACATTTCTGAAGCATGACGTAATGGGGGGGTGTTATCTCTTTTGTCGAAAATCAGCCGTTTTTGCTCGAACATTAAATGCCTCCAAATGGTATTTAATTAACTTCCCGGGGTGAAGAAACCCTTTTTGAGAACTCAGAGTGAGTAAATTGGCCATTTTCATGCACTTTTAACCATTCCATAAATCTTGTGTTTTGGGCCCCTGGAAGCATGAAAATCAATTTAAACATGCTAATTTTAGCTCTAACACTGATGATCCACCTACAAATGTGAACTGACGTTCAGAAATAAAACATTTGAAAACGGACCATTTTCCACATTTCTGAAGCATGACGTAATGGGGGGGTGTTATCTCTTTTGTCGAAAATCAGCCGTTTTTGCTCGAACATTAAATGCCTCCAAATGGTATTTATTTCACTTCGCGAGCCCCTGGAAGCATGAAAATCACTTTAAACATGCTAATTTGAGCTCTAACACTGATGATCCACCTACAAATGTGAACTGACGTTCAAAAATAAAACATTTTGAAAACGGACCATTTTCCACATTTCTGAAGCATGACGTAATGGGGGGGTGTTATCTCTTTTGTCGAAAATCAGCCGTTTTTGCTCGAACATTAAATGCCTGCAAATGGTATTTAATTAACTTCCCGAGCCCCTGGAAGCATGAAAATCACTTTAAACATGCTAATTTTAGCTCTAACACTGATGATCCACCTACAAATGTGAACTGACGTTCAAAAATAAAACATTTGAAAACGGACCATTTTCCACATTTCTGAAGCATGACGTAATGGGGGGGTGTTATCTCTTTTGTCGAAAATCAGCCGTTTTTGCTCGAACATTAAATGCCTCCAAATGGTATTTAATTAACTTCCCGAGCCCCTGGAAGCATGAAAATCACTTTAAACATGCTAATTTTAGCTCTAACACTGATGATCCACCTACAAATGTGAACTGACGTTCAAAAATAAAACATTTGAAAACGGACCATTTTCCACATTTCTGAAGCATGACGTAATGGGGGGGTGTTATCTCTTTTGTCGAAAATCAGCCGTTTTTGCTCGAACATTAAATGCCTCCAAATGGTATTTAATTAACTTCCCGAGCCCCTGGAAGCATGAAAATCACTTTAAACATGCTAATTTTAGCTGTAACACTGATGATCCACCTACAAATGTGAACTGACGTTCAAAAATAAAACATTTGAAAACGGACCATTTTCCACATTTCTGAAGCATGACGTAATGGGGGGTGTTATCTCTTTTGTCGAAAATCAGCCGTTTTTGCTCGAACATTAAATGCCTCCAAATGGTATTTAATTAACTTCCCGGGGTGAAGAAACCCTTTTTGAGAACTCAGAGTGAGTAAATTGGCCATTTTCATGCACTTTTAACCATTCCATAAATCTTGTGTTTTGGGCCCCCGGAAGCATGAAAATCACTTTAAACATGCTAATTTTAGCTCTAACACTGATGATCCACCTACAAATGTGAACTGACGTTCAAAAATAAAACATTTGAAAACGGACCATTTTCCACATTTCTGAAGCATGACGTAATGGGGGGGTGTTATCTCTTTTGTCGAAAATCAGCTGTTTTTGCTCGAACATTAAATGCCTCCAAATGGTATTTATTTCACTTCCCGGGGTGAAGAAACCCTTTTTGAGAACTCAGAGTGAGTAAATTGGCCATTTTCATGCACTTTTAACCATTCCATAAATCTTGTGTTTTGGGCCCCTGGAAGCATGAAAATCACTTTAAACATGCTAATTTTAGCTCTAACACTGATGATCCACCTACAAATGTGAACTGACGTTCAAAAATAAAACATTTGAAAACGGACCATTTTCCACATTTCTGAAGCATGACGTAATGGGGGGTGTTATCTCTTTTGTCGAAAATCAGCCGTTTTTGCTCGAACATTAAATGCCTCCAAATGGTATTTAATTAACTTTCCGAGCCCCTGGAAGCATGAAAATCACTTTAAACATGCTAATTTTAGCTCTAACACTGATGATCCACCTACAAATGTGAACTGACGTTCAAAAATAAAACATTTGAAAACAGACCATTTTCCACATTTCTGAAGCATGACGTAATGGGGGGGGTGTTATCTCTTTTGTCGAAAATCAGCCGTTTTTGCTCGAACATTAAATGCCTCCAAATGGTATTTAATTAACTTCCTGGGGTGAAGAAACCCTTTTTGAGAACTCAGAGTGAGTAAATTGGCCATTTTCATGCACTTTTAACCATTCCATAAATCTTGTGTTTTGGGCCCCTGGAAGCATGAAAATCACTTTAAACATGCTAATTTTAGCTCTAACACTGATGATCCACCTACAAATGTGAACTGACGTTCAGAAATAAAACATTTGAAAACGGACCATTTTCCACATTTCTGAAGCATGACGTAATGGGGGGGTGTTATCTCTTTTGTCGAAAATCAGCCGTTTTTGCTCGAACATTAAATGCCTCCAAATGGTATTTATTTCACTTCGCGAGCCCCTGGAAGCATGAAAATCACTTTAAACATGCTAATTTGAGCTCTAACACTGATGATCCACCTACAAATGTGAACTGACGTTCAAAAATAAAACATTTTGAAAACGGACCATTTTCCACATTTCTGAAGCATGACGTAATGGGGGGGTGTTATCTCTTTTGTCGAAAATCAGCCGTTTTTGCTCGAACATTAAATGCCTGCAAATGGTATTTAATTAACTTCCCGAGCCCCTGGAAGCATGAAAATCACTTTAAACATGCTAATTTTAGCTCTAACACTGATGATCCACCTACAAATGTGAACTGACGTTCAAAAATAAAACATTTGAAAACGGACCATTTTCCACATTTCTGAAGCATGACGTAATGGGGGGGTGTTATCTCTTTTGTCGAACATCAGCCGTTTTTGCTCGAACATTAAATGCCTCCAAATGGTATTTAATTAACTTCCCGAGCCCCTGGAAGCATGAAAATCACTTTAAACATGCTAATTTTAGCTCTAACACTGATGATCCACCTACAAATGTGAACTGACGTTCAAAAATAAAACATTTGAAAACGGACCATTTTCCACATTTCTGAAGCATGACGTAATGGGGGGGTGTTATCTCTTTTGTCGAAAATCAGCCGTTTTTGCTCGAACATTAAATGCCTCCAAATGGTATTTAATTAACTTCCCGGGGTGAAGAAACCCTTTTTGAGAACTCAGAGTGAGTAAATTGGCCATTTTCATGCACTTTTAACCATTCCATAAATCTTGTGTTTTGGGCCCCTGGAAGCATGAAAATCACTTTAAACATGCTAATTTTAGCTCTAACACTGATGATCCACCTACAAATGTGAACTGACGTTCAAAAATAAAACATTTGAAAACGGACCATTTTCCACATTTCTGAAGCATGACGTAATGGGGGGGTGTTATCTCTTTTGTCGAAAATCAGCCGTTTTTGCTCGAACATTAAATGCCTCCAAATGGTATTTATTTCACTTCCCGAGCCCCTGGAAGCATGAAAATCACTTTAAACATGCTAATTTTAGCTCTAACACTGATGATCCACCTACAAATGTGAACTGACGTTCAAAAATAAAACATTTGAAAAAGGACCATTTTCCACATTTCTGAAGCATGACGTAATGGGGGGGTGTTATCTCTTTTGTCGAAAATCAGCCGTTTTTGCTCGAACATTAAATGCCTCCAAATGGTATTTAATTAACTTCCCGGGGTGAAGAAACCCTTTTTGAGAACTCAGAGTGAGTAAATTGGCCATTTTCATGCACTTTTAACCATTCCATAAATCTTGTGTTTTGGGCCCCTGGAAGCATGAAAATCACTTTAAACATGCTAATTTTAGCTCTAACACTGATGATCCACCTACAAATGTGAACTGACGTTCAAAAATAAAACATTTGAAAAAGGACCATTTTCCACATTTCTGAAGCATGACGTAATGGGGGGGTGTTATCTCTTTTGTCGAAAATCAGCCGTTTTTGCTCGAACATTAAATGCCTCCAAATGGTATTTAATTAACTTCCCGAGCCCCTGGAAGCATGAAAATCACTTTAAACATGCTAATTTTAGCTCTAACACTGATGATCCACCTACAAATGTGAACTGACGTTCAAAAATAAAACATTTGAAAACGGACCATTTTCCACATTTCTGAAGCATGACGTAATGGGGGGGTGTTATCTCTTTTGTCGAAAATCAGCCGTTTTTGCTCGAACATTAAATGCCTCCAAATGGTATTTAATTAACTTCCCGGGGTGAAGAAACCCTTTTTGAGAACTCAGAGTGAGTAAATTGGCCATTTTCATGCACTTTTAACCATTCCATAAATCTTGTGTTTTGGGCCCCTGGAAGCATGAAAATCACTTTAAACATGCTAATTTTAGCTCTAACACTGATGATCCACCTACAAATGTGAACTGACGTTCAAAAATAAAACATTTGAAAACGGACCATTTTCCACATTTCTGAAGCATGACGTAATGGGGGGTTGTTATCTCTTTTGTCGAAAATCAGCCGTTTTTGCTCGAACATTAAATGCCTCCAAATGGTATTTAATTAACTTCCCGTGGTGAAGAAACCCTTTTTGAGAACTCAGAGTGAGTAAATTGGCCATTTTCATGCACTTTTAACCATTCCATAAATCTTGTGTTTTGGGCCCATGGAAGCATGAAAATCACTTTAAACATGCTAATTTTAGCTCTAACACTGATGATCCACCTACAAATGTGAACTGACGTTCAAAAATAAAACATTTGAAAACGGACCATTTTCCACATTTCTGAAGCATGACGTAATGGGGGGGTGTTATCTCTTTTGTCGAAAATCAGCCGTTTTTGCTCGAACATTAAATGCCTCCAAATGGTATTTAATTAACTTCCCGAGCCCCTGGAAGCATGAAAATCACTTTAAACATGCTAATTTTAGCTCTAACACTGATGATCCACCTACAAATGTGAACTGACGTTCAAAAATAAAACATTTGAAAACGGACCATTTTCCACATTTCTGAAGCATGACGTAATGGGGGGGTGTTATCTCTTTTGTCGAAAATCAGCCGTTTTTGCTCGAACATTAAATGCCTCCAAATGGTATTTAATTAACTTCCCGAGCCCCTGGAAGCATGAAAATCACTTTAAACATGCTAATTTTAGCTGTAACACTGATGATCCACCTACAAATGTGAACTGACGTTCAAAAATAAAACATTTGAAAACGGACCATTTCCACATTTCTGAAGCATGACGTAATGGGGGGTGTTATCTCTTTTGTCGAAAATCAGCCGTTTTTGCTCGAACATTAAATGCCTCCAAATGGTATTTAATTAACTTCCCGGGGTGAAGAAACCCTTTTTGAGAACTCAGAGTGAGTAAATTGGCCATTTTCATGCACTTTTAACCATTCCATAAATCTTGTGTTTTGGGCCCCTGGAAGCATGAAAATCACTTTAAACATGCTAATTTTAGCTCTAACACTGATGATCCACCTACAAATGTGAACTGACGTTCAAAAATAAAACATTTGAAAACGGACCATTTTCCACATTTCTGAAGCATGACGTAATGGGGGGGTGTTATCTCTTTTGTCGAAAATCAGCCGTTTTTGCTCGAACATTAAATGCCTCCAAATGCTATTTAATTAACTTCCCGAGCCCCTGGAAGCATGAAAATCACTTTAAACATGCTAATTTTAGCTCTAACACTGATGATCCACCTACAAATGTGAACTGACGTTCAAAAATAAAACATTTGAAAACGGACCATTTTCCACATTTCTGAAGCATGACGTAATGGGGGGGTGTTATCTCTTTTGTCGAAAATCAGCCGTTTTTGCTCGAACATTAAATGCCTCCAAATGGTATTTATTTCACTTCCCGAGCCCCTGGAAGCATGAAAATCACTTTAAACATGCTAATTTTAGCTCTAACACTGATGATCCACCTACAAATGTGAACTGACGTTCAAAAATAAAACATTTGAAAACGGACCATTTTCCACATTTCTGAAGCATGACGTAATGGGGGGGTGTTATCTCTTTTGTCGAAAATCAGCTGTTTTTGCTCGAACATTAAATGCCTCCAAATGGTATTTAATTAACTTCCCGGGGTGAAGAAACCCTTTTTGAGAACTCAGAGTGAGTAAATTGGCCATTTTCATGCACTTTTAACCATTCCATAAATCTTGTGTTTTGGGCCCCTGGAAGCATGAAAATCAATTTAAACATGCTAATTTTAGATCTAACACTGATGATCCACCTACAAATGTGAACTGACGTTCAAAAATAAAACATTTGAAAACGGACCATTTTCCACATTTCTGAAGCATGACGTAATGGGGGGGTGTTATCTCTTTTGTCGAAAATCAGCCGTTTTTGCTCGAACATTAAATGCCTCCAAATGGTATTTATTTCACTTCCCGAGCCCCTGGAAGCATGAAAATCACTTTAAACATGCTAATTTTAGCTCTAACACTGATGATCCACCTACAAATGTGAACTGACGTTCAAAAATAAAACATTTGAAAACGGACCATTTTCCACATTTCTGAAGCATGACGTAATGGGGGGGTGTTATCTCTTTTGTCGAAAATCAGCCGTTTTTGCTCGAACATTAAATGCCTCCAAATGGTATTTAATTAACTTCCCGAGCCCCTGGAAGCATGAAAATCACTTTAAACATGCTAATTTTAGCTCTAACACTGATGATCCACCTACAAATGTGAACTGACGTTCAAAAATAAAACATTTGAAAACAGACCATTTTCCACATTTCTGAAGCATGACGTAATGGGGGGGTGTTATCTCTTTTGTCGAAAATCAGCCGTTTTTGCTCGAACATTAAATGCCTCCAAATGGTATTTAATTAACTTCCCGGGGTGAAGAAACCCTTTTTGAGAACTCAGAGTGAGTAAATTGGCCATTTTCATGCACTTTTAACCATTCCATAAATCTTGTGTTTTGGGCCCCTGGAAGCATGAAAATCAATTTAAACATGCTAATTTTAGCTCTAACACTGATGATCCACCTACAAATGTGAACTGACGTTCAAAAATAAAACATTTGAAAACGGACCATTTTCCACATTTCTGAAGCATGACGTAATGGGGGGTGTTATCTCTTTTGTCGAAAATCAGCCGTTTTTGCTCGAACATTAAATGCCTCCAAATGGTATTTATTTCACTTCCCGAGCCCCTGGAAGCATGAAAATCACTTTAAACATGCTAATTTTAGCTCTAACACTGATGATCCACCTACAAATGTGAACTGACGTTCAAAAATAAAACATTTGAAAACGGACCATTTTCCACATTTCTGAAGCATGACGTAATGGGGGGGTGTTATCTCTTTTGTCGAAAATCAGCCGTTTTTGCTCGAACATTAAATGCCTCCAAATGGTATTTAATTAACTTCCCGGGGTGAAGAAACCCTTTTTGAGAACTCAGAGTGAGTAAATTGGCCATTTTCATGCACTTTTAACCATTCCATAAATCTTGTGTTTTGGGCCCCTGGAAGCATGAAAATCACTTTAAACATGCTAATTTTAGCTCTAACACTGATGATCCACCTACAAATGTGAACTGACGTTCAAAAATAAAACATTTGAAAAAGGACCATTTTCCACATTTCTGAAGCATGACGTAATGGGGGGGTGTTATCTCTTTTGTCGAAAATCAGCCGTTTTTGCTCGAACATTAAATGCCTCCAAATGGTATTTAATTAACTTCCCGAGCCCCTGGAAGCATGAAAATCACTTTAAACATGCTAATTTTAGCTCTAACACTGATGATCCACCTACAAATGTGAACTGACGTTCAAAAATAAAACATTTGAAAACGGACCATTTTCCACATTTCTGAAGCATGACGTAATGGGGGGGTGTTATCTCTTTTGTCGAAAATCAGCCGTTTTTGCTCGAACATTAAATGCCTCCAAATGGTATTTAATTAACTTCCCGGGGTGAAGAAACCCTTTTTGAGAACTCAGAGTGAGTAAATTGGCCATTTTCATGCACTTTTAACCATTCCATAAATCTTGTGTTTTGGGCCCCTGGAAGCATGAAAATCACTTTAAACATGCTAATTTTAGCTCTAACACTGATGATCCACCTACAAATGTGAACTGACGTTCAAAAATAAAACATTTGAAAACGGACCATTTTCCACATTTCTGAAGCATGACGTAATGGGGGGGTGTTATCTCTTTTGTCGAAAATCAGCCGTTTTTGCTCGAACATTAAATGCCTCCAAATGGTATTTAATTAACTTCCCGTGGTGAAGAAACCCTTTTTGAGAACTCAGAGTGAGTAAATTGGCCATTTTCATGCACTTTTAACCATTCCACTAATCTTGTGTTTTGGGCCCATGGAAGCATGAAAATCACTTTAAACATGCTAATTTTAGCTCTAACACTGATGATCCACCTACAAATGTGAACTGACGTTCAAAAATAAAACATTTGAAAACGGACCATTTTCCACATTTCTGAAGCATGACGTAATGGGGGGGTGTTATCTCTTTTGTCGAAAATCAGCCGTTTTTGCTCGAACATTAAATGCCTCCAAATGGTATTTAATTAACTTCCCGAGCCCCTGGAAGCATGAAAATCACTTTAAACATGCTAATTTTAGCTCTAACACTGATGATCCACCTACAAATGTGAACTGACGTTCAAAAATAAAACATTTGAAAACGGACCATTTTCCACATTTCTGAAGCATGACGTAATGGGGGGGTGTTATCTCTTTTGTCGAAAATCAGCCGTTTTTGCTCGAACATTAAATGCCTCCAAATGGTATTTAATTAACTTCCCGAGCCCCTGGAAGCATGAAAATCACTTTAAACATGCTAATTTTAGCTGTAACACTGATGATCCACCTACAAATGTGAACTGACGTTCAAAAATAAAACATTTGAAAACGGACCATTTTCCACATTTCTGAAGCATGACGTAATGGGGGGTGTTATCTCTTTTGTCGAAAATCAGCCGTTTTTGCTCGAACATTAAATGCCTCCAAATGGTATTTAATTAACTTCCCGGGGTGAAGAAACCCTTTTTGAGAACTCAGAGTGAGTAAATTGGCCATTTTCATGCACTTTTAACCATTCCATAAATCTTGTGTTTTGGGCCCCTGGAAGCATGAAAATCACTTTAAACATGCTAATTTTAGCTCTAACACTGATGATCCACCTACAAATGTGAACTGACGTTCAAAAATAAAACATTTGAAAACGGACCATTTTCCACATTTCTGAAGCATGACGTAATGGGGGGGTGTTATCTCTTTTGTCGAAAATCAGCCGTTTTTGCTCGAACATTAAATGCCTCCAAATGGTATTTAATTAACTTCCCGGGGTGAAGAAACCCTTTTTGAGAACTCAGAGTGAGTAAATTGGCCATTTTCATGCACTTTTAACCATTCCATAAATCTTGTGTTTTGGGCCCCTGGAAGCATGAAAATCACTTTAAACATGCTAATTTTAGCTCTAACACTGATGATCCACCTACAAATGTGAACTGACGTTCAAAAATAAAACATTTGAAAAAGGACCATTTTCCACATTTCTGAAGCATGACGTAATGGGGGGGTGTTATCTCTTTTGTCGAAGCCATTTTTGCTCGAACATTAAATGCCTCCAAATGGTATTTAATTAACTTCCCGAGCCCCTGGAAGCATGAAAATCACTTTAAACATGCTAATTTTAGCTCTAACACTGATGATCCACCTACAAATGTGAACTGACGTTCAAAAATAAAACATTTGAAAAAGGACCATTTTCCACATTTCTGAAGCATGACGTAATGGGGGGGTGTTATCTCTTTTGTCGAAAATCAGCCGTTTTTGCTCGAACATTAAATGCCTCCAAATGGTATTTAATTAACTTCCCGAGCCCCTGGAAGCATGAAAATCACTTTAAACATGCTAATTTTAGCTCTAACACTGATGATCCACCTACAAATGTGAACTGACGTTCAAAAATAAAACATTTGAAAACGGACCATTTTCCACATTTCTGAAGCATGACGTAATGGGGGGGGGGTGTTATCTCTTTTGTCGAAAATCAGCCGTTTTTGCTCGAACATTAAATGCCTCCAAATGGTATTTAATTAACTTCCCGAGCCCCTGGAAGCATGAAAATCACTTTAAACATGCTAATTTTAGCTCTAACACTGATGATCCACCTACAAATGTGAACTGACGTTCAAAAATAAAACATTTGAAAACGGACCATTTTCCACATTTCTGAAGCATGACGTAATGGGGGGGTGTTATCTCTTTTGTCGAAAATCAGCCGTTTTTGCTCGAACATTAAATGCCTCCAAATGGTATTTAATTAACTTCCCGAGCCCCTGGAAGCATGAAAATCACTTTAAACATGCTAATTTTAGCTCTAACACTGATGATCCACCTACAAATGTGAACTGACGTTCAAAAATAAAACATTTGAAAACGGACCATTTTCCACATTTCTGAAGCATGACGTAATGGGGGGGTGTTATCTCTTTTGTCGAAAATCAGCTGTTTTTGCTCGAACATTAAATGCCTCCAAATGGTATTTATTTCACTTCCCGGGGTGAAGAAACCCTTTTTGAGAACTCAGAGTGAGTAAATTGGCCATTTTCATGCACTTTTAACCATTCCATAAATCTTGTGTTTTGGGCCCCTGGAAGCATGAAAATCACTTTAAACATGCTAATTTTAGCTCTAACACTGATGATCCACCTACAAATGTGAACTGACGTTCAAAAATAAAACATTTGAAAACGGACCATTTTCCACATTTCTGAAGCATGACGTAATGGGGGGTGTTATCTCTTTTGTCGAAAATCAGCCGTTTTTGCTCGAACATTAAATGCCTCCAAATGGTATTTAATTAACTTTCCGAGCCCCTGGAAGCATGAAAATCACTTTAAACATGCTAATTTTAGCTCTAACACTGATGATCCACCTACAAATGTGAACTGACGTTCAAAAATAAAACATTTGAAAACAGACCATTTTCCACATTTCTGAAGCATGACGTAATGGGGGGGTGTTATCTCTTTTGTCGAAAATCAGCCGTTTTTGCTCGAACATTAAATGCCTCCAAATGGTATTTAATTAACTTCCTGGGGTGAAGAAACCCTTTTTGAGAACTCAGAGTGAGTAAATTGGCCATTTTCATGCACTTTTAACCATTCCATAAATCTTGTGTTTTGGGCCCCTGGAAGCATGAAAATCAATTTAAACATGCTAATTTTAGCTCTAACACTGATGATCCACCTACAAATGTGAACTGACGTTCAAAAATAAAACATTTGAAAACGGACCATTTTCCACATTTCTGAAGCATGACGTAATGGGGGGGTGTTATCTCTTTTGTCGAAAATCAGCCGTTTTTGCTCGAACATTAAATGCCTCCAAATGGTATTTATTTCACTTCCCGAGCCCCTGGAAGCATGAAAATCACTTTAAACATGCTAATTTTAGCTCTAACACTGATGATCCACCTACAAATGTGAACTGACGTTCAAAAATAAAACATTTGAAAACGGACCATTTTCCACATTTCTGAAGCATGACGTAATGGGGGGGTGTTATCTCTTTTGTCGAAAATCAGCCGTTTTTGCTCGAACATTAAATGCCTCCAAATGGTATTTAATTAACTTCCCGGGGTGAAGAAACCCTTTTTGAGAACTCAGAGTGAGTAAATTGGCCATTTTCATGCACTTTTAACCATTCCATAAATCTTGTGTTTTGGGCCCCTGGAAGCATGAAAATCAATTTAAACATGCTAATTTTAGCTCTAACACTGATGATCCACCTACAAATGTGAACTGACGTTCAGAAATAAAACATTTGAAAACGGACCATTTTCCACATTTCTGAAGCATGACGTAATGGGGGGGTGTTATCTCTTTTGTCGAAAATCAGCCGTTTTTGCTCGAACATTAAATGCCTCCAAATGGTATTTATTTCACTTCGCGAGCCCCTGGAAGCATGAAAATCACTTTAAACATGCTAATTTGAGCTCTAACACTGATGATCCACCTACAAATGTGAACTGACGTTCAAAAATAAAACATTTTGAAAACGGACCATTTTCCACATTTCTGAAGCATGACGTAATGGGGGGTGTTATCTCTTTTGTCGAAAATCAGCCGTTTTTGCTCGAACATTAAATGCCTGCAAATGGTATTTAATTAACTTCCCGAGCCCCTGGAAGCATGAAAATCACTTTAAACATGCTAATTTTAGCTCTAACACTGATGATCCACCTACAAATGTGAACTGACGTTCAAAAATAAAACATTTGAAAACGGACCATTTTCCACATTTCTGAAGCATGACGTAATGGGGGGGTGTTATCTCTTTTGTCGAAAATCAGCCGTTTTTGCTCGAACATTAAATGCCTCCAAATGGTATTTAATTAACTTCCCGAGCCCCTGGAAGCATGAAAATCACTTTAAACATGCTAATTTTAGCTCTAACACTGATGATCCACCTACAAATGTGAACTGACGTTCAAAAATAAAACATTTGAAAACGGACCATTTTCCACATTTCTGAAGCATGACGTAATGGGGGGGTGTTATCTCTTTTGTCGAAAATCAGCCGTTTTTGCTCGAACATTAAATGCCTCCAAATGGTATTTAATTAACTTCCCGAGCCCCTGGAAGCATGAAAATCACTTTAAACATGCTAATTTTAGCTGTAACACTGATGATCCACCTACAAATGTGAACTGACGTTCAAAAATAAAACATTTGAAAACGGACCATTTTCCACATTTCTGAAGCATGACGTAATGGGGGGTGTTATCTCTTTTGTCGAAAATCAGCCGTTTTTGCTCGAACATTAAATGCCTCCAAATGGTATTTAATTAACTTCCCGGGGTGAAGAAACCCTTTTTGAGAACTCAGAGTGAGTAAATTGGCCATTTTCATGCACTTTTAACCATTCCATAAATCTTGTGTTTTGGGCCCCCGGAAGCATGAAAATCACTTTAAACATGCTAATTTTAGCTCTAACACTGATGATCCACCTACAAATGTGAACTGACGTTCAAAAATAAAACATTTGAAAACGGACCATTTTCCACATTTCTGAAGCATGACGTAATGGGGGGGTGTTATCTCTTTTGTCGAAAATCAGCTGTTTTTGCTCGAACATTAAATGCCTCCAAATGGTATTTATTTCACTTCCCGGGGTGAAGAAACCCTTTTTGAGAACTCAGAGTGAGTAAATTGGCCATTTTCATGCACTTTTAACCATTCCATAAATCTTGTGTTTTGGGCCCCTGGAAGCATGAAAATCACTTTAAACATGCTAATTTTAGCTCTAACACTGATGATCCACCTACAAATGTGAACTGACGTTCAAAAATAAAACATTTGAAAACGGACCATTTTCCACATTTCTGAAGCATGACGTAATGGGGGGTGTTATCTCTTTTGTCGAAAATCAGCCGTTTTTGCTCGAACATTAAATGCCTCCAAATGGTATTTAATTAACTTTCCGAGCCCCTGGAAGCATGAAAATCACTTTAAACATGCTAATTTTAGCTCTAACACTGATGATCCACCTACAAATGTGAACTGACGTTCAAAAATAAAACATTTGAAAACAGACCATTTTCCACATTTCTGAAGCATGACGTAATGGGGGGGGTGTTATCTCTTTTGTCGAAAATCAGCCGTTTTTGCTCGAACATTAAATGCCTCCAAATGGTATTTAATTAACTTCCTGGGGTGAAGAAACCCTTTTTGAGAACTCAGAGTGAGTAAATTGGCCATTTTCATGCACTTTTAACCATTCCATAAATCTTGTGTTTTGGGCCCCTGGAAGCATGAAAATCAATTTAAACATGCTAATTTTAGCTCTAACACTGATGATCCACCTACAAATGTGAACTGACGTTCAAAAATAAAACATTTGAAAACGGACCATTTTCCACATTTCTGAAGCATGACGTAATGGGGGGGTGTTATCTCTTTTGTCGAAAATCAGCCGTTTTTGCTCGAACATTAAATGCCTCCAAATGGTATTTATTTCACTTCCCGAGCCCCTGGAAGCATGAAAATCACTTTAAACATGCTAATTTTAGCTCTAACACTGATGATCCACCTACAAATGTGAACTGACGTTCAAAAATAAAACATTTGAAAACGGACCATTTTCCACATTTCTGAAGCATGACGTAATGGGGGGGTGTTATCTCTTTTGTCGAAAATCAGCCGTTTTTGCTCGAACATTAAATGCCTCCAAATGGTATTTAATTAACTTCCCGGGGTGAAGAAACCCTTTTTGAGAACTCAGAGTGAGTAAATTGGCCATTTTCATGCACTTTTAACCATTCCATAAATCTTGTGTTTTGGGCCCCTGGAAGCATGAAAATCAATTTAAACATGCTAATATTAGCTCTAACACTGATGATCCACCTACAAATGTGAACTGACGTTCAGAAATAAAACATTTGAAAACGGACCATTTTCCACATTTCTGAAGCATGACGTAATGGGGGGGTGTTATCTCTTTTGTCGAAAATCAGCCGTTTTTGCTCGAACATTAAATGCCTCCAAATGGTATTTATTTCACTTCGCGAGCCCCTGGAAGCATGAAAATCACTTTAAACATGCTAATTTGAGCTCTAACACTGATGATCCACCTACAAATGTGAACTGACGTTCAAAAATAAAACATTTTGAAAACGGACCATTTTCCACATTTCTGAAGCATGACGTAATGGGGGGGTGTTATCTCTTTTGTCGAAAATCAGCCGTTTTTGCTCGAACATTAAATGCCTGCAAATGGTATTTAATTAACTTCCCGAGCCCCTGGAAGCATGAAAATCACTTTAAACATGCTAATTTTAGCTCTAACACTGATGATCCACCTACAAATGTGAACTGACGTTCAAAAATAAAACATTTGAAAACGGACCATTTTCCACATTTCTGAAGCATGACGTAATGGGGGGGTGTTATCTCTTTTGTCGAAAATCAGCCGTTTTTGCTCGAACATTAAATGCCTCCAAATGGTATTTAATTAACTTCCCGAGCCCCTGGAAGCATGAAAATCACTTTAAACATGCTAATTTTAGCTCTAACACTGATGATCCACCTACAAATGTGAACTGACGTTCAAAAATAAAACATTTGAAAACGGACCATTTTCCACATTTCTGAAGCATGACGTAATGGGGGGGTGTTATCTCTTTTGTCGAAAATCAGCCGTTTTTGCTCGAACATTAAATGCCTCCAAATGGTATTTAATTAACTTCCCGAGCCCCTGGAAGCATGAAAATCACTTTAAACATGCTAATTTTAGCTGTAACACTGATGATCCACCTACAAATGTGAACTGACGTTCAAAAATAAAACATTTGAAAACGGACCATTTTCCACATTTCTGAAGCATGACGTAATGGGGGTGTTATCTCTTTTGTCGAAAATCAGCCATTTTTGCTCGAACATTAAATGCCTCCAAATGGTATTTAATTAACTTCCCGGGGTGAAGAAACCCTTTTTGAGAACTCAGAGTGAGTAAATTGGCCATTTTCATGCACTTTTAACCATTCCATAAATCTTGTGTTTTGGGCCCCTGGAAGCATGAAAATCACTTTAAACATGCTAATTTTAGCTCTAACACTGATGATCCACCTACAAATGTGAACTGACGTTCAAAAATAAAACATTTGAAAACGGACCATTTTCCACATTTCTGAAGCATGACGTAATGGGGGGGTGTTATCTCTTTTGTCGAAAATCAGCCGTTTTTGCTCGAACATTAAATGCCTCCAAATGGTATTTAATTAACTTCCCGGGGTGAAGAAACCCTTTTTGAGAACTCAGAGTGAGTAAATTGGCCATTTTCATGCACTTTTAACCATTCCATAAATCTTGTGTTTTGGGCCCCTGGAAGCATGAAAATCACTTTAAACATGCTAATTTTAGCTCTAACACTGATGATCCACCTACAAATGTGAACTGACGTTCAAAAATAAAACATTTGAAAAAGGACCATTTTCCACATTTCTGAAGCATGACGTAATGGGGGGGTGTTATCTCTTTTGTCGAAGCCATTTTTGCTCGAACATTAAATGCCTCCAAATGGTATTTAATTAACTTCCCGAGCCCCTGGAAGCATGAAAATCACTTTAAACATGCTAATTTTAGCTCTAACACTGATGATCCACCTACAAATGTGAACTGACGTTCAAAAATAAAACATTTGAAAAAGGACCATTTTCCACATTTCTGAAGCATGACGTAATGGGGGGGTGTTATCTCTTTTGTCGAAAATCAGCCGTTTTTGCTCGAACATTAAATGCCTCCAAATGGTATTTAATTAACTTCCCGAGCCCCTGGAAGCATGAAAATCACTTTAAACATGCTAATTTTAGCTCTAACACTGATGATCCACCTACAAATGTGAACTGACGTTCAAAAATAAAACATTTGAAAACGGACCATTTTCCACATTTCTGAAGCATGACGTAATGGGGGGGGGGTGTTATCTCTTTTGTCGAAAATCAGCCGTTTTTGCTCGAACATTAAATGCCTCCAAATGGTATTTAATTAACTTCCCGAGCCCCTGGAAGCATGAAAATCACTTTAAACATGCTAATTTTAGCTCTAACACTGATGATCCACCTACAAATGTGAACTGACGTTCAAAAATAAAACATTTGAAAACGGACCATTTTCCACATTTCTGAAGCATGACGTAATGGGGGGGTGTTATCTCTTTTGTCGAAAATCAGCTGTTTTTGCTCGAACATTAAATGCCTCCAAATGGTATTTATTTCACTTCCCGGGGTGAAGAAACCCTTTTTGAGAACTCAGAGTGAGTAAATTGGCCATTTTCATGCACTTTTAACCATTCCATAAATCTTGTGTTTTGGGCCCCTGGAAGCATGAAAATCACTTTAAACATGCTAATTTTAGCTCTAACACTGATGATCCACCTACAAATGTGAACTGACGTTCAAAAATAAAACATTTGAAAACGGACCATTTTCCACATTTCTGAAGCATGACGTAATGGGGGGTGTTATCTCTTTTGTCGAAAATCAGCCGTTTTTGCTCGAACATTAAATGCCTCCAAATGGTATTTAATTAACTTTCCGAGCCCCTGGAAGCATGAAAATCACTTTAAACATGCTAATTTTAGCTCTAACACTGATGATCCACCTACAAATGTGAACTGACGTTCAAAAATAAAACATTTGAAAACAGACCATTTTCCACATTTCTGAAGCATGACGTAATGGGGGGGGTGTTATCTCTTTTGTCGAAAATCAGCCGTTTTTGCTCGAACATTAAATGCCTCCAAATGGTATTTAATTAACTTCCTGGGGTGAAGAAACCCTTTTTGAGAACTCAGAGTGAGTAAATTGGCCATTTTCATGCACTTTTAACCATTCCATAAATCTTGTGTTTTGGGCCCCTGGAAGCATGAAAATCAATTTAAACATGCTAATTTTAGCTCTAACACTGATGATCCACCTACAAATGTGAACTGACGTTCAAAAATAAAACATTTGAAAACGGACCATTTTCCACATTTCTGAAGCATGACGTAATGGGGGGGTGTTATCTCTTTTGTCGAAAATCAGCCGTTTTTGCTCGAACATTAAATGCCTCCAAATGGTATTTATTTCACTTCCCGAGCCCCTGGAAGCATGAAAATCACTTTAAACATGCTAATTTTAGCTCTAACACTGATGATCCACCTACAAATGTGAACTGACGTTCAAAAATAAAACATTTGAAAACGGACCATTTTCCACATTTCTGAAGCATGACGTAATGGGGGGGTGTTATCTCTTTTGTCGAAAATCAGCCGTTTTTGCTCGAACATTAAATGCCTCCAAATGGTATTTAATTAACTTCCCGGGGTGAAGCAACCCTTTTTGAGAACTCAGAGTGAGTAAATTGGCCATTTTCATGCACTTTTAACCATTCCATAAATCTTGTGTTTTGGGCCCCTGGAAGCATGAAAATCAATTTAAACATGCTAATTTTAGCTCTAACACTGATGATCCACCTACAAATGTGAACTGACGTTCAAAAATAAAACATTTGAAAACGGACCATTTTCCACATTTCTGAAGCATGACGTAATGGGGGGGTGTTATCTCTTTTGTCGAAAATCAGCCGTTTTTGCTCGAACATTAAATGCCTCCAAATGGTATTTATTTCACTTCCCGAGCCCCTGGAAGCATGAAAATCACTTTAAACATGCTAATTTTAGCTCTAACACTGATGATCCACCTACAAATGTGAACTGACGTTCAAAAATAAAACATTTGAAAACGGACCATTTTCCACATTTCTGAAGCATGACGTAATGGGGGGGTGTTATCTCTTTTGTCGAAAATCAGCCGTTTTTGCTCGAACATTAAATGCCTCCAAATGGTATTTAATTAACTTCCCGGGGTGAAGAAACCCTTTTTGAGAACTCAGAGTGAGTAAATTGGCCATTTTCATGCACTTTTAACCATTCCATAAATCTTGTGTTTTGGGCCCCTGGAAGCATGAAAATCAATTTAAACATGCTAATTTTAGCTCTAACACTGATGATCCACCTACAAATGTGAACTGAAGTTCAGAAATAAAACATTTGAAAACGGACCATTTTCCACATTTCTGAAGCATGACGTAATGGGGGGGTGTTATCTCTTTTGTCGAAAATCAGCCGTTTTTGCTCGAACATTAAATGCCTCCAAATGGTATTTATTTCACTTCGCGAGCCCCTGGAAGCATGAAAATCACTTTAAACATGCTAATTTTAGCTCTAACACTGATGATCCACCTACAAATGTGAACTGACGTTCAAAAATAAAACATTTTGAAAACGGACCATTTTCCACATTTCTGAAGCATGACGTAATGGGGGGGGTGTTATCTCTTTTGTCGAAAATCAGCCGTTTTTGCTCGAACATTAAATGCCTCCAAATGGTATTTAATTAACTTCCCGAGCCCCTGGAAGCATGAAAATCACTTTAAACATGCTAATTTTAGCTCTAACACTGATGATCCACCTACAAATGTGAACTGACGTTCAAAAATAAAACATTTGAAAACGGACCATTTTCCACATTTCTGAAGCATGACGTAATGGGGGGGTGTTATCTCTTTTGTCGAAAATCAGCCGTTTTTGCTCGAACATTAAATGCCTCCAAATGGTATTTAATTAACTTCCCGAGCCCCTGGAAGCATGAAAATCACTTTAAACATGCTAATTTTAGCTCTAACACTGATGATCCACCTACAAATGTGAACTGACGTTCAAAAATAAAACATTTGAAAACGGACCATTTTCCACATTTCTGAAGCATGACGTAATGGGGGGGGTGTTATCTCTTTTGTCGAAAATCAGCTGTTTTTGCTCGAACATTAAATGCCTCCAAATGGTATTTATTTCACTTCCCGGGGTGAAGAAACCCTTTTTGAGAACTCAGAGTGAGTAAATTGGCCATTTTCATGCACTTTTAACCATTCCATAAATCTTGTGTTTTGGGCCCCTGGAAGCATGAAAATCAATTTAAACATGCTAATTTTAGCTCTAACACTGATGATCCACCTACAAATGTGAACTGACGTTCAAAAATAAAACATTTGAAAACGGACCATTTTCCACATTTCTGAAGCATGACGTAATGGGGGGGTGTTATCTCTTTTGTCGAAAATCAGCCGTTTTTGCTCGAACATTAAATGCCTCCAAATGGTATTTATTTCACTTCCCGAGCCCCTGGAAGCATGAAAATCACTTTAAACATGCTAATTTTAGCTCTAACACTGATGATCCACCTACAAATGTGAACTGACGTTCAAAAATAAAACATTTGAAAACGGACCATTTTCCACATTTCTGAAGCATGACGTAATGGGGGGGTGTTATCTCTTTTGTCGAAAATCAGCCGTTTTTGCTCGAACATTAAATGCCTCCAAATGGTATTTAATTAACTTCCCGGGGTGAAGCAACCCTTTTTGAGAACTCAGAGTGAGTAAATTGGCCATTTTCATGCACTTTTAACCATTCCATAAATCTTGTGTTTTGGGCCCCTGGAAGCATGAAAATCAATTTAAACATGCTAATTTTAGCTCTAACACTGATGATCCACCTACAAATGTGAACTGACGTTCAAAAATAAAACATTTGAAAACGGACCATTTTCCACATTTCTGAAGCATGACGTAATGGGGGGGTGTTATCTCTTTTGTCGAAAATCAGCCGTTTTTGCTCGAACATTAAATGCCTCCAAATGGTATTTATTTCACTTCCCGAGCCCCTGGAAGCATGAAAATCACTTTAAACATGCTAATTTTAGCTCTAACACTGATGATCCACCTACAAATGTGAACTGACGTTCAAAAATAAAACATTTGAAAACGGACCATTTTCCACATTTCTGAAGCATGACGTAATGGGGGGGTGTTATCTCTTTTGTCGAAAATCAGCCGTTTTTGATCGAACATTAAATGCCTCCAAATGGTATTTATTTCACTTCCCGAGCCCCTGGAAGCATGAAAATCACTTTAAACATGCTAATTTTAGCTCTAACACTGATGATCCACCTACAAATGTGAACTGACGTTCAAAAATAAAACATTTGAAAACGGACCATTTTCCACATTTCTGAAGCATGACGTAATGGGGGGGTGTTATCTCTTTTGTCGAAAATCAGCCGTTTTTGCTCGAACATTAAATGCCTCCAAATGGTATTTAATTAACTTCCCGGGGTGAAGAAACCCTTTTTGAGAACTCAGAGTGAGTAAATTGGCCATTTTCATGCACTTTTAACCATTCCATAAATCTTGTGTTTTGGGCCCCTGGAAGCATGAAAATCAATTTAAACATGCTAATTTTAGCTCTAACACTGATGATCCACCTACAAATGTGAACTGACGTTCAGAAATAAAACATTTGAAAACGGACCATTTTCCACATTTCTGAAGCATGACGTAATGGGGGGGTGTTATCTCTTTTGTCGAAAATCAGCCGTTTTTGCTCGAACATTAAATGCCTCCAAATGGTATTTATTTCACTTCGCGAGCCCCTGGAAGCATGAAAATCACTTTAAACATGCTAATTTTAGCTCTAACACTGATGATCCACCTACAAATGTGAACTGACGTTCAAAAATAAAACATTTGAAAACGGACCATTTTCCACATTTCTGAAGCATGACGTAATGGGGGGGTGTTATCTCTTTTGTCGAAAATCAGCCGTTTTTGCTCGAACATTAAATGCCTCCAAATGGTATTTAATTAACTTCCCGAGCCCCTGGAAGCATGAAAATCACTTTAAACATGCTAATTTTAGCTGTAACACTGATGATCCACCTACAAATGTGAACTGACGTTCAAAAATAAAACATTTGAAAACGGACCATTTTCCACATTTCTGAAGCATGACGTAATGGGGGGTGTTATCTCTTTTGTCGAAAATCAGCCGTTTTTGCTCGAACATTAAATGCCTCCAAATGGTATTTAATTAACTTCCCGGGGTGAAGAAACCCTTTTTGAGAACTCAGAGTGAGTAAATTGGCCATTTTCATGCACTTTTAACCATTCCATAAATCTTGTGTTTTGGGCCCCTGGAAGCATGAAAATCACTTTAAACATGCTAATTTTAGCTCTAACACTGATGATCCACCTACAAATGTGAACTGACGTTCAAAAATAAAACATTTGAAAACGGACCATTTTCCACATTTCTGAAGCATGACGTAATGGGGGGGTGTTATCTCTTTTGTCGAAAATCAGCCGTTTTTGCTCGAACATTAAATGCCTCCAAATGGTATTTAATTAACTTCCCGGGGTGAAGAAACCCTTTTTGAGAACTCAGAGTGAGTAAATTGGCCATTTTCATGCACTTTTAACCATTCCATAAATCTTGTGTTTTGGGCCCCTGGAAGCATGAAAATCACTTTAAACATGCTAATTTTAGCTCTAACACTGATGATCCACCTACAAATGTGAACTGACGTTCAAAAATAAAACATTTGAAAAAGGACCATTTTCCACATTTCTGAAGCATGACGTAATGGGGGGGTGTTATCTCTTTTGTCGAAGCCGTTTTTGCTCGAACATTAAATGCCTCCAAATGGTATTTAATTAACTTCCCGAGCCCCTGGAAGCATGAAAATCACTTTAAACATGCTAATTTTAGCTCTAACACTGATGATCCACCTACAAATGTGAACTGACGTTCAAAAATAAAACATTTGAAAAAGGACCATTTTCCACATTTCTGAAGCATGACGTAATGGGGGGGTGTTATCTCTTTTGTCGAAAATCAGCCGTTTTTGCTCGAACATTAAATGCCTCCAAATGGTATTTAATTAACTTCCCGAGCCCCTGGAAGCATGAAAATCACTTTAAACATGCTAATTTTAGCTCTAACACTGATGATCCACCTACAAATGTGAACTGACGTTCAGAAATAAAACATTTGAAAACGGACCATTTTCCACATTTCTGAAGCATGACGTAATGGGGGGGTGTTATCTCTTTTGTCGAAAATCAGCCGTTTTTGCTCGAACATTAAATGCCTCCAAATGGTATTTATTTCACTTCGCGAGCCCCTGGAAGCATGAAAATCACTTTAAACATGCTAATTTTAGCTCTAACACTGATGATCCACCTACAAATGTGAACTGACGTTCAAAAATAAAACATTTGAAAACGGACCATTTTCCACATTTCTGAAGCATGACGTAATGGGGGGGTGTTATCTCTTTTGTCGAAAATCAGCCGTTTTTGCTCGAACATTAAATGCCTCCAAATGGTATTTAATTAACTTCCCGAGCCCCTGGAAGCATGAAAATCACTTTAAACATGCTAATTTTAGCTGTAACACTGATGATCCACCTACAAATGTGAACTGACGTTCAAAAATAAAACATTTGAAAACGGACCATTTTCCACATTTCTGAAGCATGACGTAATGGGGGGTGTTATCTCTTTTGTCGAAAATCAGCCGTTTTTGCTCGAACATTAAATGCCTCCAAATGGTATTTAATTAACTTCCCGGGGTGAAGAAACCCTTTTTGAGAACTCAGAGTGAGTAAATTGGCCATTTTCATGCACTTTTAACCATTCCATAAATCTTGTGTTTTGGGCCCCTGGAAGCATGAAAATCACTTTAAACATGCTAATTTTAGCTCTAACACTGATGATCCACCTACAAATGTGAACTGACGTTCAAAAATAAAACATTTGAAAACGGACCATTTTCCACATTTCTGAAGCATGACGTAATGGGGGGGTGTTATCTCTTTTGTCGAAAATCAGCCGTTTTTGCTCGAACATTAAATGCCTCCAAATGGTATTTAATTAACTTCCCGGGGTGAAGAAACCCTTTTTGAGAACTCAGAGTGAGTAAATTGGCCATTTTCATGCACTTTTAACCATTCCATAAATCTTGTGTTTTGGGCCCCTGGAAGCATGAAAATCACTTTAAACATGCTAATTTTAGCTCTAACACTGATGATCCACCTACAAATGTGAACTGACGTTCAAAAATAAAACATTTGAAAAAGGACCATTTTCCACATTTCTGAAGCATGACGTAATGGGGGGGTGTTATCTCTTTTGTCGAAGCCGTTTTTGCTCGAACATTAAATGCCTCCAAATGGTATTTAATTAACTTCCCGAGCCCCTGGAAGCATGAAAATCACTTTAAACATGCTAATTTTAGCTCTAACACTGATGATCCACCTACAAATGTGAACTGACGTTCAAAAATAAAACATTTGAAAAAGGACCATTTTCCACATTTCTGAAGCATGACGTAATGGGGGGGTGTTATCTCTTTTGTCGAAAATCAGCCGTTTTTGCTCGAACATTAAATGCCTCCAAATGGTATTTAATTAACTTCCCGAGCCCCTGGAAGCATGAAAATCACTTTAAACATGCTAATTTTAGCTCTAACACTGATGATCCACCTACAAATGTGAACTGACGTTCAAAAATAAAACATTTGAAAACGGACCATTTTCCACATTTCTGAAGCATGACGTAATGGGGGGGGGGTGTTATCTCTTTTGTCGAAAATCAGCCGTTTTTGCTCGAACATTAAATGCCTCCAAATGGTATTTAATTAACTTCCCGAGCCCCTGGAAGCATGAAAATCACTTTAAACATGCTAATTTTAGCTCTAACACTGATGATCCACCTACAAATGTGAACTGACGTTCAAAAATAAAACATTTGAAAAAGGACCATTTTCCACATTTCTGAAGCATGACGTAATGGGGGGGTGTTATCTCTTTTGTCGAAAATCAGCCGTTTTTGCTCGAACATTAAATGCCTCCAAATGGTATTTAATTAACTTCCCGAGCCCCTGGAAGCATGAAAATCACTTTAAACATGCTAATTTTAGCTCTAACACTGATGATCCACCTACAAATGTGAACTGACGTTCAAAAATAAAACATTTGAAAACGGACCATTTTCCACATTTCTGAAGCATGACGTAATGGGGGGGGGGTGTTATCTCTTTTGTCGAAAATCAGCCGTTTTTGCTCGAACATTAAATGCTTCCAAATGGTATTTAATTAACTTCCCGAGCCCCTGGAAGCATGAAAATCACTTTAAACATGCTAATTTTAGCTCTAACACTGATGATCCACCTACAAATGTGAACTGACGTTCAAAAATAAAACATTTGAAAACAGACCATTTTCCACATTTCTGAAGCATGACGTAATGGGGGGGTGTTATCTCTTTTGTCGAAAATCAGCCGTTTTTGCTCGAACATTAAATGCCTCCAAATGGTATTTAATTAACTTCCCGAGCCCCTGGAAGCATGAAAATCACTTTAAACATGCTAATTTTAGCTCTAACACTGATGATCCACCTACAAATGTGAACTGACGTTCAAAAATAAAACATTTGAAAACGGACTATTTTCCACATTTCTGAAGCATGACGTAATGGGGGGGTGTTATCTCTTTTGTCGAAAATCAGCCGTTTTTGCTCGAACATTAAATGCCTCCAAATGGTATTTAATTAACTTCCCGAGCCCCTGGAAGCATGAAAATCCCTTTAAACATGCTAATTTTAGCTCTAACACTGATGATCCACCTACAAATGTGAACTGACGTTCAAAAATAAAACATTTGAAAAAGGACCATTTTCCACATTTCTGAAGCATGACGTAATGGGGGGGTGTTATCTCTTTTGTCGAAAATCAGCCGTTTTTGCTCGAACATTAAATGCCTCCAAATGGTATTTAATTAACTTCCCGAGCCCCTGGAAGCATGAAAATCACTTTAAACATGCTAATTTTAGCTCTAACACTGATGATCCACCTACAAATGTGAACTGACGTTCAAAAATAAAACATTTGAAAACGGACCATTTTCCACATTTCTGAAGCATGACGTAATGGGGGGGGTGTTATCTCTTTTGTCGAAAATCAGCCGTTTTTGCTCGAACATTAAATGCCTCCAAATGGTATTTAATTAACTTCCCGAGCCCCTGGAAGCATGAAAATCACTTTAAACATGCTAATTTTAGCTCTAACACTGATGATCCACCTACAAATGTGAACTGACGTTCAAAAATAAAACATTTGAAAACGGACCATTTTCCACATTTCTGAAGCATGACGTAATGGGGGGGTGTTATCTCTTTTGTCGAAAATCAGCCGTTTTTGCTCGAACATTAAATGCCTCCAAATGGTATTTAATTAACTTCCCGAGCCCCTGGAAGCATGAAAATCACTTTAAACATGCTAATTTTAGCTCTAACACTGATGATCCACCTACAAATGTGAACTGACATTCAAAAATAAAACATTTGAAAACGGACCATTTTCCACATTTCTGAAGCATGACGTAATGGGGGGGGGTGTTATCTCTTTTGTCGAAAATCAGCCGTTTTTGCTCGAACATTAAATGCCTCCAAATGGTATTTAATTAACTTCCCGAGCCCCTGGAAGCATGAAAATCACTTTAAACATGCTAATTTTAGCTCTAACACTGATGATCCACCTACAAATGTGAACTGACGTTCAAAAATAAAACATTTGAAAACGGACCATTTTCCACATTTCTGAAGCATGACGTAATGGGGGGGTGTTATCTCTTTTGTCGAAAATCAGCCGTTTTTGCTCGAACATTAAATGCCTCCAAATGGTATTTAATTAACTTCCTGAGCCCCTGGAAGCATGAAAATCACTTTAAACATGCTAATTTTAGCTCTAACACTGATGATCCACCTACAAATGTGAACTGACGTTCAAAAATAAAACATTTGAAAACGGACCATTTTCCACATTTCTGAAGCATGACGTAATGGGGGGGTGTTATCTCTTTTGTCGAAAATCAGCCGTTTTTGCTCGAACATTAAATGCCTCCAAATGGTATTTATTTCACTTCCGAGCCCCTGGAAGCATGAAAATCACTTTAAACATGCTAATTTTAGCTCTAACACTGATGATCCACCTACAAATGTGAACTGACGTTCAAAAATAAAACATATGAAAACGGACCATTTTCCACATTTCTGAAGCATGACGTAATGGGGGGGTGTTATCTCTTTTGTCGAAAATCAGCCGTTTTTGCTCGAACATTAAATGCCTCCAAATGGTATTTAATTAACTTCCCGGGGTGAAGAAACCCTTTTTGAGAACTCAGAGTGAGTAAATTGGCCATTTTCATGCACTTTTAACCATTCCATAAATCTTGTGTTTTGGGCCCCTGGAAGCATGAAAATCAATTTAAACATGCTAATTTTAGCTCTAACACTGATGATCCACCTACAAATGTGAACTGACGTTCAAAAATAAAACATTTGAAAACGGACCATTTTCCACATTTCTGAAGCATGACGTAATGGGGGGGTGTTATCTCTTTTGTCGAAAATCAGCCGTTTTTGCTCGAACATTAAATGCCTCCAAATGGTATTTATTTCACTTCCCGAGCCCCTGGAAGCATGAAAATCACTTTAAACATGCTAATTTTAGCTCTAACACTGATGATCCACCTACAAATGTGAACTGACGTTCAAAAATAAAACATTTGAAAACGGACCATTTTCCACATTTCTGAAGCATGACGTAATGGGGGGGTGTTATCTCTTTTGTCGAAAATCAGCCGTTTTTGCTCGAACATTAAATGCCTCCAAATGGTATTTAATTAACTTCCTGAGCCCCTGGAAGCATGAAAATCACTTTAAACATGCTAATTTTAGCTCTAACACTGATGATCCACCTACAAATGTGAACTGACGTTCAAAAATAAAACATTTGAAAACGGACCATTTTCCACATTTCTGAAGCATGACGTAATGGGGGGGTGTTATCTCTTTTGTCGAAAATCAGCCGTTTTTGCTCGAACATTAAATGCCTCCAAATGGTATTTATTTCACTTCCGAGCCCCTGGAAGCATGAAAATCACTTTAAACATGCTAATTTTAGCTCTAACACTGATGATCCACCTACAAATGTGAACTGACGTTCAAAAATAAAACATATGAAAACGGACCATTTTCCACATTTCTGAAGCATGACGTAATGGGGGGGTGTTATCTCTTTTGTCGAAAATCAGCCGTTTTTGCTCGAACATTAAATGCCTCCAAATGGTATTTAATTAACTTCCCGGGGTGAAGAAACCCTTTTTGAGAACTCAGAGTGAGTAAATTGGCCATTTTCATGCACTTTTAACCATTCCATAAATCTTGTGTTTTGGGCCCCTGGAAGCATGAAAATCAATTTAAACATGCTAATTTTAGCTCTAACACTGATGATCCACCTACAAATGTGAACTGACGTTCAAAAATAAAACATTTGAAAACGGACCATTTTCCACATTTCTGAAGCATGACGTAATGGGGGGGTGTTATCTCTTTTGTCGAAAATCAGCCGTTTTTGCTCGAACATTAAATGCCTCCAAATGGTATTTATTTCACTTCCCGAGCCCCTGGAAGCATGAAAATCACTTTAAACATGCTAATTTTAGCTCTAACACTGATGATCCACCTACAAATGTGAACTGACGTTCAAAAATAAAACATTTGAAAACGGACCATTTTCCACATTTCTGAAGCATGACGTAATGGGGGGGGTGTTATCTCTTTTGTCGAAAATCAGCCGTTTTTGCTCGAACATTAAATGCCTCCAAATGGTATTTAATCAACTTCCCGAGCCCCTGGAAGCATGAAAATCACTTTAAACATGCTAATTTTAGCTCTAACACTGATGATCCACCTACAAATGTGAACTGACGTTCAAAAATAAAACATTTGAAAACGGACCATTTTCAACATTTCTGAAGCATGACGTAATGGGGGGGTGTTATCTCTTTTGTCGAAAAACAGCCGTTTTTGTTTGAACATTAAATGCCTCCAAATGGTATTTAATTAACTTCCAGAGCCCCTGGAAGCATGAAAATCACTTTAAACATGCTAATTTTAGCTCTAACACTGATGATCCACCTACAAATGTGAACTGACGTTCAAAAATAAAACATTTGAAAACGGACCATTTTCCACATTTCTGAAGCATGACGTAATGGGGGGGGTTATCTCTTTTGTCGAAAATCAGCCATTTTTGCTCGAACATTAAATGCCTCCAAATGGTATTTAATTAACTTCCCGGGGTGAAGAAACCCTTTTTGAGAACTCAGAGTGAGTAAATTGGCCATTTTCATGCACTTTTAACCATTCCATAAATCTTGTGTTTTGGGCCCCTGGAAGCATGAAAATCACTTTAAACATGCTAATTTTAGCTCTAACACTGATGATCCACCTACAAATGTGCAACTGACGTTCAAAAATAAAACATTTGAAAACGGACCATTTTCCACATTTCTGAAGCATGACGTAATGGGGGGTGTTATCTCTTTTGTCGAAAATCAGCCGTTTTTGCTCGAACATTAAATGCCTCCAAATGGTATTTAATTAACTTCCCGGGGTGAAGAAACCCTTTTTGAGAACTCAGAGTGAGTAAATTGGCCATTTTCATGCACTTTTAACCATTCCATAAATCTTGTGTTTTGGGCCCCTGGAAGCATGAAAATCACTTTAAACATGCTAATTTTAGCTCTAACACTGATGATCCACCTACAAATGTGAACTGACGTTCAAAAATAAAACATTTGAAAAAGGACCATTTTCCACATTTCTGAAGCATGACGTAATGGGGGGGTGTTATCTCTTTTGTCGAAGCCGTTTTTGCTCGAACATTAAATGCCTCCAAATGGTATTTAATTAACTTCCGAGCCCCTGGAAGCATGAAAATCACTTTAAACATGCTAATTTTAGCTCTAACACTGATGATCCACCTACAAATGTGAACTGACGTTCAAAAATAAAACATTTGAAAACGGACCATTTTCCACATTTCTGAAGCATGACGTAATGGGGGGGTGTTATCTCTTTTGTCGAAAATCAGCTGTTTTTGCTCGAACATTAAATGCCTCCAAATGGTATTTAATTAACTTCCCGGGGTGAAGAAACCCTTTTTGAGAACTCAGAGTGAGTAAATTGGCCATTTTCATGCACTTTTACCCATTCCATAAATCTTGTGTTTTGGGCCCCTGGAAGCATGAAAATCACTTTAAACATGCTAATATTAGCTCTAACACTGATGATCCACCTACAAATGTGAACTGACGTTCAAAAATAAAACATTTGAAAACGGACCATTTTCCACATTTCTGAAGCATGACGTAATGGGGGGGTGTTATCTCTTTTGTCGAAAATCAGCCGTTTTTGGTCGAACATTAAATGCCTCCAAATGGTATTTAATTAACTTCCCGAGCCCCTGGAAGCATGAAAATCACTTTAAACATGCTAATTTTAGCTCTAACACTGATGATCCACCTACAAATGTGAACTGACGTTCAAAAATAAAACATTTGAAAACAGACCATTTTCCACATTTCTGAAGCATGACGTAATGGGGGGGTGTTATCTCTTTTGTCGAAAATCAGCCGTTTTTGCTCGAACATTAAATGCCTCCAAATGGTATTTAATTAACTTCCCGGGGTGAAGAAACCCTTTTTGAGAACTCAGAGTGAGTAAATTGGCCATTTTCATGCACTTTTAACCATTCCATAAATCTTGTGTTTTGGGCCCCTGGAAGCATGAAAATCAATTTAAACATGCTAATTTTAGCTCTAACACTGATGATCCGCCTACAAATGTGAACTGACGTTCAAAAATAAAACATTTGAAAACGGACCATTTTCCACATTTCTGAAGCATGACGTAATGGGGGGGTGTTATCTCTTTTGTCGAAAATCAGCCGTTTTTGCTCGAACATTAAATGCCTCCAAATGGTATTTATTTCACTTCCCGAGCCCCTGGAAGCATGAAAATCACTTTAAACATGCTAATTTTAGCTCTAACACTGATGATCCACCTACAAATGTGAACTGACGTTCAAAAATAAAACATTTGAAAACGGACCATTTTCCACATTTCTGAAGCATGACGTAATGGGGGGGTGTTATCTCTTTTGTCGAAAATCAGCCGTTTTTGCTCGAACATTAAATGCCTCCAAATGGTATTTAATTAACTTCCCGGGGTGAAGAAACCCTTTTTGAGAACTCAGAATGAGTAAATTGGCCATTTTCATGCACTTTTAACCATTCCATAAATCTTGTGTTTTGGGCCCCTGGAAGCATGAAAATCACTTTAAACATGCTAATTTTAGCTCTAACACTGATGATCCACCTACAAATGTGAACTGACGTTCAAAAATAAAACATTTGAAAAAGGACCATTTTCCACATTTCTGAAGCATGACGTAATGGGGGGGTGTAATCTCTTTTGTCGAAAATCAGCCGTTTTTGCTCGAACATTAAATGCCTCCAAATGGTATTTAATTAACTTCCCGAGCCCCTGGAAGCATGAAAATCACTTTAAACATGCTAATTTTAGCTCTAACACTGATGATCCACCTACAAATGTGAACTGACGTTCAAAAATAAAACATTTGAAAACGGACCATTTTCCACATTTCTGAAGCATGACGTAATGGGGGGGTGTTATCTCTTTTGTCGAAAATCAGCCGTTTTTGCTCGAACATTAAATGCCTCCAAATGGTATTTAATTAACTTCCCGGGGTGAAGAAACCCTTTTTGAGAACTCAGAGTGAGTAAATTGGCCATTTTCATGCACTTTTAACCATTCCATAAATCTTGTGTTTTGGGCCCCTGGAAGCATGAAAATCACTTTAAACATGCTAATTTTAGCTCTAACACTGATGATCCACCTACAAATGTGAACTGACGTTCAAAAATAAAACATTTGAAAACGGACCATTTTCCACATTTCTGAAGCATGACGTAATGGGGGGGTGTTATCTCTTTTGTCGAAAATCAGCCGTTTTTGCTCGAACATTAAATGCCTCCAAATGGTATTTAATTAACTTCCCGAGCCCCTGGAAGCATGAAAATCACTTTAAACATGCTAATTTTAGCTCTAACACTGATGATCCACCTACAAATGTGAACTGACGTTCAAAAATAAAACATTTGAAAACGGACCATTTTCCACATTTCTGAAGCATGACGTAATGGGGGGGTGTTATCTCTTTTGTCGAAAATCAGCCGTTTTTGCTTGAACATTAAATGCCTCCAAATGGTATTTAATTAACTTCCCGAGCCCCTGGAAGCATGAAAATCACTTTAAACATGCTAATTTTAGCTCTAACACTGATGATCCACCTACAAATGTGAACTGACGTTCAAAAATAAAACATTTGAAAACGGACCATTTTCCACATTTCTGAAGCATGACGTAATGGGGGGGTGTTATCTCTTTTGTCGAAAATCAGCCGTTTTTGCTCGAACATTAAATGCCTCCAAATGGTATTTAATTAACTTCCCGAGCCCCTGGAAGCATGAAAATCACTTTAAACATGCTAATTTTAGCTCTAACACTGATGATCCACCTACAAATGTGAACTGACGTTCAAAAATAAAACATTTGAAAACGGACCATTTTCCACATTTCTGAAGCATGACGTAATGGGGGGGTGTTATCTCTTTTGTCGAAAATCAGCCGTTTTTGCTCGAACATTAAATGCCTCCAAATGGTATTTATTTCACTTCCCGAGCCCCTGGAAGCATGAAAATCACTTTAAACATGCTAATTTTAGCACTAACACTGATGATCCACCTACAAATGTGAACTGACGTTCAAAAATAAAACATTTGAAAACGGACCATTTTCCACATTTCTGAAGCATGACGTAATGGGGGGGTGTTATCTCTTTTGTCGAAAATCAGCCGTTTTTGCTCGAACATTAAATGCCTCCAAATGGTATTTAATTAACTTCCCGGGGTGAAGAAACCCTTTTTGAGAACTCAGAGTGAGTAAATTGGCCATTTTCATGCACTTTTAACCATTCCATAAATCTTGTGTTTTGGGCCCCTGGAAGCATGAAAATCAATTTAAACATGCTAATTTTAGCTCTAACACTGATGATCCACCTACAAATGTGAACTGACGTTCAGAAATAAAACATTTGAAAACGGACCATTTTCCACATTTCTGAAGCATGACGTAATGGGGGGGTGTTATCTCTTTTGTCGAAAATCAGCCGTTTTTGCTCGAACATTAAATGCCTCCAAATGGTATTTATTTCACTTCGCGAGCCCCTGGAAGCATGAAAATCACTTTAAACATGCTAATTTTAGCTCTAACACTGATGATCCACCTACAAATGTGAACTGACGTTCAAAAATAAAACATTTTGAAAACGGACCATTTTCCACATTTCTGAAGCATGACGTAATGGGGGGGTGTTATCTCTTTTGTCGAAAATCAGCCGTTTTTGCTCGAACATTAAATGCCTCCAAATGGTATTTAATTAACTTCCCGGGGTGAAGAAACCCTTTTTGAGAACTCAGAATGAGTAAATTGGCCATTTTCATGCACTTTTAACCATTCCATAAATCTTGTGTTTTGGGCCCCTGGAAGCATGAAAATCACTTTAAACATGCTAATTTTAGCTCTAACACTGATGATCCACCTACAAATGTGAACTGACGTTCAAAAATAAAACATTTGAAAAAGGACCATTTTCCACATTTCTGAAGCATGACGTAATGGGGGGGTGTAATCTCTTTTGTCGAAAATCAGCCGTTTTTGCTCGAACATTAAATGCCTCCAAATGGTATTTAATTAACTTCCCGAGCCCCTGGAAGCATGAAAATCACTTTAAACATGCTAATTTTAGCTCTAACACTGATGATCCACCTACAAATGTGAACTGACGTTCAAAAATAAAACATTTGAAAACGGACCATTTTCCACATTTCTGAAGCATGACGTAATGGGGGGGTGTTATCTCTTTTGTCGAAAATCAGCCGTTTTTGCTCGAACATTAAATGCCTCCAAATGGTATTTAATTAACTTCCCGGGGTGAAGAAACCCTTTTTGAGAACTCAGAGTGAGTAAATTGGCCATTTTCATGCACTTTTAACCATTCCATAAATCTTGTGTTTTGGGCCCCTGGAAGCATGAAAATCACTTTAAACATGCTAATTTTAGCTCTAACACTGATGATCCACCTACAAATGTGAACTGACGTTCAAAAATAAAACATTTGAAAACGGACCATTTTCCACATTTCTGAAGCATGACGTAATGGGGGGGTGTTATCTCTTTTGTCGAAAATCAGCCGTTTTTGCTCGAACATTAAATGCCTCCAAATGGTATTTAATTAACTTCCCGAGCCCCTGGAAGCATGAAAATCACTTTAAACATGCTAATTTTAGCTCTAACACTGATGATCCACCTACAAATGTGAACTGACGTTCAAAAATAAAACATTTGAAAACGGACCATTTTCCACATTTCTGAAGCATGACGTAATGGGGGGGTGTTATCTCTTTTGTCGAAAATCAGCCGTTTTGGCTCGAACATTAAATGCCTCCAAATGGTATTTAATTAACTTCCCGAGCCCCTGGAAGCATGAAAATCACTTTAAACATGCTAATTTTAGCTCTAACACTGATGATCCACCTACAAATGTGAACTGACGTTCAAAAATAAAACATTTGAAAACGGACCATTTTCCACATTTCTGAAGCATGACGTAATGGGGGGGTGTTATCTCTTTTGTCGAAAATCAGCCGTTTTTGCTCGAACATTAAATGCCTCCAAATGGTATTTAATTAACTTCCCGAGCCCCTGGAAGCATGAAAATCACTTTAAACATGCTAATTTTAGCTCTAACACTGATGATCCACCTACAAATGTGAACTGACGTTCAAAAATAAAACATTTGAAAACGGACCATTTTCCACATTTCTGAAGCATGACGTAATGGGGGGGTGTTATCTCTTTTGTCGAAAATCAGCCGTTTTTGCTCGAACATTAAATGCCTCCAAATGGTATTTATTTCACTTCCCGAGCCCCTGGAAGCATGAAAATCACTTTAAACATGCTAATTTTAGCACTAACACTGATGATCCACCTACAAATGTGAACTGACGTTCAAAAATAAAACATTTGAAAACGGACCATTTTCCACATTTCTGAAGCATGACGTAATGGGGGGGTGTTATCTCTTTTGTCGAAAATCAGCCGTTTTTGCTCGAACATTAAATGCCTCCAAATGGTATTTAATTAACTTCCCGGGGTGAAGAAACCCTTTTTGAGAACTCAGAGTGAGTAAATTGGCCATTTTCATGCACTTTTAACCATTCCATAAATCTTGTGTTTTGGGCCCCTGGAAGCATGAAAATCAATTTAAACATGCTAATTTTAGCTCTAACACTGATGATCCACCTACAAATGTGAACTGACGTTCAGAAATAAAACATTTGAAAACGGACCATTTTCCACATTTCTGAAGCATGACGTAATGGGGGGGTGTTATCTCTTTTGTCGAAAATCAGCCGTTTTTGCTCGAACATTAAATGCCTCCAAATGGTATTTATTTCACTTCGCGAGCCCCTGGAAGCATGAAAATCACTTTAAACATGCTAATTTTAGCTCTAACACTGATGATCCACCTACAAATGTGAACTGACGTTCAAAAATAAAACATTTTGAAAACGGACCATTTTCCACATTTCTGAAGCATGACGTAATGGGGGGGTGTTATCTCTTTTGTCGAAAATCAGCCGTTTTTGCTCGAACATTAAATGCCTGCAAATGGTATTTAATTAACTTCCCGAGCCCCTGGAAGCATGAAAATCACTTTAAACATGCTAATTTTAGCTCTAACACTGATGATCCACCTACAAATGTGAACTGACGTTCAAAAATAAAACATTTGAAAACGGACCATTTTCCACATTTCTGAAGCATGACGTAATGGGGGGGTGTTATCTCTTTTGTCGAAAATCAGCCGTTTTTGCTCGAACATTAAATGCCTCCAAATGGTATTTAATTAACTTCCCGAGCCCCTGGAAGCATGAAAATCACTTTAAACATGCTAATTTTAGCTCTAACACTGATGATCCACCTACAAATGTGAACTGACGTTCAAAAATAAAACATTTGAAAACGGACCATTTTCCACATTTCTGAAGCATGACGTAATGGGGGGGTGTTATCTCTTTTGTCGAAAATCAGCCGTTTTTGCTCGAACATTAAATGCCTCCAAATGGTATTTAATTAACTTCCCGAGCCCCTGGAAGCATGAAAATCACTTTAAACATGCTAATTTTAGCTGTAACACTGATGATCCACCTACAAATGTGAACTGACGTTCAAAAATAAAACATTTGAAAACGGACCATTTTCCACATTTCTGAAGCATGACGTAATGGGGGGGTGTTATCTCTTTTGTCGAAAATCAGCCGTTTTTGCTCGAACATTAAATGCCTCCAAATGGTATTTAATTAACTTCCCGGGGTGAAGAAACCCTTTTTGAGAACTCAGAGTGAGTAAATTGGCCATTTTCATGCACTTTTAACCATTCCATAAATCTTGTGTTTTGGGCCCCTGGAAGCATGAAAATCACTTTAAACATGCTAATTTTAGCTCTAACACTGATGATCCACCTACAAATGTGAACTGACGTTCAAAAATAAAACATTTGAAAAAGGACCATTTTCCACATTTCTGAAGCATGACGTAATGGGGGGGTGTTATCTCTTTTGTCGAAGCCGTTTTTGCTCGAACATTAAATGCCTCCAAATGGTATTTAATTAACTTCCCGAGCCCCTGGAAGCATGAAAATCACTTTAAACATGCTAATTTTAGCTCTAACACTGATGATCCACCTACAAATGTGAACTGACGTTCAAAAATAAAACATTTGAAAAAGGACCATTTTCCACATTTCTGAAGCATGACGTAATGGGGGGGTGTTATCTCTTTTGTCGAAAATCAGCCGTTTTTGCTCGAACATTAAATGCCTCCAAATGGTATTTAATTAACTTCCCGAGCCCCTGGAAGCATGAAAATCACTTTAAACATGCTAATTTTAGCTCTAACACTGATGATCCACCTACAAATGTGAACTGACGTTCAAAAATAAAACATTTGAAAACGGACCATTTTCCACATTTCTGAAGCATGACGTAATGGGGGGGGGTGTTATCTCTTTTGTCGAAAATCAGCCGTTTTTGCTCGAACATTAAATGCCTCCAAATGGTATTTAATTAACTTCCCGAGCCCCTGGAAGCATGAAAATCACTTTAAACATGCTAATTTTAGCTCTAACACTGATGATCCACCTACAAATGTGAACTGACGTTCAAAAATAAAACATTTGAAAACGGACCATTTTCCACATTTCTGAAGCATGACGTAATGGGGGGGTGTTATCTCTTTTGTCGAAAATCAGCCGTTTTTGCTCGAACATTAAATGCCTCCAAATGGTATTTAATTAACTTCCCGAGCCCCTGGAAGCATGAAAATCACTTTAAACATGCTAATTTTAGCTCTAACACTGATGATCCACCTACAAATGTGAACTGACGTTCAAAAATAAAACATTTGAAAACGGACCATTTTCCACATTTCTGAAGCATGACGTAATGGGGGGGGGGTGTTATCTCTTTTGTCGAAAATCAGCCGTTTTTGCTCGAACATTAAATGCCTCCAAATGGTATTTAATTAACTTCCCGAGCCCCTGGAAGCATGAAAATCACTTTAAACATGCTAATTTTAGCTCTAACACTGATGATCCACCTACAAATGTGAACTGACGTTCAAAAATAAAACATTTGAAAACGGACCATTTTCCACATTTCTGAAGCATGACGTAATGGGGGGGTGTTATCTCTTTTGTCGAAAATCAGCCGTTTTTGCTCGAACATTAAATGCCTCCAAATGGTATTTAATTAACTTCCCGAGCCCCTGGAAGCATGAAAATCACTTTAAACATGCTAATTTTAGCTCTAACACTGATGATCCACCTACAAATGTGAACTGACGTTCAAAAATAAAACATTTGAAAACAGACCATTTTCCACATTTCTGAAGCATGACGTAATGGGGGGGTGTTATCTCTTTTGTCGAAAATCAGCCGTTTTTGCTCGAACATTAAATGCCTCCAAATGGTATTTAATTAACTTCCCGGGGTGAAGAAACCCTTTTTGAGAACTCAGAGTGAGTAAATTGGCCATTTTCATGCACTTTTAACCATTCCATAAATCTTGTGTTTTGGGCCCCTGGAAGCATGAAAATCAATTTAAACATGCTAATTTTAGCTCTAACACTGATGATCCGCCTACAAATGTGAACTGACGTTCAAAAATAAAACATTTGAAAACGGACCATTTTCCACATTTCTGAAGCATGACGTAATGGGGGGGTGTTATCTCTTTTGTCGAAAATCAGCCGTTTTTGCTCGAACATTAAATGCCTCCAAATGGTATTTATTTCACTTCCCGAGCCCCTGGAAGCATGAAAATCACTTTAAACATGCTAATTTTAGCTCTAACACTGATGATCCACCTACAAATGTGAACTGACGTTCAAAAATAAAACATTTGAAAACGGACCATTTTCCACATTTCTGAAGCATGACGTAATGGGGGGGTGTTATCTCTTTTGTCGAAAATCAGCCGTTTTTGCTCGAACATTAAATGCCTCCAAATGGTATTTAATTAACTTCCCGGGGTGAAGAAACCCTTTTTGAGAACTCAGAGTGAGTAAATTGGCCATTTTCATGCACTTTTAACCATTCCATAAATCTTGTGTTTTGGGCCCCTGGAAGCATGAAAATCACTTTAAACATGCTAATTTTAGCTCTAACACTGATGATCCACCTACAAATGTGAACTGACGTTCAAAAATAAAACATTTGAAAAAGGACCATTTTCCACATTTCTGAAGCATGACGTAATGGGGGGGTGTAATCTCTTTTGTCGAAAATCAGCCGTTTTTGTTCGAACATTAAATGCCTCCAAATGGTATTTAATTAACTTCCCGAGCCCCTGGAAGCATGAAAATCACTTTAAACATGCTAATTTTAGCTCTAACACTGATGATCCACCTACAAATGTGAACTGACGTTCAAAAATAAAACATTTGAAAACAGACCATTTTCCACATTTCTGAAGCATGACGTAATGGGGGGGTGTTATCTCTTTTGTCGAAAATCAGCCGTTTTTGCTCGAACATTAAATGCCTCCAAATGGTATTTAATTAACTTCCCGGGGTGAAGAAACCCTTTTTGAGAACTCAGAGTGAGTAAATTGGCCATTTTCATGCACTTTTAACCATTCCATAAATCTTGTGTTTTGGGCCCCTGGAAGCATGAAAATCAATTTAAACATGCTAATTTTAGCTCTAACACTGATGATCCGCCTACAAATGTGAACTGACGTTCAAAAATAAAACATTTGAAAACGGACCATTTTCCACATTTCTGAAGCATGACGTAATGGGGGGGTGTTATCTCTTTTGTCGAAAATCAGCCGTTTTTGCTCGAACATTAAATGCCTCCAAATGGTATTTATTTCACTTCCCGAGCCCCTGGAAGCATGAAAATCACTTTAAACTTGCTAATTTTAGCTCTAACACTGATGATCCACCTACAAATGTGAACTGACGTTCAAAAATAAAACATTTGAAAACGGACCATTTTCCACATTTCTGAAGCATGACGTAATGGGGGGGTGTTATCTCTTTTGTCGAAAATCAGCCGTTTTTGCTCGAACATTAAATGCCTCCAAATGGTATTTAATTAACTTCCCGGGGTGAAGAAACCCTTTTTGAGAACTCAGAGTGAGTAAATTGGCCATTTTCATGCACTTTTAACCATTCCATAAATCTTGTGTTTTGGGCCCCTGGAAGCATGAAAATCACTTTAAACATGCTAATTTTAGCTCTAACACTGATGATCCACCTACAAATGTGAACTGACGTTCAAAAATAAAACATTTGAAAAAGGACCATTTTCCACATTTCTGAAGCATGACGTAATGGGGGGGTGTAATCTCTTTTGTCGAAAATCAGCCGTTTTTGCTCGAACATTAAATGCCTCCAAATGGTATTTAATTAACTTCCCGAGCCCCTGGAAGCATGAAAATCACTTTAAACATGCTAATTTTAGCTCTAACACTGATGATCCACCTACAAATGTGAACTGACGTTCAAAAATAAAACATTTGAAAACGGACCATTTTCCACATTTCTGAAGCATGACGTAATGGGGGGGTGTTATCTCTTTTGTCGAAAATCAGCCGTTTTTGCTCGAACATTAAATGCCTCCAAATGGTATTTAATTAACTTCCCGGGGTGAAGAAACCCTTTTTGAGAACTCAGAGTGAGTAAATTGGCCATTTTCATGCACTTTTAACCATTCCATAAATCTTGTGTTTTGGGCCCCTGGAAGCATGAAAATCACTTTAAACATGCTAATTTTAGCTCTAACACTGATGATCCACCTACAAATGTGAACTGACGTTCAAAAATAAAACATTTGAAAACGGACCATTTTCCACATTTCTGAAGCATGACGTAATGGGGGGGTGTTATCTCTTTTGTCGAAAATCAGCCGTTTTTGCTCGAACATTAAATGCCTCCAAATGGTATTTAATTAACTTCCCGAGCCCCTGGAAGCATGAAAATCACTTTAAACATGCTAATTTTAGCTCTAACACTGATGATCCACCTACAAATGTGAACTGACGTTCAAAAATAAAACATTTGAAAACGGACCATTTTCCACATTTCTGAAGCATGACGTAATGGGGGGGTGTTATCTCTTTTGTGGAAAATCAGCCGTTTTTGCTCGAACATTAAATGCCTCCAAATGGTATTTAATTAACTTCCCGAGCCCCTGGAAGCATGAAAATCACTTTAAACATGCTAATTTTAGCTCTAACACTGATGATCCACCTACAAATGTGAACTGACGTTCAAAAATAAAACATTTGAAAACGGACCATTTTCCACATTTCTGAAGCATGACGTAATGGGGGGTGTTATCTCTTTTGTCGAAAATCAGCCGTTTTTGCTCGAACATTAAATGCCTCCAAATGGTATTTAATTAACTTCCCGAGCCCCTGGAAGCATGAAAATCACTTTAAACATGCTAATTTTAGCTCTAACACTGATGATTCACCTACAAATGTGAACTGACGTTCAAAAATAAAACATTTGAAAACGGACCATTTTCCACATTTCTGAAGCATGACGTAATGGGGGGGTGTTATCTCTTTTGTCGAAAATCAGCCGTTTTTGCTCGAACATTAAATGCCTCCAAATGGTATTTATTTCACTTCCCGAGCCCCTGGAAGCATGAAAATCACTTTAAACATGCTAATTTTAGCACTAACACTGATGATCCACCTACAAATGTGAACTGACGTTCAAAAATAAAACATTTGAAAACGGACCATTTTCCACATTTCTGAAGCATGACGTAATGGGGGGTGTTATCTCTTTTGTCGAAAATCAGCCGTTTTTGCTCGAACATTAAATGCCTCCAAATGGTATTTAATTAACTTCCCGGGGTGAAGAAACCCTTTTTGAGAACTCAGAGTGAGTAAATTGGCCATTTTCATGCACTTTTAACCATTCCATAAATCTTGTGTTTTGGGCCCCTGGAAGCATGAAAATCAATTTAAACATGCTAATTTTAGCTCTAACACTGATGATCCACCTACAAATGTGAACTGACGTTCAGAAATAAAACATTTGAAAACGGACCATTTTCCACATTTCTGAAGCATGACGTAATGGGGGGGTGTTATCTCTTTTGTCGAAAATCAGCCGTTTTTGCTCGAACATTAAATGCCTCCAAATGGTATTTATTTCACTTCGCGAGCCCCTGGAAGCATGAAAATCACTTTAAACATGCTAATTTTAGCTCTAACACTGATGATCCACCTACAAATGTGAACTGACGTTCAAAAATAAAACATTTTGAAAACGGACCATTTTCCACATTTCTGAAGCATGACGTAATGGGGGGTGTTATCTCTTTTGTCGAAAATCAGCCGTTTTTGCTCGAACATTAAATGCCTGCAAATGGTATTTAATTAACTTCCTGAGCCCCTGGAAGCATGAAAATCACTTTAAACATGCTAATTTTAGCTCTAACACTGATGATCCACCTACAAATGTGAACTGACGTTCAAAAATAAAACATTTGAAAACGGACCATTTTCCACATTTCTGAAGCATGACGTAATGGGGGGGTGTTATCTCTTTTGTCGAAAATCAGCCGTTTTTGCTCGAACATTAAATGCCTCCAAATGGTATTTAATTAACTTCCCGAGCCCCTGGAAGCATGAAAATCACTTTAAACATGCTAATTTTAGCTCTAACACTGATGATCCACCTACAAATGTGAACTGACGTTCAAAAATAAAACATTTGAAAACGGACCATTTTCCACATTTCTGAAGCATGACGTAATGGGGGGGTGTTATCTCTTTTGTCGAAAATCAGCCGTTTTTGCTCGAACATTAAATGCCTCCAAATGGTATTTAATTAACTTCCCGAGCCCCTGGAAGCATGAAAATCACTTTAAACATGCTAATTTTAGCTGTAACACTGATGATCCACCTACAAATGTGAACTGACGTTCAAAAATAAAACATTTGAAAACGGACCATTTTCCACATTTCTGAAGCATGACGTAATGGGGGGTGTTATCTCTTTTGTCGAAAATCAGCCGTTTTTGCTCGAACATTAAATGCCTCCAAATGGTATTTAATTAACTTCCCGGGGTGAAGAAACCCTTTTTGAGAACTCAGAGTGAGTAAATTGGCCATTTTCATGCACTTTTAACCATTCCATAAATCTTGTGTTTTGGGCCCCTGGAAGCATGAAAATCACTTTAAACATGCTAATTTTAGCTCTAACACTGATGATCCACCTACAAATGTGAACTGACGTTCAAAAATAAACCATTTGAAAACGGACCATTTTCCACATTTCTGAAGCATGACGTAATGGGGGGGTGTTATCTCTTTTGTCGAAAATCAGCCGTTTTTGCTCGAACATTAAATGCCTCCAAATGGTATTTAATTAACTTCCCGGGGTGAAGAAACCCTTTTTGAGAACTCAGAGTGAGTAAATTGGCCATTTTCATGCACTTTTAACCATTCCATAAATCTTGTGTTTTGGGCCCCTGGAAGCATGAAAATCACTTTAAACATGCTAATTTTAGCTCTAACACTGATGATCCACCTACAAATGTGAACTGACGTTCAAAAATAAAACATTTGAAAAAGGACCATTTTCCACATTTCTGAAGCATGACGTAATGGGGGGGTGTTATCTCTTTTGTCGAAGCCGTTTTTGCTCGAACATTAAATGCCTCCAAATGGTATTTAATTAACTTCCCGAGCCCCTGGAAGCATGAAAATCACTTTAAACATGCTAATTTTAGCTCTAACACTGATGATCCACCTACAAATGTGAACTGACGTTCAAAAATAAAGCATTTGAAAAAGGACCATTTTCCACATTTCTGAAGCATGACGTAATGGGGGGGTGTTATCTCTTTTGTCGAAAATCAGCCGTTTTTGCTCGAACATTAAATGCCTCCAAATGGTATTTAATTAACTTCCCGAGCCCCTGGAAGCATGAAAATCACTTTAAACATGCTAATTTTAGCTCTAACACTGATGATCCACCTACAAATGTGAACTGACGTTCAGAAATAAAACATTTGAAAACGGACCATTTTCCACATTTCTGAAGCATGACGTAATGGGGGGGTGTTATCTCTTTTGTCGAAAATCAGCCGTTTTTGCTCGAACATTAAATGCCTCCAAATGGTATTTATTTCACTTCGCGAGCCCCTGGAAGCATGAAAATCACTTTAAACATGCTAATTTTAGCTCTAACACTGATGATCCACCTACAAATGTGAACTGACGTTCAAAAATAAAACATTTTGAAAACGGACCATTTTCCACATTTCTGAAGCATGACGTAATGGGGGGTGTTATCTCTTTTGTCGAAAATCAGCCGTTTTTGCTCGAACATTAAATGCCTGCAAATGGTATTTAATTAACTTCCTGAGCCCCTGGAAGCATGAAAATCACTTTAAACATGCTAATTTTAGCTCTAACACTGATGATCCACCTACAAATGTGAACTGACGTTCAAAAATAAAACATTTGAAAACGGACCATTTTCCACATTTCTGAAGCATGACGTAATGGGGGGGTGTTATCTCTTTTGTCGAAAATCAGCCGTTTTTGCTCGAACATTAAATGCCTCCAAATGGTATTTAATTAACTTCCCGAGCCCCTGGAAGCATGAAAATCACTTTAAACATGCTAATTTTAGCTCTAACACTGATGATCCACCTACAAATGTGAACTGACGTTCAAAAATAAAACATTTGAAAACGGACCATTTTCCACATTTCTGAAGCATGACGTAATGGGGGGGTGTTATCTCTTTTGTCGAAAATCAGCCGTTTTTGCTCGAACATTAAATGCCTCCAAATGGTATTTAATTAACTTCCCGAGCCCCTGGAAGCATGAAAATCACTTTAAACATGCTAATTTTAGCTGTAACACTGATGATCCACCTACAAATGTGAACTGACGTTCAAAAATAAAACATTTGAAAACGGACCATTTTCCACATTTCTGAAGCATGACGTAATGGGGGGTGTTATCTCTTTTGTCGAAAATCAGCCGTTTTTGCTCGAACATTAAATGCCTCCAAATGGTATTTAATTAACTTCCCGGGGTGAAGAAACCCTTTTTGAGAACTCAGAGTGAGTAAATTGGCCATTTTCATGCACTTTTAACCATTCCATAAATCTTGTGTTTTGGGCCCCTGGAAGCATGAAAATCACTTTAAACATGCTAATTTTAGCTCTAACACTGATGATCCACCTACAAATGTGAACTGACGTTCAAAAATAAACCATTTGAAAACGGACCATTTTCCACATTTCTGAAGCATGACGTAATGGGGGGGTGTTATCTCTTTTGTCGAAAATCAGCCGTTTTTGCTCGAACATTAAATGCCTCCAAATGGTATTTAATTAACTTCCCGGGGTGAAGAAACCCTTTTTGAGAACTCAGAGTGAGTAAATTGGCCATTTTCATGCACTTTTAACCATTCCATAAATCTTGTGTTTTGGGCCCCTGGAAGCATGAAAATCACTTTAAACATGCTAATTTTAGCTCTAACACTGATGATCCACCTACAAATGTGAACTGACGTTCAAAAATAAAACATTTGAAAAAGGACCATTTTCCACATTTCTGAAGCATGACGTAATGGGGGGGTGTTATCTCTTTTGTCGAAGCCGTTTTTGCTCGAACATTAAATGCCTCCAAATGGTATTTAATTAACTTCCCGAGCCCCTGGAAGCATGAAAATCACTTTAAACATGCTAATTTTAGCTCTAACACTGATGATCCACCTACAAATGTGAACTGACGTTCAAAAATAAAGCATTTGAAAAAGGACCATTTTCCACATTTCTGAAGCATGACGTAATGGGGGGGTGTTATCTCTTTTGTCGAAAATCAGCCGTTTTTGCTCGAACATTAAATGCCTCCAAATGGTATTTAATTAACTTCCCGAGCCCCTGGAAGCATGAAAATCACTTTAAACATGCTAATTTTAGCTCTAACACTGATGATCCACCTACAAATGTGAACTGACGTTCAAAAATAAAACATTTGAAAACGGACCATTTTCCACATTTCTGAAGCATGACGTAATGGGGGGGGTGTTATCTCTTTTGTCGAAAATCAGCCGTTTTTGCTCGAACATTAAATGCCTCCAAATGGTATTTAATTAACTTCCCGAGCCCCTGGAAGCATGAAAATAACTTTAAACATGCTAATTTTAGCTCTAACACTGATGATCCACCTACAAATGTGAACTGACGTTCAAAAATAAAACATTTGAAAACGGACCATTTTCCACATTTCTGAAGCATGACGTAATGGGGGGGTGTTATCTCTTTTGTCGAAAATCAGCCGTTTTTGCTCGAACATTAAATGCCTCCAAATGGTATTTAACTAACTTCCCGAGCCCCTGGAAGCATGAAAATCACTTTAAACATGCTAATTTTAGCTCTAACACTGATGATCCACCTACAAATGTGAACTGACGTTCAAAAATAAAACATTTGAAAACGGACCATTTTCCACATTTCTGAAGCATGACGTAATGGGGGGGTGTTATCTCTTTTGTCGAAAATCAGCCGTTTTTGCTCGAACATTAAATGCCTCCAAATGGTATTTATTTCACTTCCCGGGGTGAAGAAACCCTTTTTGAGAACTCAGAGTGAGTAAATTGGCCATTTTCATGCACTTTTAACCATTCCATAAATCTTGTGTTTTGGGCTCCTGGAAGCATGAAAATCACTTTAAACATGCTAATTTTAGCTCTAACACTGATGATCCACCTACAAATGTGAACTGACGTTCAAAAATAAAACATTTGAAAACGGACCATTTTGCACATTTCTGAAGCATGACGTAATGGGGGGGTGTTATCTCTTTTGTGGAAAATCAGCCGTTTTTGCTCGAACATTAAATGCCTCCAAATGGTATTTAATTAACTTCCCGAGCCCCTGGAAGCATGAAAATCACTTTAAACATGCTAATTTTAGCTCTAACACTGATGATCCACCTACAAATGTGAACTGACGTTCAAAAATAAAACATTTGAAAACGGACCATTTTCCACATTTCTGAAGCATGACGTAATGGGGGGTGTTATCTCTTTTGTCGAAAATCAGCCGTTTTTGCTCGAACATTAAATGCCTCCAAATGGTATTTAATTAACTTCCCGAGCCCCTGGAAGCATGAAAATCACTTTAAACATGCTAATTTTAGCTCTAACACTGATGATCCACCTACAAATGTGAACTGACGTTCAAAAATAAAACATTTGAAAACGGACCATTTTCCACATTTCTGAAGCATGACGTAATGGGGGGGTGTTATCTCTTTTGTCGAAAATCAGCCGTTTTTGCTCGAACATTAAATGCCTCCAAATGGTATTTATTTCACTTCCCGAGCCCCTGGAAGCATGAAAATCACTTTAAACATGCTAATTTTAGCACTAACACTGATGATCCACCTACAAATGTGAACTGACGTTCAAAAATAAAACATTTGAAAACGGACCATTTTCCACATTTCTGAAGCATGACGTAATGGGGGGTGTTATCTCTTTTGTCGAAAATCAGCCGTTTTTGCTCGAACATTAAATGCCTCCAAATGGTATTTAATTAACTTCCCGGGGTGAAGAAACCCTTTTTGAGAACTCAGAGTGAGTAAATTGGCCATTTTCATGCACTTTTAACCATTCCATAAATCTTGTGTTTTGGGCCCCTGGAAGCATGAAAATCAATTTAAACATGCTAATTTTAGCTCTAACACTGATGATCCACCTACAAATGTGAACTGACGTTCAGAAATAAAACATTTGAAAACGGACCATTTTCCACATTTCTGAAGCATGACGTAATGGGGGGGTGTTATCTCTTTTGTCGAAAATCAGCCGTTTTTGCTCGAACATTAAATGCCTCCAAATGGTATTTATTTCACTTCGCGAGCCCCTGGAAGCATGAAAATCACTTTAAACATGCTAATTTTAGCTCTAACACTGATGATCCACCTACAAATGTGAACTGACGTTCAAAAATAAAACATTTTGAAAACGGACCATTTTCCACATTTCTGAAGCATGACGTAATGGGGGGGTGTTATCTCTTTTGTCGAAAATCAGCCGTTTTTGCTCGAACATTAAATGCCTGCAAATGGTATTTAATTAACTTCCTGAGCCCCTGGAAGCATGAAAATCCCTTTAAACATGCTAATTTTAGCTCTAACACTGATGATCCACCTACAAATGTGAACTGACGTTCAAAAATAAAACATTTGAAAACGGACCATTTTCCACATTTCTGAAGCATGACGTAATGGGGGGGTGTTATCTCTTTTGTCGAAAATCAGCCGTTTTTGCTCGAACATTAAATGCCTCCAAATGGTATTTAATTAACTTCCCGAGCCCCTGGAAGCATGAAAATCACTTTAAACATGCTAATTTTAGCTCTAACACTGATGATCCACCTACAAATGTGAACTGACGTTCAAAAATAAAACATTTGGAAACGGACCATTTTCCACATTTCTGAAGCATGACGTAATGGGGGGGTGTTATCTCTTTTGTCGAAAATCAGCCGTTTTTGCTCGAACATTAAATGCCTCCAAATGGTATTTAATTAACTTCCCGAGCCCCTGGAAGCATGAAAATCACTTTAAACATGCTAATTTTAGCTGTAACACTGATGATCCACCTACAAATGTGAACTGACGTTCAAAAATAAAACATTTGAAAACGGACCATTTTCCACATTTCTGAAGCATGACGTAATGGGGGGTGTTATCTCTTTTGTCGAAAATCAGCCGTTTTTGCTCGAACATTAAATGCCTCCAAATGGTATTTAATTAACTTCCCGGGGTGAAGAAACCCTTTTTGAGAACTCAGAGTGAGTAAATTGGCCATTTTCATGCACTTTTAACCATTCCATAAATCTTGTGTTTTGGGCCCCTGGAAGCATGAAAATCACTTTAAACATGCTAATTTTAGCTCTAACACTGATGATCCACCTACAAATGTGAACTGACGTTCAAAAATAAACCATTTGAAAACGGACCATTTTCCACATTTCTGAAGCATGACGTAATGGGGGGGTGTTATCTCTTTTGTCGAAAATCAGCCGTTTTTGCTCGAACATTAAATGCCTCCAAATGGTATTTAATTAACTTCCCGGGGTGAAGAAACCCTTTTTGAGAACTCAGAGTGAGTAAATTGGCCATTTTCATGCACTTTTAACCATTCCATAAATCTTGTGTTTTGGGCCCCTGGAAGCATGAAAATCACTTTAAACATGCTAATTTTAGCTCTAACACTGATGATCCACCTACAAATGTGAACTGACGTTCAAAAATAAAGCATTTGAAAAAGGACCATTTTCCACATTTCTGAAGCATGACGTAATGGGGGGGTGTTATCTCTTTTGTCGAAAATCAGCCGTTTTTGCTCGAACATTAAATGCCTCCAAATGGTATTTAATTAACTTCCCGAGCCCCTGGAAGCATGAAAATCACTTTAAACATGCTAATTTTAGCTCTAACACTGATGATCCACCTACAAATGTGAACTGACGTTCAAAAATAAAACATTTGAAAACGGACCATTTTCCACATTTCTGAAGCATGACGTAATGGGGGGGGGTGTTATCTCTTTTGTCGAAAATCAGCCGTTTTTGCTCGAACATTAAATGCCTCCAAATGGTATTTAATTAACTTCCCGAGCCCCTGGAAGCATGAAAATAACTTTAAACATGCTAATTTTAGCTCTAACACTGATGATCCACCTACAAATGTGAACTGACGTTCAAAAATAAAACATTTGAAAACGGACCATTTTCCACATTTCTGAAGCATGACGTAATGGGGGGGTGTTATCTCTTTTGTCGAAAATCAGCCGTTTTTGCTCGAACATTAAATGCCTCCAAATGGTATTTAACTAACTTCCCGAGCCCCTGGAAGCATGAAAATCACTTTAAACATGCTAATTTTAGCTCTAACACTGATGATCCACCTACAAATGTGAACTGACGTTCAAAAATAAAACATTTGAAAACGGACCATTTTCCACATTTCTGAAGCATGACGTAATGGGGGGGTGTTATCTCTTTTGTCGAAAATCAGCCGTTTTTGCTCGAACATTAAATGCCTCCAAATGGTATTTATTTCACTTCCCGGGGTGAAGAAACCCTTTTTGAGAACTCAGAGTGAGTAAATTGGCCATTTTCATGCACTTTTAACCATTCCATAAATCTTGTGTTTTGGGCTCCTGGAAGCATGAAAATCACTTTAAACATGCTAATTTTAGCTCTAACACTGATGATCCACCTACAAATGTGAACTGACGTTCAAAAATAAAACATTTGAAAACGGACCATTTTCCACATTTCTGAAGCATGACGTAATGGGGGGGTGTTATCTCTTTTGTCGAAAATCAGCCGTTTTTGCTCGAACATTAAATGCCTCCAAATGGTATTTAATTAACTTCCCGAGCCCCTGGAAGCATGAAAATCACTTTAAACATGCTAATTTTAGCTCTAACACTGATGATCCACCTACAAATGTGAACTGACGTTCAAAAATAAAACATTTGAAAACAGACCATTTTCCACATTTCTGAAGCATGACGTAATGGGGGGTGTTATCTCTTTTGTCGAAAATCAGCCGTTTTTGCTCGAACATTAAATGCCTCCAAATGGTATTTAATTAACTTCCCGGGGTGAAGAAACCCTTTTTGAGAACTCAGAGTGAGTAAATTGGCCATTTTCATGCACTTTTAACCATTCCATAAATCTTGTGTTTTGGGCCCCTGGAAGCATGAAAATCAATTTAAACATGCTAATTTTAGCTCTAACACTGATGATCCACCTACAAATGTGAACTGACGTTCAAAAATAAAACATTTGAAAACGGACCATTTTCCACATTTCTGAAGCATGACGTAATGGGGGGGTGTTATCTCTTTTGTCGAAAATCAGCCGTTTTTGCTCGAACATTAAATGCCTCCAAATGGTATTTATTTCACTTCCCGAGCCCCTGGAAGCATGAAAATCACTTTAAACATGCTAATTTTAGCTCTAACACTGATGATCCACCTACAAATGTGAACTGACGTTCAAAAATAAAACATTTGAAAACGGACCATTTTCCACATTTCTGAAGCATGACGTAATGGGGGGGGTGTTATCTCTTTTGTCGAAAATCAGCCGTTTTTGCTCGAACATTAAATGCCTCCAAATGGTATTTAATTAACTTCCCGAGCCCCTGGAAGCATGAAAATCAATTTAAACATGCTAATTTTAGCTCTAACACTGATGATCCGCCTACAAATGTGAACTGACGTTCAAAAATAAAACATTTGAAAACGGACCATTTTCCACATTTCTGAAGCATGACGTAATGGGGGGGTGTTATCTCTTTTGTCGAAAATCAGCCGTTTTTGCTCGAACATTAAATGCCTCCAAATGGTATTTAATTAACTTCCCGAGCCCCTGGAAGCATGAAAATCACTTTAAACATGCTAATTTTAGCTCTAACACTGATGATCCACCTACAAATGTGAACTGACGTTCAAAAATAAAACATTTGAAAACGGACCATTTTCCACATTTCTGAAGCATGACGTAATGGGGGGGGTGTTATCTCTTTTGTCGAAAATCAGCCGTTTTTGCTCGAACATTAAATGCCTCCAAATGGTATTTAATTAACTTCCCGAGCCCCTGGAAGCATGAAAATCAATTTAAACATGCTAATTTTAGCTCTAACACTGATGATCCGCCTACAAATGTGAACTGACGTTCAAAAATAAAACATTTGAAAACGGACCATTTTCCACATTTCTGAAGCATGACGTAATGGGGGGGGTGTTATCTCTTTTGTCGAAAATCAGCCGTTTTTGCTCGAACATTAAATGCCTCCAAATGGTATTTATTTCACTTCCCGAGCCCCTGGAAGCATGAAAATCACTTTAAACATGCTAATTTTAGCTCTAACACTGATGATCCACCTACAAATGTGAACTGACGTTCAAAAATAAAACATTTGAAAACGGACCATTTTCCACATTTCTGAAGCATGACGTAATGGGGGGGTGTTATCTCTTTTGTCGAAAATCAGCCGTTTTTGCTCGAACATTAAATGCCTCCAAATGGTATTTAATTAACTTCCCGGGGTGAAGAAACCCTTTTTGAGAACTCAGAGTGAGTAAATTGGCCATTTTCATGCACTTTTAACCATTCCATAAATCTTGTGTTTTGGGCCCCTGGAAGCATGAAAATCACTTTAAACATGCTAATTTTAGCTCTAACACTGATGATCCACCTACAAATGTGAACTGACGTTCAAAAATAAAACATTTGAAAAAGGACCATTTTCCATATTTCTGAAGCATGACGTAATGGGGGGGTGTAATCTCTTTTGTCGAAAATCAGCCGTTTTTGCTCGAACATTAAATGCCTCCAAATGGTATTTAATTAACTTCCCGAGCCCCTGGAAGCATGAAAATCACTTTAAACATGCTAATTTGAGCTCTAACACTGATGATCCACCTACAAATGTGAACTGACGTTCAAAAATAAAACATTTGAAAACGGACCATTTTCCACATTTCTGAAGCATGACGTAATGGGGGGGTGTTATCTCTTTTGTCGAAAATCAGCCGTTTTTGCTCGAACATTAAATGCCTCCAAATGGTATTTAACTAACTTCCCGAGCCCCTGGAAGCATGAAAATCACTTTAAACATGCTAATTTTAGCTCTAACACTGATGATCCACCTACAAATGTGAACTGACGTTCAAAAATAAAACATTTGAAAACGGACCATTTTCCACATTTCTGAAGCATGACGTAATGGGGGGGTGTTATCTCTTTTGTCGAAAATCAGCCGTTTTTGCTCGAACATTAAATGCCTCCAAATGGTATTTATTTCACTTCCCGGGGTGAAGAAACCCTTTTTGAGAACTCAGAGTGAGTAAATTGGCCATTTTCATGCACTTTTAACCATTCCATAAATCTTGTGTTTTGGGCTCCTGGAAGCATGAAAATCACTTTAAACATGCTAATTTTAGCTCTAACACTGATGATCCACCTACAAATGTGAACTGACGTTCAAAAATAAAACATTTGAAAACGGACCATTTTCCACATTTCTGAAGCATGACGTAATGGGGGGGTGTTATCTCTTTTGTGGAAAATCAGCCGTTTTTGCTCGAACATTAAATGCCTCCAAATGGTATTTAATTAACTTCCCGAGCCCCTGGAAGCATGAAAATCACTTTAAACATGCTAATTTTAGCTCTAACACTGATGATCCACCTACAAATGTGAACTGACGTTCAAAAATAAAACATTTGAAAACGGACCATTTTCCACATTTCTGAAGCATGACGTAATGGGGGGTGTTATCTCTTTTGTCGAAAATCAGCCGTTTTTGCTCGAACATTAAATGCCTCCAAATGGTATTTAATTAACTTCCCGAGCCCCTGGAAGCATGAAAATCACTTTAAACATGCTAATTTTAGCTCTAACACTGATGATCCACCTACAAATGTGAACTGACGTTCAAAAATAAAACATTTGAAAACGGACCATTTTCCACATTTCTGAAGCATGACGTAATGGGGGGGTGTTATCTCATTTGTCGAAAATCAGCCGTTTTTGCTCGAACATTAAATGCCTCCAAATGGTATTTATTTCACTTCCCGAGCCCCTGGAAGCATGAAAATCACTTTAAACATGCTAATTTTAGCACTAACACTGATGATCCACCTACAAATGTGAACTGACGTTCAAAAATAAAACATTTGAAAACGGACCATTTTCCACATTTCTGAAGCATGACGTAATGGGGGGTGTTATCTCTTTTGTCGAAAATCAGCCGTTTTTGCTCGAACATTAAATGCCTCCAAATGGTATTTAATTAACTTCCCGGGGTGAAGAAACCCTTTTTGAGAACTCAGAGTGAGTAAATTGGCCATTTTCATGCACTTTTAACCATTCCATAAATCTTGTGTTTTGGGCCCCTGGAAGCATGAAAATCAATTTAAACATGCTAATTTTAGCTCTAACACTGATGATCCACCTACAAATGTGAACTGACGTTCAGAAATAAAACATTTGAAAACGGACCATTTTCCACATTTCTGAAGCATGACGTAATGGGGGGGTGTTATCTCTTTTGTCGAAAATCAGCCGTTTTTGCTCGAACATTAAATGCCTCCAAATGGTATTTATTTCACTTCGCGAGCCCCTGGAAGCATGAAAATCACTTTAAACATGCTAATTTTAGCTCTAACACTGATGATCCACCTACAAATGTGAACTGACGTTCAAAAATAAAACATTTTGAAAACGGACCATTTTCCACATTTCTGAAGCATGACGTAATGGGGGGGTGTTATCTCTTTTGTCGAAAATCAGCCGTTTTTGCTCGAACATTAAATGCCTGCAAATGGTATTTAATTAACTTCCTGAGCCCCTGGAAGCATGAAAATCCCTTTAAACATGCTAATTTTAGCTCTAACACTGATGATCCACCTACAAATGTGAACTGACGTTCAAAAATAAAACATTTGAAAACGGACCATTTTCCACATTTCTGAAGCATGACGTAATGGGGGGGTGTTATCTCTTTTGTCGAAAATCAGCCGTTTTTGCTCGAACATTAAATGCCTCCAAATGGTATTTAATTAACTTCCCGAGCCCCTGGAAGCATGAAAATCACTTTAAACATGCTAATTTTAGCTCTAACACTGATGATCCACCTACAAATGTGAACTGACGTTCAAAAATAAAACATTTGGAAACGGACCATTTTCCACATTTCTGAAGCATGACGTAATGGGGGGGTGTTATCTCTTTTGTCGAAAATCAGCCGTTTTTGCTCGAACATTAAATGCCTCCAAATGGTATTTAATTAACTTCCCGAGCCCCTGGAAGCATGAAAATCACTTTAAACATGCTAATTTTAGCTGTAACACTGATGATCCACCTACAAATGTGAACTGACGTTCAAAAATAAAACATTTGAAAACGGACCATTTTCCACATTTCTGAAGCATGACGTAATGGGGGGTGTTATCTCTTTTGTCGAAAATCAGCCGTTTTTGCTCGAACATTAAATGCCTCCAAATGGTATTTAATTAACTTCCCGGGGTGAAGAAACCCTTTTTGAGAACTCAGAGTGAGTAAATTGGCCATTTTCATGCACTTTTAACCATTCCATAAATCTTGTGTTTTGGGCCCCTGGAAGCATGAAAATCACTTTAAACATGCTAATTTTAGCTCTAACACTGATGATCCACCTACAAATGTGAACTGACGTTCAAAAATAAACCATTTGAAAACGGACCATTTTCCACATTTCTGAAGCATGACGTAATGGGGGGGTGTTATCTCTTTTGTCGAAAATCAGCCGTTTTTGCTCGAACATTAAATGCCTCCAAATGGTATTTAATTAACTTCCCGGGGTGAAGAAACCCTTTTTGAGAACTCAGAGTGAGTAAATTGGCCATTTTCATGCACTTTTAACCATTCCATAAATCTTGTGTTTTGGGCCCCTGGAAGCATGAAAATCACTTTAAACATGCTAATTTTAGCTCTAACACTGATGATCCACCTACAAAGTGAACTGACGTTCAAAAATAAAGCATTTGAAAAAGGACCATTTTCCACATTTCTGAAGCATGACGTAATGGGGGGGTGTTATCTCTTTTGTCGAAAATCAGCCGTTTTTGCTCGAACATTAAATGCCTCCAAATGGTATTTAATTAACTTCCCGAGCCCCTGGAAGCATGAAAATCACTTTAAACATGCTAATTTTAGCTCTAACACTGATGATCCACCTACAAATGTGAACTGACGTTCAAAAATAAAACATTTGAAAACGGACCATTTTCCACATTTCTGAAGCATGACGTAATGGGGGGGGGTGTTATCTCTTTTGTCGAAAATCAGCCGTTTTTGCTCGAACATTAAATGCCTCCAAATGGTATTTAATTAACTTCCCGAGCCCCTGGAAGCATGAAAATAACTTTAAACATGCTAATTTTAGCTCTAACACTGATGATCCACCTACAAATGTGAACTGACGTTCAAAAATAAAACATTTGAAAACGGACCATTTTCCACATTTCTGAAGCATGACGTAATGGGGGGGTGTTATCTCTTTTGTCGAAAATCAGCCGTTTTTGCTCGAACATTAAATGCCTCCAAATGGTATTTAACTAACTTCCCGAGCCCCTGGAAGCATGAAAATCACTTTAAACATGCTAATTTTAGCTCTAACACTGATGATCCACCTACAAATGTGAACTGACGTTCAAAAATAAAACATTTGAAAACGGACCATTTTCCACATTTCTGAAGCATGACGTAATGGGGGGGTGTTATCTCTTTTGTCGAAAATCAGCCGTTTTTGCTCGAACATTAAATGCCTCCAAATGGTATTTATTTCACTTCCCGGGGTGAAGAAACCCTTTTTGAGAACTCAGAGTGAGTAAATTGGCCATTTTCATGCACTTTTAACCATTCCATAAATCTTGTGTTTTGGGCTCCTGGAAGCATGAAAATCACTTTAAACATGCTAATTTTAGCTCTAACACTGATGATCCACCTACAAATGTGAACTGACGTTCAAAAATAAAACATTTGAAAACGGACCATTTTCCACATTTCTGAAGCATGACGTAATGGGGGGGTGTTATCTCTTTTGTCGAAAATCAGCCGTTTTTGCTCGAACATTAAATGCCTCCAAATGGTATTTAATTAACTTCCCGAGCCCCTGGAAGCATGAAAATCACTTTAAACATGCTAATTTTAGCTCTAACACTGATGATCCACCTACAAATGTGAACTGACGTTCAAAAATAAAACATTTGAAAACAGACCATTTTCCACATTTCTGAAGCATGACGTAATGGGGGGTGTTATCTCTTTTGTCGAAAATCAGCCGTTTTTGCTCGAACATTAAATGCCTCCAAATGGTATTTAATTAACTTCCCGGGGTGAAGAAACCCTTTTTGAGAACTCAGAGTGAGTAAATTGGCCATTTTCATGCACTTTTAACCATTCCATAAATCTTGTGTTTTGGGCCCCTGGAAGCATGAAAATCAATTTAAACATGCTAATTTTAGCTCTAACACTGATGATCCACCTACAAATGTGAACTGACGTTCAAAAATAAAACATTTGAAAACGGACCATTTTCCACATTTCTGAAGCATGACGTAATGGGGGGGTGTTATCTCTTTTGTCGAAAATCAGCCGTTTTTGCTCGAACATTAAATGCCTCCAAATGGTATTTATTTCACTTCCCGAGCCCCTGGAAGCATGAAAATCACTTTAAACATGCTAATTTTAGCTCTAACACTGATGATCCACCTACAAATGTGAACTGACGTTCAAAAATAAAACATTTGAAAACGGACCATTTTCCACATTTCTGAAGCATGACGTAATGGGGGGGTGTTATCTCTTTTGTCGAAAATCAGCCGTTTTTGCTCGAACATTAAATGCCTCCAAATGGTATTTAATTAACTTCCCGAGCCCCTGGAAGCATGAAAATCAATTTAAACATGCTAATTTTAGCTCTAACACTGATGATCCGCCTACAAATGTGAACTGACGTTCAAAAATAAAACATTTGAAAACGGACCATTTTCCACATTTCTGAAGCATGACGTAATGGGGGGGTGTTATCTCTTTTGTCGAAAATCAGCCGTTTTTGCTCGAACATTAAATGCCTCCAAATGGTATTTAATTAACTTCCCGAGCCCCTGGAAGCATGAAAATCACTTTAAACATGCTAATTTTAGCTCTAACACTGATGATCCACCTACAAATGTGAACTGACGTTCAAAAATAAAACATTTGAAAACGGACCATTTTCCACATTTCTGAAGCATGACGTAATGGGGGGGGTGTTATCTCTTTTGTCGAAAATCAGCCGTTTTTGCTCGAACATTAAATTTCTCCAAATGGTATTTAATTAACTTCCCGAGCCCCTGGAAGCATGAAAATCAATTTAAACATGCTAATTTTAGCTCTAACACTGATGATCCGCCTACAAATGTGAACTGACGTTCAAAAATAAAACATTTGAAAACGGACCATTTTCCACATTTCTGAAGCATGACGTAATGGGGGGGGTGTTATCTCTTTTGTCGAAAATCAGCCGTTTTTGCTCGAACATTAAATGCCTCCAAATGGTATTTATTTCACTTCCCGAGCCCCTGGAAGCATGAAAATCACTTTAAACATGCTAATTTTAGCTCTAACACTGATGATCCACCTACAAATGTGAACTGACGTTCAAAAATAAAACATTTGAAAACGGACCATTTTCCACATTTCTGAAGCATGACGTAATGGGGGGGTGTTATCTCTTTTGTCGAAAATCAGCCGTTTTTGCTCGAACATTAAATGCCTCCAAATGGTATTTAATTAACTTCCCGGGGTGAAGAAACCCTTTTTGAGAACTCAGAGTGAGTAAATTGGCCATTTTCATGCACTTTTAACCATTCCATAAATCTTGTGTTTTGGGCCCCTGGAAGCATGAAAATCACTTTAAACATGCTAATTTTAGCTCTAACACTGATGATCCACCTACAAATGTGAACTGACGTTCAAAAATAAAACATTTGAAAAAGGACCATTTTCCATATTTCTGAAGCATGACGTAATGGGGGGGTGTAATCTCTTTTGTCGAAAATCAGCCGTTTTTGCTCGAACATTAAATGCCTCCAAATGGTATTTAATTAACTTCCCGAGCCCCTGGAAGCATGAAAATCACTTTAAACATGCTAATTTTAGCTCTAACACTGATGATCCACCTACAAATGTGAACTGACGTTCAAAAATAAAACATTTGAAAACGGACCATTTTCCACATTTCTGAAGCATGACGTAATGGGGGGGTGTTATCTCTTTTGTCGAAAATCAGCCGTTTTTGCTCGAACATTAAATGCCTCCAAATGGTATTTAATTAACTTCCCGGGGTGAAGAAACCCTTTTTGAGAACTCAGAGTGAGTAAATTGGCCATTTTCATGCACTTTTAACCATTCCATAAATCTTGTGTTTTGGGCCCCTGGAAGCATGAAAATCACTTTAAACATGCTAATTTTAGCTCTAACACTGATGATCCACCTACAAATGTGAACTGACGTTCAAAAATAAAACATTTGAAAACGGACCATTTTCCACATTTCTGAAGCATGACGTAATGGGGGGGTGTTATCTCTTTTGTCGAAAATCAGCCGTTTTTGCTCGAACATTAAATGCCTCCAAATGGTATTTAATTAACTTCCTGAGCCCCTGGAAGCATGAAAATCACTTTAAACATGCTAATTTTAGCTCTAACACTGATGATCCACCTACAAATGTGAACTGACGTTCAAAAATAAAACATTTGAAAACGGACCATTTTCCACATTTCTGAAGCATGACGTAATGGGGGGGTGTTATCTCTTTTGTCGAAAATCAGCCGTTTTTGCTCGAACATTAAATGCCTCCAAATGGTATTTAATTAACTTCCCGAGCCCCTGGAAGCATGAAAATCACTTTAAACATGCTAATTTTAGCTCTAACACTGATGATCCACCTACAAATGTGAACTGACGTTCAAAAATAAAACATTTGAAAACGGACCATTTTCCACATTTCTGAAGCATGACGTAATGGGGGGGTGTTATCTCTTTTGTCGAAAATCAGCCGTTTTTGCTCGAACATTAAATGCCTCCAAATGGTATTTAATTAACTTCCCGAGCCCCTGGAAGCATGAAAATCACTTTAAACATGCTAATTTTAGCTCTAACACTGATGATCCACCTACAAATGTGAACTGACGTTCAAAAATAAAACATTTGAAAACGGACCATTTTCCACATTTCTGAAGCATGACGTAATGGGGGGGTGTTATCTCTTTTGTCGAAAATCAGCCGTTTTTGCTCGAACATTAAATGCCTCCAAATGGTATTTATTTCACTTCCCGAGCCCCTGGAAGCATGAAAATCACTTTAAACATGCTAATTTTAGCACTAACACTGATGATCCACCTACAAATGTGAACTGACGTTCAAAAATAAAACATTTGAAAACGGACCATTTTCCACATTTCTGAAGCATGACGTAATGGGGGGTGTTATCTCTTTTGTCGCAAATCAGCCGTTTTTGCTCGAACATTAAATGCCTCCAAATGGTATTTAATTAACTTCCCGGGGTGAAGAAACCCTTTTTGAGAACTCAGAGTGAGTAAATTGGCCATTTTCATGCACTTTTAACCATTCCATAAATCTTGTGTTTTGGGCCCCTGGAAGCATGAAAATCAATTTAAACATGCTAATTTTAGCTCTAACACTGATGATCCACCTACAAATGTGAACTGACGTTCAGAAATAAAACATTTGAAATCGGACCATTTTCCACATTTCTGAAGCATGACGTAATGGGGGGGTGTTATCTCTTTTGTCGAAAATCAGCCGTTTTTGCTCGAACATTAAATGCCTCCAAATGGTATTTATTTCACTTCGGGAGCCCCTGGAAGCATGAAAATCACTTTAAACATGCTAATTTTAGCTCTAACACTGATGATCCACCTACAAATGTGAACTGACGTTCAAAAATAAAACATTTTGAAAACGGACCATTTTCCACATTTCTGAAGCATGACGTAATGGGGGGGTGTTATGTCTTTTGTCGAAAATCAGCCGTTTTTGCTCGAACATTAAATGCCTGCAAATGGTATTTAATTAACTTCCTGAGCCCCTGGAAGCATGAAAATCACTTTAAACATGCTAATTTTAGCTCTAACACTGATGATCCACCTACAAATGTGAACTGACGTTCAAAAATAAAACATTTGAAAACGGACCATTTTCCACATTTCTGAAGCATGACGTAATGGGGGGGTGTTATCTCTTTTGTCGAAAATCAGCCGTTTTTGCTCGAACATTAAATGCCTCCAAATGGTATTTATTTCACTTCCCGAGCCCCTGGAAGCATGAAAATCACTTTAAACATGCTAATTTTAGCACTAACACTGATGATCCACCTACAAATGTGAACTGACGTTCAAAAATAAAACATTTGAAAACGGACCATTTTCCACATTTCTGAAGCATGACGTAATGGGGGGTGTTATCTCTTTTGTCGCAAATCAGCCGTTTTTGCTCGAACATTAAATGCCTCCAAATGGTATTTAATTAACTTCCCGGGGTGAAGAAACCCTTTTTGAGAACTCAGAGTGAGTAAATTGGCCATTTTCATGCACTTTTAACCATTCCATAAATCTTGTGTTTTGGGCCCCTGGAAGCATGAAAATCAATTTAAACATGCTAATTTTAGCTCTAACACTGATGATCCACCTACAAATGTGAACTGACGTTCAGAAATAAAACATTTGAAATCGGACCATTTTCCACATTTCTGAAGCATGACGTAATGGGGGGGTGTTATCTCTTTTGTCGAAAATCAGCCGTTTTTGCTCGAACATTAAATGCCTCCAAATGGTATTTATTTCACTTCGCGAGCCCCTGGAAGCATGAAAATCACTTTAAACATGCTAATTTTAGCTCTAACACTGATGATCCACCTACAAATGTGAACTGACGTTCAAAAATAAAACATTTTGAAAACGGACCATTTTCCACATTTCTGAAGCATGACGTAATGGGGGGGTGTTATGTCTTTTGTCGAAAATCAGCCGTTTTTGCTCGAACATTAAATGCCTGCAAATGGTATTTAATTAACTTCCTGAGCCCCTGGAAGCATGAAAATCACTTTAAACATGCTAATTTTAGCTCTAACACTGATGATCCACCTACAAATGTGAACTGACGTTCAAAAATAAAACATTTGAAAACGGACCATTTTCCACATTTCTGAAGCATGACGTAATGGGGGGGTGTTATCTCTTTTGTCGAAAATCAGCCGTTTTTGCTCGAACATTAAATGCCTCCAAATGGTATTTAATTAACTTCCCGAGCCCCTGGAAGCATGAAAATCACTTTAAACATGCTAATTTTAGCTCTAACACTGATGATCCACCTACAAATGTGAACTGACGTTCAAAAATAAAACATTTGAAAACGGACCATTTTCCACATTTCTGAAGCATGACGTAATGGGGGGGTGTTATCTCTTTTGTCGAAAATCAGCCGTTTTTGCTCGAACATTAAATGCCTCCAAATGGTATTTAATTAACTTCCCGAGCCCCTGGAAGCATGAAAATCACTTTAAACATGCTAATTTTAGCTGTAACACTGATGATCCACCTACAAATGTGAACTGACGTTCAAAAATAAAACATTTGAAAACGGACCATTTTCCACATTTCTGAAGCATGACGTAATGGGGGGTGTTATCTCTTTTGTCGAAAATCAGCTGTTTTTGCTCGAACATTAAATGCCTCCAAATGGTATTTAATTAACTTCCCGGGGTGAAGAAACCCTTTTTGAGAACTCAGAGTGAGTAAATTGGCCATTTTCATGCACTTTTAACCATTCCATAAATCTTGTGTTTTGGGCCCCTGGAAGCATGAAAATCACTTTAAACATGCTAATTTTAGCTCTAACACTGATGATCCACCTACAAATGTGAACTGACGTTCAAAAATAAACCATTTGAAAACGGACCATTTTCCACATTTCTGAAGCATGACGTAATGGGGGGGTGTTATCTCTTTTGTCGAAAATCAGCCGTTTTTGCTCGAACATTAAATGCCTCCAAATGGTATTTAATTAACTTCCCGGGGTGAAGAAACCCTTTTTGAGAACTCAGAGTGAGTAAATTGGCCATTTTCATGCACTTTTAACCATTCCATAAATCTTGTGTTTTGGGCCCCTGGAAGCATGAAAATCACTTTAAACATGCTAATTTTAGCTCTAACACTGATGATCCACCTACAAATGTGAACTGACGTTCAAAAATAAAACATTTGAAAAAGGACCATTTTCCACATTTCTGAAGCATGACGTAATGGGGGGGTGTTATCTCTTTTTCTCGAAGCCGTTTTTGCTCGAACATTAAATGCCTCCAAATGGTATTTAATTAACTTCCCGAGCCCCTGGAAGCATGAAAATCACTTTAAACATGCTAATTTTAGCTCTAACACTGATGATCCACCTACAAATGTGAACTGACGTTCAAAAATAAAACATTTGAAAAAGGACCATTTTCCACATTTCTGAAGCATGACGTAATGGGGGGGTGTTATCTCTTTTGTCGAAAATCAGCCGTTTTTGCTCGAACATTAAATGCCTCCAAATGGTATTTAATTAACTTCCTGAGCCCCTGGAAGCATGAAAATCACTTTAAACATGCTAATTTTAGCTCTAACACTGATGATCCACCTACAAATGTGAACTGACGTTCAAAAATAAAACATTTGAAATCGGACCATTTTCCACATTTCTGAAGCATGACGTAATGGGGGGGGGTGTTATCTCTTTTGTCGAAAATCAGCCGTTTTTGCTCGAACATTAAATGCCTCCAAATGGTATTTAATTAACTTCCCGAGCCCCTGGAAGCATGAAAATAACTTTAAACATGCTAATTTTAGCTCTAACACTGATGATCCACCTACAAATGTGAACTGACGTTCAAAAATAAAACATTTGAAAACTGACCATTTTCCACATTTCTGAAGCATGACGTAATGGGGGGGTGTTATCTCTTTTGTCGAAAATCAGCCGTTTTTGCTCGAACATTAAATGCCTCCAAATGGTATTTAACTAACTTCCCGAGCCCCTGGAAGCATGAAAATCACTTTAAACATGCTAATTTTAGCTCTAACACTGATGATCCACCTACAAATGTGAACTGACGTTCAAAAATAAAACATTTGAAAACGGACCATTTTCCACATTTCTGAAGCATGACGTAATGGGGGGGTGTTATCTCTTTTGTCGAAAATCAGCCGTTTTTGCTCGAACATTAAATGCCTCCAAATGGTATTTATTTCACTTCCCGGGGTGAAGAAACCCTTTTTGAGAACTCAGAGTGAGTAAATTGGCCATTTTCATGCACTTTTAACCACTCCATAAATCTTGTGTTTTGGGCTCCTGGAAGCATGAAAATCACTTTAAACATGCTAATTTTAGCTCTAACACTGATGATCCACCTACAAATGTGAACTGACGTTCAAAAATAAAACATTTGAAAACGGACCATTTTCCACATTTCTGAAGCATGACGTAATGGGGGGGTGTTATCTCTTTTGTCGAAAATCAGCCGTTTTTGCTCGAACATTAAATGCCTCCAAATGGTATTTAATTAACTTCCCGAGCCCCTGGAAGCATGAAAATCACTTTAAACATGCTAATTTTAGCTCTAACACTGATGATCCACCTACAAATGTGAACTGACGTTCAAAAATAAAACATTTGAAAACAGACCATTTTCCACATTTCTGAAGCATGACGTAATGGGGGGTGTTATCTCTTTTGTCGAAAATCAGCCGTTTTTGCTCGAACATTAAATGCCTCCAAATGGTATTTAATTAACTTCCCGGGGTGAAGAAACCCTTTTTGAGAACTCAGAGTGAGTAAATTGGCCATTTTCATGCACTTTTAACCATTCCATAAATCTTGTGTTTTGGGCCCCTGGAAGCATGAAAATCAATTTAAACATGCTAATTTTAGCTCTAACACTGATGATCCACCTACAAATGTGAACTGACGTTCAAAAATAAAACATTTGAAAACGGACCATTTTCCACATTTCTGAAGCATGACGTAATGGGGGGGTGTTATCTCTTTTGTCGAAAATCAGCCGTTTTTGCTCGAACATTAAATGCCTCCAAATGGTATTTATTTCACTTCCCGAGCCCCTGGAAGCATGAAAATCACTTTAAACATGCTAATTTTAGCTCTAACACTGATGATCCACCTACAAATGTGAACTGACGTTCAAAAATAAAACATTTGAAAACGGACCATTTTCCACATTTCTGAAGCATGACGTAATGGGGGGGTGTTATCTCTTTTGTCGAAAATCAGCCGTTTTTGCTCGAACATTAAATGCCTCCAAATGGTATTTAATTAACTTCCCGGGGTGAAGAAACCCTTTTTGAGAACTCAGAGTGAGTAAATTGGCCATTTTCATGCACTTTTAACCATTCCATAAATCTTGTGTTTTGGGCCCCTGGAAGCATGAAAATCACTTTAAACATGCTAATTTTAGCTCTAACACTGATGATCCACCTACAAATGTGAACTGACGTTCAAAAATAAAACATTTGAAAACGGACCATTTTCCACATTTCTGAAGCATGACGTAATGGGGGGGTGTTATCTCTTTTGTCGAAAATCAGCCGTTTTTGCTCGAACATTAAATGCCTCCAAATGGTATTTAATTAACTTCCCGAGCCCCTGGAAGCATGAAAATCACTTTAAACATGCTAATTTTAGCTCTAACACTGATGATCCACCTACAAATGTGAACTGACGTTCAAAAATAAAACATTTGAAAACGGACCATTTTCCACATTTCTGAAGCATGACGTAATGGGGGGGTGTTATCTCTTTTGTCGAAAATCAGCCGTTTTTGCTCGAACATTAAATGCCTCCAAATGGTATTTAATTAACTTCCCGAGCCCCTGGAAGCATGAAAATCACTTTAAACATGCTAATTTTAGCTCTAACACTGATGATCCACCTACAAATGTGAACTGACGTTCAAAAATAAAACATTTGAAAACGGACCATTTTCCACATTTCTGAAGCATGACGTAATGGGGGGTGTTATCTCTTTTGTCGAAAATCAGCCGTTTTGCTCGAACATTAAATGCCTCCAAATGGTATTTAATTAACTTCCCGAGCCCCTGGAAGCATGAAAATCACTTTAAACATGCTAATTTTAGCCCTAACACTGATGATCCACCTACAAATGTGAACTGACGTTCAAAAATAAAACATTTGAAAACGGACCATTTTCCACATTTCTGAAGCATGACGTAATGGGGGGGGTGTTATCTCTTTTGTCGAAAATCAGCCGTTTTTGCTCGAACATTAAATGCCTCCAAATGGTATTTATTTCACTTCCAGAGCCCCTGGAAGCATGAAAATCACTTTAAACATGCTAATTTTAGCTCTAACACTGATGATCCACCTACAAATGTGAACTGACGTTCAAAAATAAAACATTTGAAAACGGACCATTTTCCACATTTCTGAAGCATGACGTAATGGGGGGGTGTTATCTCTTTTGTCGAAAATCAGCCGTTTTTGCTCGAACATTAAATGCCTCCAAATGGTATTTAATTAACTTTCCGGGGTGAAGAAACCCTTTTTGAGAACTCAGAGTGAGTAAATTGGCCATTTTCATGCACTTTTAACCATTCCATAAATCTTGTGTTTTGGGCCCCTGGAAGCATGAAAATCAATTTAAACATGCTAATTTTAGCTCTAACACTGATGATCCACCTACAAATGTGAACTGACGTTCAAAAATAAAACATTTGAAAAAGGACCATTTTCCACATTTCTGAAGCATGACGTAATGGGGGGGTGTTATCTCTTTTGTCGAAAATCAGCCGTTTTTGCTCGAACATTAAATGCCTCCAAATGGTATTTAATTAACTTCCCGAGCCCCTGGAAGCATGAAAATCACTTTAAACATGCTAATTTTAGCTCTAACACTGATGATCCACCTACAAATGTGAACTGACGTTCAAAAATAAAACATTTGAAAACGGACCATTTTCCACATTTCTGAAGCATGACGTAATGGGGGGGTGTTATCTCTTTTGTCGAAAATCAGCCGTTTTTGCTCGAACATTAAATGCCTCCAAATGGTATTTAATTAACTTCCCGGGGTGAAGAAACCCTTTTTGAGAACTCAGAGTGAGTAAATTGGCCATTTTCATGCACTTTTAACCATTCAATAAATCTTGTGTTTTGGGCCCCTGGAAGCATGAAAATCACTTTAAACATGCTAATTTTAGCTCTAACACTGATGATCCACCTACAAATGTTAACTGACGTTCAAAAATAAAACATTTGAAAACGGACCATTTTCCACATTTCTGAAGCATGACGTAATGGGGGGGTGTTATCTCTTTTGTCGAAAATCAGCCGTTTTTGCTCGAACATTAAATGCCTCCAAATGGTATTTAATTAACTTCCCGAGCCCCTGGAAGCATGAAAATCACTTTAAACATGCTAATTTTAGCTCTAACACTGATGATCCACCTACAAATGTGAACTGACGTTCAAAAATAAAACATTTGAAAAAGGACCATTTTCCACATTTCTGAAGCATGACGTAATGGGGGGTGTTATCTCTTTTGTCGAAAATCAGCCGTTTTTGCTCGAACATTAAATGCCTCCAAATGGTATTTAATTAACTTCCCGAGCCCCTGGAAGCATGAAAATCACTTTAAACATGCTAATTTTAGCTCTAACACTGATGATCCACCTACAAATGTGAACTTACGTTCAAAAATAAAACATTTGAAAACGGACCATTTTCCACATTTCTGAAGCATGACGTAATGGGGGGGGTGTTATCTCTTTTGTCGAAAATCAGCCGTTTTTGCTCGAACATTAAATGCCTCCAAATGGTATTTAATTAACTTCCCGAGCCCCTGGAAGCATGAAAATCACTTTAAACATGCTAATTTTAGCTCTAACACTGATGATCCACCTACAAATGTGAACTGACGTTCAAAAATAAAACATTTGAAAACGGACCATTTTCCCCATTTCTGAAGCATGACGTAATGGGGGGGTGTTATCTCTTTTGTCGAAAATCAGCCGTTTTTGCTCGAACATTAAATGCCTCCAAATGGTATTTAATTAACTTCCCGAGCCCCTGGAAGCATGAAAATCACTTTAAACATGCTAATTTTAGCTCTAACACTGATGATCCACCTACAAATGTGAACTGACGTTCAAAAATAAAACATTTGAAAACGGACCATTTTCCACATTTCTGAAGCATGACGTAATGGGGGGGTGTTATCTCTTTTGTCGAAAATCAGCCGTTTTTGCTCGAACATTAAATGCCTCCAAATGGTATTTATTTCACTTCCGAGCCCCTGGAAGCATGAAATCACTTTAAACATGCTAATTTTAGCTCTAACACTGATGATCCACCTACAAATGTGAACTGACGTTCAAAAATAAAACATATGAAAACGGACCATTTTCCACATTTCTGAAGCATGACGTAATGGGGGGGTGTTATCTCTTTTGTCGAAAATCAGCCGTTTTTGCTCGAACATTAAATGCCTCCAAATGGTATTTAATTAACTTCCCGGGGTGAAGAAACCCTTTTTGAGAACTCAGAGTGAGTAAATTGGCCATTTTCATGCACTTTTAACCATTCCATAAATCTTGTGTTTTGGGCCCCTGGAAGCATGAAAATCAATTTAAACATGCTAATTTTAGCTCTAACACTGATGATCCACCTACAAATGTGAACTGACGTTCAAAAATAAAACATTTGAAAACTGACCATTTTCCACATTTCTGAAGCATGACGTAATGGGGGGGTGTTATCTCTTTTGTCGAAAATCAGCCATTTTTGCTCGAACATTAAATGCCTCCAAATGGTATTTAATTAACTTCCCGAGCCCCTGGAAGCATGAAAATCACTTTAAACATGCTAATTTTAGCTCTAACACTGATGATCCACCTACAAATGTGAACTGACGTTCAAAAATAAAACATTTGAAAAAGGACCATTTTCCACATTTCTGAAGCATGACGTAATGGGGGGTGTTATCTCTTTTGTCGAAAATCAGCCGTTTTTGCTCGAACATTAAATGCCTCCAAATGGTATTTAATTAACTTCCCGAGCCCCTGGAAGCATGAAAATCACTTTAAACATGCTAATTTTAGCTCTAACACTGATGATCCACCTACAAATGTGAACTTACGTTCAAAAATAAAACATTTGAAAACGGACCATTTTCCACATTTCTGAAGCATAACGTAATGGGGGGGGGTGTTATCTCTTTTGTCGAAAATCAGCCGTTTTTGCTCGAACATTAAATGCCTCCAAATGGTATTTAATTAACTTCCCGAGCCCCTGGAAGCATGAAAATCACTTTAAACATGCTAATTTTAGCTCTAACACTGATGATCCACCTACAAATGTGAACTGACGTTCAAAAATAAAACATTTGAAAACGGACCATTTTCCACATTTCTGAAGCATGACGTAATGGGGGGGTGTTATCTCTTTTGTCGAAAATCAGCCGTTTTTGCTCGAACATTAAATGCCTCCAAATGGTATTTAATTAACTTCCCGAGCCCCTGGAAGCATGAAAATCACTTTAAACATGCTAATTTTAGCTCTAACACTGATGATCCACCTACAAATGTGAACTGACGTTCAAAAATAAAACATTTGAAAACGGACCATTTTCCACATTTCTGAAGCATGACGTAATGGGGGGGTGTTATCTCTTTTGTCGAAAATCAGCCGTTTTTGCTCGAACATTAAATGCCTCCAAATGGTATTTATTTCACTTCCGAGCCCCTGGAAGCATGAAATCACTTTAAACATGCTAATTTTAGCTCTAACACTGATGATCCACCTACAAATGTGAACTGACGTTCAAAAATAAAACATATGAAAACGGACCATTTTCCACATTTCTGAAGCATGACGTAATGGGGGGGTGTTATCTCTTTTGTCGAAAATCAGCCGTTTTTGCTCGAACATTAAATGCCTCCAAATGGTATTTAATTAACTTCCCGGGGTGAAGAAACCCTTTTTGAGAACTCAGAGTGAGTAAATTGGCCATTTTCATGCACTTTTAACCATTCCATAAATCTTGTGTTTTGGGCCCCTGGAAGCATGAAAATCAATTTAAACATGCTAATTTTAGCTCTAACACTGATGATCCACCTACAAATGTGAACTGACGTTCAAAAATAAAACATTTGAAAACTGACCATTTTCCACATTTCTGAAGCATGACGTAATGGGGGGGTGTTATCTCTTTTGTCGAAAATCAGCCATTTTTGCTCGAACATTAAATGCCTCCAAATGGTATTTATTTCACTTCCCGAGCCCCTGGAAGCATGAAAATCACTTTAAACATGCTAATTTTAGCTCTAACACTGATGATCCACCTACAAATGTGAACTGACGTTCAAAAATAAAACATTTGAAAACGGACCATTTTCCACATTTCTGAAGCATGACGTAATGGGAGGGTGTTATCTCTTTTGTCGAAAATCAGCCGTTTTTGCTTGAACATTAAATGCCTCCAAATGGTATTTAATCAACTTCCCGAGCCCCTGGAAGCATGAAAATCACTTTAAACATGCTAATTTTAGCTCTAACACTGATGATCCACCTACAAATGTGAACTGACGTTCAAAAATAAAACATTTGAAAACGGACCATTTTCCACATTTCTGAAGCATGACGTAATGGGGGGGTGTTATCTCTTTTGTCGAAAAACAACCGTTTTTGTTTGAACATTAAATGCCTCCAAATGGTATTTAATTAACTTCCAGAGCCCCTGGAAGCATGAAAATCACTTTAAACATGCTAATTTTAGCTCTAACACTGATGATCCACCTACAAATGTGAACTGACGTTCAAAAATAAAACATTTGAAAACGGACCATTTTCCACATTTCTGAAGCATGACGTAATGGGGGGGGTGTTATCTCTTTTGTCGAAAATCAGCCGTTTTTGCTCGAACATTAAATGCCTCCAAATGGTATTTAATTAACTTCCCGAGCCCCTGGAAGCATGAAAATCACTTTAAACATGCTAATTTTAGCTCTAACACTGATGATCCACCTACAAATGTGAACTGACGTTCAAAAATAAAACATTTGAAAACGGACCATTTTCCACATTTCTGAAGCATGACGTAATGGGGGGGTGTTATCTCTTTTGTCGAAAATCAGCCGTTTTTTGCTCGAACATTAAATGCCTCCAAATGGTATTTAATTAACTTCCCGAGCCCCTGGAAGCATGAAAATCACTTTAAACATGCTAATTTTAGCTGTAACACTGATGATCCACCTACAAATGTGAACTGACGTTCAAAAATAAAACATTTGAAAACGGACCATTTTCCACATTTCTGAAGCATGACGTAATGGGGGGTGTTATCTCTTTTGTCGAAAATCAGCCGTTTTTGCTCGAACATTAAATGCCTCCAAATGGTATTTAATTAACTTCCCGGGGTGAAGAAACCCTTTTTGAGAACTCAGAGTGAGTAAATTGGCCATTTTCATGCACTTTTAACCATTCCATAAATCTTGTGTTTTGGGCCCCTGGAAGCATGAAAATCAATTTAAACATGCTAATTTTAGCTCTAACACTGATGATCCACCTACAAATGTGAACTGACGTTCAAAAATAAAACATTTGAAAACTGACCATTTTCCACATTTCTGAAGCATGACGTAATGGGGGGGTGTTATCTCTTTTGTCGAAAATCAGCCATTTTTGCTCGAACATTAAATGCCTCCAAATGGTATTTAATTAACTTCCCGAGCCCCTGGAAGCATGAAAATCACTTTAAACATGCTAATTTTAGCTCTAACACTGATGATCCACCTACAAATGTGAACTGACGTTCAAAAATAAAACATTTGAAAAAGGACCATTTTCCACATTTCTGAAGCATGACGTAATGGGGGGTGTTATCTCTTTTGTCGAAAATCAGCCGTTTTTGCTCGAACATTAAATGCCTCCAAATGGTATTTAATTAACTTCCCGAGCCCCTGGAAGCATGAAAATCACTTTAAACATGCTAATTTTAGCTCTAACACTGATGATCCACCTACAAATGTGAACTTACGTTCAAAAATAAAACATTTGAAAACGGACCATTTTCCACATTTCTGAAGCATAACGTAATGGGGGGGGGTGTTATCTCTTTTGTCGAAAATCAGCCGTTTTTGCTCGAACATTAAATGCCTCCAAATGGTATTTAATTAACTTCCCGAGCCCCTGGAAGCATGAAAATCACTTTAAACATGCTAATTTTAGCTCTAACACTGATGATCCACCTACAAATGTGAACTGACGTTCAAAAATAAAACATTTGAAAACGGACCATTTTCCACATTTCTGAAGCATGACGTAATGGGGGGGTGTTATCTCTTTTGTCGAAAATCAGCCGTTTTTGCTCGAACATTAAATGCCTCCAAATGGTATTTAATTAACTTCCCGAGCCCCTGGAAGCATGAAAATCACTTTAAACATGCTAATTTTAGCTCTAACACTGATGATCCACATACAAATGTGAACTGACGTTCAAAAATAAAACATTTGAAAACGGACCATTTTCCACATTTCTGAAGCATGACGTAATGGGGGGGTGTTATCTCTTTTGTCGAAAATCAGCCGTTTTTGCTCGAACATTAAATGCCTCCAAATGGTATTTATTTCACTTCCGAGCCCCTGGAAGCATGAAATCACTTTAAACATGCTAATTTTAGCTCTAACACTGATGATCCACCTACAAATGTGAACTGACGTTCAAAAATAAAACATATGAAAACGGACCATTTTCCACATTTCTGAAGCATGACGTAATGGGGGGGTGTTATCTCTTTTGTCGAAAATCAGCCGTTTTTGCTCGAACATTAAATGCCTCCAAATGGTATTTAATTAACTTCCCGGGGTGAAGAAACCCTTTTTGAGAACTCAGAGTGAGTAAATTGGCCATTTTCATGCACTTTTAACCATTCCATAAATCTTGTGTTTTGGGCCCCTGGAAGCATGAAAATCAATTTAAACATGCTAATTTTAGCTCTAACACTGATGATCCACCTACAAATGTGAACTGACGTTCAAAAATAAAACATTTGAAAACTGACCATTTTCCACATTTCTGAAGCATGACGTAATGGGGGGGTGTTATCTCTTTTGTCGAAAATCAGCCATTTTTGCTCGAACATTAAATGCCTCCAAATGGTATTTATTTCACTTCCCGAGCCCCTGGAAGCATGAAAATCACTTTAAACATGCTAATTTTAGCTCTAACACTGATGATCCACCTACAAATGTGAACTGACGTTCAAAAATAAAACATTTGAAAACGGACCATTTTCCACATTTCTGAAGCATGACGTAATGGGAGGGTGTTATCTCTTTTGTCGAAAATCAGCCGTTTTTGCTTGAACATTAAATGCCTCCAAATGGTATTTAATCAACTTCCCGAGCCCCTGGAAGCATGAAAATCACTTTAAACATGCTAATTTTAGCTCTAACACTGATGATCCACCTACAAATGTGAACTGACGTTCAAAAATAAAACATTTGAAAACGGACCATTTTCCACATTTCTGAAGCATGACGTAATGGGGGGGTGTTATCTCTTTTGTCGAAAAACAACCGTTTTTGTTTGAACATTAAATGCCTCCAAATGGTATTTAATTAACTTCCAGAGCCCCTGGAAGCATGAAAATCACTTTAAACATGCTAATTTTAGCTCTAACACTGATGATCCACCTACAAATGTGAACTGACGTTCAAAAATAAAACATTTGAAAACGGACCATTTTCCACATTTCTGAAGCATGACGTAATGGGGGGGGTGTTATCTCTTTTGTCGAAAATCAGCCGTTTTTGCTCGAACATTAAATGCCTCCAAATGGTATTTAATTAACTTCCCGAGCCCCTGGAAGCATGAAAATCACTTTAAACATGCTAATTTTAGCTCTAACACTGATGATCCACCTACAAATGTGAACTGACGTTCAAAAATAAAACATTTGAAAACGGACCATTTTCCACATTTCTGAAGCATGACGTAATGGGGGGGTGTTATCTCTTTTGTCGAAAATCAGCCGTTTTTTGCTCGAACATTAAATGCCTCCAAATGGTATTTAATTAACTTCCCGAGCCCCTGGAAGCATGAAAATCACTTTAAACATGCTAATTTTAGCTGTAACACTGATGATCCACCTACAAATGTGAACTGACGTTCAAAAATAAAACATTTGAAAACGGACCATTTTCCACATTTCTGAAGCATGACGTAATGGGGGGTGTTATCTCTTTTGTCGAAAATCAGCCGTTTTTGCTCGAACATTAAATGCCTCCAAATGGTATTTAATTAACTTCCCGGGGTGAAGAAACTCTTTTTGAGAACTCAGAGTGAGTAAATTGGCCATTTTCATGCACTTTTAACCATTCCATAAATCTTGTGTTTTGGGCCCCTGGAAGCATGAAAATCACTTTAAACATGCTAATTTTAGCTCTAACACTGATGATCCACCTACAAATGTGAACTGACGTTCAAAAATAAAACATTTGAAAACGGACCATTTTCCACATTTCTGAAGCATGACGTAATGGGGGGGTGTTATCTCTTTTGTCGAAAATCAGCTGTTTTTGCTCGAACATTAAATGCCTCCAAATGGTATTTAATTAACTTCCCGGGGTGAAGAAACCCTTTTTGAGAACTCAGAGTGAGTAAATTGGCCATTTTCATGCACTTTTAACCATTCCATAAATCTTGTGTTTTGGGCCCCTGGAAGCATGAAAATCACTTTAAACATGCTAATTTTAGCTCTAACACTGATGATCCACCTACAAATGTGAACTGACGTTCAAAAATAAAACATTTGAAAAAGGACCATTTTCCACATTTCTGAAGCATGACGTAATGGGGGGGTGTTATCTCTTTTGTCGAAGCCGTTTTTGCTCGAACATTAAATGCCTCCAAATGGTATTTAATTAACTTCCGAGCCCCTGGAAGCATGAAAATCACTTTAAACATGCTAATTTTAGCTCTAACACTGATGATCCACCTACAAATGTGAACTGACGTTCAAAAATAAAACATTTGAAAACGGACCATTTTCCACATTTCTGAAGCATGACGTAATGGGGGGGTGTTATCTCTTTTGTCGAAAATCAGCTGTTTTTGCTCGAACATTAAATGCCTCCAAATGGTATTTAATTAACTTCCCGGGGTGAAGAAACCCTTTTTGAGAACTCAGAGTGAGTAAATTGGCCATTTTCATGCACTTTTACCTATTCCATAAATCTTGTGTTTTGGGCCCCTGGAAGCATAAAAATCACTTTAAACATGCTAATTTTAGCTCTAACACTGATGATCCACCTACAAATGTGAACTGACGTTCAAAAATAAAACATTTGAAAACGGACCATTTTCCACATTTCTGAAGCATGACGTAATGGGGGGTGTTATCTCTTTTGTCGAAAATCAGCCGTTTTTGCTCGAATATTAAATGCCTCCAAATGGTATTTAATTAACTTCCAGAGCCCCTGGAAGCATGAAAATCACTTTAAACATGCTAATTTTAGCTCTAACACTGATGATCCACCTACAAATGTGAACTGACGTTCAAAAATAAAACATTTGAAAACAGACCATTTTCCACATTTCTGAAGCATGACGTAATGGGGGGGTGTTATCTCTTTTGTCGAAAATCAGCCGTTTTTGCTCGAACATTAAATGCCTCCAAATGGTATTTAATTAACTTCCCGAGCCCCTGGAAGCATGAAAATCACTTTAAACATGCTAATTTTAGCTCTAACACTGATGATCCACCTACAAATGTGAACTGACGTTCAAAAATAAAACATTTGAAAACGGACCATTTTCCACATTTCTGAAGCATGACGTAATGGGGGGTGTTATCTCTTTTGTCGAAAATCAGCCGTTTTTGCTCGAACATTAAATGCCTCCAAATGGTATTTAATTAACTTCCCGAGCCCCTGGAAGCATGAAAATCACTTTAAACATGCTAATTTTAGCTCTAACACTGATGATCCACCTACAAATGTGAACTGACGTTCAAAAATAAAACATTTGAAAACGGACCATTTTCCACATTTCTGAAGCATGACGTAATGGGGGGGTGTTATCTCTTTTGTCGAAAATCAGCCGTTTTTGCTCGAACATTAAATGCCTTCAAATGGTATTTAATTAACTTCCCGAGCCCCTGGAAGCATGAAAATCACTTTAAACATGCTAATTTTAGCTCTAACACTGATGATCCACCTACAAATGTGAACTGACGTTCAAAAATAAAACATTTGAAAACGGACCATTTTCCACATTTCTGAAGCATGACGTAATGGGGGGGTGTTATCTCTTTTGTCGAAAATCAGCCGTTTTTGCTCGAACATTAAATGCCTCCAAATGGTATTTATTTCACTTCGCGAGCCCCTGGAAGCATGAAAATCACTTTAAACATGCTAATTTTAGCTCTAACACTGATGATCCACCTACAAATGTGAACTGACGTTCAAAAATAAAACATTTTGAAAACGGACCATTTTCCACATTTCTGAAGCATGACGTAATGGGGGGGTGTTATCTCTTTTGTCGAAAATCAGCCGTTTTTGCTCGAACATTAAATGCCTGCAAATGGTATTTAATTAACTTCCCGGGCCCCTGGAAGCATGAAAATCACTTTAAACATGCTAATTTTAGCTCTAACACTGATGATCCACCTACAAATGTGAACTGACCTTCAAAAATAAAACATTTGAAAATGGACCATTTTCCACATTTCTGAAGCATGACGTAATGGGGGGGTGTTATCTCTTTTGTCGAAAATCAGCCGTTTTTGCTCGAACATTAAATGCCTCCAAATGGTATTTAATTAACTTCCCGAGCCCCTGGAAGCATGAAAATCACTTTAAACATGCTAATTTTAGCTCTAACACTGATGATCCACCTACAAATGTGAACTGACGTTCAAAAATAAAACATTTGAAAACGGACCATTTTCCACATTTCTGAAGCATGACGTAATGGGGGGGTGTTATCTCTTTTGTCGAAAATCAGCCGTTTTTGCTCGAACATTAAATGCCTCCAAATGTTATTTAATTAACTTCCCGAGCCCCTGGAAGCATGAAAATCACTTTAAACATGCTAATTTTAGCTGTAACACTGATGATCCACCTACAAATGTGAACTGACGTTCAAAAATAAAACATTTGAAAACGGACCATTTTCCACATTTCTGAAGCATGACGTAATGGGGGGTGTTATCTCTTTTGTCGAAAATCAGCCGTTTTTGCTCGAACATTAAATGCCTCCAAATGGTATTTAATTAACTTCCCGGGGTGAAGAAACCCTTTTTGAGAACTCAGAGTGAGTAAATTGGCCATTTTCATGCACTTTTAACCATTCCATAAATCTTGTGTTTTGGGCCCCTGGAAGCATGAAAATCACTTTAAACATGCTAATTTTAGCTCTAACACTGATGATCCACCTACAAATGTGAACTGACGTTCAAAAATAAAACATTTGAAAACGGACCATTTTCCACATTTCTGAAGCATGACGTAATGGGGGGGTGTTATCTCTTTTGTCGAAGCCGTTTTTGCTCGAACATTAAATGCCTCCAAATGGTATTTAATTAACTTCCCGAGCCCCTGGAAGCATGAAAATCACTTTAAACATGCTAATTTTAGCTCTAACACTGATGATCCACCTACAAATGTGAACTGACGTTCAAAAATAAAACATTTGAAAACGGACCATTTTCCACATTTCTGAAGCATGACGTAATGGGGGGGGTGTTATCTCTTTTGTCGAAAATCAGCCGTTTTTGCTCGAAATTAAATGCCTCCAAATGGTATTTATTTCACTTCCCGAGCCCCTGGAAGCATGAAAATCACTTTAAACATGCTAATTTTAGCTCTAACACTGATGATCCACCTACAAATGTGAACTGACGTTCAAAAATAAAACATTTGAAAACGGACCATTTTCCACATTTCTGAAGCATGACGTAATGGGGGGGTGTTATCTCTTTTGTCGAAAATCAGCCGTTTTTGCTCGAACATTAAATGCCTCCAAATGGTATTTAATTAACTTCCCGGGGTGAAGAAACCCTTCTTGAGAACTCAGAGTGAGTAAATTGGCCATTTTCATGCACTTTTAACCATTCCATAAATCTTGTGTTTTGGGCCCCTGGAAGCATGAAAATCAATTTAAACATGCTAATTTTAGCTCTAACACTGATGATCCGCCTACAAATGTGAACTGACGTTCAAAAATAAAACATTTGAAAACGGACCATTTTCCACATTTCTGAAGCATGACGTAATGGGGGGGTGTTATCTCTTTTGTCGAAAATCAGCCGTTTTTGCTCGAACATTAAATGCCTCCAAATGGTATTTATTTCACTTCCCGAGCCCCTGGAAGTATGAAAATCACTTTAAACATGCTAATTTTAGCTCTAACACTGATGATCCACCTACAAATGTGAACTGACGTTCAAAAATAAAACATTTGAAAACGGACCATTTTCCACATTTCTGAAGCATGACGTAATGGGGGGTGTTATCTCTTTTGTCGAAAATCAGCCGTTTTTGCTCGAACATTAAATGCCTCCGAATGGTATTTAATTAACTTCCCGGGGTGAAGAAACCCTTTTTGAGAACTCAGAGTGAGTAAATTGCCATTTTCATGCACTTTTAACCATTCCATAAATCTTGTGTTTTGGGCCCCTGGAAGCATGAAAATCACTTTAAACATGCTAATTTTAGCTCTAACACTGATGATCCACCTACAAATGTGAACTGACGTTCAAAAATAAAACATTTGAAAACGGACCATTTTCCACATTTCTGAAGCATGACGTAATGGGGGGGTGTTATCTCTTTTGTCGAAAATCAGCCGTTTTTGCTCGAACATTAAATGCCTCCAAATGGTATTTAATTAACTTCCCGAGCCCCTGGAAGCATGAAAATCACTTTAAACATGCTAATTTTAGCTCTAACACTGATGATCCACCTACAAATGTGAACTGACGTTCAAAAATAAAACATTTGAAAACGGACCATTTTCCACATTTCTGAAGCATGATGTAATGGGGGGGTGTTATCTCTTTTGTCGAAAATCAGCCGTTTTTGCTCGAACATTAAATGCCTCCAAATGGTATTTAATTAACTTCCCGAGCCCCTGGAAGCATGAAAATCACTTTAAACATGCTAATTTTAGCTCTAACACTGATGATCCACCTACAAATGTGAACTGACGTTCAAAAATAAAACATTTGAAAACGGACCATTTTCCACATATCTGAAGCATGACGTAATGGGGGGGTGTTATCTCTTTTGTCGAAAATCAGCCGTTTTTGCTCGAACATTAAATGCCTCCAAATGGTATTTAATTAACTTCCCGAGCCCCTGGAAGCATGAAAATCACTTTAAACATGCTAATTTTAGCTCTAACACTGATGATCCACCTACAAATGTGAACTGACGTTCAAAAATAAAACATTTGAAAACGGACCATTTTCCACATTTCTGAAGCATGACGTAATGGGGGGGTGTTATCTCTTTTGTCGAAAATCAGCCGTTTTTGCTCGAACATTAAATGCCTCCAAATGGTATTTATTTCACTTCCCGAGCCCCTGGAAGCATGAAAATCACTTTAAACATGCTAATTTTAGCTCTAACACTGATGATCCACCTACAAATGTGAACTGACGTTCAAAAATAAAACATTTGAAAACGGACCATTTTCCACATTTCTGAAGCATGACGTAATGGGGGGGTGTTATCTCTTTTGTCGAAAATCAGCCGTTTTTGCTCGAACATTAAATGCCTCCAAATGGTATTTAATTAACTTCCCGGGGTGAAGAAACCCTTTTTGAGAACTCAGAGTGAGTAAATTGGCCATTTTCATGCACTTTTAACCATTCCATAAATCTTGTGTTTTGGGCCCCTGGAAGCATGAAAATCACTTTAAACATGCTAATTTTAGCTCTAACACTGATGATCCACCTACAAATGTGAACTGACGTTCAAAAATAAAACATTTGAAAAAGGACCATTTTCCACATTTCTGAAGCATGACGTAATGGGGGGGTGTTATCTCTTTTGTCGAAGCCGTTTTTGCTCGAACATTAAATGCCTCCAAATGGTATTTAATTAACTTCCCGAGCCCCTGGAAGCATGAAAATCACTTTAAACATGCTAATTTTAGCTCTAACACTGATGATCCACCTACAAATGTGAACTGACGTTCAAAAATAAAACATTTGAAAACGGACCATTTTCCACATTTCTGAAGCATGACGTAATGGGGGGGGTGTTATCTCTTTTGTCGAAAATCAGCCGTTTTTGCTCGAAATTAAATGCCTCCAAATGGTATTTATTTCACTTCCCGAGCCCCTGGAAGCATGAAAATCACTTTAAACATGCTAATTTTAGCTCTAACACTGATGATCCACCTACAAATGTGAACTGACGTTCAAAAATAAAACATTTGAAAACGGACCATTTTCCACATTTCTGAAGCATGACGTAATGGGGGGGTGTTATCTCTTTTGTCGAAAATCAGCCGTTTTTGCTCGAACATTAAATGCCTCCAAATGGTATTTAATTAACTTCCCGGGGTGAAGAAACCCTTTTTGAGAACTCAGAGTGAGTAAATTGGCCATTTTCATGCACTTTTAACCATTCCATAAATCTTGTGTTTTGGGCCCCTGGAAGCATGAAAATCAATTTAAACATGCTAATTTTAGCTCTAACACTGATGATCCGCCTACAAATGTGAACTGACGTTCAAAAATAAAACATTTGAAAACGGACCATTTTCCACATTTCTGAAGCATGACGTAATGGGGGGGTGTTATCTCTTTTGTCGAAAATCAGCCGTTTTTGCTCGAACATTAAATGCCTCCAAATGGTATTTATTTCACTTCCCGAGCCCCTGGAAGTATGAAAATCACTTTAAACATGCTAATTTTAGCTCTAACACTGATGATCCACCTACAAATGTGAACTGACGTTCAAAAATAAAACATTTGAAAACGGACCATTTTCCACATTTCTGAAGCATGACATAATGGGGGGTGTTATCTCTTTTGTCGAAAATCAGCCGTTTTTGCTCGAACATTAAATGCCTCCGAATGGTATTTAATTAACTTCCCGGGGTGAAGAAACCCTTTTTGAGAACTCAGAGTGAGTAAATTGCCATTTTCATGCACTTTTAACCATTCCATAAATCTTGTGTTTTGGGCCCCTGGAAGCATGAAAATCACTTTAAACATGCTAATTTTAGCTCTAACACTGATGATCCACCTACAAATGTGAACTGACGTTCAAAAATAAAACATTTGAAAACGGACCATTTTCCACATTTCTGAAGCATGACGTAATGGGGGGGTGTTATCTCTTTTGTCGAAAATCAGCCGTTTTTGCTCGAACATTAAATGCCTCCAAATGGTATTTAATTAACTTCCCGAGCCCCTGGAAGCATGAAAATCACTTTAAACATGCTAATTTTAGCTCTAACACTGATGATCCACCTACAAATGTGAACTGACGTTCAAAAATAAAACATTTGAAAACGGACCATTTTCCACATTTCTGAAGCATGATGTAATGGGGGGGTGTTATCTCTTTTGTCGAAAATCAGCCGTTTTTGCTCGAACATTAAATGCCTCCAAATGGTATTTAATTAACTTCCCGAGCCCCTGGAAGCATGAAAATCACTTTAAACATGCTAATTTTAGCTCTAACACTGATGATCCACCTACAAATGTGAACTGACGTTCAAAAATAAAACATTTGAAAACGGACCATTTTCCACATATCTGAAGCATGACGTAATGGGGGGGTGTTATCTCTTTTGTCGAAAATCAGCCGTTTTTGCTCGAACATTAAATGCCTCCAAATGGTATTTAATTAACTTCCCGAGCCCCTGGAAGCATGAAAATCACTTTAAACATGCTAATTTTAGCTCTAACACTGATGATCCACCTACAAATGTGAACTGACGTTCAAAAATAAAACATTTGAAAACGGACCATTTTCCACATTTCTGAAGCATGACGTAATGGGGGGGTGTTATCTCTTTTGTCGAAAATCAGCCGTTTTTGCTCGAACATTAAATGCCTCCAAATGGTATTTATTTCACTTCCCGAGCCCCTGGAAGCATGAAAATCACTTTAAACATGCTAATTTTAGCTCTAACACTGATGATCCACCTACAAATGTGAACTGACGTTCAAAAATAAAACATTTGAAAACGGACCATTTTCCACATTTCTGAAGCATGACGTAATGGGGGGGTGTTATCTCTTTTGTCGAAAATCAGCCGTTTTTGCTCGAACATTAAATGCCTCCAAATGGTATTTAATTAACTTCCCGGGGTGAAGAAACCCTTTTTGAGAACTCAGAGTGAGTAAATTGGCCATTTTCATGCACTTTTAACCATTCCATAAATCTTGTGTTTTGGGCCCCTGGAAGCATGAAAATCAATTTAAACATGCTAATTTTAGCTCTAACACTGATGATCCACCTACAAATGTGAACTGACGTTCAGAAATAAAACATTTGAAAACGGACCATTTTCCACATTTCTGAAGCATGACGTAATGGGGGGGTGTTATCTCTTTTGTCGAAAATCAGCCGTTTTTGCTCGAACATTAAATGCCTCCAAATGGTATTTATTTCACTTCGCAAGCCCCTGGAAGCATGAAAATCACTTTAAACATGCTAATTTTAGCTCTAACACTGATGATCCACCTACAAATGTGAACTGACGTTCAAAAATAAAACATTTTGAAAACGGACCATTTTCCACATTTCTGAAGCATGACGTAATGGGGGGGTGTTATCTCTTTTGTCGAAAATCAGCCGTTTTTGCTCGAACATTAAATGCCTGCAAATGGTATTTAATTAACTTCCCGAGCCCCTGGAAGCATGAAAATCACTTTAAACATGCTCATTTTAGCTCTAACACTGATGATCCACCTACAAATGTGAACTGACGTTCAAAAATAAAACATTTGAAAACGGACCATTTTCCACATTTCTGAAGCATGACGTAATGGGGGGGTGTTATCTCTTTTGTCGAAAATCAGCCGTTTTTGTTTGAACATTAAATGCCTCCAAATGGTATTTAATTAACTTCCCGAGCCCCTGGAAGCATGAAAATCACTTTAAACATGCTAATTTTAGCTCTAACACTGATGATCCACCTACAAATGTGAACTGACGTTCAAAAATAAAACATTTGAAAACGGACCATTTTCCACATTTCTGAAGCATGACGTAATGGGGGGGTGTTATCTCTTTTGTCGAAAATCAGCCGTTTTTGCTCGAACATTAAATGCCTCCAAATGGTATTTAATTAACTTCCCGGGGTGAAGAAACCCTTTTTGAGAACTCAGAGTGAGTAAATTGGCCATTTTCTTGCACTTTTAACCATTCCATAAATCTTGTGTTTTGGGCCCCTGGAAGCATGAAAATCACTTTAAACATGCTAATTTTAGCTCTAACACTGATGATCCACCTACAAATGTGAACTGACGTTCAAAAATAAAACATTTGAAAAAGGACCATTTTCCACATTTCTGAAGCATGACGTAATGGGGGGGTGTTATCTCTTTTGTCGAAAATCAGCCGTTTTTGCTCGAACATTAAATGCCTCCAAATGGTATTTAATTAACTTCCCGAGCCCCTGGAAGCATGAAAATCAATTTAAACATGCTAATTTTAGCTCTAACACTGATGATCCACCTACAAATGTGAACTGACGTTCAAAAATAAAACATTTGAAAACGGACCATTTTCCATATTTCTGAAGCATGACGTAATGGGGGGGTGTTATCTCTTTTGTCGAAAATCAGCCGTTTTTGCTCGAACATTAAATGCCTCCAAATGGTATTTAATTAACTTCCCGGGGTGAAGAAACCCTTTTTGAGAACTCAGAGTGAGTAAATTGGCCATTTTCATGCACTTTTAACCATTCCATAAATCTTGTGTTTTGGGCCCCTGGAAGCATGAAAATCACTTTAAACATGCTAATTTTAGCTCTAACACTGATGATCCACCTACAAATGTGAACTGACGTTCAAAAATAAAACATTTGAAAACGGACCATTTTCCACATTTCTGAAGCATGACGTAATGGGGGGGTGTTATCTCTTTTGTCGAAAATCAGCCGTTTTTGCTCGAACATTAAATGCCTCCAAATGGTATTTAATTAACTTCCCGAGCCCCTGGAAGCATGAAAATCACTTTAAACATGCTAATTTTAGCTCTAACACTGATGATCCACCTACAAATGTGAACTGACGTTCAAAAATAAAACATTTGAAAACGGACCATTTTCCACATTTCTGAAGCATGACGTAATGGGGGGGTGTTATCTCTTTTGTCGAAAATCAGCCGTTTTTGCTCGAACATTAAATGCCTCCAAATGGTATTTAATTAACTTCCCGAGCCCCTGGAAGCATGAAAATCACTTTAAACATGCTAATTTTAGCTCTAACACTGATGATCCACCTACAAATGTGAACTGACGTTCAAAAATAAAACATTTGAAAACGGACCATTTTCCACATTTCTGAAGCATGACGTAATGGGGGGGTGTTATCTCTTTTGTCGAAAATCAGCCGTTTTTGCTCGAACATTAAATGCCTCCAAATGGTATTTAATTAACTTCCCGAGCCCCTGGAAGCATGAAAATCACTTTAAACATGCTAATTTTAGCTCTAACACTGATGATCCACCTACAAATGTGAACTGACGTTCAAAAATAAAACATTTGAAAACGGACCATTTTCCACATTTCTGAAGCATGACGTAATGGGGGGGTGTTATCTCTTTTGTCGAAAATCAGCCGTTTTTGCTCGAACATTAAATGCCTCCAAATGGTATTTATTTCACTTCCCGAGCCCCTGGAAGCATGAAAATCACTTTAAACATGCTAATTTTAGCTCTAACACTGATGATCCACCTACAAATGTGAACTGACGTTCAAAAATAAAACATTTGAAAACGGACCATTTTCCACATTTCTGAAGCATGACGTAATGGGGGGGTGTTATCTCTTTTGTCGAAAATCAGCCGTTTTTGCTCGAACATTAAATGCCTCCAAATGGTATTTATTTCACTTCGCGAGCCCCTGGAAGCATGAAAATCACTTTAAACATGCTAATTTTAGCTCTAACACTGATGATCCACCTACAAATGTGAACTGACGTTCAAAAATAAAACATTTTGAAAACGGACCATTTTCCACATTTCTGAAGCATGACGTAATGGGGGGGTGTTATCTCTTTTGTCGAAAATCAGCCGTTTTTGCTCGAACATTAAATGCCTGCAAATGGTATTTAATTAACTTCCCGAGCCACTGGAAGCATGAAAATCACTTTAAACATGCTCATTTTAGCTCTAACACTGATGATCCACCTACAAATGTGAACTGACGTTCAAAAATAAAACATTTGAAAACGGACCATTTTCCACATTTCTGAAGCATGACGTAATGGGGGGGTGTTATCTCTTTTGTCGAAAATCAGCCGTTTTTGTTTGAACATTAAATGCCTCCAAATGGTATTTAATTAACTTCCCGAGCCCCTGGAAGCATGAAAATCACTTTAAACATGCTAATTTTAGCTCTAACACTGATGATCCACCTACAAATGTGAACTGACGTTCAAAAATAAAACATTTGAAAACGGACCATTTTCCACATTTCTGAAGCATGACGTAATGGGGGGGTGTTATCTCTTTTGTCGAAAATCAGCCGTTTTTGCTCGAACATTAAATGCCTCCAAATGGCATTTAATTAACTTCCCGGGGTGAAGAAACCCTTTTTGAGAACTCAGAGTGAGTAAATTGGCCATTTTCATGCACTTTTAACCATTCCATAAATCTTGTGTTTTGGGCCCCTGGAAGCATGAAAATCACTTTAAACATGCTAATTTTAGCTCTAACACTGATGATCCACCTACAAATGTGAACTGACGTTCAAAAATAAAACATTTGAAAAAGGACCATTTTCCACATTTCTGAAGCATGACGTAATGGGGGGGTGTTATCTCTTTTGTCGAAAATCAGCCGTTTTTGCTCGAACATTAAATGCCTCCAAATGGTATTTATTTCACTTCCCGAGCCCCTGGAAGCATGAAAATCACTTTAAACATGCTAATTTTAGCTCTAACACTGATGATCCACCTACAAATGTGAACTGACGTTCAAAAATAAAACATTTGAAAACGGACCATTTTCCACATTTCTGAAGCATGACGTAATGGGGGGGTGTTATCTCTTTTGTCGAAAATCAGCCGTTTTTGCTCGAACATTAAATGCCTCCAAATGGTATTTAATTAACTTCCCGGGGTGAAGAAACCCTTTTTGAGAACTCAGAGTGAGTAAATTGGCCATTTTCATGCACTTTTAACCATTCCATAAATCTTGTGTTTTGGGCCCCTGGAAGCATGAAAATCACTTTAAACATGCTAATTTTAGCTCTAACACTGATGATCCACCTACAAATGTGAACTGACGTTCAAAAATAAAACATTTGAAAAAGGACCATTTTCCACATTTCTGAAGCATGACGTAATGGGGGGGTGTTATCTCTTTTGTCGAAAATCAGCCGTTTTTGCTCGAACATTAAATGCCTCCAAATGGTATTTAATTAACTTCCCGAGCCCCTGGAAGCATGAAAATCAATTTAAACATGCTAATTTTAGCTCTAACACTGATGATCCACCTACAAATGTGAACTGACGTTCAAAAATAAAACATTTGAAAACGGACCATTTTCCACATTTCTGAAGCATGACGTAATGGGGGGGTGTTATCTCTTTTGTCGAAAATCAGCCGTTTTTGCTCGAACATTTAATGCCTCCAAATGGTATTTAATTAACTTCCCGGGGTGAAGAAACCCTTTTTGAGAACTCAGAGTGAGTAAATTGGCCATTTTCATGCACTTTTAACCATTCCATAAATCTTGTGTTTTGGGCCCCTGGAAGCATGAAAATCACTTTAAACATGCTAATTTTAGCTCTAACACTGATGATCCACCTACAAATGTGAACTGACGTTCAAAAATAAAACATTTGAAAACGGACCATTTTCCACATTTCTGAAGCATGACGTAATGGGGGGGTGTTATCTCTTTTGTCGAAAAATAGCCGTTTTTGCTCGAACATTAAATGCCTCCAAATGGTATTTAATTAACTTCCCGAGCCCCTGGAAGCATGAAAATCACTTTAAACATGCTAATTTTAGCTCTAACACTGATGATCCACCTACAAATGTGAACTGACGTTCAAAAATAAAACATTTGAAAACGGACCATTTTCCACATTTCTGAAGCATGACGTAATGGGGGGGTGTTATCTCTTTTGTCGAAAATCAGCCGTTTTTGCTCGAACATTAAATGCCTCCAAATGGTATTTAATTAACTTCCCGAGCCCCTGGAAGCATGAAAATCACTTTAAACATGCTAATTTTAGCTCTAACACTGATGATCCACCTACAAATGTGAACTGACGTTCAAAAATAAAACATTTGAAAACGGACCATTTTCCACATTTCTGAAGCATGACGTAATGGGGGGGTGTTATCTCTTTTGTCGAAAATCAGCCGTTTTTGCTCGAACATTAAATGCCTCCAAATGGTATTTATTTCACTTCCCGAGCCCCTGGAAGCATGAAAATCACTTTAAACATGCTAATTTTAGCTCTAACACTGATGATCCACCTACAAATGTGAACTGACGTTCAAAAATAAAACATTTGAAAACGGACCATTTTCCACATTTCTGAAGCATGACGTAATGGGGGGGTGTTATCTCTTTTGTCGAAAATCAGCCGTTTTTGCTCGAACATTAAATGCCTCCAAATGGTATTTATTTCACTTCGCGAGCCCCTGGAAGCATGAAAATCACTTTAAACATGCTAATTTTAGCTCTAACACTGATGATCCACCTACAAATGTGAACTGACGTTCAAAAATAAAACATTTTGAAAACGGACCATTTTCCACATTTCTGAAGCATGACGTAATGGGGGGGTGTTATCTCTTTTGTCGAAAATCAGCCGTTTTTGCTCGAACATTAAATGCCTGCAAATGGTATTTAATTAACTTCCCGAGCCACTGGAAGCATGAAAATCACTTTAAACATGCTCATTTTAGCTCTAACACTGATGATCCACCTACAAATGTGAACTGACGTTCAAAAATAAAACATTTGAAAACGGACCATTTTCCACATTTCTGAAGCATGACGTAATGGGGGGGTGTTATCTCTTTTGTCGAAAATCAGCCGTTTTTGTTTGAACATTAAATGCCTCCAAATGGTATTTAATTAACTTCCCGAGCCCCTGGAAGCATGAAAATGACTTTAAACATGCTAATTTTAGCTCTAACACTGATGATCCACCTACAAATGTGAACTGACGTTCAAAAATAAAACATTTGAAAACGGACCATTTTCCACATTTCTGAAGCATGACGTAATGGGGGGGTGTTATCTCTTTTGTCGAAAATCAGCCGTTTTTGCTCGAACATTAAATGCCTCCAAATGGTATTTAATTAACTTCCCGGGGTGAAGAAACCCTTTTTGAGAACTCAGAGTGAGTAAATTGGCCATTTTCATGCACTTTTAACCATTCCATAAATCTTGTGTTTTGGGCCCCTGGAAGCATGAAAATCACTTTAAACATGCTAATTTTAGCTCTAACACTGATGATCCACCTACAAATGTGAACTGACGTTCAAAAATAAAACATTTGAAAAAGGACCATTTTCCACATTTCTGAAGCATGACGTAATGGGGGGGTGTTATCTCTTTTGTCGAAAATCAGCCGTTTTTGCTCGAACATTAAATGCCTCCAAATGGTATTTAATTAACTTCCCGAGCCCCTGGAAGCATGAAAATCAATTTAAACATGCTAATTTTAGCTCTAACACTGATGATCCACCTACAAATGTGAACTGACGTTCAAAAATAAAACATTTGAAAACGGACCATTTTCCACATTTCTGAAGCATGACGTAATGGGGGGGTGTTATCTCTTTTGTCGAAAATCAGCCGTTTTTGCTCGAACATTAAATGCCTCCAAATGGTATTTAATTAACTTCCCGGGGTGAAGAAACCCTTTTTGAGAACTCAGAGTGAGTAAATTGGCCATTTTCATGCACTTTTAACCATTCCATAAATCTTGTGTTTTGGGCCCCTGGAAGCATGAAAATCACTTTAAACATGCTAATTTTAGCTCTAACACTGATGATCCACCTACAAATGTGAACTGACGTTCAAAAATAAAACATTTGAAAACGGACCATTTTCCACATTTCTGAAGCATGACGTAATGGGGGGGTGTTATCTCTTTTGTCGAAAATCAGCCGTTTTTGCTCGAACATTAAATGCCTCCAAATGGTATTTAATTAACTTCCCGAGCCCCTGGAAGCATGAAAATCACTTTAAACATGCTAATTTTAGCTCTAACACTAATGATCCACCTACAAATGTGAACTGACGTTCAAAAATAAAACATTTGAAAACGGACCATTTTCCACATTTCTGAAGCATGACGTAATGGGGGGGTGTTATCTCTTTTGTCGAAAATCAGCCGTTTTTGCTCGAACATTAAATGCCTCCAAATGGTATTTAATTAACTTCCCGAGCCCCTGGAAGCATGAAAATCACTTTAAACATGCTAATTTTAGCTCTAACACTGATGATCCACCTACAAATGTGAACTGACGTTCAAAAATAAAACATTTGAAAACGGACCATTTTCCACATTTCTGAAGCATGACGTGATGGGGGGGTGTTATCTCTTTTGTCGAAAATCAGCCGTTTTTGCTCGAACATTAAATGCCTCCAAATGGTATTTAATTAACTTCCCGAGCCCCTGGAAGCATGAAAATCACTTTAAACATGCTAATTTTAGCTCTAACACTGATGATCCACCTACAAATGTGAACTGACGTTCAAAAATAAAACATTTGAAAACGGACCATTTTCCACATTTCTGAAGCATGACGTAATGGGGGGGTGTTATCTCTTTTGTCGAAAATCAGCCGTTTTTGCTCGAACATTAAATGCCTCCAAATGGTATTTATTTCACTTCCCGAGCCCCTGGAAGCATGAAAATCACTTTAAACATGCTAATTTTAGCTCTAACACTGATGATCCACCTACAAATGTGAACTGACGTTCAAAAATAAAACATTTGAAAACGGACCATTTTCCACTTTTCTGAAGCATGACGTAATGGGGGGGTGTTATCTCTTTTGTCGAAAATCAGCCGTTTTTGCTCGAACATTAAATGCCTCCAAATGGTATTTAATTAACTTCCCGGGGTGAAGAAACCCTTTTTGAGAACTCAGAGTGAGTAAATTGGCCATTTTCATGCACTTTTAACCATTCGATAAATCTTGTGTTTTGGGCCCCTGGAAGCATGAAAACCAATTTAAACATGCTAATTTTAGCTCTAACACTGATGATCCACCTACAAATGTGAACTGACGTTCAGAAATAAAACATTTGAAAACGGACCATTTTCCACATTTCTGAAGCATGACGTAATGGGGGGGTGTTATCTCTTTTGTCGAAAATCAGCCGTTTTTGCTCGAACATTAAATGCCTCCAAATGGTATCTATTTCACTTCGCGAGCCCCTGGAAGCATGAAAATCACTTTAAACATGCTAATTTTAGCTCTAACACTGATGATCCACCTACAAATGTGAACTGACGTTCAAAAATAAAACATTTTGAAAACGGACCATTTTCCACATTTCTGAAGCATGACGTAATGGGGGGGTGTTATCTCTTTTGTCGAAAATCAGCCGTTTTTGCTCGAACATTAAATGCCTGCAAATGGTATTTAATTAACTTCCCGAGCCCCTGGAAGCATGAAAATCACTTTAAACATGCTAATTTTAGCTCTAACACTGATGATCCACCTACAAATGTGAACTGACGTTCAAAAATAAAACATTTGAAAACGGACCATTTTCCACATTTCTGAAGCATGACGTAATGGGGGGGTGTTATCTCTTTTGTCGAAAATCAGCCGTTTTTGTTTGAACATTAAATGCCTCCAAATGGTATTTAATTAACTTCCAGAGCCCCTGGAGGCATGAAAATCACTTTAAACATGCTAATTTTAGCTCTAACACTGATGATCCACCTACAAATGTGAACTGACGTTCAAAAATAAAACATTTGAAAACGGACCATTTTCCACATTTCTGAAGCATGACGTAATGGGGGGGGTGTTATCTCTTTTGTCGAAAATCAGCCGTTTTTGCTCGAACATTAAATGCCTCCAAATGGTATTTAATTAACTTCCCGAGCCCCTGGAAGCATGAAAATCACTTTAAACATGCAAATTTTAGCTCTAACACTGATGATCCACCTACAAAAGTGAACTGACGTTCAAAAATAAAACATTTGAACACGGACCATTTTCCACATTTCTGAAGCATGACGTAATGGGGGGGTGTTATCTCTTTTGTCGAAAATCAGCCGTTTTTGCTCGAACATTAAATGCCTCCAAATGGTATTTAATTAACTTCCCGAGCCCCTGGAAGCATGAAAATCACTTTAAACATGCTAATTTTAGCTGTAACACTGATGGTCCACCTACAAATGTGAACTGACGTTCAAAAATAAAACATTTGAAAACGGACCATTTTCCACATTTCTGAAGCATGACGTAATGGGGGGTGTTATCTCTTTTGTCGAAAATCAGCCGTTTTTGCTCGAACATTAAATGCCTCCAAATGGTATTTAATTAACTTCCCGGGGTGAAGAAACCCTTTTTGAGAACTCAGAGTGAGTAAATTGGCCATTTTCATGCACTTTTAACCATTCCATAAATCTTGTGTTTTGGGCCCCTGGAAGCATGAAAATGACTTTAAACATGCTAATTTTAGCTCTAACACTGATGATCCACCTACAAATGTGAACTGACGTTCAAAAATAAAACATTTGAAAACGGACCATTTTCCACATTTCTGAAGCATGACGTAATGGGGGGGTGTTATCTCTTTTGTCGAAAATCAGCCGTTTTTGCTCGAACATTAAATGCCTCCAAATGGTATTTAATTAACTTCCCGGGGTGAAGAAACCCTTTTTGAGAACTCAGAGTGAGTAAATTGGCCATTTTCATGCACTTTTAACCATTCCATAAATCTTGTGTTTTGGGCCCCTGGAAGCATGAAAATCACTTTAAACATGCTAATTTTAGCTCTAACACTGATGATCCACCTACAAATGTGAACTGACGTTCAAAAATAAAACATTTGAAAAAGGACCATTTTCCACATTTCTGAAGCATGACGTAATGGGGGGTGTTATCTCTTTTGTCGAAAATCAGCCGTTTTTGCTCGAACATTAAATGCCTCCAAATGGTATTTAATTAACTTCCCGAGCCCCTGGAAGCATGAAAATCAATTTAAACATGCTAATTTTAGCTCTAACACTGATGATCCACCTACAAATGTGAACTGACGTTCAAAAATAAAACATTTGAAAACGGACCATTTTCCACATTTCTGAAGCATGACGTAATGGGGGGGTGTTATCTCTTTTGTCGAAAATCAGCCGTTTTTGCTCGAACATTAAATGCCTCCAAATGGTATTTAATTAACTTCCCGGGGTGAAGAAACCCTTTTTGAGAACTCAGAGTGAGTAAATTGGCCATTTTCATGCACTTTTAACCATTCCATAAATCTTGTGTTTTGGGCCCCTGGAAGCATGAAAATCAATTTAAACATGCTAATTTTAGCTCTAACACTGATGATCCACCTACAAATGTGAACTGACGTTCAAAAATAAAACATTTGAAAACGGACCATTTTCCACATTTCTGAAGCATGACGTAATGGGGGGGTGTTATCTCTTTTGTTGAAAATCAGCCGTTTTTGCTCGAACATTAAATGCCTCCAAATGGTATTTAATTAACTTCCCGAGCCCCTGGAAGCATGAAAATCACTTTAAACATGCTAATTTTAGCTCTAACACTGATGATCCACCTACAAATGTGAACTGACGTTCAAAAATAAAACATTTGAAAACGGACCATTTTCCACATTTCTGAAGCATGACGTAATGGGGGGGTGTTATCTCTTTTGTCGAAAATCAGCCGTTTTTGCTCGAACATTAAATGCCTCCAAATGGTATTTAATTAACTTCCCGAGCCCCTGGAAGCATGAAAATCACTTTAAACATGCTAATTTTAGCTCTAACACTGATGATCCACCTACAAATGTGAACTGACGTTCAAAAATAAAACATTTGAAAACGGACCATTTTCCACATTTCTGAAGCATGACGTGATGGGGGGGTGTTATCTCTTTTGTCGAAAATCAGCCGTTTTTGCTCGAACATTAAATGCCTCCAAATGGTATTTAATTAACTTCCCGAGCCCCTGGAAGCATGAAAATCACTTTAAACATGCTAATTTTAGCTCTAACACTGATGATCCACCTACAAATGTGAACTGACGTTCAAAAATAAAACATTTGAAAACGGACCATTTTCCACATTTCTGAAGCATGACGTAATGGGGGGGTGTTATCTCTTTTGTCGAAAATCAGCCGTTTTTGCTCGAACATTAAATGCCTCCAAATGGTATTTATTTCACTTCCCGAGCCCCTGGAAGCATGAAAATCACTTTAAACATGCTAATTTTAGCTCTAACACTGATGATCCACCTACAAATGTGAACTGACGTTCAAAAATAAAACATTTGAAAACGGACCATTTTCCACTTTTCTGAAGCATGACGTAATGGGGGGGTGTTATCTCTTTTGTCGAAAATCAGCCGTTTTTGCTCGAACATTAAATGCCTCCAAATGGTATTTAATTAACTTCCCGGGGTGAAGAAACCCTTTTTGAGAACTCAGAGTGAGTAAATTGGCCATTTTCATGCACTTTTAACCATTCGATAAATCTTGTGTTTTGGGCCCCTGGAAGCATGAAAACCAATTTAAACATGCTAATTTTAGCTCTAACACTGATGATCCACCTACAAATGTGAACTGACGTTCAGAAATAAAACATTTGAAAACGGACCATTTTCCACATTTCTGAAGCATGACGTAATGGGGGGGTGTTATCTCTTTTGTCGAAAATCAGCCGTTTTTGCTCGAACATTAAATGCCTCCAAATGGTATTTATTTCACTTCGCGAGCCCCTGGAAGCATGAAAATCACTTTAAACATGCTAATTTTAGCTCTAACACTGATGATCCACCTACAAATGTGAACTGACGTTCAAAAATAAAACATTTTGAAAACGGACCATTTTCCACATTTCTGAAGCATGACGTAATGGGGGGGTGTTATCTCTTTTGTCGAAAATCAGCCGTTTTTGCTCGAACATTAAATGCCTGCAAATGGTATTTAATTAACTTCCCGAGCCCCTGGAAGCATGAAAATCACTTTAAACATGCTAATTTTAGCTCTAACACTGATGATCCACCTACAAATGTGAACTGACGTTCAAAAATAAAACATTTGAAAACGGACCATTTTCCACATTTCTGAAGCATGACGTAATGGGGGGGTGTTATCTCTTTTGTCGAAAATCAGCCGTTTTTGTTTGAACATTAAATGCCTCCAAATGGTATTTAATTAACTTCCAGAGCCCCTGGAAGCATGAAAATCACTTTAAACATGCTAATTTTAGCTCTAACACTGATGATCCACCTACAAATGTGAACTGACGTTCAAAAATAAAACATTTGAAAACGGACCATTTTCCACATTTCTGAAGCATGACGTAATGGGGGGGTGTTATCTCTTTTGTCGAAAATCAGCCGTTTTTGCTCGAACATTAAATGCCTCCAAATGGTATTTAATTAACTTCCCGAGCCCCTGGAAGCATGAAAATCACTTTAAACATGCAAAGTTTAGCTCTAACACTGATGATCCACCTACAAAAGTGAACTGAGGTTCAAAAATAAAACATTTGAAAACTGACCATTTTCCACATTTCTGAAGCATGACGTAATGGGGGGGTGTTATCTCTTTTGTCGAAAATCAGCCGTTTTTGCTCGAACATTAAATGCCTCCAAATGGTATTTAATTAACTTCCCGAGCCCCTGGAAGCATGAAAATCACTTTAAACATGCTAATTTTAGCTGTAACACTGATGGTCCACCTACAAATGTGAACTGACGTTCAAAAATAAAACATTTGAAAACGGACCATTTTCCACATTTCTGAAGCATGACGTAATGGGGGGTGTTATCTCTTTTGTCGAAAATCAGCCGTTTTTGCTCGAACATTAAATGCCTCCAAATGGTATTTAATTAACTTCCCGGGGTGAAGAAACCCTTTTTGAGAACTCAGAGTGAGTAAATTGGCCATTTTCATGCACTTTTAACCATTCCATAAATCTTGTGTTTTGGGCCCCTGGAAGCATGAAAATGACTTTAAACATGCTAATTTTAGCTCTAACACTGATGATCCACCTACAAATGTGAACTGACGTTCAAAAATAAAACATTTGAAAACGGACCATTTTCCACATTTCTGAAGCATGACGTAATGGGGGGGTGTTATCTCTTTTGTCGAAAATCAGCCGTTTTTGCTCGAACATTAAATGCCTCCAAATGGTATTTAATTAACTTCCCGGGGTGAAGAAACCCTTTTTGAGAACTCAGAGTGAGTAAATTGGCCATTTTCATGCACTTTTAACCATTCCATAAATCTTGTGTTTTGGGCCCTTGGAAGCATGAAAATCACTTTAAACATGCTAATTTTAGCTCTAACACTGATGATCCACCTACAAATGTGAACTGACGTTCAAAAATAAAACATTTGAAAAAGGACCATTTTCCACATTTCTGAAGCATGACGTAATGGGGGGGTGTTATCTCTTTTGTCGAAAATCAGCCGTTTTTGCTCGAACATTAAATGCCTCCAAATGGTATTTAATTAACTTCCCGAGCCCCTGGAAGCATGAAAATCACTTTAAACATGCTAATTTTAGCTCTAACACTGATGATCCACCTACAAATGTGAACTGACGTTCAAAAATAAAACATTTGAAAACGGACCATTTTCCACATTTCTGAAGCATGACGTAATGGGGGGGTGTTATCTCTTTTGTCGAAAATCAGCCGTTTTTGCTCGAACATTAAATGCCTCCAAATGGTATTTAATTAACTTCCCGGGGTGAAGAAACCCTTTTTGAGAACTCAGAGTGAGTAAATTGGCCATTTTCATGCACTTTTAACCATTCCATAAATCTTGTGTTTTGGGCCCCTGGAAGCATGAAAATCACTTTAAACATGCTAATTTTAGCTCTAACACTGATGATCCACCTACAAATGTGAACTGACGTTCAAAAATAAAACATTTGAAAACGGACCATTTTCCACATTTCTGAAGCATGACGTAATGGGGGGGTGTTATCTCTTTTGTCGAAAATCAGCCGTTTTTGCTCGAACATTAAATGCCTCCAAATGGTATTTAATTAACTTCCCGAGCCCCTGGAAGCATGAAAATCACTTTAAACATGCTAATTTTAGCTCTAACACTGATGATCCACCTACAAATGTGAACTGACGTTCAAAAATAAAACATTTGAAAACAGACCATTTTCCACATTTCTGAAGCATGACGTAATGGGCGGTGTTATCTCTTTTGTCGAAAATCAGCCGTTTTTGCTCGAACATTAAATGCCTCCAAATGGTATTTAATTAACTTCCCGGGGTGAAGAAACCCTTTTTGAGAACTCAGAGTGAGTAAATTGGCCATTTTCATGCACTTTTAACCATTCCATAAATCTTGTGTTTTGGGCCCCTGGAAGCATGAAAATCAATTTAAACATGCTAATTTTAGCTCTAACACTGATGATCCACCTACAAATGTGAACTGACGTTCAAAAATAAAACATTTGAAAACGGACCATTTTCCACATTTCTGAAGCATGACGTAATGGGGGGGTGTTATCTCTTTTGTCGAAAATCAGCTGTTTTTGCTCGAACATTAAATGCCTCCAAATGGTATTTATTTCACTTCCCGAGCCCCTGGAAGCATGAAAATCACTTTAAACATGCTAATTTTAGCTCTAACACTGATGATCCACCTACAAATGTGAACTGACGTTCAAAAATAAAACATTTGAAAACGGACCATTTTCCACATTTCTGAAGCATGACGTAATGGGGGGGTGTTATCTCTTTTGTCGAAAATCAGCCGTTTTTGCTTGTACATTAAATGCCTCCAAATGGTATTTAATTAACTTCCCGGGGTGAAGAAACCCTTTTTGAGAACTCAGAGTGAGTAAATTGGCCATTTTCATGCACTTTTAACCATTCCATAAATCTTGTGTTTTGGGCCCCTGGAAGCATGAAAATCACTTTAAACATGCTAATTTTAGCTCTAACACTGATGATCCACCTACAAATGTGAACTGACGTTCAAAAATAAAACATTTGAAAACGGACCATTTTCCAGATTTCTGAAGCATGACGTAATGGGGGGGTGTTATCTCTTTTGTCGAAAATCAGCCGTTTTTGCTCGAACATTAAATGCCTCCAAATGGTATTTAATTAACTTCCCGAGCCCCTGGAAGCATGAAAATCACTTTAAACATGCTAATTTTAGCTCTAACACTGATGATCCACCTACAAATGTGAACTGACGTTCAAAAATAAAACATTTGAAAACGGACCATTTTCCACATTTCTGAAGCATGACGTAATGGGGGGGTGTTATCTCTTTTGTCGAAAATCAGCCGTTTTTGCTCGAACATTAAATGCCTCCAAATGGTATTTAATTAACTTCCCGAGCCCCTGGAAGCATGAAAATCACTTTAAACATGCTAATTTTAGCTCTAACACTGATGATCCACCTACAAATGTGAACTGACGTTCAAAAATAAAACATTTGAAAACGGACCATTTTCCACATTTCTGAAGCATGACGTAATGGGGGGGTGTTATCTCTTTTGTCGAAAATCAGCCGTTTTGCTCGAACATTAAATGCCTCCAAATGGTATTTAATTAACTTCCCGAGCCCCTGGAAGCATGAAAATCACTTTAAACATGCTAATTTTAGCTCTAACACTGATGATCCACCTACAAATGTGAACTGACGTTCAAAAATAAAACATTTGAAAAAGGACCATTTTCCACATTTCTGAAGCATGACGTAATGGGGGGGTGTTATCTCTTTTGTCGAAAATCAGCCGTTTTTGCTCGAACATTAAATGCCTCCAAATGGTATTTAATTAACTTCCCGAGCCCCTGGAAGCATGAAAATCACTTTAAACATGCTAATTTTAGCTCTAACACTGATGATCCACCTACAAATGTGAACTGACGTTCAAAAATAAAACATTTGAAAACGGACCATTTTCCACATTTCTGAAGCATGACGTAATGGGGGGGGTGTTATCTCTTTTGTCGAAAATCAGCCGTTTTTGCTCGAACATTAAATGCCTCCAAATGGTATTTAATTAACTTCCCGGGGTGAAGAAACCCTTTTTGAGAACTCAGAGTGAGTAAATTGGCCATTTTCATGCACTTTTAACCATTCCATAAATCTTGTGTTTTGGGCCCCTGGCAGCATGAAAATCAATTTAAACATGCTAATTTTAGCTCTAACACTGATGATCCACCTACAAATGTGAACTGACGTTCAAAAATAAAACATTTGAAAACGGACCATTTTCCACATTTCTGAAGCATGACGTAATGGGGGGGTGTTATCTCTTTTGTCGAAAATCAGCCGTTTTTGCTCGAACATTAAATGCCTCCAAATGGTATTTATTTCACTTCCCGAGCCCCTGGAAGCATGAAAATCACTTTAAACATGCTAATTTTAGCTCTAACACTGATGATCCACCTACAAATGTGAACTGACGTTCAAAAATAAAACATTTGAAAACGGACCATTTTCCACATTTCTGAAGCATGACGTAATGGGGGGGTGTTATCTCTTTTGTCGAAAATCAGCCGTTTTTGCTCGAACATTAAATGCCTCCAAATGGTATTTAATTAACTTCCCGGGGTGAAGAAACCCTTTTTGAGAACTCAGAGTGAGTAAATTGGCCATTTTCATGCACTTTTAACCATTCCATAAATCTTGTGTTTTGGGCCCCTGGAAGCATGAAAATCACTTTAAACATGCTAATTTTAGCTCTAACACTGATGATCCACCTACAAATGTGAACTGACGTTCAAAAATAAAACATTTGAAAACGGACCATTTTCCACATTTCTGAAGCATGACGTAATGGGGGGTGTTATCTCTTTTGTCGAAAATCAGCTGTTTTGCTCGAACATTAAATGCCTCCAAATGGTATTTAATTAACTTCCCGAGCCCCTGGAAGCATGAAAATCACTTTAAACATGCTAATTTTAGCTCTAACACTGATGATCCACCTACAAATGTGAACTGACGTTCAAAAATAAAACATTTGAAAACGGACCATTTTCCACATTTCTGAAGCATGACGTAATGGGGGGGTGTTATCTCTTTTGTCGAAAATCAGCCGTTTTTGTTTGAACATTAAATGCCTCCAAATGGTATTTATTTCACTTCCCGAGCCCCTGGAAGCATGAAAATCACTTTAAACATGCTAATTTTAGCTCTAACACTGATGATCCACCTACAAATGTGAACTGACGTTCAAAAATAAAACATTTGAAAACGGACCATTTTCCACATTTCTGAAGCATGACGTAATGGGGGGGTGTTATCTCTTTTGTCGAAAATCAGCCGTTTTTGCTCGAACATTAAATGCCTCCAAATGGTATTTAATTAACTTTCCGGGGTGAAGAAACCCTTTTTGAGAACTCAGAGTGAGTAAATTGGCCATTTTCATGCACTTTTAACCATTCCATAAATCTTGTGTTTTGGGCCCCTGGAAGCATGAAAATCAATTTAAACATGCTAATTTTAGCTCTAACACTGATGATCCACCTACAAATGTGAACTGACGTTCAAAAATAAAACATTTGAAAACGGACCATTTTCCACATTTCTGAAGCATGACGTAATGGGGGGGTGTTATCTCTTTTGTCGAAAATCAGCCGTTTTTGCTCGAACATTAAATGCCTCCAAATGGTATTTATTTCACTTCCCGAGCCCCTGGAAGCATGAAAATCACTTTAAACATGCTAATTTTAGCTCTAACACTGATGATCCACCTACAAATGTGAACTGACGTTCAAAAATAAAACATTTGAAAACGGACCATTTTCCACATTTCTGAAGCATGACGTAATGGGGGGGTGTTATCTCTTTTGTCGAAAATCAGCCGTTTTTGCTCGAACATTAAATGCCTCCAAATGGTATTTAATTAACTTCCCGAGCCCCTGGAAGCATGAAAATCACTTTAAACATGCTAATTTTAACTCTAACACTGATGATCCACCTACAAATGTGAACTGACGTTCAAAAATAAAACATTTGAAAACGGACCATTTTCCACATTTCTGAAGCATGACGTAATGGGGGGGTGTTATCTCTTTTGTCGAAAATCAGCCGTTTTTGCTCGAACATTAAATGCCTCCAAATGGTATTTAATTAACTTCCCGAGCCCCTGGAAGCATGAAAATCACTTTAAACATGCTAATTTTAGCTCTAACACTGATGATCCACCTACAAATGTGAACTGACGTTCAAAAATAAAACATTTGAAAACGGACCATTTTCCACATTTCTGAAGCATGACGTAATGGGGGGGTGTTATCTCTTTTGTCGAAAATCAGCCGTTTTTGCTCGAACATTAAATGCCTCCAAATGGTATTTAATTAACTTCCCGAGCCCCTGGAAGCATGAAAATCACTTTAAACATGCTAATTTTAGCTCTAACACTGATGATCCACCTACAAATGTGAACTGACGTTCAAAAATAAAACATTTGAAAACGGACCATTTTCCACATTTCTGAAGCATGACGTAATGGGGGGGTGTTATCTCTTTTGTCGAAAATCAGCCGTTTTTGCTCGAACATTAAATGCCTCCAAATGGTATTTATTTCACTTCCCGAGCCCCTGGAAGCATGAAAATCACTTTAAACATGCTAATTTTAGCTCTAACACTGATGATCCACCTACAAATGTGAACTGACGTTCAAAAATAAAACATTTGAAAACGGACCATTTTCCACATTTCTGAAGCATGACGTAATGGGGGGGTGTTATCTCTTTTGTCGAAAATCAGCCGTTTTTGCTCGAACATTAAATGCCTCCAAATGGTATTTAATTAACTTCCCGGGGTGAAGAAACCCTTTTTGAGAACTCAGAGTGAGTAAATTGGCCATTTTCATGCACTTTTAACCATTCGATAAATCTTGTGTTTTGGGCCCCTGGAAGCATGAAAACCAATTTAAACATGCTAATTTTAGCTCTAACACTGATGATCCACCTACAAATGTGAACTGACGTTCAGAAATAAAACATTTGAAAACGGACCATTTTCCACATTTCTGAAGCATGACGTAATGGGGGGGTGTTATCTCTTTTGTCGAAAATCAGCCGTTTTTGCTCGAACATTAAATGCCTCCAAATGGTATTTATTTCACTTCGCGAGCCCCTGGAAGCATGAAAATCACTTTAAACATGCTAATTTTAGCTCTAACACTGATGATCCACCTACAAATGTGAACTGACGTTCAAAAATAAAACATTTTGAAAACGGACCATTTTCCACATTTCTGAAGCATGACGTAATGGGGGGGTGTTATCTCTTTTGTCGAAAATCAGCCGTTTTTGCTCGAACATTAAATGCCTGCAAATGGTATTTAATTAACTTCCCGAGCCCCTGGAAGCATGAAAATCACTTTAAACATGCTAATTTTAGCTCTAACACTGATGATCCACCTACAAATGTGAACTGACGTTCAAAAATAAAACATTTGAAAACGGACCATTTTCCACATTTCTGAAGCATGACGTAATGGGGGGGTGTTATCTCTTTTGTCGAAAATCAGCCGTTTTTGTTTGAACATTAAATGCCTCCAAATGGTATTTAATTAACTTCCAGAGCCCCTGGAAGCATGAAAATCACTTTAAACATGCTAATTTTAGCTCTAACACTGATGATCCACCTACAAATGTGAACTGACGTTCAAAAATAAAACATTTGAAAACGGACCATTTTCCACATTTCTGAAGCATGACGTAATGGGGGGGGTGTTATCTCTTTTGTCGAAAATCAGCCGTTTTTGCTCGAACATTAAATGCCTCCAAATGGTATTTAATTAACTTCCCGGGGTGAAGAAACCCTTTTTGAGAACTCAGAGTGAGTAAATTGGCCATTTTCATGCACTTTTAACCATTCCATAAATCTTGTGTTTTGGGCCCCTGGAAGCATGAAAATCACTTTAAACATGCTAATTTTAGCTCTAACACTGATGATCCACCTACAAATGTGAACTGACGTTCAAAAATAAAACATTTGAAAACGGACCATTTTCCACATTTCTGAAGCATGACGTAATGGGGGGGTGTTATCTCTTTTGTCGAAAATCAGCCGTTTTTGCTCGAACATTAAATGCCTCCAAATGGTATTTAATTAACTTCCCGAGCCCCTGGAAGCATGAAAATCACTTTAAACATGCTAATTTTAGCTCTAACACTGATGATCCACCTACAAATGTGAACTGACGTTCAAAAATAAAACATTTGAAAACAGACCATTTTCCACATTTCTGAAGCATGACGTAATGGGCGGTGTTATCTCTTTTGTCGAAAATCAGCCGTTTTTGCTCGAACATTAAATGCCTCCAAATGGTATTTAATTAACTTCCCGGGGTGAAGAAACCCTTTTTGAGAACTCAGAGTGAGTAAATTGGCCATTTTCATGCACTTTTAACCATTCCATAAATCTTGTGTTTTGGGCCCCTGGAAGCATGAAAATCAATTTAAACATGCTAATTTTAGCTCTAACACTGATGATCCACCTACAAATGTGAACTGACGTTCAAAAATAAAACATTTGAAAACGGACCATTTTCCACATTTCTGAAGCATGACGTAATGGGGGGGTGTTATCTCTTTTGTCGAAAATCAGCTGTTTTTGCTCGAACATTAAATGCCTCCAAATGGTATTTATTTCACTTCCCGAGCCCCTGGAAGCATGAAAATCACTTTAAACATGCTAATTTTAGCTCTAACACTGATGATCCACCTACAAATGTGAACTGACGTTCAAAAATAAAGCATTTGAAAACGGACCATTTTCCACATTTCTGAAGCATGACGTAATGGGGGGGTGTTATCTCTTTTGTCGAAAATCAGCCGTTTTTGCTCGAACATTAAATGCCTCCAAATGGTATTTAATTAACTTCCCGGGGTGAAGAAACCCTTTTTGAGAACTCAGAGTGAGTAAATTGGCCATTTTAATGCACTTTTAACCATTCCATAAATCTTGTGTTTTGGGCCCCTGGAAGCATGAAAATCACTTTAAACATGCTAATTTTAGCTCTAACACTGATGATCCACCTACAAATGTGAACTGACGTTCAAAAATAAAACATTTGAAAACGGACCATTTTCCACATTTCTGAAGCATGACGTAATGGGGGGGTGTTATCTCTTTTGTCGAAAATCAGCCGTTTTTGCTCGAACATTAAATGCCTCCAAATGGTATTTAATTAACTTCCCGAGCCCCTGGAAGCATGAAAATCACTTTAAACATGCTAATTTTAGCTCTAACACTGATGATCCACCTACAAATGTGAACTGACGTTCAAAAATAAAACATTTGAAAACGGACCATTTTCCACATTTCTGAAGCATGACGTAATGGGGGGGTGTTATCTCTTTTGTCGAAAATCAGCCGTTTTTGCTCGAACATTAAATGCCTCCAAATGGTATTTAATTAACTTCCCGAGCCCCTGGAAGCATGAAAATCACTTTAAACATGCTAATTTTAGCTCTAACACTGATGATCCACCTACAAATGTGAACTGACGTTCAAAAATAAAACATTTGAAAATGGACCATTTTCCACATTTCTGAAGCATGACGTAATGGGGGGGTGTTATCTCTTTTGTCGAAAATCAGCCGTTTTGCTCGAACATTAAATGCCTCCAAATGGTATTTAATTAACTTCCCGAGCCCCTGGAAGCATGAAAATCACTTTAAACATGCTAATTTTAGCTCTAACACTGATGATCCACCTACAAATGTGAACTGACGTTCAAAAATAAAACATTTGAAAACGGACCATTTTCCACATTTCTGAAGCATGACGTAATGGGGGGGGTGTTATCTCTTTTGTCGAAAATCAGCCGTTTTTGCTCGAACATTAAATGCCTCCAAATGGTATTTATTTCACTTCCCGAGCCCCTGGAAGCATGAAAATCACTTTAAACATGCTAATTTTAGCTCTAACACTGATGATCCACCTACAAATGTGAACTGACGTTCAAAAATAAAACATTTGAAAACGGACCATTTTCCACATTTCTGAAGCATGACGTAATGGGGGGGTGTTATCTCTTTTGTCGAAAATCAGCCGTTTTTGCTCGAACATTAAATGCCTCCAAATGGTATTTAATTAACTTTCCGGGGTGAAGAAACCCTTTTTGAGAACTCAGAGTGAATAAATTGGCCATTTTCATGCACTTTTAACCATTCCATAAATCTTGTGTTTTGGGCCCCTGGAAGCATGAAAATCAATTTAAACATGCTAATTTTAGCTCTAACACTGATGATCCACCTACAAATGTGAACTGACGTTCAAAAATAAAACATTGGAAAAAGGACCATTTTCCACATTTCTGAAGCATGACGTAATGGGGGGGTGTTATCTCTTTTGTCGAAAATCAGCCGTTTTTGCTCGAACATTAAATGCCTCCAAATGGTATTTAATTAACTTCCCGAGCCCCTGGAAGCATGAAAATCACTTTAAACATGCTAATTTTAGCTCTAACACTGATGATCCACCTACAAATGTGAACTGACGTTCAAAAATAAAACATTTGAAAACGGACCATTTTCCACATTTCTGAAGCATGACGTAATGGGGGGGGTGTTATCTCTTTTGTCGAAAATCAGCCGTTTTTGCTCGAACATTAAATGCCTCCAAATGGTATTTAATTAACTTCCCGGGGTGAAGAAACCCTTTTTGAGAACTCAGAGTGAGTAAATTGGCCATTTTCATGCACTTTTAACCATTCCATAAATCTTGTGTTTTGGGCCCCTGGAAGCATGAAAATCACTTTAAACATGCTAATTTTAGCTCTAACACTGATGATCCACCTACAAATGTGAACTGACGTTCAAAAATAAAACATTTGAAAACGGACCATTTTCCACATTTCTGAAGCATGACGTAATGGGGGGGTGTTATCTCTTTTGTCGAAAATCAGCCGTTTTTGCTCGAACATTAAATGCCTCCAAATGGTATTTAATTAACTTCCCGAGCCCCTGGAAGCATGAAAATCACTTTAAACATGCTAATTTTAGCTCTAACACTGATGATCCACCTACAAATGTGAACTGACGTTCAAAAATAAAACATTTGAAAACAGACCATTTTCCACATTTCTGAAGCATGACGTAATGGGGGGGTGTTATCTCTTTTGTCGAAAATCAGCCGTTTTTGCTCGAACATTAAATGCCTCCAAATGGTATTTAATTAACTTCCCGGGGTGAAGAAACCCTTTTTGAGAACTCAGAGTGAGTAAATTGGCCATTTTCATGCACTTTTAACCATTCCATAAATCTTGTGTTTTGGGCCCCTGGAAGCATGAAAATCAATTTAAACATGCTAATTTTAGCTCTAACACTGATGATCCACCTACAAATGTGAACTGACGTTCAAAAATAAAACATTTGAAAACGGACCATTTTCCACATTTCTGAAGCATGACGTAATGGGGGGGTGTTATCTCTTTTGTCGAAAATCAGCCGTTTTTGCTCGAAATTAAATGCCTCCAAATGGTATTTATTTCACTTCCCGAGCCCCTGGAAGCATGAAAATCACTTTAAACATGCTAATTTTAGCTCTAACACTGATGATCCACCTACAAATGTGAACTGACGTTCAAAAATAAAACATTTGAAAACGGACCATTTTCCACATTTCTGAAGCATGACGTAATGGGGGGGTGTTATCTCTTTTGTCGAAAATCAGCCGTTTTTGCTCGAACATTAAATGCCTCCAAATGGTATTTAATTAACTTCCCGAGCCCCTGGAAGCATGAAAATCACTTTAAACATGCTAATTTTAGCTCTAACACTGATGATCCACCTACAAATGTGAACTGACGTTCAAAAATAAAACATTTGAAAACGGACCATTTTCCACATTTCTGAAGCATGACGTAATGGGGGGTGTTATCTCTTTTGTCGAAAATCAGCCGTTTTGCTCGAACATTAAATGCCTCCAAATGGTATTTAATTAACTTCCCGAGCCCCTGGAAGCATGAAAATCACTTTAAACATGCTAATTTTAGCTCTAACACTGATGATCCACCTACAAATGTGAACTGACGTTCAAAAATAAAACATTTGAAAACGGACCATTTTCCACATTTCTGAAGCATGACGTAATGGGGGGGTGTTATCTCTTTTGTCGAAAATCAGCCGTTTTTGCTCGAACATTAAATGCCTCCAAATGGTATTTATTTCACTTCCCGAGCCCCTGGAAGCATGAAAATCACTTTAAACATGCTAATTTTAGCTCTAACACTGATGATCCACCTACAAATGTGAACTGACGTTCAAAAATAAAACATTTGAAAACGGACCATTTTCCACATTTCTGAAGCATGACGTAATGGGGGGGTGTTATCTCTTTTGTCGAAAATCAGCCGTTTTTGCTCGAACATTAAATGCCTCCAAATGGTATTTAATTAACTTTCCGGGGTGAAGAAACCCTTTTTGAGAACTCAGAGTGAGTAAATTGGCCATTTTCATGCACTTTTAACCATTCCATAAATCTTGTGTTTTGGGCCCCTGGAAGCATGAAAATCAATTTAAACATGCTAATTTTAGCTCTAACACTGATGATCCACCTACAAATGTGAACTGACGTTCAAAAATAAAACATTTGAAAACGGACCATTTTCCACATTTCTGAAGCATGACGTAATGGGGGGGTGTTATCTCTTTTGTCGAAAATCAACCGTTTTTGCTCGAACATTAAATCGCTCCAAATGGTATTTATTTCACTTCCCGAGCCCCTGGAAGCATGAAAATCACTTTAAACATGCTAATTTTAGCTCTAACACTGATGATCCACCTACAAATGTGAACTGACGTTCAAAAATAAAACATTTGAAAACGGACCATTTTCCACATTTCTGAAGCATGACGTAATGGGGGGGTGTTATCTCTTTTGTCGAAAATCAGCCGTTTTTGTTTGAACATTAAATGCCTCCAAATGGTATTTAATTAACTTCCAGAGCCCCTGGAAGCATGAAAATCACTTTAAACATGCTAATTTTAGCTCTAACACTGATGATCCACCTACAAATGTGAACTGACGTTCAAAAATAAAACATTTGAAAACGGACCATTTTCCACATTTCTGAAGCATGACGTAATGGGGGGGTGTTATCTCTTTTGTCGAAAATCAGCCGTTTTTGCTCGAACATTAAATGCCTCCAAATGGTATTTAATTAACTTCCCGAGCCCCTGGAAGCATGAAAATCACTTTAAACATGCTAATTTTAGCTCTAACACTGATGATCCACCTACAAATGTGAACTGACGTTCAAAAATAAAACATTTGAAAACGGACCATTTTCCACATTTCTGAAGCATCACGTAATGGGGGGGTGTTATCTCTTTTGTCGAAAATCAGCCGTTTTTGCTCGAACATTAAATGCCTCCAAATGGTATTTAATTAACTTCCCGAGCCCCTGGAAGCATGAAAATCACTTTAAACATGCTAATTTTAGCTGTAACACTGATGATCCACCTACAAATGTGAACTGACGTTCAAAAATAAAACATTTGAAAACGGACCATTTTCCACATTTCTGAAGCATGACGTAATGGGGGGTGTTATCTCTTTTGTCGAAAATCAGCCGTTTTTGCTCGAACATTAAATGCCTCCAAATGGTATTTAATTAACTTCCCGGGGTGAAGAAACCCTTTTTGAGAACTCAGAGTGAGTAAATTGGCCATTTTCATGCACTTTTAACCATTCCATAAATCTTGTGTTTTGGGCCCCTGGAAGCATGAAAATCACTTTAAACATGCTAATTTTAGCTCTAACACTGATGATCCACCTACAAATGTGAACTGACGTTCAAAAATAAAACATTTGAAAACGGACCATTTTCCACATTTCTGAAGCATGACGTAATGGGGGGGGTGTTATCTCTTTTGTCGAAAATCAGCCGTTTTTGCTCGAACATTAAATGCCTCCAAATGGTATTTAATTAACTTCCCGGGGTGAAGAAACCCTTTTCGAGAACTCAGAGTGAGTAAATTGGCCATTTTCATGCACTTTTAACCATTCCATAAATCTTGTGTTTTGGGCCCCTGGAAGCATGAAAATCACTTTAAACATGCTAATTTTAGCTCTAACACTGATGATCCACCTACAAATGTGAACTGACGTTCAAAAATAAAACATTTGAAAAAGGACCATTTTCCACATTTCTGAAGCATGACGTAATGGGGGGGTGTTATCTCTTTTGTCGAAAATCAGCCGTTTTTGCTCGAACATTAAATGCCTCCAAATGGTATTTAATTAACTTCCCGAGCCCCTGGAAGCATGAAAATCACTTTAAACATGCTAATTTTAGCTCTAACACTGATGATCCACCTACAAATGTGAACTGACGTTCAAAAATAAAACATTTGAAAACGGACCATTTTCCACATTTCTGAAGCATGACGTAATGGGGGGGTGTTATCTCTTTTGTCGAAAATCAGCCGTTTTTGCTCGAACATTAAATGCCTCCAAATGGTATTTAATTAACTTCCCGGGGTGAAGAAACCCTTTTTGAGAACTCAGAGTGAGTAAATTGGCCATTTTCATGCACTTTTAACCATTCCATAAATCTTGTGTTTTGGGCCCCTGGAAGCATGAAAATCACTTTAAACATGCTAATTTTAGCTCTAACACTGATGATCCACCTACAAATGTGAACTGACGTTCAAAAATAAAACATTTGAAAACGGACCATTTTCCACATTTCTGAAGCATGACGTAATGGGGGGGTGTTATCTCTTTTGTCGAAAATCAGCCGTTTTTGCTCGAACATTAAATGCCTCCAAATGGTATTTAATTAACTTCCCGGGGTGAAGAAACCCTTTTTGAGAACTCAGAGTGAGTAGATTGGCCATTTTCATGCACTTTTAACCATTCCATAAATCTTGTGTTTTGGGCCCCTGGAAGCATGAAAATCAATTTAAACATGCTAATTTTAGCTCTAACACTGATGATCCACCTACAAATGTGAACTGACGTTCAAAAATAAAACATTTGAAAATGGACCATTTTCCACATTTCTGAAGCATGACGTAATGGGGGGGTGTTATCTCTTTTGTCGAAAATCAGCCGTTTTTGCTCGAACATTAAATGCCTCCAAATGGTATTTATTTCACTTCCCGAGCCCCTGGAAGCATGAAAATCACTTTAAACATGCTAATTTTAGCTCTAACACTGATGATCCACCTACAAATGTGAACTGACGTTCAAAAATAAAACATTTGAAAACGGACCATTTTCCACATTTCTGAAGCATGACGTAATGGGGGGGTGTTATCTCTTTTGTCGAAAATCAGCCGTTTTTGCTCGAACATTAAATGCCTCCAAATGGTATTTAATTAACTTCCCGGGGTGAAGAAACCCTTTTTGAGAACTCAGAGTGAGTAAATTGGCCATTTTCATGCACTTTTAACCATTCCATAAATCTTGTGTTTTGGGCCCCTGGAAGCATGAAAATCACTTTAAACATGCTAATTTTAGCTCTAACACTGATGATCCACCTACAAATGTGAACTGACGTTCAAAAATAAAACATTTGAAAAAGGACCATTTTCCACATTTCTGAAGCATGACGTAATGGGGGGGTGTTATCTCTTTTGTCGAAAATCAGCCGTTTTTGCTCGAACATTAAATGCCTCCAAATGGTATTTAATTAACTTCCCGAGCCCCTGGAAGCATGAAAATCACTTTAAACATGCTAATTTTAGCTCTAACACTGATGATCCACCTACAAATGTGAACTGACGTTCAAAAATAAAACATTTGAAAACGGACCATTTTCCACATTTCTGAAGCATGACGTAATGGGGGGGTGTTATCTCTTTTGTCGAAAATCAGCCGTTTTTGCTTGAACATTAAATGCCTCCAAATGGTATTTAATTAACTTTCCGGGGTGAAGAAACCCTTTTTGAGAACTCAGAGTGAGTAAATTGGCCGTTTTCATGCACTTTTAACCATTCCATAAATCTTGTGTTTTGGGCCCCTGGAAGCATGAAAATCAATTTAAACATGCTAATTTTAGCTCTAACACTGATGATCCACCTACAAATGTGAACTGACGTTCAAAAATAAAACATTTGAAAACGGACCATTTTCCACATTTCTGAAGCATGACGTAATGGGGGGGTGTTATCTCTTTTGTCGAAAATCAGCCGTTTTTGCTCGAACATTAAATGCCTCCAAATGGTATTTATTTCACTTCCCGAGCCCCTGGAAGCATGAAAATCACTTTAAACATGCTAATTTTAGCTCTAACACTGATGATCCACCTACAAATGTGAACTGACGTTCAAAAATAAAACATTTGAAAACGGACCATTTTCCACATTTCTGAAGCATGACGTAATGGGGGGGTGTTATCTCTTTTGTCGAAAATCAGCCGTTTTTGCTCGAACATTAAATGCCTCCAAATGGTATTTAATTAACTTCCCGAGCCCCTGGAAGCATGAAAATCACTTTAAACATGCTAATTTTAGCTCTAACACTGATGATCCACCTACAAATGTGAACTGACGTTCAAAAATAAAACATTTGAAAACGGACCATTTTCCACATTTCTGAAGCATGACGTAATGGGGGGTGTTATCTCTTTTGTCGAAAATCAGCCATTTTTGTTTGAACATTAAATGCCTCCAAATGGTATTTAATTAACTTCCAGAGCCCCTGGAAGCATGAAAATCACTTTAAACATGCTAATTTTAGCTCTAACACTGATGATCCACCTACAAATGTGAACTGACGTTCAAAAATAAAACATTTGAAAACGGACCATTTTCCACATTTCTGAAGCATGACGTAATGGGGGGGTGTTATCTCTTTTGTCGAAAATCAGCCGTTTTTGCTCGAACATTAAATGCCTCCAAATGGTATTTAATTAACTTCCCGAGCCCCTGGAAGCATGAAAATCACTTTAAACATGCTAATTTTAGCTCTAACACTGATGATCCACCTACAAATGTGAACTGACGTTCAAAAATAAAACATTTGAAAACGGACCATTTTCCACATTTCTGAAGCATGACGTAATGGGGGGGTGTTATCTCTTTTGTCGAAAATCAGCCGTTTTTGCTCGAACATTAAATGCCTCCAAATGGTATTTAATTAACTTCCCGAGCCCCTGGAAGCATGAAAATCACTTTAAACATGCTAATTTTAGCTGTAACACTGATGATCCACCTACAAATGTGAACTGACGTTCAAAAATAAAACATTTGAAAACGGACCATTTTCCACATTTCTGAAGCATGACGTAATGGGGGGTGTTATCTCTTTTGTCGAAAATCAGCCGTTTTTGCTCGAACATTAAATGCCTCCAAATGGTATTTAATTAACTTCCCGGGGTGAAGAAACCCTTTTTGAGAACTCAGAGTGAGTAAATTGGCCATTTTCATGCACTTTTAACCATTCCATAAATCTTGTGTTTTGGGCCCCTGGAAGCATGAAAATCACTTTAAACATGCTAATTTTAGCTCTAACACTGATGATCCACCTACAAATGTGAACTGACGTTCAAAAATAAAACATTTGAAAACGGACCATTTTCCACATTTCTGAAGCATGACGTAATGGGGGGGTGTTATCTCTTTTGTCGAAAATCAGCCGTTTTTGCTCGAACATTAAATGCCTCCAAATGGTATTTAATTAACTTCCCGGGGTGAAGAAACCCTTTTTGAGAACTCAGAGTGAGTAAATTGGCCATTTTCATGCACTTTTAACCATTCCATAAATCTTGTGTTTTGGGCCCCTGGAAGCATGAAAATCACTTTAAACATGCTAATTTTAGCTCTAACACTGATGATCCACCTACAAATGTGAACTGACGTTCAAAAATAAAACATTTGAAAAAGGACAATTTTCCACATTTCTGAAGCATGACGTAATGGGGGGGTGTTATCTCTTTTGTCGAAAATCAGCCGTTTTTGCTCGAACATTAAATGCCTCCAAATGGTATTTAATTAACTTCCCGAGCCCCTGGAAGCATGAAAATCACTTTAAACATGCTAATTTTAGCTCTAACACTGATGATCCACCTACAAATGTGAACTGACGTTCAAAAATAAAACATTTGAAAACGGACCATTTTCCACATTTCTGAAGCATGACGTAATGGGGGGGTGTTATCTCTTTTGTCGAAAATCAGCCGTTTTTGCTCGAACATTAAATGCCTCCAAATGGTATTTAATTAACTTCCCGGGGTGAAGAAACCCTTTTTGAGAACTCAGAGTGAGTAAATTGGCCATTTTCATGCACTTTTAACCATTCCATAAATCTTGTGTTTTGGGCCCCTGGAAGCATGAAAATCACTTTAAACATGCTAATTTTAGCTCTAACACTGATGATCCACCTACAAATGTGAACTGACGTTCAAAAATAAAACATTTGAAAACGGACCATTTTCCACATTTCTGAAGCATGACGTAATGGGGGGGTGTTATCTCTTTTGTCGAAAATCAGCCGTTTTTGCTCGAACATTAAATGCCTCCAAATGGTATTTAATTAACTTCCCGGGGTGAAGAAACCCTTTTTGAGAACTCAGAGTGAGTAGATTGGCCATTTTCATGCACTTTTAACCATTCCATAAATCTTGTGTTTTGGGCCCCTGGAAGCATGAAAATCAATTTAAACATGCTAATTTTAGCTCTAACACTGATGATCCACCTACAAATGTGAACTGACGTTCAAAAATAAAACATTTGAAAATGGACCATTTTCCACATTTCTGAAGCATGACGTAATGGGGGGGTGTTATCTCTTTTGTCGAAAATCAGCCGTTTTTGCTCGAACATTAAATGCCTCCAAATGGTATTTATTTCACTTCCCGAGCCCCTGGAAGCATGAAAATCACTTTAAACATGCTAATTTTAGCTCTAACACTGATGATCCACCTACAAATGTGAACTGACGTTCAAAAATAAAACATTTGAAAACGGACCATTTTCCACATTTCTGAAGCATGACGTAATGGGGGGGTGTTATCTCTTTTGTCGAAAATCAGCCGTTTTTGCTCGAACATTAAATGCCTCCAAATGGTATTTAATTAACTTCCCGAGCCCCTGGAAGCATGAAAATCACTTTAAACATGCTAATTTTAGCTCTAACACTGATGATCCACCTACAAATGTGAACTGACGTTCAAAAATAAAACATTTGAAAACGGACCATTTTCCACATTTCTGAAGCATGACGTAATGGGGGGGTGTTATCTCTTTTGTCGAAAATCAGCCGTTTTTGCTCGAACATTAAATGCCTCCAAATGGTATTTAATTAACTTCCCGAGCCCCTGGAAGCATGAAAATCACTTTAAACATGCTAATTTTAGCTCTAACACTGATGATCCACCTACAAATGTGAACTGACGTTCAAAAATAAAACATTTGAAAACGGACCATTTTCCACATTTCTGAAGCATGACGTAATGGGGGGGTGTTATCTCTTTTGTCGAAAATCAGCCGTTTTTGCTCGAACATTAAATGCCTCCAAATGGTATTTATTTCACTTCCCGAGCCCCTGGAAGCATGAAAATCACTTTAAACATGCTAATTTTAGCTCTAACACTGATGATCCACCTACAAATGTGAACTGACGTTCAAAAATAAAACATTTGAAAACGGACCATTTTCCACATTTCTGAAGCATGACGTAATGGGGGGGTGTTATCTCTTTTGTCGAAAATCAGCCGTTTTTGCTCGAACATTAAATGCCTCCAAATGGTATTTAATTAACTTCCCGGGGTGAAGAAACCCTTTTTGAGAACTCAGAGTGAGTAAATTGGCCATTTTCATGCACTTTTAACCATTCGATAAATCTTGTGTTTTGGGCCCCTGGAAGCATGAAAACCAATTTAAACATGCTAATTTTAGCTCTAACACTGATGATCCACCTACAAATGTGAACTGACGTTCAGAAATAAAACATTTGAAAACGGACCATTTTCCACATTTCTGAAGCATGACGTAATGGGGGGGTGTTATCTCTTTTGTCGAAAATCAGCCGTTTTTGCTCGAACATTAAATGCCTCCAAATGGTATTTATTTCACTTCGCGAGCCCCTGGAAGCATGAAAATCACTTTAAACATGCTAATTTTAGCTCTAACACTGATGATCCACCTACAAATGTGAACTGACGTTCAAAAATAAAACATTTTGAAAACGGACCATTTTCCACATTTCTGAAGCATGACGTAATGGGGGGGTGTTATCTCTTTTGTCGAAAATCAGCCGTTTTTGCTCGAACATTAAATGCCTGCAAATGGTATTTAATTAACTTCCCGAGCCCCTGGAAGCATGAAAATCACTTTAAACATGCTAATTTTAGCTCTAACACTGATGATCCACCTACAAATGTGAACTGACGTTCAAAAATAAAACATTTGAAAACGGACCATTTTCCACATTTCTGAAGCATGACGTAATGGGGGGGTGTTATCTCTTTTGTCGAAAATCAGCCGTTTTTGTTTGAACATTAAATGCCTCCAAATGGTATTTAATTAACTTCCAGAGCCCCTGGAAGCATGAAAATCACTTTAAACATGCTAATTTTAGCTCTAACACTGATGATCCACCTACAAATGTGAACTGACGTTCAAAAATAAAATATTTGAAAACGGACCATTTTCCACATTTCTGAAGCATGACGTAATGGGGGGGTGTTATCTCTTTTGTCGAAAATCAGCCGTTTTTGCTCGAACATTAAATGCCTCCAAATGGTATTTAATTAACTTCCCGAGCCCCTGGAAGCATGAAAATCACTTTAAACATGCAAATTTTAGCTCTAACACTGATGATCCACCTACAAAAGTGAACTGACGTTCAAAAATAAAACATTTGAAAACGGACCATTTTCCACATTTCTGAAGCATGACGTAATGGGGGGGTGTTATCTCTTTTGTCGAAAATCAGCCGTTTTTGCTCGAACATTAAATGCCTCCAAATGGTATTTAATTAACTTCCCGAGCCCCTGGAAGCATGAAAATCACTTTAAACATGCTAATTTTAGCTGTAACACTGATGGTCCACCTACAAATGTGAACTGACGTTCAAAAATAAAACATTTGAAAACGGACCATTTTCCACATTTCTGAAGCATGACGTAATGGGGGGTGTTATCTCTTTTGTCGAAAATCAGCCGTTTTTGCTCGAACATTAAATGCCTCCAAATGGTATTTAATTAACTTCCCGGGGTGAAGAAACCCTTTTTGAGAACTCAGAGTGAGTAAATTGGCCATTTTCATGCACTTTTAACCATTCCATAAATCTTGTGTTTTGGGCCCCTGGAAGCATGAAAATGACTTTAAACATGCTAATTTTAGCTCTAACACTGATGATCCACCTACAAATGTGAACTGACGTTCAAAAATAAAACATTTGAAAACGGACCATTTTCCACATTTCTGAATCATGACGTAATGGGGGGGTGTTATCTCTTTTGTCGAAAATCAGCCGTTTTTGCTCGAACATTAAATGCCTCCAAATGGTATTTAATTAACTTCCCGGGGTGAAGAAACCCTTTTTGAGAACTCAGAGTGAGTAAATTGGCCATTTTCATGCACTTTTAACCATTCCATAAATCTTGTGTTTTGGGCCCTTGGAAGCATGAAAATCACTTTAAACATGCTAATTTTAGCTCTAACACTGATGATCCACCTACAAATGTGAACTGACGTTCAAAAATAAAACATTTGAAAAAGGACCATTTTCCACATTTCTGAAGCATGACGTAATGGGGGGGTGTTATCTCTTTTGTCGAAAATCAGCCGTTTTTGCTCGAACATTAAATGCCTCCAAATGGTATTTAATTAACTTCCCGAGCCCCTGGAAGCATGAAAATCACATTAAACATGCTAATTTTAGCTCTAACACTGATGATCCACCTACAAATGTGAACTGACGTTCAAAAATAAAACATTTGAAAACGGACCATTTTCCACATTTCTGAAGCATGACGTAATGGGGGGGTGTTATCTCTTTTGTCGAAAATCAGCCGTTTTTGCTCGAACATTAAATGCCTCCAAATGGTATTTAATTAACTTCCCGGGGTGAAGAAACCCTTTTTGAGAACTCAGAGTGAGTAAATTGGCCATTTTCATGCACTTTTAACCATTCCATAAATCTTGTGTTTTGGGCCCCTGGAAGCATGAAAATCACTTTAAACATGCTAATTTTAGCTCTAACACTGATGATCCACCTACAAATGTGAACTGACGTTCAAAAATAAAACATTTGAAAACGGACCATTTTCCACATTTCTGAAGCATGACGTAATGGGGGGGTGTTATCTCTTTTGTCGAAAATCAGCCGTTTTTGCTCGAACATTAAATGCCTCCAAATGGTATTTAATTAACTTCCCGAGCCCCTGGAAGCATGAAAATCACTTTAAACATGCTAATTTTAGCTCTAACACTGATGATCCACCTACAAATGTGAACTGACGTTCAAAAATAAAACATTTGAAAACAGACCATTTTCCACATTTCTGAAGCATGACGTAATGGGCGGTGTTATCTCTTTTGTCGAAAATCAGCCGTTTTTGCTCGAACATTAAATGCCTCCAAATGGTATTTAATTAACTTCCCGGGGTGAAGAAACCCTTTTTGAGAACTCAGAGTGAGTAAATTGGCCATTTTCATGCACTTTTAACCATTCCATAAATCTTGTGTTTTGGGCCCCTGGAAGCATGAAAATCAATTTAAACATGCTAATTTTAGCTCTAACACTGATGATCCACCTACAAATGTGAACTGACGTTCAAAAATAAAACATTTGAAAACGGACCATTTTCCACATTTCTGAAGCATGACGTAATGGGGGGGTGTTATCTCTTTTGTCGAAAATCAGCTGTTTTTGCTCGAACATTAAATGCCTCCAAATGGTATTTATTTCACTTCCCGAGCCCCTGGAAGCATGAAAATCACTTTAAACATGCTAATTTTAGCTCTAACACTGATGATCCACCTACAAATGTGAACTGACGTTCAAAAATAAAGCATTTGAAAACGGACCATTTTCCACATTTCTGAAGCATGACGTAATGGGGGGGTGTTATCTCTTTTGTCGAAAATCAGCCGTTTTTGCTCGAACATTAAATGCCTCCAAATGGTATTTAATTAACTTCCCGGGGTGAAGAAACCCTTTTTGAGAACTCAGAGTGAGTAAATTGGCCATTTTAATGCACTTTTAACCATTCCATAAATCTTGTGTTTTGGGCCCCTGGAAGCATGAAAATCACTTTAAACATGCTAATTTTAGCTCTAACACTGATGATCCACCTACAAATGTGAACTGACGTTCAAAAATAAAACATTTGAAAACGGACCATTTTCCACATTTCTGAAGCATGACGTAATGGGGGGGTGTTATCTCTTTTGTCGAAAATCAGCCGTTTTTGCTCGAACATTAAATGCCTCCAAATGGTATTTAATTAACTTCCCGAGCCCCTGGAAGCATGAAAATCACTTTAAACATGCTAATTTTAGCTCTAACACTGATGATCCACCTACAAATGTGAACTGACGTTCAAAAATAAAACATTTGAAAACGGACCATTTTCCACATTTCTGAAGCATGACGTAATGGGGGGGTGTTATCTCTTTTGTCGAAAATCAGCCATTTTTGCGTGAACATTAAATGCCTCCAAATGGTATTTAATTAACTTCCCGAGCCCCTGGAAGCATGAAAATCACTTTAAACATGCTAATTTTAGCTCTAACACTGATGATCCACCTACAAATGTGAACTGACGTTCAAAAATAAAACATTTGAAAATGGACCATTTTCCACATTTCTGAAGCATGACGTAATGGGGGGGTGTTATCTCTTTTGTCGAAAATCAGCCGTTTTGCTCGAACATTAAATGCCTCCAAATGGTATTTAATTAACTTCCCGAGCCCCTGGAAGCATGAAAATCACTTTAAACATGCTAATTTTAGCTCTAACACTGATGATCCACCTACAAATGTGAACTGACGTTCAAAAATAAAACATTTGAAAACGGACCATTTTCCACATTTCTGAAGCATGACGTAATGGGGGGGGTGTTATCTCTTTTGTCGAAAATCAGCCGTTTTTGCTCGAACATTAAATGCCTCCAAATGGTATTTATTTCACTTCCCGAGCCCCTGGAAGCATGAAAATCACTTTAAACATGCTAATTTTAGCTCTAACACTGATGATCCACCTACAAATGTGAACTGACGTTCAAAAATAAAACATTTGAAAACAGACCATTTTCCACATTTCTGAAGCATGACGTAATGGGGGGGTGTTATCTCTTTTGTCGAAAATCAGCCGTTTTTGCTCGAACATTAAATGCCTCCAAATGGTATTTAATTAACTTTCCGGGGTGAAGAAACCCTTTTTGAGAACTCAGAGTGAGTAAATTGGCCATTTTCATGCACTTTTAACCATTCCATAAATCTTGTGTTTTGGGCCCCTGGAAGCATGAAAATCAATTTAAACATGCTAATTTTAGCTCTAACACTGATGATCCACCTACAAATGTGAACTGACGTTCAAAAATAAAACATTTGAAAAAGGACCATTTTCCACATTTCTGAAGCATGACGTAATGGGGGGGTGTTATCTCTTTTGTCGAAAATCAGCCATTTTTGCTCGAACATTAAATGCCTCCAAATGGTATTTAATTAACTTCCCGAGCCCCTGGAAGCATGAAAATCACTTTAAACATGCTAATTTTAGCTCTAACACTGATGATCCACCTACAAATGTGAACTGACGTTCAAAAATAAAACATTTGAAAACGGACCATTTTCCACATTTCTGAAGCATGACGTAATGGGGGGGGTGTTATCTCTTTTGTCGAAAATCAGCCGTTTTTGCTCGAACATTAAATGCCTCCAAATGGTATTTAATTAACTTCCCGGGGTGAAGAAACCCTTTTTGAGAACTCAGAGTGAGTAAATTGGCCATTTTCATGCACTTTTAACCATTCCATAAATCTTGTGTTTTGGGCCCCTGGAAGCATGAAAATCACTTTAAACATGCTAATTTTAGCTCTAACACTGATGATCCACCTACAAATGTGAACTGACGTTCAAAAATAAAACATTTGAAAACGGACCATTTTCCACATTTCTGAAGCATGACGTAATGGGGGGGTGTTATCTCTTTTGTCGAAAATCAGCCGTTTTTGCTCGAACATTAAATGCCTCCAAATGGTATTTAATTAACTTCCCGAGCCCCTGGAAGCATGAAAATCACTTTAAACATGCTAATTTTAGCTCTAACACTGATGATCCACCTACAAATGTGAACTGACGTTCAAAAATAAAACATTTGAAAACAGACCATTTTCCACATTTCTGAAGCATGACGTAATGGGGGGGTGTTATCTCTTTTGTCGAAAATCAGCCGTTTTTGCTCGAACATTAAATGCCTCCAAATGGTATTTAATTAACTTCCCGGGGTGAAGAAACCCTTTTTGAGAACTCAGAGTGAGTAAATTGGCCATTTTCATGCACTTTTAACCATTCCATAAATCTTGTGTTTTGGGCCCCTGGAAGCATGAAAATCAATTTAAACATGCTAATTTTAGCTCTAACACTGATGATCCACCTACAAATGTGAACTGACGTTCAAAAATAAAACATTTGAAAACGGACCATTTTCCACATTTCTGAAGCATGACGTAATGGGGGGGGTGTTATCTCTTTTGTCGAAAATCAGCCGTTTTTGCTCGAAATTAAATGCCTCCAAATGGTATTTATTTCACTTCCCGAGCCCCTGGAAGCATGAAAATCACTTTAAACATGCTAATTTTAGCTCTAACACTGATGATCCACCTACAAATGTGAACTGACGTTCAAAAATAAAACATTTGAAAACGGACCATTTTCCACATTTCTGAAGCATGACGTAATGGGGGGGTGTTATCTCTTTTGTCGAAAATCAGCCGTTTTTGCTCGAACATTAAATGCCTCCAAATGGTATTTAATTAACTTCCCGGGGTGAAGAAACCCTTTTTGAGAACTCAGAGTGAGTAAATTGGCCATTTTCATGCACTTTTAACCATTCCATAAATCTTGTGTTTTGGGCCCCTGGAAGCATGAAAATCACTTTAAACATGCTAATTTTAGCTCTAACACTGATGATCCACCTACAAATGTGAACTGACGTTCAAAAATAAAACATTTGAAAACGGACCATTTTCCACATTTCTGAAGCATGACGTAATGGGGGGGTGTTATCTCTTTTGTCGAAAATCAGCCGTTTTTGCTCGAACATTAAATGCCTCCAAATGGTATTTAATTAACTTCCCGAGCCCCTTGAAGCATGAAAATCACTTTAAACATGCTAATTTTAGCTCTAACACTGATGATCCACCTACAAATGTGAACTGACGTTCAAAAATAAAACATTTAAAAACGGACCATTTTCCACATTTCTGAAGCATGACGTAATGGGGGGGTGTTATCTCTTTTGTCGAAAATCAGCCGTTTTTGCTCGAACATTAAATGCCTCCAAATGGTATTTAATTAACTTCCCGAGCCCCTGGAAGCATGAAAATCACTTTAAACATGCTAATTTTAGCTCTAACACTGATGATCCACCTACAAATGTGAACTGACGTTCAAAAATAAAACATTTGAAAACGGACCATTTTCCACATTTCTGAAGCATGACGTAATGGGGGGTGTTATCTCTTTTGTCGAAAATCAGCCGTTTTGCTCGAACATTAAATGCCTCCAAATGGTATTTAATTAACTTCCCGAGCCCCTGGAAGCATGAAAATCACTTTAAACATGCTAATTTTAGCTCTAACACTGATGATCCACCTACAAATGTGAACTGACGTTCAAAAATAAAACATTTGAAAACGGACCATTTTCCACATTTCTGAAGCATGACGTAATGGGGGGGTGTTATCTCTTTTGTCGAAAATCAGCCGTTTTTGCTCGAACATTAAATGCCTCCAAATGGTATTTATTTCACTTCCCGAGCCCCTGGAAGCATGAAAATCACTTTAAACATGCTAATTTTAGCTCTAACACTGATGATCCACCTACAAATGTGAAATGACGTTCAAAAATAAAACATTTGAAAACGGACCATTTTCCACATTTCTGAAGCATGACGTAATGGGGGGGTGTTATCTCTTTTGTCGAAAATCAGCCGTTTTTGCTCGAACGTTAAATGCCTCCAAATGGTATTTAATTAACTTTCCGGGGTGAAGAAACCCTTTTTGAGAACTCAGAGTGAGTAAATTGGCCATTTTCATGCACTTTTAACCATTCCATAAATCTTGTGTTTTGGGCCCCTGGAAGCATGAAAATCAATTTAAACATGCTAATTTTAGCTCTAACACTGATGATCCACCTACAAATGTGAACTGACGTTCAAAAATAAAACATTTGAAAACGGACCATTTTCCACATTTCTGAAGCATGACGTAATGGGGGGGTGTTATCTCTTTTGTCGAAAATCAGCCGTTTTTGCTCGAACATTAAATGCCTCCAAATGGTATTTAATTAACTTCCCGAGCCCCTGGAAGCATGAAAATCACTTTAAACATGCTAATTTTAGCTCTAACACTGATGATCCACCTACAAATGTGAACTGACGTTCAAAAATAAAACATTTGAAAACAGACCATTTTCCACATTTCTGAAGCATGACGTAATGGGGGGGTGTTATCTCTTTTGTCGAAAATCAGCCATTTTTGTTTGAACATTAAATGCCTCCAAATGGTATTTAATTAACTTCCAGAGCCCCTGGAAGCATGAAAATCACTTTAAACATGCTAATTTTAGCTCTAACACTGATGATCCACCTACAAATGTGAACTGACGTTCAAAAATAAAACATTTGAAAACGGACCATTTTCCACATTTCTGAAGCATGACGTAATGGGGGGGTGTTATCTCTTTTGTCGAAAATCAGCCGTTTTTGCTCGAACATTAAATGCCTCCAAATGGTATTTAATTAACTTCCCGAGCCCCTGGAAGCATGAAAATCACTTTAAACATGCTAATTTTAGCTCTAACACTGATGATCCACCTACAAATGTGAACTGACGTTCAAAAATAAAACATTTGAAAACGGACCATTTTCCACATTTCTGAAGCATGACGTAATGGGGGGGTGTTATCTCTTTTGTCGAAAATCAGCCGTTTTTGCTTGAACATTAAATGCCTCCAAATGGTATTTAATTAACTTCCCGAGCCCCTGGAAGCATGAAAATCACTTTAAACATGCTAATTTTAGCTCTAACACTGATGATCCACCTACAAATGTGAACTGACGTTCAAAAATAAAACATTTGAAAATGGACCATTTTCCACATTTCTGAAGCATGACGTAATGGGGGGGTGTTATCTCTTTTGTCGAAAATCAGCCGTTTTGCTCGAACATTAAATGCCTCCAAATGGTATTTAATTAACTTCCCGAGCCCCTGGAAGCATGAAAATCACTTTAAACATGCTAATTTTAGCTCTAACACTGATGATCCACCTACAAATGTGAACTGACGTTCAAAAATAAAACATTTGAAAACGGACCATTTTCCACATTTCTGAAGCATGACGTAATGGGGGGGGTGTTATCTCTTTTGTCGAAAATCAGCCGTTTTTGCTCGAACATTAAATGCCTCCAAATGGTATTTATTTCACTTCCCGAGCCCCTGGAAGCATGAAAATCACTTTAAACATGCTAATTTTAGCTCTAACACTGATGATCCACCTACAAATGTGAACTGACGTTCAAAAATAAAACATTTGAAAACGGACCATTTTCCACATTTCTGAAGCATGACGTAATGGGGGGGTGTTATCTCTTTTGTCGAAAATCAGCCGTTTTTGCTCGAACATTAAATGCCTCCAAATGGTATTTAATTAACTTCCCGAGCCCCTGGAAGCATGAAAATCACTTTAAACATGCTAATTTTAGCTCTAACACTGATGATCCACCTACAAATGTGAACTGACGTTCAAAAATAAAACATTTGAAAACAGACCATTTTCCACATTTCTGAAGCATGACGTAATGGGGGGGTGTTATCTCTTTTGTCGAAAATCAGCCGTTTTTGCTCGAACATTAAATGCCTCCAAATGGTATTTAATTAACTTCCCGGGGTGAAGAAACCCTTTTTGAGAACTCAGAGTGAGTAAATTGGCCATTTTCATGCACTTTTAACCATTCCATAAATCTTGTGTTTTGGGCCCCTGGAAGCATGAAAATCAATTTAAACATGCTAATTTTAGCTCTAACACTGATGATCCACCTACAAATGTGAACTGACGTTCAAAAATAAAACATTTGAAAACGGACCATTTTCCACATTTCTGAAGCATGACGTAATGGGGGGGGTGTTATCTCTTTTGTCGAAAATCAGCCGTTTTTGCTCGAAATTAAATGCCTCCAAATGGTATTTATTTCACTTCCCGAGCCCCTGGAAGCATGAAAATCACTTTAAACATGCTAATTTTAGCTCTAACACTGATGATCCACCTACAAATGTGAACTGACGTTCAAAAATAAAACATTTGAAAACGGACCATTTTCCACATTTCTGAAGCATGACGTAATGGGGGGGTGTTATCTCTTTTGTCGAAAATCAGCCGTTTTTGCTCGAACATTAAATGCCTCCAAATGGTATTTAATTAACTTCCCGGGGTGAAGAAACCCTTTTTGAGAACTCAGAGTGAGTAAATTGGCCATTTTCATGCACTTTTAACCATTCCATAAATCTTGTGTTTTGGGCCCCTGGAAGCATGAAAATCACTTTAAACATGCTAATTTTAGCTCTAACACTGATGATCCACCTACAAATGTGAACTGACGTTCAAAAATAAAACATTTGAAAACGGACCATTTTCCACATTTCTGAAGCATGACGTAATGGGGGGGTGTTATCTCTTTTGTCGAAAATCAGCCGTTTTTGCTCGAACATTAAATGCCTCCAAATGGTATTTAATTAACTTCCCGAGCCCCTTGAAGCATGAAAATCACTTTAAACATGCTAATTTTAGCTCTAACACTGATGATCCACCTACAAATGTGAACTGACGTTCAAAAATAAAACATTTAAAAACGGACCATTTTCCACATTTCTGAAGCATGACGTAATGGGGGGGTGTTATCTCTTTTGTCGAAAATCAGCCGTTTTTGCTCGAACATTAAATGCCTCCAAATGGTATTTAATTAACTTCCCGAGCCCCTGGAAGCATGAAAATCACTTTAAACATGCTAATTTTAGCTCTAACACTGATGATCCACCTACAAATGTGAACTGACGTTCAAAAATAAAACATTTGAAAACGGACCATTTTCCACATTTCTGAAGCATGACGTAATGGGGGGTGTTATCTCTTTTGTCGAAAATCAGCCGTTTTGCTCGAACATTAAATGCCTCCAAATGGTATTTAATTAACTTCCCGAGCCCCTGGAAGCATGAAAATCACTTTAAACATGCTAATTTTAGCTCTAACACTGATGATCCACCTACAAATGTGAACTGACGTTCAAAAATAAAACATTTGAAAACGGACCATTTTCCACATTTCTGAAGCATGACGTAATGGGGGGGTGTTATCTCTTTTGTCGAAAATCAGCCGTTTTTGCTCGAACATTAAATGCCTCCAAATGGTATTTATTTCACTTCCCGAGCCCCTGGAAGCATGAAAATCACTTTAAACATGCTAATTTTAGCTCTAACACTGATGATCCACCTACAAATGTGAACTGACGTTCAAAAATAAAACATTTGAAAACGGACCATTTTCCACATTTCTGAAGCATGACGTAATGGGGGGGTGTTATCTCTTTTGTCGAAAATCAGCCGTTTTTGCTCGAACGTTAAATGCCTCCAAATGGTATTTAATTAACTTTCCGGGGTGAAGAAACCCTTTTTGAGAACTCAGAGTGAGTAAATTGGCCATTTTCATGCACTTTTAACCATTCCATAAATCTTGTGTTTTGGGCCCCTGGAAGCATGAAAATCAATTTAAACATGCTAATTTTAGCTCTAACACTGATGATCCACCTACAAATGTGAACTGACGTTCAAAAATAAAACATTTGAAAACGGACCATTTTCCACATTTCTGAAGCATGACGTAATGGGGGGGTGTTATCTCTTTTGTCGAAAATCAACCGTTTTTGCTCGAACATTAAATCGCTCCAAATGGTATTTATTTCACTTCCCGAGCCCCTGGAAGCATGAAAATCACTTTAAACATGCTAATTTTAGCTCTAACACTGATGATCCACCTACAAATGTGAACTGACGTTCAAAAATAAAACATTTGAAAACGGACCATTTTCCACATTTCTGAAGCATGACGTAATGGGGGGGTGTTATCTCTTTTGTCGAAAATCAGCCGTTTTTGCTCGAACATTAAATGCCTCCAAATGGTATTTAATTAACTTCCCGAGCCCCTGGAAGCATGAAAATCACTTTAAACATGCTAATTTTAGCTCTAACACTGATGATCCACCTACAAATGTGAACTGACGTTCAAAAATAAAACATTTGAAAACAGACCATTTTCCACATTTCTGAAGCATGACGTAATGGGGGGGTGTTATCTCTTTTGTCGAAAATCAGCCATTTTTGTTTGAACATTAAATGCCTCCAAATGGTATTTAATTAACTTCCAGAGCCCCTGGAAGCATGAAAATCACTTTAAACATGCTAATTTTAGCTCTAACACTGATGATCCACCTACAAATGTGAACTGACGTTCAAAAATAAAACATTTGAAAACGGACCATTTTCCACATTTCTGAAGCATGACGTAATGGGGGGGTGTTATCTCTTTTGTCGAAAATCAGCCGTTTTTGCTCGAACATTAAATGCCTCCAAATGGTATTTAATTAACTTCCCGAGCCCCTGGAAGCATGAAAATCACTTTAAACATGCTAATTTTAGCTCTAACACTGATGATCCACCTACAAATGTGAACTGACGTTCAAAAATAAAACATTTGAAAACGGACCATTTTCCACATTTCTGAAGCATGACGTAATGGGGGGGTGTTATCTCTTTTGTCGAAAATCAGCCGTTTTTGCTTGAACATTAAATGCCTCCAAATGGTATTTAATTAACTTCCCGAGCCCCTGGAAGCATGAAAATCACTTTAAACATGCTAATTTTAGCTCTAACACTGATGATCCACCTACAAATGTGAACTGACGTTCAAAAATAAAACATTTGAAAATGGACCATTTTCCACATTTCTGAAGCATGACGTAATGGGGGGGTGTTATCTCTTTTGTCGAAAATCAGCCGTTTTGCTCGAACATTAAATGCCTCCAAATGGTATTTAATTAACTTCCCGAGCCCCTGGAAGCATGAAAATCACTTTAAACATGCTAATTTTAGCTCTAACACTGATGATCCACCTACAAATGTGAACTGACGTTCAAAAATAAAACATTTGAAAACGGACCATTTTCCACATTTCTGAAGCATGACGTAATGGGGGGGGTGTTATCTCTTTTGTCGAAAATCAGCCGTTTTTGCTCGAACATTAAATGCCTCCAAATGGTATTTATTTCACTTCCCGAGCCCCTGGAAGCATGAAAATCACTTTAAACATGCTAATTTTAGCTCTAACACTGATGATCCACCTACAAATGTGAACTGACGTTCAAAAATAAAACATTTGAAAACGGACCATTTTCCACATTTCTGAAGCATGACGTAATGGGGGGGTGTTATCTCTTTTGTCGAAAATCAGCCGTTTTTGCTCGAACATTAAATGCCTCCAAATGGTATTTAATTAACTTTCCGGGGTGAAGAAACCCTTTTTGAGAACTCAGAGTGAGTAAATTGGCCATTTTCATGCACTTTTAACCATTCCATAAATCTTGTGTTTTGGGCCCCTGGAAGCATGAAAATCAATTTAAACATGCTAATTTTAGCTCTAACACTGATGATCCACCTACAAATGTGAACTGACGTTCAAAAATAAAACATTTGAAAAAGGACCATTTTCCACATTTCTGAAGCATGACGTAATGGGGGGGTGTTATCTCTTTTGTCGAAAATCAGCCGTTTTTGCTCGAACATTAAATGCCTCCAAATGGTATTTAATTAACTTCCCGAGCCCCTGGAAGCATGAAAATCACTTTAAACATGCTAATTTTAGCTCTAACACTGATGATCCACCTACAAATGTGAACTGACGTTCAAAAATAAAACATTTGAAAACGGACCATTTTCCACATTTCTGAAGCATGACGTAATGGGGGGGGTGTTATCTCTTTTGTCGAAAATCAGCCGTTTTTGCTCGAACATTAAATGCCTCCAAATGGTATTTAATTAACTTCCCGGGGTGAAGAAACCCTTTTTGAGAACTCAGAGTGAGTAAATTGGCCATTTTCATGCACTTTTAACCATTCCATAAATCTTGTGTTTTGGGCCCCTGGAAGCATGAAAATCACTTTAAACATGCTAATTTTAGCTCTAACACTGATGATCCACCTACAAATGTGAACTGACGTTCAAAAATAAAACATTTGAAAACGGACCATTTTCCACATTTCTGAAGCATGACGTAATGGGGGGGTGTTATCTCTTTTGTCGAAAATCAGCCGTTTTTGCTCGAACATTAAATGCCTCCAAATGGTATTTAATTAACTTCCCGAGCCCCTGGAAGCATGAAAATCACTTTAAACATGCTAATTTTAGCTCTAACACTGATGATCCACCTACAAATGTGAACTGACGTTCAAAAATAAAACATTTGAAAACAGACCATTTTCCACATTTCTGAAGCATGACGTAATGGGGGGGTGTTATCTCTTTTGTCGAAAATCAGCCGTTTTTGCTCGAACATTAAATGCCTCCAAATGGTATTTAATTAACTTCCCGGGGTGAAGAAACCCTTTTTGAGAACTCAGAGTGAGTAAATTGGCCATTTTCATGCACTTTTAACCATTCCATAAATCTTGTGTTTTGGGCCCCTGGAAGCATGAAAATCAATTTAAACATGCTAATTTTAGCTCTAACACTGATGATCCACCTACAAATGTGAACTGACGTTCAAAAATAAAACATTTGAAAACGGACCATTTTCCACATTTCTGAAGCATGACGTAATGGGGGGGGTGTTATCTCTTTTGTCGAAAATCAGCCGTTTTTGCTCGAAATTAAATGCCTCCAAATGGTATTTATTTCACTTCCCGAGCCCCTGGAAGCATGAAAATCACTTTAAACATGCTAATTTTAGCTCTAACACTGATGATCCACCTACAAATGTGAACTGACGTTCAAAAATAAAACATTTGAAAACGGACCATTTTCCACATTTCTGAAGCATGACGTAATGGGGGGGTGTTATCTCTTTTGTCGAAAATCAGCCGTTTTTGCTCGAACATTAAATGCCTCCAAATGGTATTTAATTAACTTCCCGGGGTGAAGAAACCCTTTTTGAGAACTCAGAGTGAGTAAATTGGCCATTTTCATGCACTTTTAACCATTCCATAAATCTTGTGTTTTGGGCCCCTGGAAGCATGAAAATCACTTTAAACATGCTAATTTTAGCTCTAACACTGATGATCCACCTACAAATGTGAACTGACGTTCAAAAATAAAACATTTGAAAACGGACCATTTTCCACATTTCTGAAGCATGACGTAATGGGGGGGTGTTATCTCTTTTGTCGAAAATCAGCCGTTTTTGCTCGAACATTAAATGCCTCCAAATGGTATTTAATTAACTTCCCGAGCCCCTTGAAGCATGAAAATCACTTTAAACATGCTAATTTTAGCTCTAACACTGATGATCCACCTACAAATGTGAACTGACGTTCAAAAATAAAACATTTAAAAACGGACCATTTTCCACATTTCTGAAGCATGACGTAATGGGGGGGTGTTATCTCTTTTGTCGAAAATCAGCCCTTTTTGCTCGAACATTAAATGCCTCCAAATGGTATTTAATTAACTTCCCGAGCCCCTGGAAGCATGAAAATCACTTTAAACATGCTAATTTTAGCTCTAACACTGATGATCCACCTACAAATGTGAACTGACGTTCAAAAATAAAACATTTGAAAACGGACCATTTTCCACATTTCTGAAGCATGACGTAATGGGGGGTGTTATCTCTTTTGTCGAAAATCAGCCGTTTTGCTCGAACATTAAATGCCTCCAAATGGTATTTAATTAACTTCCCGAGCCCCTGGAAGCATGAAAATCACTTTAAACATGCTAATTTTAGCTCTAACACTGATGATCCACCTACAAATGTGAACTGACGTTCAAAAATAAAACATTTGAAAACGGACCATTTTCCACATTTCTGAAGCATGACGTAATGGGGGGGTGTTATCTCTTTTGTCGAAAATCAGCCGTTTTTGCTCGAACATTAAATGCCTCCAAATGGTATTTATTTCACTTCCCGAGCCCCTGGAAGCATGAAAATCACTTTAAACATGCTAATTTTAGCTCTAACACTGATGATCCACCTACAAATGTGAACTGACGTTCAAAAATAAAACATTTGAAAACGGACCATTTTCCACATTTCTGAAGCATGACGTAATGGGGGGGTGTTATCTCTTTTGTCGAAAATCAGCCGTTTTTGCTCGAACGTTAAATGCCTCCAAATGGTATTTAATTAACTTTCCGGGGTGAAGAAACCCTTTTTGAGAACTCAGAGTGAGTAAATTGGCCATTTTCATGCACTTTTAACCATTCCATAAATCTTGTGTTTTGGGCCCCTGGAAGCATGAAAATCAATTTAAACATGCTAATTTTAGCTCTAACACTGATGATCCACCTACAAATGTGAACTGACGTTCAAAAATAAAACATTTGAAAACGGACCATTTTCCACATTTCTGAAGCATGACGTAATGGGGGGGTGTTATCTCTTTTGTCGAAAATCAACCGTTTTTGCTCGAACATTAAATCGCTCCAAATGGTATTTATTTCACTTCCCGAGCCCCTGGAAGCATGAAAATCACTTTAAACATGCTAATTTTAGCTCTAACACTGATGATCCACCTACAAATGTGAACTGACGTTCAAAAATAAAACATTTGAAAACGGACCATTTTCCACATTTCTGAAGCATGACGTAATGGGGGGGTGTTATCTCTTTTGTCGAAAATCAGCCGTTTTTGCTCGAACATTAAATGCCTCCAAATGGTATTTAATTAACTTCCCGAGCCCCTGGAAGCATGAAAATCACTTTAAACATGCTAATTTTAGCTCTAACACTGATGATCCACCTACAAATGTGAACTGACGTTCAAAAATAAAACATTTGAAAACAGACCATTTTCCACATTTCTGAAGCATGACGTAATGGGGGGGTGTTATCTCTTTTGTCGAAAATCAGCCATTTTTGTTTGAACATTAAATGCCTCCAAATGGTATTTAATTAACTTCCAGAGCCCCTGGAAGCATGAAAATCACTTTAAACATGCTAATTTTAGCTCTAACACTGATGATCCACCTACAAATGTGAACTGACGTTCAAAAATAAAACATTTGAAAATGGACCATTTTCCACATTTCTGAAGCATGACGTAATGGGGGGGTGTTATCTCTTTTGTCGAAAATCAGCCGTTTTTGCTCGAACATTAAATGCCTCCAAATGGTATTTAATTAACTTCCCGAGCCCCTGGAAGCATGAAAATCACTTTAAACATGCTAATTTTAGCTCTAACACTGATGATCCACCTACAAATGTGAACTGACGTTCAAAAATAAAACATTTGAAAACGGACCATTTTCCACATTTCTGAAGCATCACGTAATGGGGGGGTGTTATCTCTTTTGTCGAAAATCAGCCGTTTTTGCTCGAACATTAAATGCCTCCAAATGGTATTTAATTAACTTCCCGAGCCCCTGGAAGCATGAAAATCACTTTAAACATGCTAATTTTAGCTGTAACACTGATGATCCACCTACAAATGTGAACTGACGTTCAAAAATAAAACATTTGAAAACGGACCATTTTCCACATTTCTGAAGCATGACGTAATGGGGGGTGTTATCTCTTTTGTCGAAAATCAGCCGTTTTTGCTCGAACATTAAATGCCTCCAAATGGTATTTAATTAACTTCCCGGGGTGAAGAAACCCTTTTTGAGAACTCAGAGTGAGTAAATTGGCCATTTTCATGCACTTTTAACCATTCCATAAATCTTGTGTTTTGGGCCCCTGGAAGCATGAAAATCACTTTAAACATGCTAATTTTAGCTCTAACACTGATGATCCACCTACAAATGTGAACTGACGTTCAAAAATAAAACATTTGAAAACGGACCATTTTCCACATTTCTGAAGCATGACGTAATGGGGGGGGTGTTATCTCTTTTGTCGAAAATCAGCCGTTTTTGCTCGAACATTAAATGCCTCCAAATGGTATTTAATTAACTTCCCGGGGTGAAGAAACCCTTTTCGAGAACTCAGAGTGAGTAAATTGGCCATTTTCATGCACTTTTAACCATTCCATAAATCTTGTGTTTTGGGCCCCTGGAAGCATGAAAATCACTTTAAACATGCTAATTTTAGCTCTAACACTGATGATCCACCTACAAATGTGAACTGACGTTCAAAAATAAAACATTTGAAAAAGGACCATTTTCCACATTTCTGAAGCATGACGTAATGGGGGGGTGTTATCTCTTTTGTCGAAAATCAGCCGTTTTTGCTCGAACATTAAATGCCTCCAAATGGTATTTAATTAACTTCCCGAGCCCCTGGAAGCATGAAAATCACTTTAAACATGCTAATTTTAGCTCTAACACTGATGATCCACCTACAAATGTGAACTGACGTTCAAAAATAAAACATTTGAAAACGGACCATTTTCCACATTTCTGAAGCATGACGTAATGGGGGGGTGTTATCTCTTTTGTCGAAAATCAGCCGTTTTTGCTCGAACATTAAATGCCTCCAAATGGTATTTAATTAACTTCCCGGGGTGAAGAAACCCTTTTTGAGAACTCAGAGTGAGTAAATTGGCCATTTTCATGCACTTTTAACCATTCCATAAATCTTGTGTTTTGGGCCCCTGGAAGCATGAAAATCACTTTAAACATGCTAATTTTAGCTCTAACACTGATGATCCACCTACAAATGTGAACTGACGTTCAAAAATAAAACATTTGAAAACGGACCATTTTCCACATTTCTGAAGCATGACGTAATGGGGGGGTGTTATCTCTTTTGTCGAAAATCAGCCGTTTTTGCTCGAACATTAAATGCCTCCAAATGGTATTTAATTAACTTCCCGGGGTGAAGAAACCCTTTTTGAGAACTCAGAGTGAGTAGATTGGCCATTTTCATGCACTTTTAACCATTCCATAAATCTTGTGTTTTGGGCCCCTGGAAGCATGAAAATCAATTTAAACATGCTAATTTTAGCTCTAACACTGATGATCCACCTACAAATGTGAACTGACGTTCAAAAATAAAACATTTGAAAATGGACCATTTTCCACATTTCTGAAGCATGACGTAATGGGGGGGTGTTATCTCTTTTGTCGAAAATCAGCCGTTTTTGCTCGAACATTAAATGCCTCCAAATGGTATTTATTTCACTTCCCGAGCCCCTGGAAGCATGAAAATCACTTTAAACATGCTAATTTTAGCTCTAACACTGATGATCCACCTACAAATGTGAACTGACGTTCAAAAATAAAACATTTGAAAACGGACCATTTTCCACATTTCTGAAGCATGACGTAATGGGGGGGTGTTATCTCTTTTGTCGAAAATCAGCCGTTTTTGCTCGAACATTAAATGCCTCCAAATGGTATTTAATTAACTTCCCGGGGTGAAGAAACCCTTTTTGAGAACTCAGAGTGAGTAAATTGGCCATTTTCATGCACTTTTAACCATTCCATAAATCTTGTGTTTTGGGCCCCTGGAAGCATGAAAATCACTTTAAACATGCTAATTTTAGCTCTAACACTGATGATCCACCTACAAATGTGAACTGACGTTCAAAAATAAAACATTTGAAAAAGGACCATTTTCCACATTTCTGAAGCATGACGTAATGGGGGGGTGTTATCTCTTTTGTCGAAAATCAGCCGTTTTTGCTCGAACATTAAATGCCTCCAAATGGTATTTAATTAACTTCCCGAGCCCCTGGAAGCATGAAAATCACTTTAAACATGCTAATTTTAGCTCTAACACTGATGATCCACCTACAAATGTGAACTGACGTTCAAAAATAAAACATTTGAAAACGGACCATTTTCCACATTTCTGAAGCATGACGTAATGGGGGGGTGTTATCTCTTTTGTCGAAAATCAGCCGTTTTTGCTTGAACATTAAATGCCTCCAAATGGTATTTAATTAACTTTCCGGGGTGAAGAAACCCTTTTTGAGAACTCAGAGTGAGTAAATTGGCTGTTTTCATGCACTTTTAACCATTCCATAAATCTTGTGTTTTGGGCCCCTGGAAGCATGAAAATCAATTTAAACATGCTAATTTTAGCTCTAACACTGATGATCCACCTACAAATGTGAACTGACGTTCAAAAATAAAACATTTGAAAACGGACCATTTTCCACATTTCTGAAGCATGACGTAATGGGGGGGTGTTATCTCTTTTGTCGAAAATCAGCCGTTTTTGCTCGAACATTAAATGCCTCCAAATGGTATTTATTTCACTTCCCGAGCCCCTGGAAGCATGAAAATCACTTTAAACATGCTAATTTTAGCTCTAACACTGATGATCCACCTACAAATGTGAACTGACGTTCAAAAATAAAACATTTGAAAACGGACCATTTTCCACATTTCTGAAGCATGACGTAATGGGGGGGTGTTATCTCTTTTGTCGAAAATCAGCCGTTTTTGCTCGAACATTAAATGCCTCCAAATGGTATTTAATTAACTTCCCGAGCCCCTGGAAGCATGAAAATCACTTTAAACATGCTAATTTTAGCTCTAACACTGATGATCCACCTACAAATGTGAACTGACGTTCAAAAATAAAACATTTGAAAACGGACCATTTTCCACATTTCTGAAGCATGACGTAATGGGGGGTGTTATCTCTTTTGTCGAAAATCAGCCATTTTTGTTTGAACATTAAATGCCTCCAAATGGTATTTAATTAACTTCCAGAGCCCCTGGAAGCATGAAAATCACTTTAAACATGCTAATTTTAGCTCTAACACTGATGATCCACCTACAAATGTGAACTGACGTTCAAAAATAAAACATTTGAAAACGGACCATTTTCCACATTTCTGAAGCATGACGTAATGGGGGGGTGTTATCTCTTTTGTCGAAAATCAGCCGTTTTTGCTCGAACATTAAATGCCTCCAAATGGTATTTAATTAACTTCCCGAGCCCCTGGAAGCATGAAAATCACTTTAAACATGCTAATTTTAGCTCTAACACTGATGATCCACCTACAAATGTGAACTGACGTTCAAAAATAAAACATTTGAAAACGGACCATTTTCCACATTTCTGAAGCATGACGTAATGGGGGGGTGTTATCTCTTTTGTCGAAAATCAGCCATTTTTGCTCGAACATTAAATGCCTCCAAATGGTATTTAATTAACTTCCCGAGCCCCTGGAAGCATGAAAATCACTTTAAACATGCTAATTTTAGCTGTAACACTGATGATCCACCTACAAATGTGAACTGACGTTCAAAAATAAAACATTTGAAAACGGACCATTTTCCACATTTCTGAAGCATGACGTAATGGGGGGTGTTATCTCTTTTGTCGAAAATCAGCCGTTTTTGCTCGAACATTAAATGCCTCCAAATGGTATTTAATTAACTTCCCGGGGTGAAGAAACCCTTTTTGAGAACTCAGAGTGAGTAAATTGGCCATTTTCATGCACTTTTAACCATTCCATAAATCTTGTGTTTTGGGCCCCTGGAAGCATGAAAATCACTTTAAACATGCTAATTTTAGCTCTAACACTGATGATCCACCTACAAATGTGAACTGACGTTCAAAAATAAAACATTTGAAAACGGACCATTTTCCACATTTCTGAAGCATGACGTAATGGGGGGGTGTTATCTCTTTTGTCGAAAATCAGCCGTTTTTGCTCGAACATTAAATGCCTCCAAATGGTATTTAATTAACTTCCTGGGGTGAAGAAACCCTTTTTGAGAACTCAGAGTGAGTAAATTGGCCATTTTCATGCACTTTTAACCATTCCATAAATCTTGTGTTTTGGGCCCCTGGAAGCATGAAAATCACTTTAAACATGCTAATTTTAGCTCTAACACTGATGATCCACCTACAAATGTGAACTGACGTTCAAAAATAAAACATTTGAAAAAGGACAATTTTCCACATTTCTGAAGCATGACGTAATGGGGGGGTGTTATCTCTTTTGTCGAAAATCAGCCGTTTTTGCTCGAACATTAAATGCCTCCAAATGGTATTTAATTAACTTCCCGAGCCCCTGGAAGCATGAAAATCACTTTAAACATGCTAATTTTAGCTCTAACACTGATGATCCACCTACAAATGTGAACTGACGTTCAAAAATAAAACATTTGAAAACGGACCATTTTCCACATTTCTGAAGCATGACGTAATGGGGGGGTGTTATCTCTTTTGTCGAAAATCAGCCGTTTTTGCTCGAACATTAAATGCCTCCAAATGGTATTTAATTAACTTCCCGGGGTGAAGAAACCCTTTTTGAGAACTCAGAGTGAGTAAATTGGCCATTTTCATGCACTTTTAACCATTCCATAAATCTTGTGTTTTGGGCCCCTGGAAGCATGAAAATCACTTTAAACATGCTAATTTTAGCTCTAACACTGATGATCCACCTACAAATGTGAACTGACGTTCAAAAATAAAACATTTGAAAACGGACCATTTTCCACATTTCTGAAGCATGACGTAATGGGGGGGTGTTATCTCTTTTGTCGAAAATCAGCCGTTTTTGCTCGAACGTTAAATGCCTCCAAATGGTATTTAATTAACTTTCCGGGGTGAAGAAACCCTTTTTGAGAACTCAGAGTGAGTAAATTGGCCATTTTCATGCACTTTTAACCATTCCATAAATCTTGTGTTTTGGGCCCCTGGAAGCATGAAAATCAATTTAAACATGCTAATTTTAGCTCTAACACTGATGATCCACCTACAAATGTGAACTGACGTTCAAAAATAAAACATTTGAAAACGGACCATTTTCCACATTTCTGAAGCATGACGTAATGGGGGGGTGTTATCTCTTTTGTCGAAAATCAACCGTTTTTGCTCGAACATTAAATCGCTCCAAATGGTATTTATTTCACTTCCCGAGCCCCTGGAAGCATGAAAATCACTTTAAACATGCTAATTTTAGCTCTAACACTGATGATCCACCTACAAATGTGAACTGACGTTCAAAAATAAAACATTTGAAAACGGACCATTTTCCACATTTCTGAAGCATGACGTAATGGGGGGGTGTTATCTCTTTTGTCGAAAATCAGCCGTTTTTGCTCGAACATTAAATGCCTCCAAATGGTATTTAATTAACTTCCCGAGCCCCTGGAAGCATGAAAATCACTTTAAACATGCTAATTTTAGCTCTAACACTGATGATCCACCTACAAATGTGAACTGACGTTCAAAAATAAAACATTTGAAAACAGACCATTTTCCACATTTCTGAAGCATGACGTAATGGGGGGGTGTTATCTCTTTTGTCGAAAATCAGCCATTTTTGTTTGAACATTAAATGCCTCCAAATGGTATTTAATTAACTTCCAGAGCCCCTGGAAGCATGAAAATCACTTTAAACATGCTAATTTTAGCTCTAACACTGATGATCCACCTACAAATGTGAACTGACGTTCAAAAATAAAACATTTGAAAACGGACCATTTTCCACATTTCTGAAGCATGACGTAATGGGGGGGTGTTATCTCTTTTGTCGAAAATCAGCCGTTTTTGCTCGAACATTAAATGCCTCCAAATGGTATTTAATTAACTTCCCGAGCCCCTGGAAGCATGAAAATCACTTTAAACATGCTAATTTTAGCTCTAACACTGATGATCCACCTACAAATGTGAACTGACGTTCAAAAATAAAACATTTGAAAACGGACCATTTTCCACATTTCTGAAGCATCACGTAATGGGGGGGTGTTATCTCTTTTGTCGAAAATCAGCCGTTTTTGCTCGAACATTAAATGCCTCCAAATGGTATTTAATTAACTTCCCGAGCCCCTGGAAGCATGAAAATCACTTTAAACATGCTAATTTTAGCTGTAACACTGATGATCCACCTACAAATGTGAACTGACGTTCAAAAATAAAACATTTGAAAACGGACCATTTTCCACATTTCTGAAGCATGACGTAATGGGGGGTGTTATCTCTTTTGTCGAAAATCAGCCGTTTTTGCTCGAACATTAAATGCCTCCAAATGGTATTTAATTAACTTCCCGGGGTGAAGAAACCCTTTTTGAGAACTCAGAGTGAGTAAATTGGCCATTTTCATGCACTTTTAACCATTCCATAAATCTTGTGTTTTGGGCCCCTGGAAGCATGAAAATCACTTTAAACATGCTAATTTTAGCTCTAACACTGATGATCCACCTACAAATGTGAACTGACGTTCAAAAATAAAACATTTGAAAACGGACCATTTTCCACATTTCTGAAGCATGACGTAATGGGGGGGGTGTTATCTCTTTTGTCGAAAATCAGCCGTTTTTGCTCGAACATTAAATGCCTCCAAATGGTATTTAATTAACTTCCCGGGGTGAAGAAACCCTTTTCGAGAACTCAGAGTGAGTAAATTGGCCATTTTCATGCACTTTTAACCATTCCATAAATCTTGTGTTTTGGGCCCCTGGAAGCATGAAAATCACTTTAAACATGCTAATTTTAGCTCTAACACTGATGATCCACCTACAAATGTGAACTGACGTTCAAAAATAAAACATTTGAAAAAGGACCATTTTCCACATTTCTGAAGCATGACGTAATGGGGGGGTGTTATCTCTTTTGTCGAAAATCAGCCGTTTTTGCTCGAACATTAAATGCCTCCAAATGGTATTTAATTAACTTCCCGAGCCCCTGGAAGCATGAAAATCACTTTAAACATGCTAATTTTAGCTCTAACACTGATGATCCACCTACAAATGTGAACTGACGTTCAAAAATAAAACATTTGAAAACGGACCATTTTCCACATTTCTGAAGCATGACGTAATGGGGGGGTGTTATCTCTTTTGTCGAAAATCAGCCGTTTTTGCTCGAACATTAAATGCCTCCAAATGGTATTTAATTAACTTCCCGGGGTGAAGAAACCCTTTTTGAGAACTCAGAGTGAGTAAATTGGCCATTTTCATGCACTTTTAACCATTCCATAAATCTTGTGTTTTGGGCCCCTGGAAGCATGAAAATCACTTTAAACATGCTAATTTTAGCTCTAACACTGATGATCCACCTACAAATGTGAACTGACGTTCAAAAATAAAACATTTGAAAACGGACCATTTTCCACATTTCTGAAGCATGACGTAATGGGGGGGTGTTATCTCTTTTGTCGAAAATCAGCCGTTTTTGCTCGAACATTAAATGCCTCCAAATGGTATTTAATTAACTTCCCGGGGTGAAGAAACCCTTTTTGAGAACTCAGAGTGAGTAGATTGGCCATTTTCATGCACTTTTAACCATTCCATAAATCTTGTGTTTTGGGCCCCTGGAAGCATGAAAATCAATTTAAACATGCTAATTTTAGCTCTAACACTGATGATCCACCTACAAATGTGAACTGACGTTCAAAAATAAAACATTTGAAAATGGACCATTTTCCACATTTCTGAAGCATGACGTAATGGGGGGGTGTTATCTCTTTTGTCGAAAATCAGCCGTTTTTGCTCGAACATTAAATGCCTCCAAATGGTATTTATTTCACTTCCCGAGCCCCTGGAAGCATGAAAATCACTTTAAACATGCTAATTTTAGCTCTAACACTGATGATCCACCTACAAATGTGAACTGACGTTCAAAAATAAAACATTTGAAAACGGACCATTTTCCACATTTCTGAAGCATGACGTAATGGGGGGGTGTTATCTCTTTTGTCGAAAATCAGCCGTTTTTGCTCGAACATTAAATGCCTCCAAATGGTATTTAATTAACTTCCCGGGGTGAAGAAACCCTTTTTGAGAACTCAGAGTGAGTAAATTGGCCATTTTCATGCACTTTTAACCATTCCATAAATCTTGTGTTTTGGGCCCCTGGAAGCATGAAAATCACTTTAAACATGCTAATTTTAGCTCTAACACTGATGATCCACCTACAAATGTGAACTGACGTTCAAAAATAAAACATTTGAAAAAGGACCATTTTCCACATTTCTGAAGCATGACGTAATGGGGGGGTGTTATCTCTTTTGTCGAAAATCAGCCGTTTTTGCTCGAACATTAAATGCCTCCAAATGGTATTTAATTAACTTCCCGAGCCCCTGGAAGCATGAAAATCACTTTAAACATGCTAATTTTAGCTCTAACACTGATGATCCACCTACAAATGTGAACTGACGTTCAAAAATAAAACATTTGAAAACGGACCATTTTCCACATTTCTGAAGCATGACGTAATGGGGGGGTGTTATCTCTTTTGTCGAAAATCAGCCGTTTTTGCTTGAACATTAAATGCCTCCAAATGGTATTTAATTAACTTTCCGGGGTGAAGAAACCCTTTTTGAGAACTCAGAGTGAGTAAATTGGCTGTTTTCATGCACTTTTAACCATTCCATAAATCTTGTGTTTTGGGCCCCTGGAAGCATGAAAATCAATTTAAACATGCTAATTTTAGCTCTAACACTGATGATCCACCTACAAATGTGAACTGACGTTCAAAAATAAAACATTTGAAAACGGACCATTTTCCACATTTCTGAAGCATGACGTAATGGGGGGGTGTTATCTCTTTTGTCGAAAATCAGCCGTTTTTGCTCGAACATTAAATGCCTCCAAATGGTATTTATTTCACTTCCCGAGCCCCTGGAAGCATGAAAATCACTTTAAACATGCTAATTTTAGCTCTAACACTGATGATCCACCTACAAATGTGAACTGACGTTCAAAAATAAAACATTTGAAAACGGACCATTTTCCACATTTCTGAAGCATGACGTAATGGGGGGGTGTTATCTCTTTTGTCGAAAATCAGCCGTTTTTGCTCGAACATTAAATGCCTCCAAATGGTATTTAATTAACTTCCCGAGCCCCTGGAAGCATGAAAATCACTTTAAACATGCTAATTTTAGCTCTAACACTGATGATCCACCTACAAATGTGAACTGACGTTCAAAAATAAAACATTTGAAAACGGACCATTTTCCACATTTCTGAAGCATGACGTAATGGGGGGTGTTATCTCTTTTGTCGAAAATCAGCCATTTTTGTTTGAACATTAAATGCCTCCAAATGGTATTTAATTAACTTCCAGAGCCCCTGGAAGCATGAAAATCACTTTAAACATGCTAATTTTAGCTCTAACACTGATGATCCACCTACAAATGTGAACTGACGTTCAAAAATAAAACATTTGAAAACGGACCATTTTCCACATTTCTGAAGCATGACGTAATGGGGGGGTGTTATCTCTTTTGTCGAAAATCAGCCGTTTTTGCTCGAACATTAAATGCCTCCAAATGGTATTTAATTAACTTCCCGAGCCCCTGGAAGCATGAAAATCACTTTAAACATGCTAATTTTAGCTCTAACACTGATGATCCACCTACAAATGTGAACTGACGTTCAAAAATAAAACATTTGAAAACGGACCATTTTCCACATTTCTGAAGCATGACGTAATGGGGGGGTGTTATCTCTTTTGTCGAAAATCTGCCGTTTTTGCTCGAACATTAAATGCCTCCAAATGGTATTTAATTAACTTCCCGAGCCCCTGGAAGCATGAAAATCACTTTAAACATGCTAATTTTAGCTGTAACACTGATGATCCACCTACAAATGTGAACTGACGTTCAAAAATAAAACATTTGAAAACGGACCATTTTCCACATTTCTGAAGCATGACGTAATGGGGGGTGTTATCTCTTTTGTCGAAAATCAGCCGTTTTTGCTCGAACATTAAATGCCTCCAAATGGTATTTAATTAACTTCCCGGGGTGAAGAAACCCTTTTTGAGAACTCAGAGTGAGTAAATTGGCCATTTTCATGCACTTTGAACCATTCCATAAATCTTGTGTTTTGGGCCCCTGGAAGCATGAAAATCACTTTAAACATGCTAATTTTAGCTCTAACACTGATGATCCACCTACAAATGTGAACTGACGTTCAAAAATAAAACATTTGAAAACGGACCATTTTCCACATTTCTGAAGCATGACGTAATGGGGGGGTGTTATCTCTTTTGTCGAAAATCAGCCGTTTTTGCTCGAACATTAAATGCCTCCAAATGGTATTTAATTAACTTCCCGAGCCCCTGGAAGCATGAAAATCACTTTAAACATGCTAATTTTAGCTCTAACACTGATGATCCACCTACAAATGTGAACTGACGTTCAAAAATAAAACATTTGAAAACGGACCATTTTCCACATTTCTGAAGCATGACGTAATGGGGGGTGTTATCTCTTTTGTCGAAAATCAGCCATTTTTGTTTGAACATTAAATGCCTCCAAATGGTATTTAATTAACTTCCAGAGCCCCTGGAAGCATGAAAATCACTTTAAACATGCTAATTTTAGCTCTAACACTGATGATCCACCTACAAATATGAACTGACGTTCAAAAATAAAACATTTGAAAACGGACCATTTTCCACATTTCTGAAGCATGACGTAATGGGGGGGTGTTATCTCTTTTGTCGAAAATCAGCCGTTTTTGCTCGAACATTAAATGCCTCCAAATGGTATTTAATTAACTTCCCGAGCCCCTGGAAGCATGAAAATCACTTTAAACATGCTAATTTTAGCTCTAACACTGATGATCCACCTACAAATGTGAACTGACGTTCAAAAATAAAACATTTGAAAACGGACCATTTTCCACATTTCTGAAGCATGACGTAATGGGGGGGTGTTATCTCTTTTGTCGAAAATCAGCCGTTTTTGCTCGAACATTAAATGCCTCCAAATGGTATTTAATTAACTTCCCGAGCCCCTGGAAGCATGAAAATCACTTTAAACATGCTAATTTTAGCTGTAACACTGATGATCCACCTACAAATGTGAACTGACGTTCAAAAATAAAACATTTGAAAACGGACCATTTTCCACATTTCTGAAGCATGACGTAATGGGGGGTGTTATCTCTTTTGTCGAAAATCAGCCGTTTTTGCTCGAACATTAAATGCCTCCAAATGGTATTTAATTAACTTCCCGGGGTGAAGAAACCCTTTTTGAGAACTCAGAGTGAGTAAATTGGCCATTTTCATGCACTTTTAACCATTCCATAAATCTTGTGTTTTGGGCCCCTGGAAGCATGAAAATCACTTTAAACATGCTAATTTTAGCTCTAACACTGATGATCCACCTACAAATGTGAACTGACGTTCAAAAATAAAACATTTGAAAACAGACCATTTTCCACATTTCTGAAGCATGACGTAATGGGGGGGTGTTATCTCTTTTGTCGAAAATCAGCCGTTTTTGCTCGAACATTAAATGCCTCCAAATGGTATTTAATTAACTTCCCGGGGTGAAGAAACCCTTTTTGAGAACTCAGAGTGAGTAAATTGGCCATTTTCATGCACTTTTAACCATTCCATAAATCTTGTGTTTTGGGCCCCTGGAAGCATGAAAATCACTTTAAACATGCTAATTTTAGCTCTAACACTGATGATCCACCTACAAATGTGAACTGACGTTCAAAAATAAAACATTTGAAAAAGGACCATTTTCCACATTTCTGAAGCATGACGTAATGACGGGGTGTTATCTCTTTTGTCGAAAATCAGCCGTTTTTGCTCGAACATTAAATGCCTCCAAATGGTATTTAATTAACTTCCCGAGCCCCTGGAAGCATGAAAATCACTTTAAACATGCTAATTTTAGCTCTAACACTGATGATCCACCTACAAATGTGAACTGACGTTCAAAAATAAAACATTTGAAAACGGACCATTTTCCACATTTCTGAAGCATGACGTAATGGGGGGGGTGTTATCTCTTTTGTCGAAAATCAGCCGTTTTTGCTCGAACATTAAATGCCTCCAAATGGTATTTAATTAACTTCCCGGGGTGAAGAAACCCTTTTTGAGAACTCAGAGTGAGTAAATTGGCCATTTTCATGCACTTTTAACCATTCCATAAATCTTGTGTTTTGGGCCCCTGGAAGCATGAAAATCACTTTAAACATGCTAATTTTAGCTCTAACACTGATGATCCACCTACAAATGTGAACTGACGTTCAAAAATAAAACATTTGAAAACGGACCATTTTCCACATTTCTGAAGCATGACGTAATGGGGGGGTGTTATCTCTTTTGTCGAAAATCAGCCGTTTTTGCTCGAACATTAAATGCCTCCAAATGGTATTTAATTAACTTCCCGAGCCCCTGGAAGCATGAAAATCACTTTAAACATGCTAATTTTAGCTCTAACACTGATGATCCACCTACAAATGTGAACTGACGTTCAAAAATAAAACATTTGAAAACAGACCATTTTCCACATTTCTGAAGCATGACGTAATGGGGGGGTGTTATCTCTTTTGTCGAAAATCAGCCGTTTTTGCTCGAACATTAAATGCCTCCAAATGGTATTTAATTAACTTCCCGGGGTGAAGAAACCCTTTTTGAGAACTCAGAGTGAGTAAATTGGCCATTTTCATGCACTTTTAACCATTCCATAAATCTTGTGTTTTGGGCCCCTGGAAGCATGAAAATCAATTTAAACATGCTAATTTTAGCTCTAACACTGATGATCCACCTACAAATGTGAACTGACGTTCAAAAATAAAACATTTGAAAACGGACCATTTTCCACATTTCTGAAGCATGACGTAATGGGGGGGGTGTTATCTCTTTTGTCGAAAATCAGCCGTTTTTGCTCGAAATTAAATGCCTCCAAATGGTATTTATTTCACTTCCCGAGCCCCTGGAAGCATGAAAATCACTTTAAACATGCTAATTTTAGCTCTAACACTGATGATCCACCTACAAATGTGAACTGACGTTCAAAAATAAAACATTTGAAAACGGACCATTTTCCACATTTCTGAAGCATGACGTAATGGGGGGGTGTTATCTCTTTTGTCGAAAATCAGCCGTTTTTGCTCGAACATTAAATGCCTCCAAATGGTATTTAATTAACTTCCCGGGGTGAAGAAACCCTTTTTGAGAACTCAGAGTGAGTAAATTGGCCATTTTCATGCACTTTTAACCATTCCATAAATCTTGTGTTTTGGGCCCCTGGAAGCATGAAAATCACTTTAAACATGCTAATTTTAGCTCTAACACTGATGATCCACCTACAAATGTGAACTGACGTTCAAAAATAAAACATTTGAAAACGGACCATTTTCCACATTTCTGAAGCATGACGTAATGGGGGGGTGTTATCTCTTTTGTCGAAAATCAGCCGTTTTTGCTCGAACATTAAATGCCTCCAAATGGTATTTAATTAACTTCCCGGGGTGAAGAAACCCTTTTTGAGAACTCAGAGTGAGTAAATTGGCCATTTTCATGCACTTTTAACCATTCCATAAATCTTGTGTTTTGGGCCCCTGGAAGCATGAAAATCACTTTAAACATGCTAATTTTAGCTCTAACACTGATGATCCACCTACAAATGTGAACTGACGTTCAAAAATAAAACATTTGAAAACGGACCATTTTCCACATTTCTGAAGCATGACGTAATGGGGGGGGTGTTATCTCTTTTGTCGAAAATCAGCCGTTTTTGCTCGAAATTAAATGCCTCCAAATGGTATTTATTTCACTTCCCGAGCCCCTGGAAGCATGAAAATCACTTTAAACATGCTAATTTTAGCTCTAACACTGATGATCCACCTACAAATGTGAACTGACGTTCAAAAATAAAACATTTGAAAACGGACCATTTTCCACATTTCTGAAGCATGACGTAATGGGGGGGTGTTATCTCTTTTGTCGAAAATCAGCCGTTTTTGCTCGAACATTAAATGCCTCCAAATGGTATTTAATTAACTTCCCGGGGTGAAGAAACCCTTTTTGAGAACTCAGAGTGAGTAAATTGGCCATTTTCATGCACTTTTAACCATTCCATAAATCTTGTGTTTTGGGCCCCTGGAAGCATGAAAATCACTTTAAACATGCTAATTTTAGCTCTAACACTGATGATCCACCTACAAATGTGAACTGACGTTCAAAAATAAAACATTTGAAAACGGACCATTTTCCACATTTCTGAAGCATGACGTAATGGGGGGGTGTTATCTCTTTTGTCGAAAATCAGCCGTTTTTGCTCGAACATTAAATGCCTCCAAATGGTATTTAATTAACTTCCCGAGCCCCTTGAAGCATGAAAATCACTTTAAACATGCTAATTTTAGCTCTAACACTGATGATCCACCTACAAATGTGAACTGACGTTCAAAAATAAAACATTTAAAAACGGACCATTTTCCACATTTCTGAAGCATGACGTAATGGGGGGGTGTTATCTCTTTTGTCGAAAATCAGCCGTTTTTGCTCGAACATTAAATGCCTCCAAATGGTATTTAATTAACTTCCCGAGCCCCTGGAAGCATGAAAATCACTTTAAACATGCTAATTTTAGCTCTAACACTGATGATCCACCTACAAATGTGAACTGACGTTCAAAAATAAAACATTTGAAAACGGACCATTTTCCACATTTCTGAAGCATGACGTAATGGGGGGTGTTATCTCTTTTGTCGAAAATCAGCCGTTTTGCTCGAACATTAAATGCCTCCAAATGGTATTTAATTAACTTCCCGAGCCCCTGGAAGCATGAAAATCACTTTAAACATGCTAATTTTAGCTCTAACACTGATGATCCACCTACAAATGTGAACTGACGTTCAAAAATAAAACATTTGAAAACGGACCATTTTCCACATTTCTGAAGCATGACGTAATGGGGGGGTGTTATCTCTTTTGTCGAAAATCAGCCGTTTTTGCTCGAACATTAAATGCCTCCAAATGGTATTTATTTCACTTCCCGAGCCCCTGGAAGCATGAAAATCACTTTAAACATGCTAATTTTAGCTCTAACACTGATGATCCACCTACAAATGTGAACTGACGTTCAAAAATAAAACATTTGAAAACGGACCATTTTCCACATTTCTGAAGCATGACGTAATGGGGGGGTGTTATCTCTTTTGTCGAAAATCAGCCGTTTTTGCTCGAACGTTAAATGCCTCCAAATGGTATTTAATTAACTTTCCGGGGTGAAGAAACCCTTTTTGAGAACTCAGAGTGAGTAAATTGGCCATTTTCATGCACTTTTAACCATTCCATAAATCTTGTGTTTTGGGCCCCTGGAAGCATGAAAATCAATTTAAACATGCTAATTTTAGCTCTAACACTGATGATCCACCTACAAATGTGAACTGACGTTCAAAAATAAAACATTTGAAAACGGACCATTTTCCACATTTCTGAAGCATGACGTAATGGGGGGGTGTTATCTCTTTTGTCGAAAATCAACCGTTTTTGCTCGAACATTAAATCGCTCCAAATGGTATTTATTTCACTTCCCGAGCCCCTGGAAGCATGAAAATCACTTTAAACATGCTAATTTTAGCTCTAACACTGATGATCCACCTACAAATGTGAACTGACGTTCAAAAATAAAACATTTGAAAACGGACCATTTTCCACATTTCTGAAGCATGACGTAATGGGGGGGTGTTATCTCTTTTGTCGAAAATCAGCCGTTTTTGCTCGAACATTAAATGCCTCCAAATGGTATTTAATTAACTTCCCGAGCCCCTGGAAGCATGAAAATCACTTTAAACATGCTAATTTTAGCTCTAACACTGATGATCCACCTACAAATGTGAACTGACGTTCAAAAATAAAACATTTGAAAACAGACCATTTTCCACATTTCTGAAGCATGACGTAATGGGGGGGTGTTATCTCTTTTGTCGAAAATCAGCCATTTTTGTTTGAACATTAAATGCCTCCAAATGGTATTTAATTAACTTCCAGAGCCCCTGGAAGCATGAAAATCACTTTAAACATGCTAATTTTAGCTCTAACACTGATGATCCACCTACAAATGTGAACTGACGTTCAAAAATAAAACATTTGAAAACGGACCATTTTCCACATTTCTGAAGCATGACGTAATGGGGGGGTGTTATCTCTTTTGTCGAAAATCAGCCGTTTTTGCTCGAACATTAAATGCCTCCAAATGGTATTTAATTAACTTCCCGAGCCCCTGGAAGCATGAAAATCACTTTAAACATGCTAATTTTAGCTCTAACACTGATGATCCACCTACAAATGTGAACTGACGTTCAAAAATAAAACATTTGAAAACGGACCATTTTCCACATTTCTGAAGCATCACGTAATGGGGGGGTGTTATCTCTTTTGTCGAAAATCAGCCGTTTTTGCTCGAACATTAAATGCCTCCAAATGGTATTTAATTAACTTCCCGAGCCCCTGGAAGCATGAAAATCACTTTAAACATGCTAATTTTAGCTGTAACACTGATGATCCACCTACAAATGTGAACTGACGTTCAAAAATAAAACATTTGAAAACGGACCATTTTCCACATTTCTGAAGCATGACGTAATGGGGGGTGTTATCTCTTTTGTCGAAAATCAGCCGTTTTTGCTCGAACATTAAATGCCTCCAAATGGTATTTAATTAACTTCCCGGGGTGAAGAAACCCTTTTTGAGAACTCAGAGTGAGTAAATTGGCCATTTTCATGCACTTTTAACCATTCCATAAATCTTGTGTTTTGGGCCCCTGGAAGCATGAAAATCACTTTAAACATGCTAATTTTAGCTCTAACACTGATGATCCACCTACAAATGTGAACTGACGTTCAAAAATAAAACATTTGAAAACGGACCATTTTCCACATTTCTGAAGCATGACGTAATGGGGGGGGTGTTATCTCTTTTGTCGAAAATCAGCCGTTTTTGCTCGAACATTAAATGCCTCCAAATGGTATTTAATTAACTTCCCGGGGTGAAGAAACCCTTTTCGAGAACTCAGAGTGAGTAAATTGGCCATTTTCATGCACTTTTAACCATTCCATAAATCTTGTGTTTTGGGCCCCTGGAAGCATGAAAATCACTTTAAACATGCTAATTTTAGCTCTAACACTGATGATCCACCTACAAATGTGAACTGACGTTCAAAAATAAAACATTTGAAAAAGGACCATTTTCCACATTTCTGAAGCATGACGTAATGGGGGGGTGTTATCTCTTTTGTCGAAAATCAGCCGTTTTTGCTCGAACATTAAATGCCTCCAAATGGTATTTAATTAACTTCCCGAGCCCCTGGAAGCATGAAAATCACTTTAAACATGCTAATTTTAGCTCTAACACTGATGATCCACCTACAAATGTGAACTGACGTTCAAAAATAAAACATTTGAAAACGGACCATTTTCCACATTTCTGAAGCATGACGTAATGGGGGGGTGTTATCTCTTTTGTCGAAAATCAGCCGTTTTTGCTCGAACATTAAATGCCTCCAAATGGTATTTAATTAACTTCCCGGGGTGAAGAAACCCTTTTTGAGAACTCAGAGTGAGTAAATTGGCCATTTTCATGCACTTTTAACCATTCCATAAATCTTGTGTTTTGGGCCCCTGGAAGCATGAAAATCACTTTAAACATGCTAATTTTAGCTCTAACACTGATGATCCACCTACAAATGTGAACTGACGTTCAAAAATAAAACATTTGAAAACGGACCATTTTCCACATTTCTGAAGCATGACGTAATGGGGGGGTGTTATCTCTTTTGTCGAAAATCAGCCGTTTTTGCTCGAACATTAAATGCCTCCAAATGGTATTTAATTAACTTCCCGGGGTGAAGAAACCCTTTTTGAGAACTCAGAGTGAGTAGATTGGCCATTTTCATGCACTTTTAACCATTCCATAAATCTTGTGTTTTGGGCCCCTGGAAGCATGAAAATCAATTTAAACATGCTAATTTTAGCTCTAACACTGATGATCCACCTACAAATGTGAACTGACGTTCAAAAATAAAACATTTGAAAATGGACCATTTTCCACATTTCTGAAGCATGACGTAATGGGGGGGTGTTATCTCTTTTGTCGAAAATCAGCCGTTTTTGCTCGAACATTAAATGCCTCCAAATGGTATTTATTTCACTTCCCGAGCCCCTGGAAGCATGAAAATCACTTTAAACATGCTAATTTTAGCTCTAACACTGATGATCCACCTACAAATGTGAACTGACGTTCAAAAATAAAACATTTGAAAACGGACCATTTTCCACATTTCTGAAGCATGACGTAATGGGGGGGTGTTATCTCTTTTGTCGAAAATCAGCCGTTTTTGCTCGAACATTAAATGCCTCCAAATGGTATTTAATTAACTTCCCGGGGTGAAGAAACCCTTTTTGAGAACTCAGAGTGAGTAAATTGGCCATTTTCATGCACTTTTAACCATTCCATAAATCTTGTGTTTTGGGCCCCTGGAAGCATGAAAATCACTTTAAACATGCTAATTTTAGCTCTAACACTGATGATCCACCTACAAATGTGAACTGACGTTCAAAAATAAAACATTTGAAAAAGGACCATTTTCCACATTTCTGAAGCATGACGTAATGGGGGGGTGTTATCTCTTTTGTCGAAAATCAGCCGTTTTTGCTCGAACATTAAATGCCTCCAAATGGTATTTAATTAACTTCCCGAGCCCCTGGAAGCATGAAAATCACTTTAAACATGCTAATTTTAGCTCTAACACTGATGATCCACCTACAAATGTGAACTGACGTTCAAAAATAAAACATTTGAAAACGGACCATTTTCCACATTTCTGAAGCATGACGTAATGGGGGGGTGTTATCTCTTTTGTCGAAAATCAGCCGTTTTTGCTTGAACATTAAATGCCTCCAAATGGTATTTAATTAACTTTCCGGGGTGAAGAAACCCTTTTTGAGAACTCAGAGTGAGTAAATTGGCTGTTTTCATGCACTTTTAACCATTCCATAAATCTTGTGTTTTGGGCCCCTGGAAGCATGAAAATCAATTTAAACATGCTAATTTTAGCTCTAACACTGATGATCCACCTACAAATGTGAACTGACGTTCAAAAATAAAACATTTGAAAACGGACCATTTTCCACATTTCTGAAGCATGACGTAATGGGGGGGTGTTATCTCTTTTGTCGAAAATCAGCCGTTTTTGCTCGAACATTAAATGCCTCCAAATGGTATTTATTTCACTTCCCGAGCCCCTGGAAGCATGAAAATCACTTTAAACATGCTAATTTTAGCTCTAACACTGATGATCCACCTACAAATGTGAACTGACGTTCAAAAATAAAACATTTGAAAACGGACCATTTTCCACATTTCTGAAGCATGACGTAATGGGGGGGTGTTATCTCTTTTGTCGAAAATCAGCCGTTTTTGCTCGAACATTAAATGCCTCCAAATGGTATTTAATTAACTTCCCGAGCCCCTGGAAGCATGAAAATCACTTTAAACATGCTAATTTTAGCTCTAACACTGATGATCCACCTACAAATGTGAACTGACGTTCAAAAATAAAACATTTGAAAACGGACCATTTTCCACATTTCTGAAGCATGACGTAATGGGGGGTGTTATCTCTTTTGTCGAAAATCAGCCATTTTTGTTTGAACATTAAATGCCTCCAAATGGTATTTAATTAACTTCCAGAGCCCCTGGAAGCATGAAAATCACTTTAAACATGCTAATTTTAGCTCTAACACTGATGATCCACCTACAAATGTGAACTGACGTTCAAAAATAAAACATTCGAAAACGGACCATTTTCCACATTTCTGAAGCATGACGTAATGGGGGGGTGTTATCTCTTTTGTCGAAAATCAGCCGTTTTTGCTCGAACATTAAATGCCTCCAAATGGTATTTAATTAACTTCCCGAGCCCCTGGAAGCATGAAAATCACTTTAAACATGCTAATTTTAGCTCTAACACTGATGATCCACCTACAAATGTGAACTGACGTTCAAAAATAAAACATTTGAAAACGGACCATTTTCCACATTTCTGAAGCATGACGTAATGGGGGGGTGTTATCTCTTTTGTCGAAAATCAGCCGTTTTTGCTCGAACATTAAATGCCTCCAAATGGTATTTAATTAACTTCCCGAGCCCCTGGAAGCATGAAAATCACTTTAAACATGCTAATTTTAGCTGTAACACTGATGATCCACCTACAAATGTGAACTGACGTTCAAAAATAAAACATTTGAAAACGGACCATTTTCCACATTTCTGAAGCATGACGTAATGGGGGGTGTTATCTCTTTTGTCGAAAATCAGCCGTTTTTGCTCGAACATTAAATGCCTCCAAATGGTATTTAATTAACTTCCCGGGGTGAAGAAACCCTTTTTGAGAACTCAGAGTGAGTAAATTGGCCATTTTCATGCACTTTTAACCATTCCATAAATCTTGTGTTTTGGGCCCCTGGAAGCATGAAAATCACTTTAAACATGCTAATTTTAGCTCTAACACTGATGATCCACCTACAAATGTGAACTGACGTTCAAAAATAAAACATTTGAAAACGGACCATTTTCCACATTTCTGAAGCATGACGTAATGGGGGGGTGTTATCTCTTTTGTCGAAAATCAGCCGTTTTTGCTCGAACATTAAATGCCTCCAAATGGTATTTAATTAACTTCCCGGGGTGAAGAAACCCTTTTTGAGAACTCAGAGTGAGTAAATTGGCCATTTTCATGCACTTTTAACCATTCCATAAATCTTGTGTTTTGGGCCCCTGGAAGCATGAAAATCACTTTAAACATGCTAATTTTAGCTCTAACACTGATGATCCACCTACAAATGTGAACTGACGTTCAAAAATAAAACATTTGAAAAAGGACAATTTTCCACATTTCTGAAGCATGACGTAATGGGGGGGTGTTATCTCTTTTGTCGAAAATCAGCCGTTTTTGCTCGAACATTAAATGCCTCCAAATGGTATTTAATTAACTTCCCGAGCCCCTGGAAGCATGAAAATCACTTTAAACATGCTAATTTTAGCTCTAACACTGATGATCCACCTACAAATGTGAACTGACGTTCAAAAATAAAACATTTGAAAACGGACCATTTTCCACATTTCTGAAGCATGACGTAATGGGGGGGTGTTATCTCTTTTGTCGAAAATCAGCCGTTTTTGCTCGAACATTAAATGCCTCCAAATGGTATTTAATTAACTTCCCGAGCCCCTGGAAGCATGAAAATCACTTTAAACATGCTAATTTTAGCTCTAACACTGATGATCCACCTACAAATGTGAACTGACGTTCAAAAATAAAACATTTGAAAACAGACCATTTTCCACATTTCTGAAGCATGACGTAATGGGGGGGTGTTATCTCTTTTGTCGAAAATCAGCCATTTTTGTTTGAACATTAAATGCCTCCAAATGGTATTTAATTAACTTCCAGAGCCCCTGGAAGCATGAAAATCACTTTAAACATGCTAATTTTAGCTCTAACACTGATGATCCACCTACAAATGTGAACTGACGTTCAAAAATAAAACATTTGAAAACGGACCATTTTCCACATTTCTGAAGCATGACGTAATGGGGGGGTGTTATCTCTTTTGTCGAAAATCAGCCGTTTTTGCTCGAACATTAAATGCCTCCAAATGGTATTTAATTAACTTCCCGAGCCCCTGGAAGCATGAAAATCACTTTAAACATGCTAATTTTAGCTCTAACACTGATGATCCACCTACAAATGTGAACTGACGTTCAAAAATAAAACATTTGAAAACGGACCATTTTCCACATTTCTGAAGCATGACGTAATGGGGGGGTGTTATCTCTTTTGTCGAAAATCAGCCGTTTTTGCTCGAACATTAAATGCCTCCAAATGGTATTTAATTAACTTCCCGAGCCCCTGGAAGCATGAAAATCACTTTAAACATGCTAATTTTAGCTGTAACACTGATGATCCACCTACAAATGTGAACTGACGTTCAAAAATAAAACATTTGAAAACGGACCATTTTCCACATTTCTGAAGCATGACGTAATGGGGGGTGTTATCTCTTTTGTCGAAAATCAGCCGTTTTTGCTCGAACATTAAATGCCTCCAAATGGTATTTAATTAACTTCCCGGGGTGAAGAAACCCTTTTTGAGAACTCAGAGTGAGTAAATTGGCCATTTTCATGCACTTTTAACCATTCCATAAATCTTGTGTTTTGGGCCCCTGGAAGCATGAAAATCACTTTAAACATGCTAATTTTAGCTCTAACACTGATGATCCACCTACAAATGTGAACTGACGTTCAAAAATAAAACATTTGAAAACGGACCATTTTCCACATTTCTGAAGCATGACGTAATGGGGGGGGTGTTATCTCTTTTGTCGAAAATCAGCCGTTTTTGCTCGAACATTAAATGCCTCCAAATGGTATTTAATTAACTTCCCGGGGTGAAGAAACCCTTTTCGAGAACTCAGAGTGAGTAAATTGGCCATTTTCATGCACTTTTAACCATTCCATAAATCTTGTGTTTTGGGCCCCTGGAAGCATGAAAATCACTTTAAACATGCTAATTTTAGCTCTAACACTGATGATCCACCTACAAATGTGAACTGACGTTCAAAAATAAAACATTTGAAAAAGGACCATTTTCCACATTTCTGAAGCATGACGTAATGGGGGGGTGTTATCTCTTTTGTCGAAAATCAGCCGTTTTTGCTCGAACATTAAATGCCTCCAAATGGTATTTAATTAACTTCCCGAGCCCCTGGAAGCATGAAAATCACTTTAAACATGCTAATTTTAGCTCTAACACTGATGATCCACCTACAAATGTGAACTGACGTTCAAAAATAAAACATTTGAAAACGGACCATTTTCCACATTTCTGAAGCATGACGTAATGGGGGGGTGTTATCTCTTTTGTCGAAAATCAGCCGTTTTTGCTCGAACATTAAATGCCTCCAAATGGTATTTAATTAACTTCCCGGGGTGAAGAAACCCTTTTTGAGAACTCAGAGTGAGTAAATTGGCCATTTTCATGCACTTTTAACCATTCCATAAATCTTGTGTTTTGGGCCTCTGGAAGCATGAAAATCACTTTAAACATGCTAATTTTAGCTCTAACACTGATGATCCACCTACAAATGTGAACTGACGTTCAAAAATAAAACATTTGAAAACGGACCATTTTCCACATTTCTGAAGCATGACGTAATGGGGGGGTGTTATCTCTTTTGTCGAAAATCAGCCGTTTTTGCTCGAACATTAAATGCCTCCAAATGGTATTTAATTAACTTCCCGGGGTGAAGAAACCCTTTTTGAGAACTCAGAGTGAGTAGATTGGCCATTTTCATGCACTTTAAACCATTCCATAAATCTTGTGTTTTGGGCCCCTGGAAGCATGAAAATCAATTTAAACATGCTAATTTTAGCTCTAACACTGATGATCCACCTACAAATGTGAACTGACGTTCAAAAATAAAACATTTGAAAATGGACCATTTTCCACATTTCTGAAGCATGACGTAATGGGGGGGTGTTATCTCTTTTGTCGAAAATCAGCCGTTTTTGCTCGAACATTAAATGCCTCCAAATGGTATTTATTTCACTTCCCGAGCCCCTGGAAGCATGAAAATCACTTTAAACATGCTAATTTTAGCTCTAACACTGATGATCCACCTACAAATGTGAACTGACGTTCAAAAATAAAACATTTGAAAACGGACCATTTTCCACATTTCTGAAGCATGACGTAATGGGGGGGTGTTATCTCTTTTGTCGAAAATCAGCCGTTTTTGCTCGAACATTAAATGCCTCCAAATGGTATTTAATTAACTTCCCGGGGTGAAGAAACCCTTTTTGAGAACTCAGAGTGAGTAAATTGGCCATTTTCATGCACTTTTAACCATTCCATAAATCTTGTGTTTTGGGCCCCTGGAAGCATGAAAATCACTTTAAACATGCTAATTTTAGCTCTAACACTGATGATCCACCTACAAATGTGAACTGACGTTCAAAAATAAAACATTTGAAAAAGGACCATTTTCCACATTTCTGAAGCATGACGTAATGGGGGGGTGTTATCTCTTTTGTCGAAAATCAGCCGTTTTTGCTCGAACATTAAATGCCTCCAAATGGTATTTAATTAACTTCCCGAGCCCCTGGAAGCATGAAAATCACTTTAAACATGCTAATTTTAGCTCTAACACTGATGATCCACCTACAAATGTGAACTGACGTTCAAAAATAAAACATTTGAAAACGGACCATTTTCCACATTTCTGAAGCATGACGTAATGGGGGGGTGTTATCTCTTTTGTCGAAAATCAGCCGTTTTTGCTTGAACATTAAATGCCTCCAAATGGTATTTAATTAACTTTCCGGGGTGAAGAAACCCTTTTTGAGAACTCAGAGTGAGTAAATTGGCTGTTTTCATGCACTTTTAACCATTCCATAAATCTTGTGTTTTGGGCCCCTGGAAGCATGAAAATCAATTTAAACATGCTAATTTTAGCTCTAACACTGATGATCCACCTACAAATGTGAACTGACGTTCAAAAATAAAACATTTGAAAACGGACCATTTTCCACATTTCTGAAGCATGACGTAATGGGGGGGTGTTATCTCTTTTGTCGAAAATCAGCCGTTTTTGCTCGAACATTAAATGCCTCCAAATGGTATTTATTTCACTTCCCGAGCCCCTGGAAGCATGAAAATCACTTTAAACATGCTAATTTTAGCTCTAACACTGATGATCCACCTACAAATGTGAACTGACGTTCAAAAATAAAACATTTGAAAATGGACCATTTTCCACATTTCTGAAGCATGACGTAATGGGGGGGTGTTATCTCTTTTGTCGAAAATCAGCCGTTTTTGCTCGAACATTAAATGCCTCCAAATGGTATTTAATTAACTTCCCGAGCCCCTGGAAGCATGAAAATCACTTTAAACATGCTAATTTTAGCTCTAACACTGATGATCCACCTACAAATGTGAACTGACGTTCAAAAATAAAACATTTGAAAACGGACCATTTTCCACATTTCTGAAGCATGACGTAATGGGGGGTGTTATCTCTTTTGTCGAAAATCAGCCATTTTTGTTTGAACATTAAATGCCTCCAAATGGTATTTAATTAACTTCCAGAGCCCCTGGAAGCATGAAAATCACTTTAAACATGCTAATTTTAGCTCTAACACTGATGATCCACCTACAAATGTGAACTGACGTTCAAAAATAAAACATTTGAAAACGGACCATTTTCCACATTTCTGAAGCATGACGTAATGGGGGGGTGTTATCTCTTTTGTCGAAAATCAGCCGTTTTTGCTCGAACATTAAATGCCTCCAAATGGTATTTAATTAACTTCCCGAGCCCCTGGAAGCATGAAAATCACTTTAAACATGCTAATTTTAGCTCTAACACTGATGATCCACCTACAAATGTGAACTGACGTTCAAAAATAAAACATTTGAAAACGGACCATTTTCCACATTTCTGAAGCATGACGTAATGGGGGGGTGTTATCTCTTTTGTCGAAAATCAGCCGTTTTTGCTCGAACATTAAATGCCTCCAAATGGTATTTAATTAACTTCCCGAGCCCCTGGAAGCATGAAAATCACTTTAAACATGCTAATTTTAGCTGTAACACTGATGATCCACCTACAAATGTGAACTGACGTTCAAAAATAAAACATTTGAAAACGGACCATTTTCCACATTTCTGAAGCATGACGTAATGGGCGGTGTTATCTCTTTTGTCGAAAATCAGCCGTTTTTGCTCGAACATTAAATGCCTCCAAATGGTATTTAATTAACTTCCCGGGGTGAAGAAACCCTTTTTGAGAACTCAGAGTGAGTAAATTGGCCATTTTCATGCACTTTTAACCATTCCATAAATCTTGTGTTTTGGGCCCCTGGAAGCATGAAAATCACTTTAAACATGCTAATTTTAGCTCTAACACTGATGATCCACCTACAAATGTGAACTGACGTTCAAAAATAAAACATTTGAAAACGGACCATTTTCCACATTTCTGAAGCATGACGTAATGGGGGGGTGTTATCTCTTTTGTCGAAAATCAGCCGTTTTTGCTCGAACATTAAATGCCTCCAAATGGTATTTAATTAACTTCCCGGGGTGAAGAAACCCTTTTTGAGAACTCAGAGTGAGTAAATTGGCCATTTTCATGCACTTTTAACCATTCCATAAATCTTGTGTTTTGGGCCCCTGGAAGCATGAAAATCACTTTAAACATGCTAATTTTAGCTCTAACACTGATGATCCACCTACAAATGTGAACTGACGTTCAAAAATAAAACATTTGAAAAAGGACAATTTTCCACATTTCTGAAGCATGACGTAATGGGGGGGTGTTATCTCTTTTGTCGAAAATCAGCCGTTTTTGCTCGAACATTAAATGCCTCCAAATGGTATTTAATTAACTTCCCGAGCCCCTGGAAGCATGAAAATCACTTTAAACATGCTAATTTTAGCTCTAACACTGATGATCCACCTACAAATGTGAACTGACGTTCAAAAATAAAACATTTGAAAACGGACCATTTTCCACATTTCTGAAGCATGACGTAATGGGGGGGTGTTATCTCTTTTGTCGAAAATCAGCCGTTTTTGCTCGAACATTAAATGCCTCCAAATGGTATTTAATTAACTTCCCGGGGTGAAGAAACCCTTTTTGAGAACTCAGAGTGAGTAAATTGGCCATTTTCATGCACTTTTAACCATTCCATAAATCTTGTGTTTTGGGCCCCTGGAAGCATGAAAATCACTTTAAACATGCTAATTTTAGCTCTAACACTGATGATCCACCTACAAATGTGAACTGACGTTCAAAAATAAAACATTTGAAAACGGACCATTTTCCACATTTCTGAAGCATGACGTAATGGGGGGGTGTTATCTCTTTTGTCGAAAATCAGCCGTTTTTGCTCGAACATTAAATGCCTCCAAATGGTATTTAATTAACTTCCCGGGGTGAAGAAACCCTTTTTGAGAACTCAGAGTGAGTAGATTGGCCATTTTCATGCACTTTTAACCATTCCATAAATCTTGTGTTTTGGGCCCCTGGAAGCATGAAAATCAATTTAAACATGCTAATTTTAGCTCTAACACTGATGATCCACCTACAAATGTGAACTGACGTTCAAAAATAAAACATTTGAAAACGGACCATTTTCCACATTTCTGAAGCATGACGTAATGGGGGGGTGTTATCTCTTTTGTCGAAAATCAGCCGTTTTTGCTCGAACATTAAATGCCTCCAAATGGTATTTAATTAACTTCCCGGGGTGAAGAAACCCTTTTTGAGAACTCAGAGTGAGTAGATTGGCCATTTTCATGCACTTTTAACCATTCCATAAATCTTGTGTTTTGGGCCCCTGGAAGCATGAAAATCAATTTAAACATGCTAATTTTAGCTCTAACACTGATGATCCACCTACAAATGTGAACTGACGTTCAAAAATAAAACATTTGAAAATGGACCATTTTCCACATTTCTGAAGCATGACGTAATGGGGGGGTGTTATCTCTTTTGTCGAAAATCAGCCGTTTTTGCTCGAACATTAAATGCCTCCAAATGGTATTTATTTCACTTCCCGAGCCCCTGGAAGCATGAAAATCACTTTAAACATGCTAATTTTAGCTCTAACACTGATGATCCACCTACAAATGTGAACTGACGTTCAAAAATAAAACATTTGAAAACGGACCATTTTCCACATTTCTGAAGCATGACGTAATGGGGGGGTGTTATCTCTTTTGTCGAAAATCAGCCGTTTTTGCTCGAACATTAAATGCCTCCAAATGGTATTTAATTAACTTCCCGGGGTGAAGAAACCCTTTTTGAGAACTCAGAGTGAGTAAATTGGCCATTTTCATGCACTTTTAACCATTCCATAAATCTTGTGTTTTGGGCCCCTGGAAGCATGAAAATCACTTTAAACATGCTAATTTTAGCTCTAACACTGATGATCCACCTACAAATGTGAACTGACGTTCAAAAATAAAACATTTGAAAAAGGACCATTTTCCACATTTCTGAAGCATGACGTAATGGGGGGGTGTTATCTCTTTTGTCGAAAATCAGCCGTTTTTGCTCGAACATTAAATGCCTCCAAATGGTATTTAATTAACTTCCCGAGCCCCTGGAAGCATGAAAATCACTTTAAACATGCTAATTTTAGCTCTAACACTGATGATCCACCTACAAATGTGAACTGACGTTCAAAAATAAAACATTTGAAAACGGACCATTTTCCACATTTCTGAAGCATGACGTAATGGGGGGGTGTTATCTCTTTTGTCGAAAATCAGCCGTTTTTGCTTGAACATTAAATGCCTCCAAATGGTATTTAATTAACTTTCCGGGGTGAAGAAACCCTTTTTGAGAACTCAGAGTGAGTAAATTGGCTGTTTTCATGCACTTTTAACCATTCCATAAATCTTGTGTTTTGGGCCCCTGGAAGCATGAAAATCAATTTAAACATGCTAATTTTAGCTCTAACACTGATGATCCACCTACAAATGTGAACTGACGTTCAAAAATAAAACATTTGAAAACGGACCATTTTCCACATTTCTGAAGCATGACGTAATGGGGGGGTGTTATCTCTTTTGTCGAAAATCAGCCGTTTTTGCTCGAACATTAAATGCCTCCAAATGGTATTTATTTCACTTCCCGAGCCCCTGGAAGCATGAAAATCACTTTAAACATGCTAATTTTAGCTCTAACACTGATGATCCACCTACAAATGTGAACTGACGTTCAAAAATAAAACATTTGAAAACGGACCATTTTCCACATTTCTGAAGCATGACGTAATGGGGGGGTGTTATCTCTTTTGTCGAAAATCAGCCGTTTTTGCTCGAACATTAAATGCCTCCAAATGGTATTTAATTAACTTCCCGAGCCCCTGGAAGCATGAAAATCACTTTAAACATGCTAATTTTAGCTCTAACACTGATGATCCACCTACAAATGTGAACTGACGTTCAAAAATAAAACATTTGAAAACGGACCATTTTCCACATTTCTGAAGCATGACGTAATGGGGGGTGTTATCTCTTTTGTCGAAAATCAGCCATTTTTGTTTGAACATTAAATGCCTCCAAATGGTATTTAATTAACTTCCAGAGCCCCTGGAAGCATGAAAATCACTTTAAACATGCTAATTTTAGCTCTAACACTGATGATCCACCTACAAATATGAACTGACGTTCAAAAATAAAACATTTGAAAACGGACCATTTTCCACATTTCTGAAGCATGACGTAATGGGGGGGTGTTATCTCTTTTGTCGAAAATCAGCCGTTTTTGCTCGAACATTAAATGCCTCCAAATGGTATTTAATTAACTTCCCGAGCCCCTGGAAGCATGAAAATCACTTTAAACATGCTAATTTTAGCTCTAACACTGATGATCCACCTACAAATGTGAACTGACGTTCAAAAATAAAACATTTGAAAACGGACCATTTTCCACATTTCTGAAGCATGACGTAATGGGGGGGTGTTATCTCTTTTGTCGAAAATCAGCCGTTTTTGCTCGAACATTAAATGCCTCCAAATGGTATTTAATTAACTTCCCGAGCCCCTGGAAGCATGAAAATCACTTTAAACATGCTAATTTTAGCTGTAACACTGATGATCCACCTACAAATGTGAACTGACGTTCAAAAATAAAACATTTGAAAACGGACCATTTTCCACATTTCTGAAGCATGACGTAATGGGGGGTGTTATCTCTTTTGTCGAAAATCAGCCGTTTTTGCTCGAACATTAAATGCCTCCAAATGGTATTTAATTAACTTCCCGGGGTGAAGAAACCCTTTTTGAGAACTCAGAGTGAGTAAATTGGCCATTTTCATGCACTTTTAACCATTCCATAAATCTTGTGTTTTGGGCCCCTGGAAGCATGAAAATCACTTTAAACATGCTAATTTTAGCTCTAACACTGATGATCCACCTACAAATGTGAACTGACGTTCAAAAATAAAACATTTGAAAACAGACCATTTTCCACATTTCTGAAGCATGACGTAATGGGGGGGTGTTATCTCTTTTGTCGAAAATCAGCCGTTTTTGCTCGAACATTAAATGCCTCCAAATGGTATTTAATTAACTTCCCGGGGTGAAGAAACCCTTTTTGAGAACTCAGAGTGAGTAAATTGGCCATTTTCATGCACTTTTAACCATTCCATAAATCTTGTGTTTTGGGCCCCTGGAAGCATGAAAATCACTTTAAACATGCTAATTTTAGCTCTAACACTGATGATCCACCTACAAATGTGAACTGACGTTCAAAAATAAAACATTTGAAAAAGGACAATTTTCCACATTTCTGAAGCATGACGTAATGGGGGGGTGTTATCTCTTTTGTCGAAAATCAGCCGTTTTTGCTCGAACATTAAATGCCTCCAAATGGTATTTAATTAACTTCCCGAGCCCCTGGAAGCATGAAAATCACTTTAAACATGCTAATTTTAGCTCTAACACTGATGATCCACCTACAAATGTGAACTGACGTTCAAAAATAAAACATTTGAAAACGGACCATTTTCCACATTTCTGAAGCATGACGTAATGGGGGGGTGTTATCTCTTTTGTCGAAAATCAGCCGTTTTTGCTCGAACATTAAATGCCTCCAAATGGTATTTAATTAACTTCCCGGGGTGAAGAAACCCTTTTTGAGAACTCAGAGTGAGTAAATTGGCCATTTTCATGCACTTTTAACCATTCCATAAATCTTGTGTTTTGGGCCCCTGGAAGCATGAAAATCACTTTAAACATGCTAATTTTAGCTCTAACACTGATGATCCACCTACAAATGTGAACTGACGTTCAAAAATAAAACATTTGAAAACGGACCATTTTCCACATTTCTGAAGCATGACGTAATGGGGGGGTGTTATCTCTTTTGTCGAAAATCAGCCGTTTTTGCTCGAACATTAAATGCCTCCAAATGGTATTTAATTAACTTCCCGGGGTGAAGAAACCCTTTTTGAGAACTCAGAGTGAGTAGATTGGCCATTTTCATGCACTTTTAACCATTCCATAAATCTTGTGTTTTGGGCCCCTGGAAGCATGAAAATCAATTTAAACATGCTAATTTTAGCTCTAACACTGATGATCCACCTACAAATGTGAACTGACGTTCAAAAATAAAACATTTGAAAATGGACCATTTTCCACATTTCTGAAGCATGACGTAATGGGGGGGTGTTATCTCTTTTGTCGAAAATCAGCCGTTTTTGCTCGAACATTAAATGCCTCCAAATGGTATTTATTTCACTTCCCGAGCCCCTGGAAGTATGAAAATCACTTTAAACATGCTAATTTTAGCTCTAACACTGATGATCCACCTACAAATGTGAACTGACGTTCAAAAATAAAACATTTGAAAACGGACCATTTTCCACATTTCTGAAGCATGACGTAATGGGGGGGGTGTATCTCTTTTGTCGAAAATCAGCCGTTTTTGCTCGAACATTAAATGCCTCCAAATGGTATTTAATTAACTTCCCGGGGTGAAGAAACCCTTTTTGAGAACTCAGAGTGAGTAAATTGGCCATTTTCATGCACTTTTAACCATTCCATAAATCTTGTGTTTTGGGCCCCTGGAAGCATGAAAATCACTTTAAACATGCTAATTTTAGCTCTAACACTGATGATCCACCTACAAATGTGAACTGACGTTCAAAAATAAAACATTTGAAAAAGGACCATTTTCCACATTTCTGAAGCATGACGTAATGGGGGGGTGTTATCTCTTTTGTCGAAAATCAGCCGTTTTTGCTCGAACATTAAATGCCTCCAAATGGTATTTAATTAACTTCCCGAGCCCCTGGAAGCATGAAAATCACTTTAAACATGCTAATTTTAGCTCTAACACTGATGATCCACCTACAAATGTGAACTGACGTTCAAAAATAAAACATTTGAAAACGGACCATTTTCCACATTTCTGAAGCATGACGTAATGGGGGGGTGTTATCTCTTTTGTCGAAAATCAGCCGTTTTTGCTCGAACATTAAATGCCTCCAAATGGTATTTAATTAACTTCCCGGGGTGAAGAAACCCTTTTTGAGAACTCAGAGTGAGTAAATTGGCCATTTTCATGCACTTTTAACCATTCCATAAATCTTGTGTTTTGGGCCCCTGGAAGCATGAAAATCACTTTAAACATGCTAATTTTAGCTCTAACACTGATGATCCACCTACAAATGTGAACTGACGTTCAAAAATAAAACATTTGAAAACGGACCATTTTCCACATTTCTGAAGCATGACGTAATGGGGGGGTGTTATCTCTTTTGTCGAAAATCAGCCGTTTTTGCTCGAACATTAAATGTCTCCAAATGGTATTTAATTAACTTCCCGAGCCCCTGGAAGCATGAAAATCACTTTAAACATGCTAATTTTAGCTCTAACACTGATGATCCACCTACAAATGTGAACTGACGTTCAAAAATAAAACATTTGAAAACGGACCATTTTCCACATTTCTGAAGCATGACGTAATGGGGGGTGTTATCTCTTTTGTCGAAAATCAGCCGTTTTTGCTCGAACATTAAATGCCTCCAAATGGTATTTATTTCACTTCCCGAGCCCCTGGAAGCATGAAAATCACTTTAAACATGCTAATTTTAGCTCTAACACTGATGATCCACCTACAAATGTGAACTGACGTTCAAAAATAAAACATTTGAAAACGGACCATTTTCCACATTTCTGAAGCATGACGTAATGGGGGGGTGTTATCTCTTTTGTCGAAAATCAGCCGTTTTTGCTCGAACATTAAATGCCTCCAAATGGTATTTAATTAACTTTCCGGGGTGAAGAAACCCTTTTTGAGAACTCAGAGTGAGTAAATTGGCCATTTTCATGCACTTTTAACCATTCCATAAATCTTGTGTTTTGGGCCCCTGGAAGCATGAAAGTCAATTTAAACATGCTAATTTTAGCTCTAACACTGATGATCCACCTACAAATGTGAACTGACGTTCAAAAATAAAACATTTGAAAACGGACCATTTTCCACATTTATGAAGCATGACGTAATGGGGGGTGTTATCTCTTTTGTCGAAAATCAGCCGTTTTTGCTCGAACATTAAATGCCTCCAAATGGTATTTATTTCACTTCCCGAGCCCCTGGAAGCATGAAAATCACTTTAAACATGCTAATTTTAGCTCTAACACTGATGATCCACCTACAAATGTGAACTGACGTTCAAAAATAAAACATTTGAAAACGGACCATTTTCCACATTTCTGAAGCATGACGTAATGGGGGGGTGTTATCTCTTTTGTCGAAAATCAGCCGTTTTTGCTCGAACATTAAATGCCTCCAAATGGTATTTAATTAACTTCCCGAGCCCCTGGAAGCATGAAAATCACTTTAAACATGCTAATTTTAGCTCTAACACTGCTGATCCACCTACAAATGTGAACTGACGTTCAAAAATAAAACATTTGAAAATGGACCATTTTCCACATTTCTGAAGCATGACGTAATGGGGGGGTGTTATCTCTTTTGTCGAAAATCAGCCATTTTTGTTTGAACATTAAATGCCTCCAAATGGTATTTAATTAACTTCCAGAGCCCCTGGAAGCATGAAAATCACTTTAAACATGCTAATTTTAGCTCTAACACTGATGATCCACCTACAAATGTGAACTGACGTTCAAAAATAAAACATTTGAAAACGGACCATTTTCCACATTTCTGAAGCATGACGTAATGGGGGGGTGTTATCTCTTTTGTCGAAAATCAGCCGTTTTTGCTCGAACATTAAATGCCTCCAAATGGTATTTAATTAACTTCCCGAGCCCCTGGAAGCATGAAAATCACTTTAAAGATGCTAATTTTAGCTGTAACACTGATGATCCACCTACAAATGTGAACTGACGTTCAAAAATAAAACATTTGAAAACGGACCATTTTCCACATTTCTGAAGCATGACGTAATGGGGGGTGTTATCTCTTTTGTCGAAAATCAGCCGTTTTTGCTCGAACATAAAAAATGCCTCCAAATGGTATTTAATTAACTTCCCGGGGTGAAGAAACCCTTTTTGAGAACTCAGAGTGAGTAAATTGGCCATTTTCATGCACTTTTAACCATTCCATAAATCTTGTGTTTTGGGCCCCTGGAAGCATGAAAATCACTTTAAACATGCTAATTTTAGCTCTAACACTGATGATCCACCTACAAATGTGAACTGACGTTCAAAAATAAAACATTTGAAAACGGACCATTTTCCACATTTCTGAAGCATGACGTAATGGGGGGGGTGTTATCTCTTTTGTCGAAAATCAGCCGTTTTTGCTCGAACATTAAATGCCTCCAAATGGTATTTAATTAACTTCCCGGGGTGAAGAAACCCTTTTTGAGAACTCAGAGTGAGTAAATTGGCCATTTTCATGCACTTTTAACCATTCCATAAATCTTGTGTTTTGGGCCCCTGGAAGCATGAAAATCACTTTAAACATGCTAATTTTAGCTCTAACACTGATGATCCACCTACAAATGTGAACTGACGTTCAAAAATAAAACATTTGAAAAAGGACCATTTTCCACATTTCTGAAGCATGACGTAATGGGGGGGTGTTATCTCTTTTGTCGAAAATCAGCCGTTTTTGCTCGAACATTAAATGCCTCCAAATGGTATTTAATTAACTTCCCGAGCCCCTGGAAGCATGAAAATCACTTTAAACATGCTAATTTTAGCTCTAACACTGATGATCCACCTACAAATGTGAACTGACGTTCAAAAATAAAACATTTGAAAACGGACCATTTTCCACATTTCTGAAGCATGACGTAATGGGGGGGTGTTATCTCTTTTGTCGAAAATCAGCCGTTTTTGCTCGAACATTAAATGCCTCCAAATGGTATTTAATTAACTTCCCGGGGTGAAGAAACCCTTTTTGAGAACTCAGAGTGAGTAAATTGGCCATTTTCATGCACTTTTAACCATTCCATAAATCTTGTGTTTTGGGCCCCTGGAAGCATGAAAATCACTTTAAACATGCTAATTTTAGCTCTAACACTGATGATCCACCTACAAATGTGAACTGACGTTCAAAAATAAAACATTTGAAAACGGACCATTTTCCACATTTCTGAAGCATGACGTAATGGGGGGGTGTTATCTCTTTTGTCGAAAATCAGCCGTTTTTGCTCGAACATTAAATGCCTCCAAATGGTATTTAATTAACTTCCCGGGGTGAAGAAACCCTTTTTGAGAACTCAGAGTGAGTAAATTGGCCATTTTCATGCACTTTTAACCATTCCATAAATCTTGTGTTTTGGGCCCCTGGAAGCATGAAAATCAATTTAAACATGCTAATTTTAGCTCTAACACTGATGATCCACCTACAAATGTGAACTGACGTTCAAAAATAAAACATTTGAAAACGGACCATTTTCCACATTTCTGAAGCATGACGTAATGGGGGGGTGTTATCTCTTTTGTCGAAAATCAGCCGTTTTTGCTCGAACATTAAATGCCTCCAAATGGTATTTATTTCACTTCCCGAGCCCCTGGAAGCATGAAAATCACTTTAAACATGCTAATTTTAGCTCTAACACTGATGATCCACCTACAAATGTGAACTGACGTTCAAAAATAAAACATTTGAAAACGGACCATTTTCCACATTTCTGAAGCATGACGTAATGGGGGGGTGTTATCTCTTTTGTCGAAAATCAGCCGTTTTTGCTCGAACATTAAATGCCTCCAAATGGTATTTAATTAACTTCCCGGGGTGAAGAAACCCTTTTTGAGAACTCAGAGTGAGTAAATTGGCCATTTTCATGCACTTTTAACCATTCCATAAATCTTGTGTTTTGGGCCCCTGGAAGCATGAAAATCACTTTAAACATGCTAATTTTAGCTCTAACACTGATGATCCACCTACAAATGTGAACTGACGTTCAAAAATAAAACATTTGAAAACGGACCATTTTCCACATTTCTGAAGCATGACGTAATGGGGGGGTGTTATCTCTTTTGTCGAAAATCAGCCGTTTTTGCTCGAACATTAAATGTCTCCAAATGGTATTTAATTAACTTCCCGAGTCCCTGGAAGCATGAAAATCACTTTAAACATGCTAATTTTAGCTCTAACACTGATGATCCACCTACAAATGTGAACTGACGTTCAAAAATAAAACATTTGAAAACGGACCATTTTCCACATTTCTGAAGCATGACGTAATGGGGGGGTGTTATCTCTTTTGTCGAAAATCAGCCGTTTTTGCTCGAACATTAAATGCCTCCAAATGGTATTTAATTAACTTCCCGAGCCCCTGGAAGCATGAAAATCACTTTAAACATGCTAATTTTAGCTCTAACACTGATGATCCACCTACAAATGTGAACTGACGTTCAAAAATAAAACATTTGAAAACGGACCATTTTCCACATTTCTGAAGCATGACGTAATGGGGGGGTGTTATCTCTTTTGTCGAAAATCAGCCGTTTTTGCTCGAACATTAAATGCCTCCAAATGGTATTTAATTAACTTCCCGAGCCCCTGGAAGCATGAAAATCACTTTAAACATGCTAATTTTAGCTCTAACACTGATGATCCACCTACAAATGTGAACTGACGTTCAAAAATAAAACATTTGAAAACGGACCATTTTCCACATTTCTGAAGCATGACGTAATGGGGGGGTGTTATCTCTTTTGTCGAAAATCAGCCGTTTTTGTTTGAACATTAAATGCCTCCAAATGGTATTTAATTAACTTCCAGAGCCCCTGGAAGCATGAAAATCACTTTAAACATGCTAATTTTAGCTCTAACACTGATGATCCACCTACAAATGTGAACTGACGTTCAAAAATAAAACATTTGAAAACGGACCATTTTCCACATTTCTGAAGCATGACGTAATGGGGGGGTGTTATCTCTTTTGTCGAAAATCAGCCGTTTTTGCTCGAACATTAAATGCCTCCAAATGGTATTTAATTAACTTCCCGGGCCCCTGGAAGCATGAAAATCACTTTAAACATGCTAATTTTAGCTCTAACACTGATGATCCACCTACAAATGTGAACTGACGTTCAAAAATAAAACATTTGAAAACGGACCATTTTCCACATTTCTGAAGCATGACGTAATGGGGGGGTGTTATCTCTTTTGTCGAAAATCAGCCGTTTTTGCTCGAACATTAAATGCCTCCAAATGGTATTTAATTAACTTCCCGGGTGAAGAAACCCTTTTTGAGAACTCAGAGTGAGTAAATTGGCCATTTTCATGCACTTTTAACCATTCCATAAATCTTGTGTTTTGGGCCCCTGGAAGCATGAAAATCACTTTAAACATGCTAATTTTAGCTCTAACACTGATGATCCACCTACAAATGTGAACTGACGTTCAAAAATAAAACATTTGAAAACGGACCATTTTACACATTTCTGAAGCATGACGTAATGGGGGGGTGTTATCTCTTTTATCGAAAATCAGCCGTTTTTGCTCGAACATTAAATGCCTCCAAATGGTATTTAATTAACTTCCCGAGCCCCTGGAAGCATGAAAATCACTTTAAACATGCTAATTTTAGCTCTAACACTGATGATCCACCTACAAATGTGAACTGACGTTCAAAAATAAAACATTTGAAAACAGACCATTTTCCACATTTCTGAAGCATGACGTAATGGGGGGGGTGTTATCTCTTTTGTCGAAAATCAGCCGTTTTTGCTCGAACATTAAATGCCTCCAAATGGTATTTAATTAACTTCCCGGGGTGAAGAAACCCTTTTTGAGAACTCAGAGTGAGTAAATTGGCCATTTTCATGCACTTTTAACCATTCCATAAATCTTGTGTTTTGGGCCCCTGGAAGCATGAAAATCACTTTAAACATGCTAATTTTAGCTCTAACACTGATGATCCACCTACAAATGTGAACTGACGTTCAAAAATAAAACATTTGAAAAAGGACCATTTTCCACATTTCTGAAGCATGACGTAATGGGGGGGTGTTATCTCTTTTGTCGAAAATCAGCCGTTTTTGCTCGAACATTAAATGCCTCCAAATGGTATTTAATTAACTTCCCGGGTGAAGAAACCCTTTTTGAGAACTCAGAGTGAGTAAATTGGCCATTTTCATGCACTTTTAACCATTCCATAAATCTTGTGTTTTGGGTCCCTGGAAGCATGAAAATCACTTTAAACATGCTAATTTTAGCTCTAACACTGATGATCCACCTACAAATGTGAACTGACGTTCAAAAATAAAACATTTGAAAACGGACCATTTTACACATTTCTGAAGCATGACGTAATGGGGGGGTGTTATCTCTTTTATCGAAAATCAGCCGTTTTTGCTCGAACATTAAATGCCTCCAAATGGTATTTAATTAACTTCCCGAGCCCCTGGAAGCATGAAAATCACTTTAAACATGCTAATTTTAGCTCTAACACTGATGATCCACCTACAAATGTGAACTGACGTTCAAAAATAAAACATTTGAAAACAGACCATTTTCCACATTTCTGAAGTATGACGTAATGGGGGGGGTGTTATCTCTTTTGTCGAAAATCAGCCGTTTTTGCTCGAACATTAAATGCCTCCAAATGGTATTTAATTAACTTCCCGGGGTGAAGAAACCCTTTTTGAGAACTCAGAGTGAGTAAATTGGCCATTTTCATGCACTTTTAACCATTCCATAAATCTTGTGTTTTGGGCCCCTGGAAGCATGAAAATCACTTTAAACATGCTAATTTTAGCTCTAACACTGATGATCCACCTACAAATGTGAACTGACGTTCAAAAATAAAACATTTGAAAAAGGACCATTTTCCACATTTCTGAAGCATGACGTAATGGGGGGGTGTTATCTCTTTTGTCGAAAATCAGCCGTTTTTGCTCGAACATTAAATGCCTCCAAATGGTATTTAATTAACTTCCCGAGCCCCTGGAAGCATGAAAATCACTTTAAACATGCTAATTTTAGCTCTAACACTGATGATCCACCTACAAATGTGAACTGACGTTCAAAAATAAAACATTTGAAAACGGACCATTTTCCACATTTCTGAAGCATGACGTAATGGGGGGGTGTTATCTCTTTTGTCGAAAATCAGCCGTTTTTGCTCGAACATTAAATGCCTCCAAATGGTATTTAATTAACTTCCCGGGGTGAAGAAACCCTTTTTGAGAACTCAGAGTGAGTAAATTGGCCATTTTCATGCACTTTTAACCATTCCATAAATCTTGTGTTTTGGGCCCCTGGAAGCATGAAAATCACTTTAAACATGCTAATTTTAGCTCTAACACTGATGATCCACCTACAAATGTGAACTGACGTTCAAAAATAAAACTTTTGAAAACGGACCATTTTCCACATTTCTGAAGCATGACGTAATGGGGGGGTGTTATCTCTTTTGTCGAAAATCAGCCGTTTTTGCTCGAACATTAAATGCCTCCAAATGGTATTTAATTAACTTCCCGAGCCCCTGGAAGCATGAAAATCACTTTAAACATGCTAATTTTAGCTCTAACACTGATGATCCACCTACAAATGTGAACTGACGTTCAAAAATAAAACATTTGAAAACGGACCATTTTCCACATTTCTGAAGCATGACGTAATGGGGGGGTGTTATCTCTTTTGTCGAAAATCAGTCGTTTTTGCTCGAACATTAAATGCCTCCAAATGGTATTTAATTAACTTCCCGAGCCCCTGGAAGCATGAAAATCACTTTAAACATGCTAATTTTAGCTCTAACACTGATGATCCACCTACAAATGTGAACTGACGTTCAAAAATAAAACATTTGAAAACGGACCATTTTCCACATTTCTGAAGCATGACGTAATGGGGGGGTGTTATCTCTTTTGTCGAAAATCAGCCGTTTTTGCTCGAACATTAAATGCCTCCAAATGGTATTTAATTAACTTCCCGAGCGCCTGGAAGCATGAAAATCACTTTAAACATGCTAATTTTAGCTCTAACACTGATGATCCACCTACAAATGTGAACTGACGTTCAAAAATAAAACATTTGAAAACGGACCATTTTCCACATTTCTGAAGCATGACGTAATGGGGGGGTGTTATCTCTTTTGTCGAAAATCAGCCGTTTTTGCTCGAACATTAAATGCCTCCAAATGGTATTTATTTCACTTCCCGAGCCCCTGGAAGCATGAAAATCACTTTAAACATGCTAATTTTAGCTCTAACACTGATGATCCACCTACAAATGTGAACTGACGTTCAAAAATAAAACATTTGAAAACGGACCATTTTCCACATTTCTGAAGCATGACGTAATGGGGGGGTGTTATCTCTTTTGTCGAAAATCAGCCGTTTTTGCTCGAACATTAAATGCCTCCAAATGGTATTTAATTAACTTCCCGGGGTGAAGAAACCCTTTTTGAGAACTCAGAGTGAGTAAATTGGCCATTTTCATGCACTTTTAACCATTCCATAAATCTTGTGTTTTGGGCCCCTGGAAGCATGAAAATCAATTTAAACATGCTAATTTTAGCTCTAACACTGATGATCCACCTACAAATGTGAACTGACGTTCAAAAATAAAACATTTGAAAACGGACCATTTTCCACATTTCTGAAGCATGACGTAATGGGGGGGTGTTATCTCTTTTGTCGAAAATCAGCCGTTTTTGCTCGAACAATAAATGCCTCCAAATGGTATTTATTTCACTTCCCGAGCCCCTGGAAGCATGAAAATCACTTTAAACATGCTAATTTTAGCTCTAACACTGATGATCCACCTACAAATGTGAACTGACGTTCAAAAATAAAACATTTGAAAACGGACCATTTTCCACATTTCTGAAGCATGACGTAATGGGGGGGTGTTATCTCTTTTGTCGAAAATCAGCCGTTTTTGCTCGAACATTAAATGCCTCCAAATGGTATTTAATTAACTTCCCGAGCCCCTGGAAGCATGAAAATCACTTTAAACATGCTAATTTTAGCTCTAACACTGATGATCCACCTACAAATGTGAACTGACGTTCAAAAATAAAACATTTGAAAACGGACCATTTTCCACATTTCTGAAGCATGACGTAATGGGGGGGTGTTATGTCTTTTGTGGAAAATCAGCCGTTTTTGTTTGAACATTAAATGCCTCCAAATGGTATTTAATTAACTTCCAGAGCCCCTGGAAGCATGAAAATCACTTTAAACATGCTAATTTTAGCTCTAACACTGATGATCCACCTACAAATGTGAACTGACGTTCAAAAATAAAACATTTGAAAACGGACCATTTTCCACATTTCTGAAGCATGACGTAATGGGGGGGTGTTATCTCTTTTGTCGAAAATCAGCCGTTTTTGCTCGAACATTAAATGCCTCCAAATGGTATTTAATTAACTTCCCGAGCCCCTGGAAGCATGAAAATCACTTTAAACATGCTAATTTTAGCTCTAACACTGATGATCCACCTACAAATCTGAACTGACGTTCAAAAATAAAACATTTGAAAACGGACCATTTTCCACATTTCTGAAGCATGACGTAATGGGGGGGTGTTATCTCTTTTGTCGAAAATCAGCCGTTTTTGCTCGAACATTAAATGCCTCCAAATGGTATTTAATTAACTTCCCGAGCCCCTGGAAGCATGAAAATCCCTTTAAACATGCTAATTTTAGCTGTAACACTGATAATCCACCTACAAATGTGAACTGACGTTCAAAAATAAAACATTTGAAAACGGACCATTTTCCACATTTCTGAAGCATGACGTAATGGGGGGTGTTATCTCTTTTGTCGAAAATCAGCCGTTTTTGCTCGAACATTAAATGCCTCCAAATGGTATTTAATTAACTTCCCGGGGTGAAGAAACCCTTTTTGAGAACTCAGAGTGAGTAAATTGGCCATTTTCATGCACTTTTAACCATTCCATAAATCTTGTGTTTTGGGCCCCTGGAAGCATGAAAATCACTTTAAACATGCTAATTTTAGCTCTAACACTGATGATCCACCTACAAATGTGAACTGACGTTCAAAAATAAAACATTTGAAAACGGACCATTTTCCACATTTCTGAAGCATGACGTAATGGGGGGGTGTTATCTCTTTTGTCGAAAATCAGCCGTTTTTGCTCGAACATTAAATGCCTCCAAATGGTATTTAATTAACTTCCCGGGGTGAAGAAACCCTTTTTGAGAACTCAGAGTGAGTAAATTGGCCATTTTCATGCACTTTTAACCATTCCATAAATCTTGTGTTTTGGGCCCCTGGAAGCATGAAAATCACTTTAAACATGCTAATTTTAGCTCTAACACTGATGATCCACCTACAAATGTGAACTGACGTTCAAAAATAAAACATTTGAAAACGGACCATTTTCCACATTTCTGAAGCATGACGTAATGGGGGGGTGTTATCTCTTTTGTCGAAAATCAGCCGTTTTTGCTCGAACATTAAATGTCTCCAAATGGTATTTAATTAACTTCCCGAGCCCCTGGAAGCATGAAAATCACTTTAAACATGCTAATTTTAGCTCTAACACTGATGATCCACCTACAAATGTGAACTGACGTTCAAAAATAAAACATTTGAAAACGGACCATTTTCCACATTTCTGAAGCATGACGTAATGGGGGGGTGTTATCTCTTTTGTCGAAAATCAGCCGTTTTTGCTCGAACATTAAATGCCTCCAAATGGTATTTAATTAACTTCCCGAGCCCCTGGAAGCATGAAAATCACTTTAAACATGCTAATTTTAGCTCTAACACTGATGATCCACCTACAAATGTGAACTGACGTTCAAAAATAAAACATTTGAAAACGGACCATTTTCCACATTTCTGAAGCATGACGTAATGGGGGGGTGTTATCTCTTTTGTCGAAAATCAGCCGTTTTTGCTCGAACATTAAATGCCTCCAAATGGTATTTAATTAACTTCCCGAGCCCCTGGAAGCATGAAAATCACTTTAAACATGCTAATTTTAGCTCTAACACTGATGATCCACCTACAAATGTGAACTGACGTTCAAAAATAAAACATTTGAAAACGGACCATTTTCCACATTTCTGAAGCATGACGTAATGGGGGGGTGTTATCTCTTTTGTCGAAAATCAGCCGTTTTTGTTTGAACATTAAATGCCTCCAAATGGTATTTAATTAACTTCCAGAGCCCCTGGAAGCATGAAAATCACTTTAAACATGCTAATTTTAGCTCTAACACTGATGATCCACCTACAAATGTGAACTGACGTTCAAAAATAAAACATTTGAAAACGGACCATTTTCCACATTTCTGAAGCATGACGTAATGGGGGGGTGTTATCTCTTTTGTCGAAAATCAGCCGTTTTTGCTCGAACATTAAATGCCTCCAAATGGTATTTAATTAACTTCCCGGGCCCCTGGAAGCATGAAAATCACTTTAAACATGCTAATTTTAGCTCTAACACTGATGATCCACCTACAAATGTGAACTGACGTTCAAAAATAAAACATTTGAAAACGGACCATTTTCCACATTTCTGAAGCATGACGTAATGGGGGGGTGTTATCTCTTTTGTCGAAAATCAGCCGTTTTTGCTCGAACATTAAATGCCTCCAAATGGTATTTAATTAACTTCCCGGGTGAAGAAACCCTTTTTGAGAACTCAGAGTGAGTAAATTGGCCATTTTCATGCACTTTTAACCATTCCATAAATCTTGTGTTTTGGGCCCCTGGAAGCATGAAAATCACTTTAAACATGCTAATTTTAGCTCTAACACTGATGATCCACCTACAAATGTGAACTGACGTTCAAAAATAAAACATTTGAAAACGGACCATTTTACACATTTCTGAAGCATGACGTAATGGGGGGGTGTTATCTCTTTTATCGAAAATCAGCCGTTTTTGCTCGAACATTAAATGCCTCCAAATGGTATTTAATTAACTTCCCGAGCCCCTGGAAGCATGAAAATCACTTTAAACATGCTAATTTTAGCTCTAACACTGATGATCCACCTACAAATGTGAACTGACGTTCAAAAATAAAACATTTGAAAACAGACCATTTTCCACATTTCTGAAGCATGACGTAATGGGGGGGGTGTTATCTCTTTTGTCGAAAATCAGCCGTTTTTGCTCGAACATTAAATGCCTCCAAATGGTATTTAATTAACTTCCCGGGGTGAAGAAACCCTTTTTGAGAACTCAGAGTGAGTAAATTGGCCATTTTCATGCACTTTTAACCATTCCATAAATCTTGTGTTTTGGGCCCCTGGAAGCATGAAAATCACTTTAAACATGCTAATTTTAGCTCTAACACTGATGATCCACCTACAAATGTGAACTGACGTTCAAAAATAAAACATTTGAAAAAGGACCATTTTCCACATTTCTGAAGCATGACGTAATGGGGGGGTGTTATCTCTTTTGTCGAAAATCAGCCGTTTTTGCTCGAACATTAAATGCCTCCAAATGGTATTTAATTAACTTCCCGGGTGAAGAAACCCTTTTTGAGAACTCAGAGTGAGTAAATTGGCCATTTTCATGCACTTTTAACCATTCCATAAATCTTGTGTTTTGGGTCCCTGGAAGCATGAAAATCACTTTAAACATGCTAATTTTAGCTCTAACACTGATGATCCACCTACAAATGTGAACTGACGTTCAAAAATAAAACATTTGAAAACGGACCATTTTACACATTTCTGAAGCATGACGTAATGGGGGGGTGTTATCTCTTTTATCGAAAATCAGCCGTTTTTGCTCGAACATTAAATGCCTCCAAATGGTATTTAATTAACTTCCCGAGCCCCTGGAAGCATGAAAATCACTTTAAACATGCTAATTTTAGCTCTAACACTGATGATCCACCTACAAATGTGAACTGACGTTCAAAAATAAAACATTTGAAAACAGACCATTTTCCACATTTCTGAAGTATGACGTAATGGGGGGGGTGTTATCTCTTTTGTCGAAAATCAGCCGTTTTTGCTCGAACATTAAATGCCTCCAAATGGTATTTAATTAACTTCCCGGGGTGAAGAAACCCTTTTTGAGAACTCAGAGTGAGTAAATTGGCCATTTTCATGCACTTTTAACCATTCCATAAATCTTGTGTTTTGGGCCCCTGGAAGCATGAAAATCACTTTAAACATGCTAATTTTAGCTCTAACACTGATGATCCACCTACAAATGTGAACTGACGTTCAAAAATAAAACATTTGAAAAAGGACCATTTTCCACATTTCTGAAGCATGACGTAATGGGGGGGTGTTATCTCTTTTGTCGAAAATCAGCCGTTTTTGCTCGAACATTAAATGCCTCCAAATGGTATTTAATTAACTTCCCGAGCCCCTGGAAGCATGAAAATCACTTTAAACATGCTAATTTTAGCTCTAACACTGATGATCCACCTACAAATGTGAACTGACGTTCAAAAATAAAACATTTGAAAACGGACCATTTTCCACATTTCTGAAGCATGACGTAATGGGGGGGTGTTATCTCTTTTGTCGAAAATCAGCCGTTTTTGCTCGAACATTAAATGCCTCCAAATGGTATTTAATTAACTTCCCGGGGTGAAGAAACCCTTTTTGAGAACTCAGAGTGAGTAAATTGGCCATTTTCATGCACTTTTAACCATTCCATAAATCTTGTGTTTTGGGCCCCTGGAAGCATGAAAATCACTTTAAACATGCTAATTTTAGCTCTAACACTGATGATCCACCTACAAATGTGAACTGACGTTCAAAAATAAAACTTTTGAAAACGGACCATTTTCCACATTTCTGAAGCATGACGTAATGGGGGGGTGTTATCTCTTTTGTCGAAAATCAGCCGTTTTTGCTCGAACATTAAATGCCTCCAAATGGTATTTAATTAACTTCCCGAGCCCCTGGAAGCATGAAAATCACTTTAAACATGCTAATTTTAGCTCTAACACTGATGATCCACCTACAAATGTGAACTGACGTTCAAAAATAAAACATTTGAAAACGGACCATTTTCCACATTTCTGAAGCATGACGTAATGGGGGGGTGTTATCTCTTTTGTCGAAAATCAGTCGTTTTTGCTCGAACATTAAATGCCTCCAAATGGTATTTAATTAACTTCCCGAGCCCCTGGAAGCATGAAAATCACTTTAAACATGCTAATTTTAGCTCTAACACTGATGATCCACCTACAAATGTGAACTGACGTTCAAAACTAAAACATTTGAAAACGGACCATTTTCCACATTTCTGAAGCATGACGTAATGGGGGGGTGTTATCTCTTTTGTCGAAAATCAGCCGTTTTTGCTCGAACATTAAATGCCTCCAAATGGTATTTAATTAACTTCCCGAGCGCCTGGAAGCATGAAAATCACTTTAAACATGCTAATTTTAGCTCTAACACTGATGATCCACCTACAAATGTGAACTGACGTTCAAAAATAAAACATTTGAAAACGGACCATTTTCCACATTTCTGAAGCATGACGTAATGGGGGGGTGTTATCTCTTTTGTCGAAAATCAGCCGTTTTTGCTCGAACATTAAATGCCTCCAAATGGTATTTATTTCACTTCCCGAGCCCCTGGAAGCATGAAAATCACTTTAAACATGCTAATTTTAGCTCTAACACTGATGATCCACCTACAAATGTGAACTGACGTTCAAAAATAAAACATTTGAAAACGGACCATTTTCCACATTTCTGAAGCATGACGTAATGGGGGGGTGTTATCTCTTTTGTCGAAAATCAGCCGTTTTTGCTCGAACATTAAATGCCTCCAAATGGTATTTAATTAACTTCCCGGGGTGAAGAAACCCTTTTTGAGAACTCAGAGTGAGTAAATTGGCCATTTTCATGCACTTTTAACCATTCCATAAATCTTGTGTTTTGGGCCCCTGGAAGCATGAAAATCAATTTAAACATGCTAATTTTAGCTCTAACACTGATGATCCACCTACAAATGTGAACTGACGTTCAAAAATAAAACATTTGAAAACGGACCATTTTCCACATTTCTGAAGCATGACGTAATGGGGGGGTGTTATCTCTTTTGTCGAAAATCAGCCGTTTTTGCTCGAACAATAAATGCCTCCAAATGGTATTTATTTCACTTCCCGAGCCCCTGGAAGCATGAAAATCACTTTAAACATGCTAATTTTAGCTCTAACACTGATGATCCACCTACAAATGTGAACTGACGTTCAAAAATAAAACATTTGAAAACGGACCATTTTCCACATTTCTGAAGCATGACGTAATGGGGGGGTGTTATCTCTTTTGTCGAAAATCAGCCGTTTTTGCTCGAACATTAAATGCCTCCAAATGGTATTTAATTAACTTCCCGAGCCCCTGGAAGCATGAAAATCACTTTAAACATGCTAATTTTAGCTCTAACACTGATGATCCACCTACAAATGTGAACTGACGTTCAAAAATAAAACATTTGAAAACGGACCATTTTCCACATTTCTGAAGCATGACGTAATGGGGGGGTGTTATCTCTTTTGTGGAAAATCAGCCGTTTTTGTTTGAACATTAAATGCCTCCAAATGGTATTTAATTAACTTCCAGAGCCCCTGGAAGCATGAAAATCACTTTAAACATGCTAATTTTAGCTCTAACACTGATGATCCACCTACAAATGTGAACTGACGTTCAAAAATAAAACATTTGAAAACGGACCATTTTCCACATTTCTGAAGCATGACGTAATGGGGGGGTGTTATCTCTTTTGTCGAAAATCAGCCGTTTTTGCTCGAACATTAAATGCCTCCAAATGGTATTTAATTAACTTCCCGAGCCCCTGGAAGCATGAAAATCACTTTAAACATGCTAATTTTAGCTCTAACACTGATGATCCACCTACAAATGTGAACTGACGTTCAAAAATAAAACATTTGAAAACGGACCATTTTCCACATTTCTGAAGCATGACGTAATGGGGGGGTGTTATCTCTTTTGTCGAAAATCAGCCGTTTTTGCTCGAACATTAAATGCCTCCAAATGGTATTTAATTAACTTCCCGAGCCCCTGGAAGCATGAAAATCCCTTTAAACATGCTAATTTTAGCTGTAACACTGATAATCCACCTACAAATGTGAACTGACGTTCAAAAATAAAACATTTGAAAACGGACCATTTTCCACATTTCTGAAGCATGACGTAATGGGGGGTGTTATCTCTTTTGTCGAAAATCAGCCGTTTTTGCTCGAACATTAAATGCCTCCAAATGGTATTTAATTATCTTCCCGGGGTGAAGAAACCCTTTTTGAGAACTCAGAGTGAGTAAATTGGCCATTTTCATGCACTTTTAACCATTCCATAAATCTTGTGTTTTGGGCCCCTGGAAGCATGAAAATCACTTTAAACATGCTAATTTTAGCTCTAACACTGATGATCCACCTACAAATGTGAACTGACGTTCAAAAATAAAACATTTGAAAAAGGACCATTTTCCACATTTCTGAAGCATGACGTAATGGGGGGTGTTATCTCTTTTGTCGAAAATCAGCCGTTTTTGCTCGAACATTAAATGCCTCCAAATGGTATTTAATTAACTTCCCGAGCCCCTGGAAGCATGAAAATCACTTTAAACATGCTAATTTTAGCTCTAACACTGATGATCCACCTACAAATGTGAACTGACGTTCAAAAATAAAACATTTGAAAACGGACCATTTTCCACATTTCTGAAGCATGACGTAATGGGGGGGTGTTATCTCTTTTGTCGAAAATCAGCCGTTTTTGCTCGAACATTAAATGCCTCCAAATGGTATTTAATTAACTTCCCGGGGTGAAGAAACCCTTTTTGAGAACTCAGAGTGAGTAAATTGGCCATTTTCATGCACTTTTAACCATTCCATAAATCTTGTGTTTTGGGCCCCTGGAAGCATGAAAATCACTTTAAACATGCTAATTTTAGCTCTAACACTGATGATCCACCTACAAATGTGAACTGACGTTCAAAAATAAAACATTTGAAAACGGACCATTTTCCACATTTCTGAAGCATGACGTAATGGGGGGGTGTTATCTCTTTTGTCGAAAATCAGCCGTTTTTGCTCGAACATTAAATGCCTCCAAATGGTATTTAATTAACTTCCCGAGCCCCTGGAAGCATGAAAATCACTTTAAACATGCTAATTTTAGCTCTAACACTGATGATCCACCTACAAATGTGAACTGACGTTCAAAAATAAAACATTTGAAAACAGACCATTTTCCACATTTCTGAAGCATGACGTAATGGGCGGGTGTTATCTCTTTTGTCGAAAATCAGCCGTTTTTGCTCGAACATTAAATGCCTCCAAATGGTATTTAATTAACTTCCCGGGGTGAAGAAACCCTTTTTGAGAACTCAGAGTGAGTAAATTGGCCATTTTCATGCACTTTTAACCATTCCATAAATCTTGTGTTTTGGGCCCCTGGAAGCATGAAAATCAATTTAAACATGCTAATTTTAGCTCTAACACTGATGATCCACCTACAAATGTGAACTGACGTTCAAAAATAAAACATTTGAAAACGGACCATTTTCCACATTTCTGAAGCATGACGTAATGGGGGGGTGTTATCTCTTTTGTCGAAAATCAGCCGTTTTTGCTCGAACATGAAATGCCTCCAAATGGTATTTATTTCACTTCCCGAGCCCCTGGAAGCATGAAAATCACTTTAAACATGCTAATTTTAGCTCTAACACTGATGATCCACCTACAAATGTGAACTGACGTTCAAAAATAAAACATTTGAAAACGGACCATTTTCCACATTTCTGAAGCATGACGTAATGGGGGGGTGTTATCTCTTTTGTCGAAAATCAGCCGTTTTTGCTCGAACATTAAATGCCTCCAAATGGTATTTAATTAACTTCCCGGGGTGAAGAAACCCTTTTTGAGAACTCAGAGTGAGTAAATTGGCCATTTTCATGCACTTTTAACCATTCCATAAATCTTGTGTTTTGGGCCCCTGGAAGCATGAAAATCACTTTAAACATGCTAATTTTAGCTCTAACACTGATGATCCACCTACAAATGTGAACTGACGTTCAAAAATAAAACATTTGAAAAAGGACCATTTTCCACATTTCTGAAGCATGACGTAATGGGGGGGTGTTATCTCTTTTGTCGAAAATCAGCCGTTTTTGCTCGAACATTAAATGCCTCCAAATGGTATTTAATTAACTTCCCGAGCCCCTGGAAGCATGAAAATCACTTTAAACATGCTAATTTTAGCTCTAACACTGATGATCCACCTACAAATGTGAACTGACGTTCAAAAATAAAACATTTGAAAACGGACCATTTTCCACATTTCTGAAGCATGACGTAATGGGGGGGTGTTATCTCTTTTGTCGAAAATCAGCCGTTTTTGCTCGAACATTAAATGCCTCCAAATGGTATTTAATTAACTTCCCGGGGTGAAGAAACCCTTTTTGAGAACTCAGAGTGAGTAAATTGGCCATTTTCATGCACTTTTAACCATTCCATAAATCTTGTGTTTTGGGCCCCTGGAAGCATGAAAATCACTTTAAACATGCTAATTTTAGCTCTAACACTGATGATCCACCTACAAATGTGAACTGACGTTCAAAAATAAAACATTTGAAAACGGACCATTTTCCACATTTCTGAAGCATGACGTAATGGGGGGGTGTTATCTCTTTTGTCGAAAATCAGCCGTTTTTGCTTGAACATTAAATGCCTCCAAATGGTATTTATTTCACTTCCCGAGCCCCTGGAAGCATGAAAATCACTTTAAACATGCTAATTTTAGCTCTAACACTGATGATCCACCTACAAATGTGAACTGACGTTCAAAAATAAAACATTTGAAAACGGACCATTTTCCACATTTCTGAAGCATGACGTAATGGGGGGGTGTTATCTCTTTTGTCGAAAATCAGCCGTTTTTGCTCGAACATTAAATGCCTCCAAATGGTATTTTATTAACTTCCCGGGGTGAAGAAACCCTTTTTGAGAACTCAGAGTGAGTAAATTGGCCATTTTCATGCACTTTTAACCATTCCATAAATCTTGTGTTTTGGGCCCCTGGAAGCATGAAAATCACTTTAAACATGCTAATTTTAGCTCTAACACTGATGATCCACCTACAAATGTGAACTGACGTTCAAAAATAAAACATTTGAAAACGGACCATTTTCCACATTTCTGAAGCATGACGTAATGGGGGGGTGTTATCTCTTTTGTCGAAAATCAGCCGTTTTTGCTCGAACATTAAATGCCTCCAAATGGTATTTAATTAACTTCCCGGGGTGAAGAAACCCTTTTTGAGAACTCAGAGTGAGTAAATTGGCCATTTTCATGCACTTTTAACCATTCCATAAATCTTGTGTTTTGGGCCCCTGGAAGCATGAAAATCACTTTAAACATGCTAATTTTAGCTCTAACACTGATGATCCACCTACAAATGTGAACTGACGTTCAAAAATAAAACATTCGAAAAAGGACCATTTTCCACATTTCTGAAGCATGACGTAATGGGGGGGTGTTATCTCTTTTGTCGAAAATCAGCCGTTTTTGCTCGAACATTAAATGCCTCCAAATGGTATTTAATTAACTTCCCGAGCCCCTGGAAGCATGAAAATCACTTTAAACATGCTAATTTTAGCTCTAACACTGATGATCCACCTACAAATGTGAACTGACGTTCAAAAATAAAACATTTGAAAACGGACCATTTTCCACATTTCTGAAGCATGACGTAATGGGGGGGTGTTATCTCTTTTGTCGAAAATCAGCCGTTTTTGCTCGAACATTAAATGCCTCCAAATGGTATTTAATTAACTTCCCGAGCCCCTGGAAGCATGAAAATCACTTTAAACATGCTAATTTTAGCTCTAACACTGATGATCCACCTACAAATGTGAACTGACGTTCAAATATAAAACATTTGAAAACGGACCATTTTCCACATTTCTGAAGCATGACGTAATAGGGGGGTGTTATCTCTTTTGTCGAAAATCAGCCGTTTTTGCTCGAACATTAAATGCCTCCAAATGGTATTTAATTAACTTCCCGAGCCCCTGGAAGCATGAAAATCACTTTAAACATGCTAATTTTAGCTCTAACACTGATGATCCACCTACAAATGTGAACTGACGTTCAAAAATAAAACATTTGAAAACGGACCATTTTCCACATTTCTGAAGCATGACGTAATGGGGGGGTGTTATCTCTTTTGTCGAAAATCAGCCGTTTTTGCTCGAACATTAGATGCCTCCAAATGGTATTTATTTCACTTCCCGAGCCCCTGGAAGCATGAAAATCACTTTAAACATGCTAATTTTAGCTCTAACACTGATGATCCACCTACAAATGTGAACTGACGTTCAAAAATAAAACATTTGAAAACGGACCATTTTCCACATTTCTGAAGCATGACGTAATGGGGGGGTGTTATCTCTTTTGTCGAAAATCAGCCGTTTTTGCTCGAACATTAAATGCCTCCAAATGGTATTTAATTAACTTCCCGAGCCCCTGGAAGCATGAAAATCACTTTAAACATGCTAATTTTAGCTCTAACACTGATGATCCACCTACAAATGTGAACTGACGTTCAAAAATAAAACATTTGAAAACGGACCATTTTCCACATTTCTGAAGCATGACGTAATGGGGGGGTGTTATCTCTTTTGTCGAAAATCAGCCGTTTTTGCTCGAACATTAAATGCCTCCAAATGGTATTTAATTAACTTCCCGAGCCCCTGGAAGCATGAAAATCACTTTAAACATGCTAATTTTAGCTGTAACACTGATGATCCACCTACAAATGTGAACTGACGTTCAAAAATAAAACATTTGAAAACGGACCATTTTCCACATTTCTGAAGCATGACGTAATGGGGGGGTGTTATCTCTTTTGTCGAAAATCAGCCGTTTTTGCTCGAACATTAAATGCCTCCAAATGGTATTTAATTAACTTCCCGGGGTGAAGAAACCCTTTTTGAGAACTCAGAGTGAGTAAATTGGCCATTTTCATGCACTTTTAACCATTCCATAAATCTTGTGTTTTGGGCCCCTGGAAGCATGAAAATCACTTTAAACATGCTAATTTTAGCTCTAACACTGATGATCCACCTACAAATGTGAACTGACGTTCAAAAATAAAACATTCGAAAAAGGACCATTTTCCACATTTCTGAAGCATGACGTAATGGGGGGGTGTTATCTCTTTTGTCGAAAATCAGCCGTTTTTGCTCGAACATTAAATGCCTCCAAATGGTATTTAATTAACTTCCCGAGCCCCTGGAAGCATGAAAATCACTTTAAACATGCTAATTTTAGCTCTAACACTGATGATCCACCTACAAATGTGAACTGACGTTCAAAAATAAAACATTTGAAAACGGACCATTTTCCACATTTCTGAAGCATGACGTAATGGGGGGGTGTTATCTCTTTTGTCGAAAATCAGCCGTTTTTGCTCGAACATTAAATGCCTCCAAATGGTATTTAATTAACTTCCCGAGCCCCTGGAAGCATGAAAATCACTTTAAACATGCTAATTTTAGCTCTAACACTGATGATCCACCTACAAATGTGAACTGACGTTCAAATATAAAACATTTGAAAACGGACCATTTTCCACATTTCTGAAGCATGACGTAATAGGGGGGTGTTATCTCTTTTGTCGAAAATCAGCCGTTTTTGCTCGAACATTAAATGCCTCCAAATGGTATTTAATTAACTTCCCGAGCCCCTGGAAGCATGAAAATCACTTTAAACATGCTAATTTTAGCTCTAACACTGATGATCCACCTACAAATGTGAACTGACGTTCAAAAATAAAACATTTGAAAACGGACCATTTTCCACATTTCTGAAGCATGACGTAATGGGGGGGTGTTATCTCTTTTGTCGAAAATCAGCCGTTTTTGCTCGAACATTAGATGCCTCCAAATGGTATTTATTTCACTTCCCGAGCCCCTGGAAGCATGAAAATCACTTTAAACATGCTAATTTTAGCTCTAACACTGATGATCCACCTACAAATGTGAACTGACGTTCAAAAATAAAACATTTGAAAACGGACCATTTTCCACATTTCTGAAGCATGACGTAATGGGGGGGTGTTATCTCTTTTGTCGAAAATCAGCCGTTTTTGCTCGAACATTAAATGCCTCCAAATGGTATTTAATTAACTTCCCGAGCCCCTGGAAGCATGAAAATCACTTTAAACATGCTAATTTTAGCTCTAACACTGATGATCCACCTACAAATGTGAACTGACGTTCAAAAATAAAACATTTGAAAACGGACCATTTTCCACATTTCTGAAGCATGACGTAATGGGGGGGTGTTATCTCTTTTGTCGAAAATCAGCCGTTTTTGCTCGAACATTAAATGCCTCCAAATGGTATTTAATTAACTTCCCGAGCCCCTGGAAGCATGAAAATCACTTTAAACATGCTAATTTTAGCTGTAACACTGATGATCCACCTACAAATGTGAACTGACGTTCAAAAATAAAACATTTGAAAACGGACCATTTTCCACATTTCTGAAGCATGACGTAATGGGGGGGTGTTATCTCTTTTGTCGAAAATCAGCCGTTTTTGCTCGAACATTAAATGCCTCCAAATGGTATTTAATTAACTTCCCGGGGTGAAGAAACCCTTTTTGAGAACTCAGAGTGAGTAAATTGGCCATTTTCATGCACTTTTAACCATTCCATAAATCTTGTGTTTTGGGCCCCTGGAAGCATGAAAATCACTTTAAACATGCTAATTTTAGCTCTAACACTGATGATCCACCTACAAATGTGAACTGACGTTCAAAAATAAAACATTTGAAAACGGACCATTTTCCACATTTCTGAAGCATGACGTAATGGGGGGGTGTTATCTCTTTTGTCGAAAATCAGCCGTTTTTGCTCGAACATTAAATGCCTCCAAATGGTATTTAATTATCTTCCCGGGGTGAAGAAACCCTTTTTGAGAACTCAGAGTGAGTAAATTGGCCATTTTCATGCACTTTTAACCATTCCATAAATCTTGTGTTTTGGGCCCCTGGAAGCATGAAAATCACTTTAAACATGCTAATTTTAGCTCTAACACTGATGATCCACCTACAAATGTGAACTGACGTTCAAAAATAAAACATTTGAAAAAGGACCATTTTCCACATTTCTGAAGCATGACGTAATGGGGGGTGTTATCTCTTTTGTCGAAAATCAGCCGTTTTTGCTCGAACATTAAATGCCTCCAAATGGTATTTAATTAACTTCCCGAGCCCCTGGAAGCATGAAAATCACTTTAAACATGCTAATTTTAGCTCTAACACTGATGATCCACCTACAAATGTGAACTGACGTTCAAAAATAAAACATTTGAAAACGGACCATTTTCCACATTTCTGAAGCATGACGTAATGGGGGGGTGTTATCTCTTTTGTCGAAAATCAGCCGTTTTTGCTCGAACATTAAATGCCTCCAAATGGTATTTAATTAACTTCCCGGGGTGAAGAAACCCTTTTTGAGAACTCAGAGTGAGTAAATTGGCCATTTTCATGCACTTTTAACCATTCCATAAATCTTGTGTTTTGGGCCCCTGGAAGCATGAAAATCACTTTAAACATGCTAATTTTAGCTCTAACACTGATGATCCACCTACAAATGTGAACTGACGTTCAAAAATAAAACATTTGAAAACGGACCATTTTCCACATTTCTGAAGCATGACGTAATGGGGGGGTGTTATCTCTTTTGTCGAAAATCAGCCGTTTTTGCTCGAACATTAAATGCCTCCAAATGGTATTTAATTAACTTCCCGGGGTGAAGAAACCCTTTTTGAGAACTCAGAGTGAGTAAATTGGCCATTTTCATGCACTTTTAACCATTCCATAAATCTTGTGTTTTGGGCCCCTGGAAGCATGAAAATCAATTTAAACATGCTAATTTTAGCTCTAACACTGATGATCCACCTACAAATGTGAACTGACGTTCAAAAATAAAACATTTGAAAACGGACCATTTTCCACATTTCTGAAGCATGACGTAATGGGGGGGTGTTATCTCTTTTGTCGAAAATCAGCCGTTTTTGCTCGAACATTAAATGCCTCCAAATGGTATTTATTTCACTTCCCGAGCCCCTGGAAGCATGAAAATCACTTTAAACATGCTAATTTTAGCTCTAACACTGATGATCCACCTACAAATGTGAACTGACGTTCAAAAATAAAACATTTGAAAACGGACCATTTTCCACATTTCTGAAGCATGACGTAATGGGGGGGTGTTATCTCTTTTGTCGAAAATCAGCCGTTTTTGCTCGAACATTAAATGCCTCCAAATGGTATTTAATTAACTTCCCGGGGTGAAGAAACCCTTTTTGAGAACTCAGAGTGAGTAAATTGGCCATTTTCATGCACTTTTAACCATTCCATAAATCTTGTGTTTTGGGCCCCTGAAAGCATGAAAATCACTTTAAACATGCTAATTTTAGCTCTAACACTGATGATCCACCTACAAATGTGAACTGACGTTCAAAAATAAAACATTTGAAAAAGGACCATTTCCACATTTCTGAAGCATGACGTAATGGGGGGGTGTTATCTCTTTTGTCGAAAATCAGCCGTTTTTGCTCGAACATTAAATGCCTCCAAATGGTATTTAATTAACTTCCCGAGCCCCTGGAAGCATGAAAATCACTTTAAACATGCTAATTTTAGCTCTAACACTGATGATCCACCTACAAATGTGAACTGACGTTCAAAAATAAAACATTTGAAAACGGACCATTTTCCACATTTCTGAAGCATGACGTAATGGGGGGGTGTTATCTCTTTTGTCGAAAATCAGCCGTTTTTGCTCGAACATTAAATGCCTCCAAATGGTATTTATTTCACTTCCCGAGCCCCTGGAAGCATGAAAATCACTTTAAACATGCTAATTTTAGCTCTAACACTGATGATCCACCTACAAATGTGAACTGACGTTCAAAAATAAAACATTTGAAAACGGACCATTTTCCACATTTCTGAAGCATGACGTAATGGGGGGGTGTTATCTCTTTTGTCGAAAATCAGCCGTTTTTGCTCGAACATTAAATGCCTCCAAATGGTATTTAATTAACTTCCCGGGGTGAAGAAACCCTTTTTGAGAACTCAGAGTGAGTAAATTGGCCATTTTCATGCACTTTTAACCATTCCATAAATCTTGTGTTTTGGGCCCCTGGAAGCATGAAAATCACTTTAAACATGCTAATTTTAGCTCTAACACTGATGATCCACCTACAAATGTGAACTGACGTTCAAAAATAAAACATTTGAAAACGGACCATTTTCCACATTTCTGAAGCATGACGTAATGGGGGGGTGTTATCTCTTTTGTCGAAAATCAGCCGTTTTTGCTCGAACATTAAATGCCTCCAAATGGTATTTAATTAACTTCCCGGGGTGAAGAAACCCTTTTTGAGAACTCAGAGTGAGTAAATTGGCCATTTTCATGCACTTTTAACCATTCCATAAATCTTGTGTTTTGGGCCCCTGGAAGCATGAAAATCACTTTAAACATGCTAATTTTAGCTCTAACACTGATGATCCACCTACAAATGTGAACTGACGTTCAAAAATAAAACATTCGAAAAAGGACCATTTTCCACATTTCTGAAGCATGACGTAATGGGGGGGGTGTTATCTCTTTTGTCGAAAATCAGCCGTTTTTGCTCGAACATTAAATGCCTCCAAATGGTATTTAATTAACTTCCCGAGCCCCTGGAAGCATGAAAATCACTTTAAACATGCTAATTTTAGCTCTAACACTGATGATCCACCTACAAATGTGAACTGACGTTCAAAAATAAAACATTTGAAAACGGACCATTTTCCACATTTCTGAAGCATGACGTAATGGGGGGGTGTTATCTCTTTTGTCGAAAATCAGCCGTTTTTGCTCGAACATTAAATGCCTCCAAATGGTATTTAATTAACTTTCCGAGCCCCTGGAAGCATGAAAATCACTTTAAACATGCTAATTTTAGCTCTAACACTGATGATCCACCTACAAATGTGAACTGACGTTCAAATATAAAACATTTGAAAACGGACCATTTTCCACATTTCTGAAGCATGACGTAATGGGGGGGTGTTATCTCTTTTGTCGAAAATCAGCCGTTTTTGCTCGAACATTAAATGCCTCCAAATGGTATTTAATTAACTTCCCGAGCCCCTGGAAGCATGAAAATCACTTTAAACATGCTAATTTTAGCTCTAACACTGATGATCCACCTACAAATGTGAACTGACGTTCAAAAATAAAACATTTGAAAACGGACCATTTTCCACATTTCTGAAGCATGACGTAATGGGGGGGTGTTATCTCTTTTGTCGAAAATCAGCCGTTTTTGCTCGAACATTAAATGCCTCCAAATGGTATTTATTTCACTTCCCGAGCCCCTGGAAGCATGAAAATCACTTTAAACATGCTAATTTTAGCTCTAACACTGATGATCCACCTACAAATGTGAACTGACGTTCAAAAATAAAACATTTGAAAACGGACCATTTTCCACATTTCTGAAGCATGACGTAATGGGGGGGTGTTATCTCTTTTGTCGAAAATCAGCCGTTTTTGCTCGAACATTAAATGCCTCCAAATGGTATTTAATTAACTTCCCGGGGTGAAGAAACCCTTTTTGAGAACTCAGAGTGAGTAAATTGGCCATTTTCATGCACTTTTAACCATTCCATAAATCTTGTGTTTTGGGCCCCTGGAAGCATGAAAATCAATTTAAACATGCTAATTTTAGCTCTAACACTGATGATCCACCTACAAATGTGAACTGACGTTCAAAAATAAAACATTTGAAAACGGACCATTTTCCACATTTCTGAAGCATGACGTAATGGGGGGGTGTTATCTCTTTTGTCGAAAATCAGCCGTTTTTGCTCGAACATTAAATGCCTCCAAATGGTATTTAATTAACTTCCCGAGCCCCTGGAAGCATGAAAATCACTTTAAACATGCTAATTTTAGCTCTAACACTGATGATCCACCTACAAATGTGAACTGACGTTCAAAAATAAAACATTTGAAAACGGACCATTTTCCACATTTCTGAAGCATGACGTAATGGGGGGGTGTTATCTCTTTTGTCGAAAATCAGCCGTTTTTGCTCGAACATTAAATGCCTCCAAATGGTATTTAATTAACTTCCCGAGCCCCTGGAAGCATGAAAATCACTTTAAACATGCTAATTTTAGCTGTAACACTGATGATCCACCTACAAATGTGAACTGACGTTCAAAAATAAAACATTTGAAAACGGACCATTTTCCACATTTCTGAAGCATGACGTAATGGGGGGTGTTATCTCTTTTGTCGAAAATCAGCCGTTTTTGCTCGAACATTAAATGCCTCCAAATGGTATTTAATTAACTTCCCGGGGTGAAGAAACCCTTTTTGAGAACTCAGAGTGAGTAAATTGGCCATTTTCATGCACTTTTAACCATTCCATAAATCTTGTGTTTTGGGCCCCTGGAAGCATGAAAATCACTTTAAACATGCTAATTTTAGCTCTAACACTGATGATCCACCTACAAATGTGAACTGACGTTCAAAAATAAAACATTTGAAAAAGGACCATTTTCCACATTTCTGAAGCATGATGTAATGGGGGGGTGTTATCTCTTTTGTCGAAAATCAGCCGTTTTTGCTCGAACATTAAATGCCTCCAAATGGTATTTAATTAACTTCCCGAGCCCCTGGAAGCATGAAAATCACTTTAAACATGCTAATTTTAGCTCTAATACTGATGATCCACCTACAAATGTGAACTGACGTTCAAAAATAAAACATTTGAAAACGGACCATTTTCCACATTTCTGAAGCATGACGTAATGGGGGGGTGTTATCTCTTTTGTCGAAAATCAGCCGTTTTTGCTCGAACATTAAATGCCTCCAAATGGTATTTAATTAAGTTCCCGAGCCCCTGGAAGCATGAAAATCACTTTAAACATGCTAATTTTAGCTCTAACACTGATGATCCACCTACAAATGTGAACTGACGTTCAAAAATAAAACATTTGAAAACAGACCATTTTCCACATTTCTGAAGCATGACGTAATGGGGGGGTGTTATCTCTTTTGTCGAAAATCAGCCGTTTTTGCTCGAACATTAAATGCCTCCAAATGGTATTTAATTAACTTCCCGGGGTGAAGAAACCCTTTTTGAGAACTCAGAGTGAGTAAATTGGCCATTTTCATGCACTTTTAACCATTCCATAAATCTTGTGTTTTGGGCCCCTGGAAGCATGAAAATCAATTTAAACATGCTAATTTTAGCTCTAACACTGATGATCCACCTACAAATGTGAACTGACGTTCAAAAATAAAACATTTGAAAACGGACCATTTTCCACATTTCTGAAGCATGACGTAATGGGGGGGTGTTATCTCTTTTGTCGAAAATCAGCCGTTTTTGCTCGAACATTAAATGCCTCCAAATGGTATTTAATTAACTTCCCGGGGTGAAGAAACCCTTTTTGAAAACTCAGAGTGAGTAAATTGGCAATTTTCATGCACTTTTAACCATTCCATAAATCTTGTGTTTTGGGCCCCTGGAAGCATGAAAATCACTTTAAACATGCTAATTTTAGCTCTAACACTGATGATCCACCTACAAATGTGAACTGACGTTCAAAAATAAAACATTTGAAAAAGGACCATTTTCCACATTTCTGAAGCATGACGTAATGGGGGGGTGTTATCTCTTTTGTCGAAAATCAGCCGTTTTTGCTCGAACATTAAATGCCTCCAAATGGTATTTAATTAACTTCCCGAGCCCCTGGAAGCATGAAAATCACTTTAAACATGCTAATTTTAGCTCTAACACTGATGATCCACCTACAAATGTGAACTGACGTTCAAAAATAAAACATTTGAAAACGGACCATTTTCCACATTTCTGAAGCATGACGTAATGGGGGGTGTTATCTCTTTTGTCGAAAATCAGCCGTTTTTGCTCGAACATTAAATGCCTCCAAATGGTATTTAATTAACTTCCCGGGTGAAGAAACCCTTTTTGAGAACTCAGAGTGAGTAAATTGGCCATTTTCATGCACTTTTAACCATTCCATAAATCTTGTGTTTTGGGCCCCTGGAAGCATGAAAATCACTTTAAACATGCTAATTTTAGCTCTAACACTGATGATCCACCTACAAATGTGAACTGACGTTCAAAAATAAAACATTTGAAAACGGACCATTTTCCTCATTTCTGAAGCATGACGTAATGGGGGGTGTTATCTCTTTTGTCGAAAATCAGCCGTTTTTGCTCGAACATTAAATGCCTCCAAATGGTATTTAATTAAGTTCCCGAGCCCCTGGAAGCATGAAAATCACTTTAAACATGCTAATTTTAGCTCTAACACTGATGATCCACCTACAAATGTGAACTGACGTTCAAAAATAAAACATTTGAAAACAGACCATTTTCCACATTTCTGAAGCATGACGTAATGGGGGGGTGTTATCTCTTTTGTCGAAAATCAGCCGTTTTTGCTCGAACATTAAATGCCTCCAAATGGTATTTAATTAACTTCCCGGGGTGAAGAAACCCGTTTTGAGAACTCAGAGTGAGTAAATTGGCCATTTTCATGCACTTTTAACCATTCCATAAATCTTGTGTTTTGGGCCCCTGGAAGCATGAAAATCAATTTAAACATGCTAATTTTAGCTCTAACACTGATGATCCACCTACAAATGTGAACTGACGTTCAAAAATAAAACATTTGAAAACGGACCATTTTCCACATTTCTGAAGCATGACGTAATGGGGGGGTGTTATCTCTTTTGTCGAAAATCAGCCGTTTTTGCTCGAACATTAAATGCCTCCAAATGGTATTTATTTCACTTCCCGAGCCCCTGGAAGCATGAAAATCACTTTAAACATGCTAATTTTAGCTCTAACACTGATGATCCACCTACAAATGTGAACTGACGTTCAAAAATAAAACATTTGAAAACGGACCATTTTCCACATTTCTGAAGCATGGCGTAATGGGGGGGTGTTATCTCTTTTGTCGAAAATCAGCCGTTTTTGCTCGAACATTAAATGCCTCCAAATGGTATTTAATTAACTTCCCGGGGTGAAGAAACCCTTTTTGAGAACTCAGAGTGAGTAAATTGGCCATTTTCATGCACTTTTAACCATTCCATAAATCTTGTGTTTTGGGCCCCTGGAAGCATGAAAATCACTTTAAACATGCTAATTTTAGCTCTAACACTGATGATCCACCTACAAATGTGAACTGACATTCAAAAATAAAACATTTGAAAAAGGACCATTTTCCACATTTCTGAAGCATGACGTAATGGGGGGGTGTTATCTCTTTTGTCGAAAATCAGCCGTTTTTGCTCGAACATTAAATGCCTCCAAATGGTATTTAATTAACTTCCCGAGCCCCTGGAAGCATGAAAATCACTTTAAACATGCTAATTTTAGCTCTAACACTGATGATCCACCTACAAATGTGAACTGACGTTCAAAAATAAAACATTTGAAAACGGACCATTTTCCACATTTCTGAAGCATGACGTAATGGGGGGGTGTTATCTCTTTTGTCGAAAATCAGCCGTTTTTGCTCGAACATTAAATGCCTCCAAATGGTATTTAATTAACTTCCCGGGGTGAAGAAACCCTTTTTGAGAACTCAGAGTGAGTAAATTGGCCATTTTCATGCACTTTTAACCATTCCATAAATCTTGTGTTTTGGGCCCCTGGAAGCATGAAAATCACTTTAAACATGCTAATTTTAGCTCTAACACTGATGATCCACCTACAAATGTGAACTGACGTTCAAAAATAAAACATTTGAAAACGGACCATTTTCCACATTTCTGAAGCATGACGTAATGGGGGGGTGTTATCTCTTTTGTCGAAAATCAGCCGTTTTTGCTCGAACATTAAATGCCTCCAAATGGTATTTAATTAACTTCCCGAGCCCCTGGAAGCATGAAAATCACTTTAAACATGCTAATTTTAGCTCTAACACTGATGATCCACCTACAAATGTGAACTGACGTTCAAAAATAAAACATTTGAAAACGGACCATTTTCCACATTTCTGAAGCATGACGTAATGGGGGGGTGTTATCTCTTTTGTCGAAAATCAGCCGTTTTTGCTCGAACATTAAATGCCTCCAAATGGTATTTAATTAACTTCCCGAGCCCCTGGAAGCATGAAAATCACTTTAAACATGCTAATTTTAGCTCTAACACTGATGATCCACCTACAAATGTGAACTGACGTTCAAAAATAAAACATTTGAAAACGGACCATTTTCCACATTTCTGAAGCATGACGTAATGGGGGGGTGTTATCTCTTTTGTCGAAAATCAGCCGTTTTTGCTCGAACATTAAATGCCTCCAAATGGTATTTAATTAACTTCCCGAGCGCCTGGAAGCATGAAAATCACTTTAAACATGCTAATTTTAGCTCTAACACTGATGATCCACCTACAAATGTGAACTGACGTTCAAAAATAAAACATTTGAAAACGGACCATTTTCCACATTTCTGAAGCATGACGTAATGGGGGGGTGTTATCTCTTTTGTCGAAAATCAGCCGTTTTTGCTCAAACAAAAAATGCCTCCAAATGGTATTTATTTCACTTCCGAGCCCCTGGAAGCATGAAAATCACTTTAAACATGCTAATTTTAGCTCTAACACTGATGATCCACCTACAGATGTGAACTGACGTTCAAAAATAAAACATTTGAAAACGGACCATTTTCCACATTTCTGAAGCATGATGTAATGGGGGGGTGTTATCTCTTTTGTCGAAAATCAGCCGTTTTTGCTCGAACATTAAATGCCTCCAAATGGTATTTAATTAACTTCCCGGGGTGAAGAAACCCTTTTTGAGAACTCAGAGTGAGTAAATTGGCCATTTTCATGCACTTTTAACCATTCCATAAATCTTGTGTTTTGGGCCCCTGGAAGCATGAAAATCAATTTAAACATGCTAATTTTAGCTCTAACACTGATGATCCACCTACAAATGTGAACTGACGTTCAAAAATAAAACATTTGAAAACGGACCATTTTCCACATTTCTGAAGCATGACGTAATGGGGGGGTGTTATCTCTTTTGTCGAAAATCAGCCGTTTTTGCTCGAACATTAAATGCCTCCAAATGGTATTTATTTCACTTCCCGAGCCCCTGGAAGCATGAAAATCACTTTAAACATGCTAATTTTAGCTCTAACACTGATGATCCACCTACAAATGTGAACTGACGTTCAAAAATAAAACATTTGAAAACGGACCATTTTCCACATTTCTGAAGCATGACGTAATGGGGGGTGTTATCTCTTTTGTCGAAAATCAGCCGTTTTTGCTCGAACATTAAATGCCTCCAAATGGTATTTAATTAACTTCCCGAGCCCCTGGAAGCATGAAAATCACTTTAAACATGCTAATTTTAGCTCTAACACTGATGATCCACCTACAAATGTGAACTGACGTTCAAATATAAAACATTTGAAAACGGACCATTTTCCACATTTCTGAAGCATGACGTAATGGGGGGGTGTTATCTCTTTTGTCGAAAATCAGCCGTTTTTGCTCGAACATTAAATGCCTCCAAATGGTATTTAATTAACTTCCCGAGCCCCTGGAAGCATGAAAATCACTTTAAACATGCTAATTTTAGCTCTAACACTGATGATCCACCTACAAATGTGAACTGACGTTCAAAAATAAAACATTTGAAAACGGACCATTTTCCACATTTCTGAAGCATGACGTAATGGGGGGTGTTATCTCTTTTGTCGAAAATCAGCCGTTTTTGCTCGAACATTAAATGCCTCCAAATGGTATTTAATTAACTTCCCGGGTGAAGAAACCCTTTTTGAGAACTCAGAGTGAGTAAATTGGCCATTTTCATGCACTTTTAACCATTCCATAAATCTTGTGTTTTGGGCCCCTGGAAGCATGAAAATCACTTTAAACATGCTAATTTTAGCTCTAACACTGATGATCCACCTACAAATGTGAACTGACGTTCAAAAATAAAACATTTGAAAACGGACCATTTTCCTCATTTCTGAAGCATGACGTAATGGGGGGTGTTATCTCTTTTGTCGAAAATCAGCCGTTTTTGCTCGAACATTAAATGCCTCCAAATGGTATTTAATTAAGTTCCCGAGCCCCTGGAAGCATGAAAATCACTTTAAACATGCTAATTTTAGCTCTAACACTGATGATCCACCTACAAATGTGAACTGACGTTCAAAAATAAAACATTTGAAAACAGACCATTTTCCACATTTCTGAAGCATGACGTAATGGGGGGGTGTTATCTCTTTTGTCGAAAATCAGCCGTTTTTGCTCGAACATTAAATGCCTCCAAATGGTATTTAATTAACTTCCCGGGGTGAAGAAACCCGTTTTGAGAACTCAGAGTGAGTAAATTGGCCATTTTCATGCACTTTTAACCATTCCATAAATCTTGTGTTTTGGGCCCCTGGAAGCATGAAAATCAATTTAAACATGCTAATTTTAGCTCTAACACTGATGATCCACCTACAAATGTGAACTGACGTTCAAAAATAAAACATTTGAAAACGGACCATTTTCCACATTTCTGAAGCATGACGTAATGGGGGGGTGTTATCTCTTTTGTCGAAAATCAGCCGTTTTTGCTCGAACATTAAATGCCTCCAAATGGTATTTATTTCACTTCCCGAGCCCCTGGAAGCATGAAAATCACTTTAAACATGCTAATTTTAGCTCTAACACTGATGATCCACCTACAAATGTGAACTGACGTTCAAAAATAAAACATTTGAAAACGGACCATTTTCCACATTTCTGAAGCATGGCGTAATGGGGGGGTGTTATCTCTTTTGTCGAAAATCAGCCGTTTTTGCTCGAACATTAAATGCCTCCAAATGGTATTTAATTAACTTCCCGGGGTGAAGAAACCCTTTTTGAGAACTCAGAGTGAGTAAATTGGCCATTTTCATGCACTTTTAACCATTCCATAAATCTTGTGTTTTGGGCCCCTGGAAGCATGAAAATCACTTTAAACATGCTAATTTTAGCTCTAACACTGATGATCCACCTACAAATGTGAACTGACATTCAAAAATAAAACATTTGAAAAAGGACCATTTTCCACATTTCTGAAGCATGACGTAATGGGGGGGTGTTATCTCTTTTGTCGAAAATCAGCCGTTTTTGCTCGAACATTAAATGCCTCCAAATGGTATTTAATTAACTTCCCGAGCCCCTGGAAGCATGAAAATCACTTTAAACATGCTAATTTTAGCTCTAACACTGATGATCCACCTACAAATGTGAACTGACGTTCAAAAATAAAACATTTGAAAACGGACCATTTTCCACATTTCTGAAGCATGACGTAATGGGGGGGTGTTATCTCTTTTGTCGAAAATCAGCCGTTTTTGCTCGAACATTAAATGCCTCCAAATGGTATTTAATTAACTTCCCGGGGTGAAGAAACCCTTTTTGAGAACTCAGAGTGAGTAAATTGGCCATTTTCATGCACTTTTAACCATTCCATAAATCTTGTGTTTTGGGCCCCTGGAAGCATGAAAATCACTTTAAACATGCTAATTTTAGCTCTAACACTGATGATCCACCTACAAATGTGAACTGACGTTCAAAAATAAAACATTTGAAAACGGACCATTTTCCACATTTCTGAAGCATGACGTAATGGGGGGGTGTTATCTCTTTTGTCGAAAATCAGCCGTTTTTGCTCGAACATTAAATGCCTCCAAATGGTATTTAATTAACTTCCCGAGCCCCTGGAAGCATGAAAATCACTTTAAACATGCTAATTTTAGCTCTAACACTGATGATCCACCTACAAATGTGAACTGACGTTCAAAAATAAAACATTTGAAAACGGACCATTTTCCACATTTCTGAAGCATGACGTAATGGGGGGGTGTTATCTCTTTTGTCGAAAATCAGCTGTTTTTGCTCGAACATTAAATGCCTCCAAATGGTATTTAATTAACTTCCCGAGCCCCTGGAAGCATGAAAATCACTTTAAACATGCTAATTTTAGCTCTAACACTGATGATCCACCTACAAATGTGAACTGACGTTCAAAAATAAAACATTTGAAAACGGACCATTTTCCACATTTCTGAAGCATGACGTAATGGGGGGGTGTTATCTCTTTTGTCGAAAATCAGCCGTTTTTGCTCGAACATTAAATGCCTCCAAATGGTATTTAATTAACTTCCCGAGCGCCTGGAAGCATGAAAATCACTTTAAACATGCTAATTTTAGCTCTAACACTGATGATCCACCTACAAATGTGAACTGACGTTCAAAAATAAAACATTTGAAAACGGACCATTTTCCACATTTCTGAAGCATGACGTAATGGGGGGGTGTTATCTCTTTTGTCGAAAATCAGCCGTTTTTGCTCAAACAAAAAATGCCTCCAAATGGTATTTATTTCACTTCCGAGCCCCTGGAAGCATGAAAATCACTTTAAACATGCTAATTTTAGCTCTAACACTGATGATCCACCTACAGATGTGAACTGACGTTCAAAAATAAAACATTTGAAAACGGACCATTTTCCACATTTCTGAAGCATGATGTAATGGGGGGGTGTTATCTCTTTTGTCGAAAATCAGCCGTTTTTGCTCGAACATTAAATGCCTCCAAATGGTATTTAATTAACTTCCCGGGGTGAAGAAACCCTTTTTGAGAACTCAGAGTGAGTAAATTGGCCATTTTCATGCACTTTTAACCATTCCATAAATCTTGTGTTTTGGGCCCCTGGAAGCATGAAAATCAATTTAAACATGCTAATTTTAGCTCTAACACTGATGATCCACCTACAAATGTGAACTGACGTTCAAAAATAAAACATTTGAAAACGGACCATTTTCCACATTTCTGAAGCATGACGTAATGGGGGGGTGTTATCTCTTTTGTCGAAAATCAGCCGTTTTTGCTCGAACATTAAATGCCTCCAAATGGTATTTATTTCACTTCCCGAGCCCCTGGAAGCATGAAAATCACTTTAAACATGCTAATTTTAGCTCTAACACTGATGATCCACCTACAAATGTGAACTGACGTTCAAAAATAAAACATTTGAAAACGGACCATTTTCCACATTTCTGAAGCATGACGTAATGGGGGGTGTTATCTCTTTTGTCGAAAATCAGCCGTTTTTGCTCGAACATTAAATGCCTCCAAATGGTATTTAATTAACTTCCCGAGCCCCTGGAAGCATGAAAATCACTTTAAACATGCTAATTTTAGCTCTAACACTGATGATCCACCTACAAATGTGAACTGACGTTCAAATATAAAACATTTGAAAACGGACCATTTTCCACATTTCTGAAGCATGACGTAATGGGGGGGTGTTATCTCTTTTGTCGAAAATCAGCCGTTTTTGCTCGAACATTAAATGCCTCCAAATGGTATTTAATTAACTTCCCGAGCCCCTGGAAGCATGAAAATCACTTTAAACACGCTAATTTTAGCTCTAACACTGATGATCCACCTACAAATGTGAACTGACGTTCAAAAATAAAACATTTGAAAACGGACCATTTTCCACATTTCTGAAGCATGACGTAATGGGGGGGTGTTATCTCTTTTGTCGAAAATCAGCCGTTTTTGCTCGAACATTAAATGCCTCCAAATGGTATTTATTTCACTTCCCGAGCCCCTGGAAGCATGAAAATCACTTTAAACATGCTAATTTTAGCTCTAACACTGATGATCCACCTACAAATGTGAACTGACGTTCAAAAATAAAACATTTGAAAACGGACCATTTTCCACATTTCTGAAGCATGACGTAATGGGGGGGTGTTATCTCTTTTGTCGAAAATCAGCCGTTTTTGCTCGAACATTAAATGCCTCCAAATGGTATTTAATTAACTTCCCGGGGTGAAGAAACCCTTTTTGAGAACTCAGAGTGAGTAAATTGGCCATTTTCATGCACTTTTAACCATTCCATAAATCTTGTGTTTTGGGCCCCTGGAAGCATGAAAATCAATTTAAACATGCTAATTTTAGCTCTAACACTGATGATCCACCTACAAATGTGAACTGACGTTCAAAAATAAAACATTTGAAAACGGACCATTTTCCACATTTCTGAAGCATGACGTAATGGGGGGGTGTTATCTCTTTTGTCGAAAATCAGCCGTTTTTGCTCGAACATTAAATGCCTCCAAATGGTATTTAATTAACTTCCCGAGCCCCTGGAAGCATGAAAATCACTTTAAACATGCTAATTTTAGCTCTAACACTGATGATCCACCTACAAATGTGAACTGACGTTCAAAAATAAAACATTTGAAAACGGACCATTTTCCACATTTCTGAAGCATGACGTAATGGGGGGGTGTTATCTCTTTTGTCGAAAATCAGCCGTTTTTGCTCGAACATTAAATGCCTCCAAATGGTATTTAATTAACTTCCCGAGCCCCTGGAAGCATGAAAATCACTTTAAACATGCTAATTTTAGCTGTAACACTGATGATCCACCTACAAATGTGAACTGACGTTCAAAAATAAAACATTTGAAAACGGACCATTTTCCACATTTCTGAAGCATGACGTAATGGGGGGTGTTATCTCTTTTGTCGAAAATCAGCCGTTTTTGCTCGAACATTAAATGCCTCCAAATGGTATTTAATTAACTTCCCGGGGTGAAGAAACCCTTTTTGAGAACTCAGAGTGAGTAAATTGGCCATTTTCATGCACTTTTAACCATTCCATAAATCTTGTGTTTTGGGCCCCTGGAAGCATGAAAATCACTTTAAACATGCTAATTTTAGCTCTAACACTGATGATCCACCTACAAATGTGAACTGACGTTCAAAAATAAAACATTTGAAAAAGGACCATTTTCCACATTTCTGAAGCATGACGTAATGGGGGGGTGTTATCTCTTTTGTCGAAAATCAGCCGTTTTTGCTCGAACATTAAATGCCTCCAAATGGTATTTAATTAACTTCCCGAGCCCCTGGAAGCATGAAAATCACTTTAAACATGCTAATTTTAGCTCTAACACTGATGATCCACCTACAAATGTGAACTGACGTTCAAAAATAAAACATTTGAAAACGGACCATTTTCCACATTTCTGAAGCATGACGTAATGGGGGGGTGTTATCTCTTTTGTCGAAAATCAGCCGTTTTTGCTCGAACATTAAATGCCTCCAAATGGTATTTAATTAACTTCCCGAGCCCCTGGAAGCATGAAAATCACTTTAAACATGCTAATTTTAGCTGTAACACTGATGATCCACCTACAAATGTGAACTGACGTTCAAAAATAAAACATTTGAAAACGGACCATTTTCCACATTTCTGAAGCATGACGTAATGGGGGGTGTTATCTCTTTTGTCGAAAATCAGCCGTTTTTGCTCGAACATTAAATGCCTCCAAATGGTATTTAATTAACTTCCCGGGGTGAAGAAACCCTTTTTGAGAACTCAGAGTGAGTAAATTGGCCATTTTCATGCACTTTTAACCATTCCATAAATCTTGTGTTTTGGGCCCCTGGAAGCATGAAAATCACTTTAAACATGCTAATTTTAGCTCTAACACTGATGATCCACCTACAAATGTGAACTGACGTTCAAAAATAAAACATTTGAAAACGGACCATTTTCCACATTTCTGAAGCATGACGTAATGGGGGGGTGTTATCTCTTTTGTCGAAAATCAGCCGTTTTTGCTCGAACATTAAATGCCTCCAAATGGTATTTAATTAACTTCCCGGGGTGAAGAAACCCTTTTTGAGAACTCAGAGTGAGTAAATTGGCAATTTTCATGCACTTTTAACCATTCCATAAATCTTGTGTTTTGGGCCCCTGGAAGCATGAAAATCACTTTAAACATGCTAATTTTAGCTCTAACACTGATGATCCACCTACAAATGTGAACTGACGTTCAAAAATAAAACATTTGAAAAAGGACCATTTTCCACATTTCTGAAGCATGACGTAATGGGGGGGTGTTATCTCTTTTGTCGAAAATCAGCCGTTTTTGCTCGAACATTAAATGCCTCCAAATGGTATTTAATTAACTTCCCGGGTGAAGAAACCCTTTTTGAGAACTCAGAGTGAGTAAATTGGCCATTTTCATGCACTTTTAACCATTCCATAAATCTTGTGTTTTGGGCCCCTGGAAGCATGAAAATCACTTTAAACATGCTAATTTTAGCTCTAACACTGATGATCCACCTACAAATGTGAACTGACGTTCAAAAATAAAACATTTGAAAACGGACCATTTTCCACATTTCTGAAGCATGACGTAATGGGGGGGTGTTATCTCTTTTGTCGAAAATCAGCCGTTTTTGCTCGAACATTAAATGCCTCCAAATGGTATTTAATTAACTTCCCGGGTGAAGAAACCCTTTTTGAGAACTCAGAGTGAGTAAATTGGCCATTTTCATGCACTTTTAACCATTCCATAAATCTTGTGTTTTGGGCCCCTGGAAGCATGAAAATCACTTTAAACATGCTAATTTTAGCTCTAACACTGATGATCCACCTACAAATGTGAACTGACGTTCAAAAATAAAACATTTGAAAACGGACCATTTTCCTCATTTCTGAAGCATGACGTAATGGGGGGTGTTATCTCTTTTGTCGAAAATCAGCCGTTTTTGCTCGAACATTAAATGCCTCCAAATGGTATTTAATTAAGTTCCCGAGCCCCTGGAAGCATGAAAATCACTTTAAACATGCTAATTTTAGCTCTAACACTGATGATCCACCTACAAATGTGAACTGACGTTCAAAAATAAAACATTTGAAAACAGACCATTTTCCACATTTCTGAAGCATGACGTAATGGGGGGGTGTTATCTCTTTTGTCGAAAATCAGCCGTTTTTGCTCGAACATTAAATGCCTCCAAATGGTATTTAATTAACTTCCCGGGGTGAAGAAACCCGTTTTGAGAACTCAGAGTGAGTAAATTGGCCATTTTCATGCACTTTTAACCATTCCATAAATCTTGTGTTTTGGGCCCCTGGAAGCATGAAAATCAATTTAAACATGCTAATTTTAGCTCTAACACTGATGATCCACCTACAAATGTGAACTGACGTTCAAAAATAAAACATTTGAAAACGGACCATTTTCCACATTTCTGAAGCATGACGTAATGGGGGGGTGTTATCTCTTTTGTCGAAAATCAGCCGTTTTTGCTCGAACATTAAATGCCTCCAAATGGTATTTAATTAACTTCCCGGGGTGAAGAAACCCTTTTTGAGAACTCAGAGTGAGTAAATTGGCAATTTTCATGCACTTTTAACCATTCCATAAATCTTGTGTTTTGGGCCCCTGGAAGCATGAAAATCACTTTAAACATGCTAATTTTAGCTCTAACACTGATGATCCACCTACAAATGTGAACTGACGTTCAAAAATAAAACATTTGAAAAAGGACCATTTTCCACATTTCTGAAGCATGACGTAATGGGGGGGTGTTATCTCTTTTGTCGAAAATCAGCCGTTTTTGCTCGAACATTAAATGCCTCCAAATGGTATTTAATTAACTTCCCGAGCCCCTGGAAGCATGAAAATCACTTTAAACATGCTAATTTTAGCTCTAACACTGATGATCCACCTACAAATGTGAACTGACGTTCAAAAATAAAACATTTGAAAACGGACCATTTTCCACATTTCTGAAGCATGACGTAATGGGGGGGTGTTATCTCTTTTGTCGAAAATCAGCCGTTTTTGCTCGAACATTAAATGCCTCCAAATGGTATTTAATTAACTTCCCGGGTGAAGAAACCCTTTTTGAGAACTCAGAGTGAGTAAATTGGCCATTTTCATGCACTTTTAACCATTCCATAAATCTTGTGTTTTGGGCCCCTGGAAGCATGAAAATCACTTTAAACATGCTAATTTTAGCTCTAACACTGATGATCCACCTACAAATGTGAACTGACGTTCAAAAATAAAACATTTGAAAACGGACCATTTTCCTCATTTCTGAATCATGACGTAATGGGGGGTGTTATCTCTTTTGTCGAAAATCAGCCGTTTTTGCTCGAACATTAAATGCCTCCAAATGGTATTTAATTAAGTTCCCGAGCCCCTGGAAGCATGAAAATCACTTTAAACATGCTAATTTTAGCTCTAACACTGATGATCCACCTACAAATGTGAACTGACGTTCAAAAATAAAACATTTGAAAACAGACCATTTTCCACATTTCTGAAGCATGACGTAATGGGGGGGTGTTATCTCTTTTGTCGAAAATCAGCCGTTTTTGCTCGAACATTAAATGCCTCCAAATGGTATTTAATTAACTTCCCGGGGTGAAGAAACCCGTTTTGAGAACTCAGAGTGAGTAAATTGGCCATTTTCATGCACTTTTAACCATTCCATAAATCTTGTGTTTTGGGCCCCTGGAAGCATGAAAATCAATTTAAACATGCTAATTTTAGCTCTAACACTGATGATCCACCTACAAATGTGAACTGACGTTCAAAAATAAAACATTTGAAAACGGACCATTTTCCACATTTCTGAAGCATGACGTAATGGGGGGGTGTTATCTCTTTTGTCGAAAATCAGCCGTTTTTGCTCGAACATTAAATGCCTCCAAATGGTATTTATTTCACTTCCCGAGCCCCTGGAAGCATGAAAATCACTTTAAACATGCTAATTTTAGCTCTAACACTGATGATCCACCTACAAATGTGAACTGACGTTCAAAAATAAAACATTTGAAAACGGACCATTTTCCACATTTCTGAAGCATGGCGTAATGGGGGGGTGTTATCTCTTTTGTCGAAAATCAGCCGTTTTTGCTCGAACATTAAATGCCTCCAAATGGTATTTAATTAACTTCCCGGGGTGAAGAAACCCTTTTTGAGAACTCAGAGTGAGTAAATTGGCCATTTTCATGCACTTTTAACCATTCCATAAATCTTGTGTTTTGGGCCCCTGGAAGCATGAAAATCACTTTAAACATGCTAATTTTAGCTCTAACACTGATGATCCACCTACAAATGTGAACTGACATTCAAAAATAAAACATTTGAAAAAGGACCATTTTCCACATTTCTGAAGCATGACGTAATGGGGGGGTGTTATCTCTTTTGTCGAAAATCAGCCGTTTTTGCTCGAACATTAAATGCCTCCAAATGGTATTTAATTAACTTCCCGAGCCCCTGGAAGCATGAAAATCACTTTAAACATGCTAATTTTAGCTCTAACACTGATGATCCACCTACAAATGTGAACTGACGTTCAAAAATAAAACATTTGAAAACGGACCATTTTCCACATTTCTGAAGCATGACGTAATGGGGGGGTGTTATCTCTTTTGTCGAAAATCAGCCGTTTTTGCTCGAACATTAAATGCCTCCAAATGGTATTTAATTAACTTCCCGAGCGCCTGGAAGCATGAAAATCACTTTAAACATGCTAATTTTAGCTCTAACACTGATGATCCACCTACAAATGTGAACTGACGTTCAAAAATAAAACATTTGAAAACGGACCATTTTCCACATTTCTGAAGCATGACGTAATGGGGGGGTGTTATCTCTTTTGTCGAAAATCAGCCGTTTTTGCTCAAACAATAAATGCCTCCAAATGGTATTTATTTCACTTCCGAGCCCCTGGAAGCATGAAAATCACTTTAAACATGCTAATTTTAGCTCTAACACTGATGATCCACCTACAGATGTGAACTGACGTTCAAAAATAAAACATTTGAAAACGGACCATTTTCCACATTTCTGAAGCATGATGTAATGGGGGGGTGTTATCTCTTTTGTCGAAAATCAGCCGTTTTTGCTCGAACATTAAATGCCTCCAAATGGTATTTAATTAACTTCCCGGGGTGAAGAAACCCTTTTTGAGAACTCAGAGTGAGTAAATTGGCCATTTTCATGCACTTTTAACCATTCCATAAATCTTGTGTTTTGGGCCCCTGGAAGCATGAAAATCAATTTAAACATGCTAATTTTAGCTCTAACACTGATGATCCACCTACAAATGTGAACTGACGTTCAAAAATAAAACATTTGAAAACGGACCATTTTCCACATTTCTGAAGCATGACGTAATGGGGGGGTGTTATCTCTTTTGTCGAAAATCAGCCGTTTTTGCTCGAACATTAAATGCCTCCAAATGGTTTTTATTTCACTTCCCGAGCCCCTGGAAGCATGAAAATCACTTTAAACATGCTAATTTTAGCTCTAACACTGATGATCCACCTACAAATGTGAACTGACGTTCAAAAATAAAACATTTGAAAACGGACCATTTTCCACATTTCTGAAGCATGACGTAATGGGGGGTGTTATCTCTTTTGTCGAAAATCAGCCGTTTTTGCTCGAACATTAAATGCCTCCAAATGGTATTTAATTAACTTCCCGAGCCCCTGGAAGCATGAAAATCACTTTAAACATGCTAATTTTAGCTCTAACACTGATGATCCACCTACAAATGTGAACTGACGTTCAAATATAAAACATTTGAAAACGGACCATTTTCCACATTTCTGAAGCATGACGTAATGGGGGGGTGTTATCTCTTTTGTCGAAAATCAGCCGTTTTTGCTCGAACATTAAATGCCTCCAAATGGTATTTAATTAACTTCCCGAGCCCCTGGAAGCATGAAAATCACTTTAAACACGCTAATTTTAGCTCTAACACTGATGATCCACCTACAAATGTGAACTGACGTTCAAAAATAAAACATTTGAAAACGGACCATTTTCCACATTTCTGAAGCATGACGTAATGGGGGGGTGTTATCTCTTTTGTCGAAAATCAGCCGTTTTTGCTCGAACATTAAATGCCTCCAAATGGTATTTATTTCACTTCCCGAGCCCCTGGAAGCATGAAAATCACTTCAAACATGCTAATTTTAGCTCTAACACTGATGATCCACCTACAAATGTGAACTGACGTTCAAAAATAAAACATTTGAAAACGGACCATTTTCCACATTTCTGAAGCATGACGTAATGGGGGGGTGTTATCTCTTTTGTCGAAAATCAGCCGTTTTTGCTCGAACATTAAATGCCTCCAAATGGTATTTAATTAACTTCCCGGGGTGAAGAAACCCTTTTTGAGAACTCAGAGTGAGTAAATTGGCCATTTTCATGCACTTTTAACCATTCCATAAATCTTGTGTTTTGGGCCCCTGGAAGCATGAAAATCAATTTAAACATGCTAATTTTAGCTCTAACACTGATGATCCACCTACAAATGTGAACTGACGTTCAAAAATAAAACATTTGAAAACGGACCATTTTCCACATTTCTGAAGCATGACGTAATGGGGGGGTGTTATCTCTTTTGTCGAAAATCAGCCGTTTTTGCTCGAACATTAAATGCCTCCAAATGGTATTTAATTAACTTCCCGAGCCCCTGGAAGCATGAAAATCACTTTAAACATGCTAATTTTAGCTCTAACACTGATGATCCACCTACAAATGTGAACTGACGTTCAAAAATAAAACATTTGAAAACGGACCATTTTCCACATTTCTGAAGCATGACGTAATGGGGGGGTGTTATCTCTTTTGTCGAAAATCAGCCGTTTTTGCTCGAACATTAAATGCCTCCAAATGGTATTTAATTAACTTCCCGAGCCCCTGGAAGCATGAAAATCACTTTAAACATGCTAATTTTAGCTGTAACACTGATGATCCACCTACAAATGTGAACTGACGTTCAAAAATAAAACATTTGAAAACGGACCATTTTCCACATTTCTGAAGCATGACGTAATGGGGGGTGTTATCTCTTTTGTCGAAAATCAGCCGTTTTTGCTCGAACATTAAATGCCTCCAAATGGTATTTAATTAACTTCCCGGGGTGAAGAAACCCTTTTTGAGAACTCAGAGTGAGTAAATTGGCCATTTTCATGCACTTTTAACCATTCCATAAATCTTGTGTTTTGGGCCCCTGGAAGCATGAAAATCACTTTAAACATGCTAATTTTAGCTCTAACACTGATGATCCACCTACAAATGTGAACTGACGTTCAAAAATAAAACATTTGAAAAAGGACCATTTTCCACATTTCTGAAGCATGACGTAATGGGGGGGTGTTATCTCTTTTGTCGAAAATCAGCCGTTTTTGCTCGAACATTAAATGCCTCCAAATGGTATTTAATTAACTTCCCGAGCCCCTGGAAGCATGAAAATCACTTTAAACATGCTAATTTTAGCTCTAACACTGATGATCCACCTACAAATGTGAACTGACGTTCAAAAATAAAACATTTGAAAACGGACCATTTTCCACATTTCTGAAGCATGACGTAATGGGGGGGTGTTATCTCTTTTGTCGAAAATCAGCCGTTTTTGCTCGAACATTAAATGCCTCCAAATGGTATTTAATTAACTTCCCGAGCCCCTGGAAGCATGAAAATCACTTTAAACATGCTAATTTTAGCTGTAACACTGATGATCCACCTACAAATGTGAACTGACGTTCAAAAATAAAACATTTGAAAACGGACCATTTTCCACATTTCTGAAGCATGACGTAATGGGGGGTGTTATCTCTTTTGTCGAAAATCAGCCGTTTTTGCTCGAACATTAAATGCCTCCAAATGGTATTTAATTAACTTCCCGGGGTGAAGAAACCCTTTTTGAGAACTCAGAGTGAGTAAATTGGCCATTTTCATGCACTTTTAACCATTCCATAAATCTTGTGTTTTGGGCCCCTGGAAGCATGAAAATCACTTTAAACATGCTAATTTTAGCTCTAACACTGATGATCCACCTACAAATGTGAACTGACGTTCAAAAATAAAACATTTGAAAACGGACCATTTTCCACATTTCTGAAGCATGACGTAATGGGGGGTGTTATCTCTTTTGTCGAAAATCAGCCGTTTTTGCTCGAACATTAAATGCCTCCAAATGGTATTTAATTAACTTCCCGGGGTGAAGAAACCCTTTTTGAGAACTCAGAGTGAGTAAATTGGCAATTTTCATGCACTTTTAACCATTCCATAAATCTTGTGTTTTGGGCCCCTGGAAGCATGAAAATCACTTTAAACATGCTAATTTTAGCTCTAACACTGATGATCCACCTACAAATGTGAACTGACGTTCAAAAATAAAACATTTGAAAAAGGACCATTTTCCACATTTCTGAAGCATGACGTAATGGGGGGGTGTTATCTCTTTTGTCGAAAATCAGCCGTTTTTGCTCGAACATTAAATGCCTCCAAATGGTATTTAATTAACTTCCCGAGCCCCTGGAAGCATGAAAATCACTTTAAACATGCTAATTTTAGCTCTAACACTGATGATCCATCTACAAATGTGAACTGACGTTCAAAAATAAAACATTTGAAAACGGACCATTTTCCACATTTCTGAAGCATGACGTAATGGGGGGGTGTTATCTCTTTTGTCGAAAATCAGCCGTTTTTGCTCGAACATTAAATGCCTCCAAATGGTATTTAATTAACTTCCCGGGTGAAGAAACCCTTTTTGAGAACTCAGAGTGAGTAAATTGGCCATTTTCATGCACTTTTAACCATTCCATAAATCTTGTGTTTTGGGCCCCTGGAAGCATGAAAATCACTTTAAACATGCTAATTTTAGCTCTAACACTGATGATCCACCTACAAATGTGAACTGACGTTCAAAAATAAAACATTTGAAAACGGACCATTTTCCTCATTTCTGAAGCATGACGTAATGGGGGGGTGTTATCTCTTTTGTCGAAAATCAGCCGTTTTTGCTCGAAAATTAAATGCCTCCAAATGGTATTTAATTAAGTTCCCGAGCCCCTGGAAGCATGAAAATCACTTTAAACATGCTAATTTTAGCTCTAACACTGATGATCCACCTACAAATGTGAACTGACGTTCAAAAATAAAACATTTGAAAACAGACCATTTTCCACATTTCTGAAGCATGACGTAATGGGGGGGTGTTATCTCTTTTGTCGAAAATCAGCCGTTTTTGCTCGAACATTAAATGCCTCCAAATGGTATTTAATTAACTTCCCGGGGTGAAGAAACCCTTTTTGAGAACTCAGAGTGAGTAAATTGGCCATTTTCATGCACTTTTAACCATTCCATAAATCTTGTGTTTTGGGCCCCTGGAAGCATGAAAATCAATTTAAACATGCTAATTTTAGCTCTAACACTGATGATCCACCTACAAATGTGAACTGACGTTCAAAAATAAAACATTTGAAAACGGACCATTTTCCACATTTCTGAAGCATGACGTAATGGGGGGGGTGTTATCTCTTTTGTCGAAAATCAGCCGTTTTTGCTCGAACATTAAATGCCTCCAAATGGTATTTATTTCACTTCCCGAGCCCCTGGAAGCATGAAAATCACTTTAAACATGCTAATTTTAGCTCTAACACTGATGATCCACCTACAAATGTGAACTGACGTTCAAAAATAAAACATTTGAAAACGGACCATTTTCCACATTTCTGAAGCATGACGTAATGGGGGGGTGTTATCTCTTTTGTCGAAAATCAGCCGTTTTTGCTCGAACATTAAATGCCTCCAAATGGTATTTAATTAACTTCCCGGGGTGAAGAAACCCTTTTTGAGAACTCAGAGTGAGTAAATTGGCCATTTTCATGCACTTTTAACCATTCCATAAATCTTGTGTTTTGGGCCCCTGGAAGCATGAAAATCACTTTAAACATGCTAATTTTAGCTCTAACACTGATGATCCACCTACAAATGTGAACTGACATTCAAAAATAAAACATTTGAAAAAGGACCATTTTCCACATTTCTGAAGCATGACGTAATGGGGGGGTGTTATCTCTTTTGTCGAAAATCAGCCGTTTTTGCTCGAACATTAAATGCCTCCAAATGGTATTTAATTAACTTCCCGAGCCCCTGGAAGCATGAAAATCACTTTAAACATGCTAATTTTAGCTCTAACACTGATGATCCACCTACAAATGTGAACTGACGTTCAAAAATAAAACATTTGAAAACGGACCATTTTCCACATTTCTGAAGCATGACGTAATGGGGGGGTGTTATCTCTTTTGTCGAAAATCAGCCGTTTTTGCTCGAACATTAAATGCCTCCAAATGGTATTTAATTAACTTCCCGGGGTGAAGAAACCCTTTTTGAGAACTCAGAGTGAGTAAATTGGCCATTTTCATGCACTTTTAACCATTCCATAAATCTTGTGTTTTGGGCCCCTGGAAGCATGAAAATCACTTTAAACATGCTAATTTTAGCTCTAACACTGATGATCCACCTACAAATGTGAACTGACGTTCAAAAATAAAACATTTGAAAACGGACCATTTTCCACATTTCTGAAGCATGACGTAATGGGGGGGTGTTATCTCTTTTGTCGAAAATCAGCCGTTTTTGCTCGAACATTAAATGCCTCCAAATGGTATTTAATTAACTTCCCGAGCCCCTGGAAGCATGAAAATCACTTTAAACATGCTAATTTTAGCTCTAACACTGATGATCCACCTACAAATGTGAACTGACGTTCAAAAATAAAACATTTGAAAACGGACCATTTTCCACATTTCTGAAGCATGACGTAATGGGGGGGTGTTATCTCTTTTGTCGAAAATCAGCCGTTTTTGCTCGAACATTAAATGCCTCCAAATGGTATTTAATTAACTTCCCGGGTGAAGAAACCCTTTTTGAGAACTCAGAGTGAGTAAATTGGCCATTTTCATGCACTTTTAACCATTCCATAAATCTTGTGTTTTGGGCCCCTGGAAGCATGAAAATCACTTTAAACATGCTAATTTTAGCTCTAACACTGATGATCCACCTACAAATGTGAACTGACGTTCAAAAATAAAACATTTGAAAACGGACCATTTTCCTCATTTCTGAAGCATGACGTAATGGGGGGGTGTTATCTCTTTTGTCGAAAATCAGCCGTTTTTGCTCGAACATTAAATGCCTCCAAATGGTATTTAATTAAGTTCCCGAGCCCCTGGAAGCATGAAAATCACTTTAAACATGCTAATTTTAGCTCTAACACTGATGATCCACCTACAAATGTGAACTGACGTTCAAAAATAAAACATTTGAAAACAGACCATTTTCCACATTTCTGAAGCATGACGTAATGGGGGGGTGTTATCTCTTTTGTCGAAAATCAGCCGTTTTTGCTCGAACATTAAATGCCTCCAAATGGTATTTAATTAACTTCCCGGGGTGAAGAAACCCTTTTTGAGAACTCAGAGTGAGTAAATTGGCCATTTTCATGCACTTTTAACCATTCCATAAATCTTGTGTTTTGGGCCCCTGGAAGCATGAAAATCAATTTAAACATGCTAATTTTAGCTCTAACACTGATGATCCACCTACAAATGTGAACTGACGTTCAAAAATAAAACATTTGAAAACGGACCATTTTCCACATTTCTGAAGCATGACGTAATGGGGGGGTGTTATCTCTTTTGTCGAAAATCAGCCGTTTTTGCTCGAACATTAAATGCCTCCAAATGGTATTTATTTCACTTCCCGAGCCCCTGGAAGCATGAAAATCACTTTAAACATGCTAATTTTAGCTCTAACACTGATGATCCACCTACAAATGTGAACTGACGTTCAAAAATAAAACATTTGAAAACGGACCATTTTCCACATTTCTGAAGCATGACGTAATGGGGGGGTGTTATCTCTTTTGTCGAAAATCAGCCGTTTTTGCTCGAACATTAAATGCCTCCAAATGGTATTTAATTAACTTCCCGGGGTGAAGAAACCCTTTTTGAGAACTCAGAGTGAGTAAATTGGCCATTTTCATGCACTTTTAACCATTCCATAAATCTTGTGTTTTGGGCCCCTGGAAGCATGAAAATCACTTTAAACATGCTAATTTTAGCTCTAACACTGATGATCCACCTACAAATGTGAACTGACATTCAAAAATAAAACATTTGAAAAAGGACCATTTTCCACATTTCTGAAGCATGACGTAATGGGGGGGTGTTATCTCTTTTGTCGAAAATCAGCCGTTTTTGCTCGAACATTAAATGCCTCCAAATGGTATTTAATTAACTTCCCGAGCCCCTGGAAGCATGAAAATCACTTTAAACATGCTAATTTTAGCTCTAACACTGATGATCCACCTACAAATGTGAACTGACGTTCAAAAATAAAACATTTGAAAACGGACCATTTTCCACATTTCTGAAGCATGACGTAATGTGGGGGTGTTATCTCTTTTGTCGAAAATCAGCCGTTTTTGCTCGAACATTAAATGCCTCCAAATGGTATTTAATTAACTTCCCGGGGTGAAGAAACCCTTTTTGAGAACTCAGAGTGAGTAAATTGGCCATTTTCATGCACTTTTAACCATTCCATAAATCTTGTGTTTTGGGCCCCTGGAAGCATGAAAATCACTTTAAACATGCTAATTTTAGCTCTAACACTGATGATCCACCTACAAATGTGAACTGACGTTCAAAAATAAAACATTTGAAAACGGACCATTTTCCACATTTCTGAAGCATGACGTAATGGGGGGGTGTTATCTCTTTTGTCGAAAATCAGCCGTTTTTGCTCGAACATTAAATGCCTCCAAATGGTATTTAATTAACTTCCCGAGCCCCTGGAAGCATGAAAATCACTTTAAACATGCTAATTTTAGCTCTAACACTGATGATCCACCTACAAATGTGAACTGACGTTCAAAAATAAAACATTTGAAAACGGACCATTTTCCACATTTCTGAAGCATGACGTAATGGGGGGGTGTTATCTCTTTTGTCGAAAATCAGCCGTTTTTGCTCGAACATTAAATGCCTCCAAATGGTATTTAATTAACTTCCCGAGCCCCGGGAAGCATGAAAATCACTTTAAACATGCTAATTTTAGCTCTAACACTGATGATCCACCTACAAATGTGAACTGACGTTCAAAAATAAAACATTTGAAAATGGACCATTTTCCACATTTCTGAAGCATGACGTAATGGGGGGGTGTTATCTCTTTTGTCGAAAATCAGCCGTTTTTGCTCGAACATTAAATGCCTCCAAATGGTATTTAATTAACTTCCCGAGCGCCTGGAAGCATGAAAATCACTTTAAACATGCTAATTTTAGCTCTAACACTGATGATCCACCTACAAATGTGAACTGACGTTCAAAAATAAAACATTTGAAAACGGACCATTTTCCACATTTCTGAAGCATGACGTAATGGGGGGTGTTATCTCTTTTGTCGAAAATCAGCCGTTTTTGCTCAAACAATAAATGCCTCCAAATGGTATTTATTTCACTTCCGAGCCCCTGGAAGCATGAAAATCACTTTAAACATGCTAATTTTAGCTCTAACACTGATGATCCACCTACAGATGTGAACTGACGTTCAAAAATAAAACATTTGAAAACGGACCATTTTCCACATTTCTGAAGCATGACGTAATGGGGGGGTGTTATCTCTTTTGTCGAAAATCAGCCGTTTTTGCTCGAACATTAAATGCCTCCAAATGGTATTTAATTAACTTCCCGGGGTGAAGAAACCCTTTTTGAGAACTCAGAGTGAGTAAATTGGCCATTTTCATGCACTTTTAACCATTCCATAAATCTTGTGTTTTGGGCCCCTGGAAGCATGAAAATCAATTTAAACATGCTAATTTTAGCTCTAACACTGATGATCCACCTACAAATGTGAACTGACGTTCAAAAATAAAACATTTGAAAACGGACCATTTTCCACATTTCTGAAGCATGACGTAATGGGGGGGTGTTATCTCTTTTGTCGAAAATCAGCCGTTTTTGTTTGAACATTAAATGCCTCCAAATGGTATTTAATTAACTTCCAGAGCCCCTGGAAGCATGAAAATCACTTTAAACATGCTAATTTTAGCTCTAACACTGATGATCCACCTACAAATGTGAACTGACGTTCAAAAATAAAACATTTGAAAACGGACCATTTTCCACATTTCTGAAGCATGACGTAATGGGGGGGTGTTATCTCTTTTGTCGAAAATCAGCCGTTTTTGCTCGAACATTAAATGCCTCCAAATGGTATTTAATTAACTTCCCGAGCCCCTGGAAGCATGAAAATCACTTTAAACATGCTAATTTTAGCTCTAACACTGATGATCCACCTACAAATGTGAACTGACGTTCAAAAATAAAACATTTGAAAACGGACCATTTTCCACATTTCTGAAGCATGACGTAATGGGGGGGTGTTATCTCTTTTGTCGAAAATCAGCCGTTTTTGCTCGAACATTAAATGTCTCCAAATGGTATTTAATTAACTTCCCGAGCCCCTGGAAGCATGAAAATCACTTTAAACATGCTAATTTTAGCTCTAACACTGATGATCCACCTACAAATGTGAACTGACGTTCAAAAATAAAACATTTGAAAACGGACCATTTTCCACATTTCTGAAGCATGACGTAATGGGGGGGTGTTATCTCTTTTGTCGAAAATCAGCCGTTTTTGCTCGAACATTAAATGCCCCCAAATGGTATTTAATTAACTTCCCGGGGTGAAGAAACCCTTTTTGAGAACTCAGAGTGAGTAAATTGGCCATTTTCATGCACTTTTAACCATTCCATAAATCTTGTGTTTAGGGCCCCTGGAAGCATGAAAATCACTTTGAACGTGCTAATTTTAGCTCTAACACTGATGATCCAACTACAAATGTGAACTGAAGTTCAAAAATAAAACATTTGAAAATGGACCATTTTCCACATTTCTGAAGCATGACGTAATGGGGGGGTGTTATCTCTTTTGTCGAAAATCAGCCGTTTTTGCTCGAACATTAAATGCCTCCAAATGGTATTTAATTAACTTCCCGAGCCCCTGGAAGCATGAAAATCACTTTAAACATGCTAATTTTAGCTCTAACACTGATGATCCACCTACAAATGTGAGCTGACGTTCAAAAATAAAACATTTGAAAACGGACCATTTTCCACATTTCTGAAGCATGACGTAATGGGGGGGTGTTATCTCTTTTGTCGAAAATCAGCCGTTTTTGCTCGAACATTAAATGCCTCCAAATGGTATTTATTTCACTTCCCGAGCCCCTGGAAGCATGGAAATCACTTTAAACATGCTAATTTTAGCTCTAACACTGATGATCCACCTACAAATGTAAACTGACGTTCAAAAATAAAACATTTGAAAACGGACCATTTTCCACATTTCTGAAGCATGACGAAATGGGGGGGTGTTATCTCTTTTGTAGAAAATCAGCCGTTTTTGCTCGAACATTAAATGCCTCCAAATGGTATTTAATTAACTTCCCGAGCCCCTGGAAGCATGAAAATCATTTTAAACATGCTAATTTTAGCTCTAACACTGATGATCCACCTACAAATGTGAACTGACGTTCAAAAATAAAACATTTGAAAACGGACCATTTTACACATTTCTGAAGCATGACGTAATGGGGGGGTGTTATCTCTTTTGTCGAAAATCAGCCGTTTTTGCTCGAACATTAAATGCCTCCAAATGGTATTTAATTAACTTCCCGAGCCCCTGGAAGCATGAAAATCACTTTAAACATGCTAATTTTAGCTCTAACACTGATGATCCACCTACAAATGTGAACTGACGTTCAAAAATAAAACATTTGAAAACGGACCATTTTCCACATTTCTGAAGCATGACGTAATGGGGGGGTGTTATGTCTTTTGTCGAAAATCAGCCGTTTTTGCTCGAACATTAAATGCCTCCAAATGGTATTTATTTCACTTCCCGAGCCCCTGGAAGCATGAAAATAACGTTAAACATGCTAATTTTAGCTCTAACACTGATGATCCACCTACAAATGTGAACTGACGTTCAAAAATAAAACATTTGAAAACTGACCATTTTCCACATTTCTGAAGCATGACGTAATGGGGGGGTGTTATCTCTTTTGTCGAAAATCAGCCGTTTTTGCTCGAACATTAAATGCCTCCAAATGGTATTTAATTAACTTCCCAAGCCCCTGGAAGCATGAAAATCACTTTAAACATGCTAATTTTAGCTCTAACACTGATGATCCACCTACAAATGTGAACTGACGTTCAAAAATAAAACATTTGAAAACGGACCATTTTCCACATTTCTGAAGCATGACGTAATGGGGGGTGTTATCTCTTTTGTCGAAAATCAGCCGTTTTTGCTCGAACATTAAATGCCTCCAAATGGTATTTAATTAACTTCCCGGGGTGAAGAAACCCTTTTTGAGAACTCAGAGTGAGTAAATTGGCCATTTTCATGCACTTTTAACCATTCCATAAATCTTGTGTTTTGGGCCCCTGGAAGCATGAAAATCACTTTAAACATGCTAATTTTAGCTCTAACACTGATGATCCACCTACAAATGTGAACTGACGTTCAAAAATAAAACATTTGAAAACGGACCATTTTCCACATTTCTGAAGCATGACGTAATGGGGGGGGTGTTATCTCTTTTGTCGAAAATCAGCCGTTTTTGCTCGAACATTAAATGCCTCCAAATTGTATTTATTTCACTTCCCGAGCCCCTGGAAGCATGAAAATCACTTTAAACATGCTAATTTTAGCTCTAACACTGATGATCCACCTCCAAATGTGAACTGACGTTCAAAAATAAAACATTTGAAAACGGACCATTTTCCACATTTCTGAAGCATGACGTAATGGGGGGGTGTTATCTCTTTTGTCGAAAATCAGCCGTTTTTGCTCGAACATTAAATGCCCCCAAATGGTATTTAATTAACTTCCCGGGGTGAAGAAACCCTTTTTGAGAACTCAGAGTGAGTAAATTGGCCATTTTCATGCACTTTTAACCATTCCATAAATCTTGTGTTTAGGGCCCCTGGAAGCATGAAAATCACTTTGAACATGCTAATTTTAGCTCTAACACTGATGATCCAACTACAAATGTGAACTGACGTTCAAAAATAAAACATTTGAAAACGGACCATTTTCCACATTTCTGAAGCATGACGTAATGGGGGGGTGTTATCTCTTTTGTCGAAAATCAGCCGTTTTTGCTCGAACATTAAATGCCTCCAAATGGTATTTAATTAACTTCCCGAGCCCCTGGAAGCATGAAAATCACTTTAAACATGCTAATTTTAGCTCTAACACTGATGATCCACCTACAAATGTGAACTGACGTTCAAAAATAAAACATTTGAAAACGGACCATTTTCCACATTTCTGAAGCATGACGTAATGGGGGGGTGTTATCTCTTTTGTCGAAAATCAGCCGTTTTTGCTCGAACATTAAATGCCCCCAAATGGTATTTAATTAACTTCCCGGGGTGAAGAAACCCTTTTTGAGAACTCAGAGTGAGTAAATTGGCCATTTTCATGCACTTTTAACCATTCCATAAATCTTGTGTTTAGGGCCCCTGGAAGCATGAAAATCACTTTGAACGTGCTAATTTTAGCTCTAACACTGATGATCCAACTACAAATGTGAACTGAAGTTCAAAAATAAAACATTTGAAAATGGACCATTTTCCACATTTCTGAAGCATGACGTAATGGGGGGGTGTTATCTCTTTTGTCGAAAATCAGCCGTTTTTGCTCGAACATTAAATGCCTCCAAATGGTATTTAATTAACTTCCCGAGCCCCTGGAAGCATGAAAATCACTTTAAACATGCTAATTTTAGCTCTAACACTGATGATCCACCTACAAATGTGAGCTGACGTTCAAAAATAAAACATTTGAAAACGGACCATTTTCCACATTTCTGAAGCATGACGTAATGGGGGGGTGTTATCTCTTTTGTCGAAAATCAGCCGTTTTTGCTCGAACATTAAATGCCTCCAAATGGTATTTATTTCACTTCCCGAGCCCCTGGAAGCATGGAAATCACTTTAAACATGCTAATTTTAGCTCTAACACTGATGATCCACCTACAAATGTAAACTGACGTTCAAAAATAAAACATTTGAAAACGGACCATTTTCCACATTTCTGAAGCATGACGAAATGGGGGGGTGTTATCTCTTTTGTAGAAAATCAGCCGTTTTTGCTCGAACATTAAATGCCTCCAAATGGTATTTAATTAACTTCCCGAGCCCCTGGAAGCATGAAAATCATTTTAAACATGCTAATTTTAGCTCTAACACTGATGATCCACCTACAAATGTGAACTGACGTTCAAAAATAAAACATTTGAAAACGGACCATTTTACACATTTCTGAAGCATGACGTAATGGGGGGGTGTTATCTCTTTTGTCGAAAATCAGCCGTTTTTGCTCGAACATTAAATGCCTCCAAATGGTATTTAATTAACTTCCCGAGCCCCTGGAAGCATGAAAATCACTTTAAACATGCTAATTTTAGCTCTAACACTGATGATCCACCTACAAATGTGAACTGACGTTCAAAAATAAAACATTTGAAAACGGACCACTTTCCACATTTCTGAAGCATGACGTAATGGGGGGGTGTTATCTCTTTTGTCGAAAATCAGCCGTTTTTGCTCGAACATTAAATGCCTCCAAATGGTATTTAATTAACTTCCCGAGCCCCTGGAAGCATGAAAATCACTTTAAACATGCTAATTTTAGCTCTAACACTGATGATCCACCTACAAATGTGAACTGACGTTCAAAAATAAAACATTTGAAAACGGACCATTTTCCACATTTCTGAAGCATGACGTAATGGGGGGGTGTTATGTCTTTTGTCGAAAATCAGCCGTTTTTGCTCGAACATTAAATGCCTCCAAATGGTATTTATTTCACTTCCCGAGCCCCTGGAAGCATGAAAATAACGTTAAACATGCTAATTTTAGCTCTAACACTGATGATCCACCTACAAATGTGAACTGACGTTCAAAAATAAAACATTTGAAAACTGACCATTTTCCACATTTCTGAAGCATGACGTAATGGGGGGGTGTTATCTCTTTTGTCGAAAATCAGCCGTTTTTGCTCGAACATTAAATGCCTCCAAATGGTATTTAATTAACTTCCCAAGCCCCTGGAAGCATGAAAATCACTTTAAACATGCTAATTTTAGCTCTAACACTGATGATCCACCTACAAATGTGAACTGACGTTCAAAAATAAAACATTTGAAAACGGACCATTTTCCACATTTCTGAAGCATGACGTAATGGGGGGTGTTATCTCTTTTGTCGAAAATCAGCCGTTTTTGCTCGAACATTAAATGCCTCCAAATGGTATTTAATTAACTTCCCGGGGTGAAGAAACCCTTTTTGAGAACTCAGAGTGAGTAAATTGGCCATTTTCATGCACTTTTAACCATTCCATAAATCTTGTGTTTTGGGCCCCTGGAAGCATGAAAATCACTTTAAACATGCTAATTTTAGCTCTAACACTGATGATCCACCTACAAATGTGAACTGACGTTCAAAAATAAAACATTTGAAAACGGACCATTTTCCACATTTCTGAAGCATGACGTAATGGGGGGGGTGTTATCTCTTTTGTCGAAAATCAGCCGTTTTTGCTCGAACATTAAATGCCTCCAAATTGTATTTATTTCACTTCCCGAGCCCCTGGAAGCATGAAAATCACTTTAAACATGCTAATTTTAGCTCTAACACTGATGATCCACCTCCAAATGTGAACTGACGTTCAAAAATAAAACATTTGAAAACGGACCATTTTCCACATTTCTGAAGCATGACGTAATGGGGGGGTGTTATCTCTTTTGTCGAAAATCAGCCGTTTTTGCTCGAACATTAAATGCCCCCAAATGGTATTTAATTAACTTCCCGGGGTGAAGAAACCCTTTTTGAGAACTCAGAGTGAGTAAATTGGCCATTTTCATGCACTTTTAACCATTCCATAAATCTTGTGTTTAGGGCCCCTGGAAGCATGAAAATCACTTTGAACATGCTAATTTTAGCTCTAACACTGATGATCCAACTACAAATGTGAACTGACGTTCAAAAATAAAACATTTGAAAACGGACCATTTTCCACATTTCTGAAGCATGACGTAATGGGGGGGTGTTATCTCTTTTGTCGAAAATCAGCCGTTTTTGCTCGAACATTAAATGCCTCCAAATGGTATTTAATTAACTTCCCGAGCCCCTGGAAGCATGAAAATCACTTTAAACATGCTAATTTTAGCTCTAACACTGATGATCCACCTACAAATGTGAACTGACGTTCAAAAATAAAACATTTGAAAACGGACCATTTTCCACATTTCTGAAGCATGACGTAATGGGGGGGTGTTATCTCTTTTGTCGAAAATCAGCCGTTTTTGCTCGAACATTAAATGCCTCCAAATGGTATTTATTTCACTTCCCGAGCCCCTGGAAGCATGAAAATCACTTTAAACATGCTAATTCTAGCTCTAACACTGATGATCCACCTACAAATGTGAACTGACGTTCAAAAATAAAACATTTGAAAACGGACCATTTTCCACATTTCTGAAGCATGACATATGGGGGGGTGTTATCTCTTTTGTCGAAAATCAGCCGTTTTTGCTCGAACATTAAATGCCTCCAAATGGTATTTATTTCACTTCCCGAGCCCCTGGAAGCATGAAAATCACTTTAAACATGCTAATTTTAGCTCTAACACTGATGATCCACCTACAAATGTGAACTGACGTTTAAAAATAAAACATTTGAAAACGGACAATTTTCTACATTTCTGAAGCATGACGTAATGGGGGGGTGTTATCTCTTTTGTCGAAAATCAGCCGTTTTTGCTCGAACATTAAATGCCTCCAAATGGTATTTAATTAACTTCCCGAGCCCCTGGAAGCATGAAAATCACTTTAAACATGCTAATTTTAGCACTAACACTGATGATCCACCTACAAATGTGAACTGACGTTCAAAAATAAAACATTTGAAAACGGACCATTTTCCACATTTCTGAAGCATGACGTAATGGGGGGGTGTTATCTCTTTTGTCGAAAATCAGCCGTTTTTGCTCGAACATTAAATGCCTCCAAATTGTATTTAATTAACTTTCCGAGCCCCTGGAAGCATGAAAATGACTTTAAACATGCTAATTTTAGCTCTAACACTGCTGATCCACCTACAAATGTGAACTGACGTTCAAAAATAAAACATTTGAAAACGGACCATTTTCCACATTTCTGAAGCATGACGTAATGGGGGGGTGTTATCTCTTTCGTCGAAAATCAGCCGTTTTTGCTCGAACATTAAATGCCTCCAAATGGTATTTATTTCACTTCCCGAGCCCCTGGAAGCATGAAAATCACTTTAAACATGCTAATTTTAGCTCTAACACTGATGATCCACCTACAAATGTGAACTGACGTTCAAAAATAAAACATTTGAAAACGGACCATTTTCCACATTTCTGAAGCATGACGTAATGGGGGGGTGTTATCTCTTTTGTCGAAAATCAGCCGTTTTTGCTCGAACATTAAATGCCTCCAAATGGTATTTAATTAACTTCCCGAGCCCCTGGAAGCATGAAAATCACTTTAAACATGCTAATTTTAGCTCTAACACTGATGATCCACCTACAAATGTGAACTGACGTTCAAAAATAAAACATTTGAAAACGGACCATTTTCCACATTTCTGAAGCATGACGTAATGGGGGGTGTTATCTCTTTTGTCGAAAATCAGCCGTTTTTGCTCGAACATTAAATGCCTCCAAATGGTATTTAATTAACTTCCCGGGGTGAAGAAACCCTTTTTGAGAACTCAGAGTGAGTAAATTGGCCATTTTCATGCACTTTTAACCATTCCATAAATCTTGTGTTTTGGGCCCCTGGAAGCATGAAAATCACTTTAAACATGCTAATTTTAGCTCTAACACTGATGATCCACCTACAAATGTGAACTGACGTTCAAAAATAAAACATTTGAAAACGGACCATTTTCCACATTTCTGAAGCATGACGTAATGGGGGGGGTGTTATCTCTTTTGTCGAAAATCAGCCGTTTTTGCTCGAACATTAAATGCCTCCAAATTGTATTTATTTCACTTCCCGAGCCCCTGGAAGCATGAAAATCACTTTAAACATGCTAATTTTAGCTCTAACACTGATGATCCACCTACAAATGTGAACTGACGTTCAAAAATAAAACATTTGAAAACGGACCATTTTCCACATTTCTGAAGCATGACGTAATGGGGGGGTGTTATCTCTTTTGTCGAAAATCAGCCGTTTTTGCTCGAACATTAAATGCCCCCAAATGGTATTTAATTAACTTCCCGGGGTGAAGAAACCCTTTTTGAGAACTCAGAGTGAGTAAATTGGCCATTTTCATGCACTTTTAACCATTCCATAAATCTTGTGTTTAGGGCCCCTGGAAGCATGAAAATCACTTTGAACATGCTAATTTTAGCTCTAACACTGATGATCCACCTACAAATGTGAACTGACGTTCAAAAATAAAACATTTGAAAACGGACCATTTTCCACATTTCTGAAGCATGACGTAATGGGGGGGTGTTATCTCTTTTGTCGAAAATCAGCCGTTTTTGCTCGAACATTAAATGCCCCCAAATGGTATTTAATTAACTTCCCGGGGTGAAGAAACCCTTTTTGAGAACTCAGAGTGAGTAAATTGGCCATTTTCATGCACTTTTAACCATTCCATAAATCTTGTGTTTAGGGCCCCTAGGAGCATGAAAATCACTTTGAACATGCTAATTTTAGCTCTAACACTGATGATCCAACTACAAATGCGAACTGACGTTCAAAAATAAAACATTTGAAAACGGACCATTTTCCACATTTCTGAAGCATGACGTAATGGGGGGGTGTTATCTCTTTTGTCGAAAATCAGCCGTTTTTGCTCGAACATTAAATGCCTCCAAATGGTATTTAATTAACTTCCCGAGCCCCTGGAAGCATGAAAATCACTTTAAACATGCTAATTTTAGCTCTAACACTGATGATCCACCTACAAATGTGAACTGACGTTCAAAAATAAAACATTTGAAAACGGACCATTTTCCACATTTCTGAAGCATGACGTAATGGGGGGGTGTTATCTCTTTTGTCGAAAATCAGCCGTTTTTGCTCGAACATTAAATGCCTCCAAATGGTATTTATTTCACTTCCCGAGCCCCTGGAAGCATGAAAATCACTTTAAACATGCTAATTCTAGCTCTAACACTGATGATCCACCTACAAATGTGAACTGACGTTCAAAAATAAAACATTTGAAAACGGACCATTTTCCACATTTCTGAAGCATGACATATGGGGGGGTGTTATCTCTTTTGTCGAAAATCAGCCGTTTTTGCTCGAACATTAAATGCCTCCAAATGGTATTTATTTCACTTCCCGAGCCCCTGGAAGCATGAAAATCACTTTAAACATGCTAATTTTAGCTCTAACACTGATGATCCACCTACAAATGTGAACTGACGTTTAAAAATAAAACATTTGAAAACGGACCATTTTCTACATTTCTGAAGCATGACGTAATGGGGGGGTGTTATCTCTTTTGTCGAAAATCAGCCGTTTTTGCTCGAACATTAAATGCCTCCAAATGGTATTTAATTAACTTCCCGAGCCCCTGGAAGCATGAAAATCACTTTAAACATGCTAATTTTAGCACTAACACTGATGATCCACCTACAAATGTGAACTGACGTTCAAAAATAAAACATTTGAAAACGGACCATTTTCCACATTTCTGAAGCATGACGTAATGGGGGGGTGTTATCTCTTTTGTCGAAAATCAGCCGTTTTTGCTCGAACATTAAATGCCTTCAAATTGTATTTAATTAACTTTCCGAGCCCCTGGAAGCATGAAAATGACTTTAAACATGCTAATTTTAGCTCTAACACTGCTGATCCACCTACAAATGTGAACTGACGTTCAAAAATAAAACATTTGAAAACGGACCATTTTCCACATTTCTGAAGCATGACGTAATGGTGGGGTGTTATCTCTTTCGTCGAAAATCAGCCGTTTTTGCTCGAACATTAAATGCCTCCAAATGGTATTTATTTCACTTCCCGAGCCCCTGGAAGCATGAAAATCACTTTAAACATGCTAATTTTAGCTCTAACACTGATGATCCACCTACAAATGTGAACTGACGTTCAAAAATAAAACATTTGAAAACGGACCATTTTCCACATTTCTGAAGCATGACGTAATGGGGGGGTGTTATCTCTTTTGTCGAAAATCAGCCGTTTTTGCTCGAACATTAAATGCCTCCAAATGCTATTTAATTAACTTCCCGAGCCCCTGGAAGCATGAAAATCACTTTAAACATGCTAATTTTAGCTCTAACACTGATGATCCACCTACAAATGTGAACTGACGTTCAAAAATAAAACATTTGAAAACGGACCATTTTCCACATTTCTGAAGCATGACGTAATGGGGGGTGTTATCTCTTTTGTCGAAAATCAGCCGTTTTTGCTCGAACATTAAATGCCTCCAAATGGTATTTAATTAACTTCCCGGGGTGAAGAAACCCTTTTTGAGAACTCAGAGTGAGTAAATTGGCCATTTTCATGCACTTTTAACCATTCCATAAATCTTGTGTTTTGGGCCCCTGGAAGCATGAAAATCACTTTAAACATGCTAATTTTAGCTCTAACACTGATGATCCACCTACAAATGTGAACTGACGTTCAAAAATAAAACATTTGAAAACGGACCATTTTCCACATTTCTGAAGCATGACGTAATGGGGGGGGTGTTATCTCTTTTGTCGAAAATCAGCCGTTTTTGCTCGAACATTAAATGCCTCCAAATTGTATTTATTTCACTTCCCGAGCCCCTGGAAGCATGAAAATCACTTTAAACATGCTAATTTTAGCTCTAACACTGATGATCCACCTACAAATGTGAACTGACGTTCAAAAATAAAACATTTGAAAACGGACCTTTTTCCACATTTCTGAAGCATGACGTAATGGGGGGGTGTTATCTCTTTTGTCGAAAATCAGCCGTTTTTGCTCGAACATTAAATGCCCCCAAATGGTATTTAATTAACTTCCCGGGGTGAAGAAACCCTTTTTGAGAACTCAGAGTGAGTAAATTGGCCATTTTCATGCACTTTTAACCATTCCATAAATCTTGTGTTTAGGGCCCCTGGAAGCATGAAAATCACTTTGAACATGCTAATTTTAGCTCTAACACTGATGATCCAACTACAAATGTGAACTGACGTTCAAAAATAAAACATTTGAAAACGGACCATTTTCCACATTTCTGAAGCATGACGTAATGGGGGGGTGTTATCTCTTTTGTCGAAAATCAGCCGTTTTTGCTCGAACATTAAATGCCTCCAAATGGTATTTAATTAACTTCCCGAGCCCCTGGAAGCATGAAAATCACTTTAAACATGCTAATTTTAGCTCTAACACTGATGATCCACTTACAAATGTGAACTGACGTTCAAAAATAAAACATTTGAAAACGGACCATTTTCCACATTTCTGAAGCATGACGTAATGGGGGGGTGTTATCTCTTTTGTCGAAAATCAGCCGTTTTTGCTCGAACATTAAATGCCTCCAAATGGTATTTATTTCACTTCCCGAGCCCCTGGAAGCATGAAAATCACTTTAAACATGCTAATTCTAGCTCTAACACTGATGATCCACCTACAAATGTGAACTGACGTTCAAAAATAAAACATTTGAAAACGGACCATTTTCCACATTTCTGAAGCATGACATATGGGGGGGTGTTATCTCTTTTGTCGAAAATCAGCCGTTTTTGCTCGAACATTAAATGCCTCCAAATGGTATTTATTTTACTTCCCGAGCCCCTGGAAGCATGAAAATCACTTTAAACATGCTAATTTTAGCTCTAACACTGATGATCCACCTACAAATGTGAACTGACGTTTAAAAATAAAACATTTGAAAACGGACCATTTTCTACATTTCTGAAGCATGACGTAATGGGGGGGTGTTATCTCTTTTGTCGAAAATCAGCCGTTTTTGCTCGAACATTAAATGCCTCCAAATGGTATTTAATTAACTTCCCGAGCCCCTGGAAGCATGAAAATCACTTTAAACATGCTAATTTTAGCACTAACACTGATGATCCACCTAAAAATGTGAACTGACATTCAAAAATAAAACATTTGAAAACGGACCATTTTCCACATTTCTGAAGCATGACGTAATGGGGGGGTGTTATCTCTTTCGTCGAAAATCAGCCGTTTTTGCTCGAACATTAAATGCCTCCAAATTGTATTTAATTAACTTTCCGAGCCCCTGGAAGCATGAAAATGACTTTAAACATGCTAATTTTAGCTCTAACACTGATGATCCACCTACAAATGTGAACTGACGTTCAAAAATAAAACATTTGAAAACGGACCATTTTCCACATTTCTGAAGCATGACGTAATGGGGGGGTGTTATCTCTTTTGTCGAAAATCAGCCGTTTTTGCTCGAACATTAAATGCCTCCAAATGGTATTTAATTAACTTCCCGAGCCCCTGGAAGCATGAAAATCACTTTAAACATGCTAATTTTAGCTCTAACACTGATGATCCACCTACAAATGTGAACTGACGTTCAAAAATAAAACATTTGAAAACGGACCATTTTCCACATTTCTGAAGCATGACGTAATGGGGGGGTGTTATGTCTTTTGTCGAAAATCAGCCGTTTTTGCTCGAACATTAAATGCCTCCAAATGGTATTTAATTAACTTCCCGAGCCCCTGGAAGCATGAAAATCACGTTAAACATGCTAATTTTAGCTCTAACACTGATGATCCACCTACAAATGTGAACTGACGTTCAAAAATAAAACATTTGAAAACGGACCATTTTCCACATTTCTGAAGCATGACGTAATGGGGGGGTGTTATCTCTTTTGTCGAAAATCAGCCGTTTTTGCTCGAACATTAAATGCCTCCAAATGGTATTTAATTAACTTCCCGAGCCCCTGGAAGCATGAAAATCACTTTAAACATGCTAATTTTAGCTCTAACACTGATGATCCACCTACAAATGTGAACTGACATTCAAAAATAAAACATTTGAAAACGGACCATTTTCCACATTTCTGAAGCATGACGTAATGGGGGGGTGTTATCTCTTTTGTCGAAAATCAGCCGTTTTTGCTCGAACATTAAATGCCTCCAAATCGTATTTAATTAACTTCCCGAGCCCCTGGAAGCATGAAAATCACTTTAAACATGCTAATTTTAGCTCTAACACTGATGATCCACCTACAAATGTGAACTGACGTTCAAAAATAAAACATTTGAAAACGGACCATTTTCCACATTTCTGAAGCATGACGTAATGGGGGGGTGTTATCTCTTTTGTCGAAAATCAGCCGTTTTTGCTCGAACATTAAATGCCTCCAAATGGTATTTAATTAAATTCCCGAGCCCCTGGAAGCATGAAAATCACTTTAAACATGCTAATTTTAGCTCTAACACTGATGATCCACCTACAAATGTGAACTGACGTTCAAAAATAAAACATTTGAAAACGGACCATTTTCCACATTTCTGAAGCATGACGTAATGGGGGGGGGTGTTATCTCTTTTGTCGAAAATCAGCCGTTTTTGCTCGAACATTAAATGCCTCCAAATGGTATTTATTTCACTTCCCGAGCCCCTGGAAGCATGAAAATCACTTTAAACATGCTAATTTTAGCTCTAACACTGATGATCCACCTACAAATGTGAACTGACGTTCAAAAATAAAACATTTGAAAACGGACCATTTTCCACATTTCTGAAGCATGACGTAATGGGGGGGTGTTATCTCTTTTGTCGAAAATCAGCCGTTTTTGCTCGAACATTAAATGCCTCCAAATGGTATTTATTTCACTTCCCGAGCCCCTGGAAGCATGAAAATCACTTTAAACATGCTAATTTTAGCTCTAACACTGATGATCCACCTACAAATGTGAACTGACGTTCAAAAATAAAACATTTGAAAACGGACCATTTTCCACATTTCTGAAGCATGACGTAATGGGGGGGTGTTATCTCTTTTGTCGAAAATCAGCCGTTTTTGCTCGAACATTAAATGCCTCCAAATGGTATTTAATTAACTTCCCGAGCCCCTGGAAGCATGAAAATCACTTTAAACATGCTAATTTTAGCTCTAACACTGATGATCCACCTACAAATGTGAACTGACGTTCAAAAATAAAACATTTGAAAACGGACCATTTTCCACATTTCTGAAGCATGACGTAATGGGGGGTGTTATCTCTTTTGTCGAAAATCAGCCGTTTTTGCTCGAACATTAAATGCCTCCAAATGGTATTTAATTAACTTCCCGGGGTGAAGAAACCCTTTTTGAGAACTCAGAGTGAGTAAATTGGCCATTTTCATGCACTTTTAACCATTCCATAAATCTTGTGTTTTGGGCCCCTGGAAGCATGAAAATCACTTTAAACATGCTAATTTTAGCTCTAACACTGATGATCCACCTACAAATGTGAACTGACGTTCAAAAATAAAACATTTGAAAACGGACCATTTTCCACATTTCTGAAGCATGACGTAATGGGGGGGGTGTTATCTCTTTTGTCAAAAATCAGCCGTTTTTGCTCGAACATTAAATGCCTCCAAATTGTATTTATTTCACTTCCCGAGCCCCTGGAAGCATGAAAATCACTTTAAACATGCTAATTTTAGCTCTAACACTGATGATCCACCTACAAATGTGAACTGACGTTCAAAAATAAAACATTTGAAAACGGACCATTTTCCACATTTCTGAAGCATGACGTAATGGGGGGGTGTTATCTCTTTTGTCGAAAATCAGCCGTTTTTGCTCGAACATTAAATGCCCCCAAATGGTATTTAATTAACTTCCCGGGGTGAAGAAACCCTTTTTGAGAACTCAGAGTGAGTAAATTGGCCATTTTCATGCACTTTTAACCATTCCATAAATCTTGTGTTTAGGGCCCCTGGAAGCATGAAAATCACTTTGAACATGCTAATTTTAGCTCTAACACTGATGATCCAACTACAAATGTGAACTGACGTTCAAAAATAAAACATTTGAAAACGGACCATTTTCCACATTTCTGAAGCATGACGTAATGGGGGGGTGTTATCTCTTTTGTCGAAAATCAGCCGTTTTTGCTCGAACATTAAATGCCTCCAAATGGTATTTAATTAACTTCCCGAGCCCCTGGAAGCATGAAAATCACTTTAAACATGCTAATTTTAGCTCTAACACTGATGATCCACCTACAAATGTGAACTGACGTTCAAAAATAAAACATTTGAAAACGGACCATTTTCCACATTTCTGAAGCATGACGTAATGGGGGGGTGTTATCTCTTTTGTCGAAAATCAGCCGTTTTTGCTCGAACATTAAATGCCTCCAAATGGTATTTATTTCACTTCCCGAGCCCCTGGAAGCATGAAAATCACTTTAAACATGCTAATTTTAGCTCTAACACTGATGATCCACCTACAAATGTGAACTGACGTTCAAAAATAAAACATTTGAAAACGGACCATTTTCCACATTTCTGAAGCATGACGTAATGGGGGGGTGTTATCTCTTTTGTCGAAAATCAGCCGTTTTTCCTCGAACATTAAATGCCTCCAAATGGTATTTAATTAACTTCCCGAGCCCCTGGAAGCATGAAAATCACTTTAAACATGCTAATTTTAGCTCTAACACTGATGATCCACCTACAAATGTGAACTGACGTTCAAAAATAAAACATTTGAAAACGGACCATTTTCCACATTTCTGAAGCATGACGTAATGGGGGGTGTTATCTCTTTTGTCGAAAATCAGCCGTTTTTGCTCGAACATTAAATGCCTCCAAATGGTATTTAATTAACTTCCCGGGGTGAAGAAACCCTTTTTGAGAACTCAGAGTGAGTAAATTGGCCATTTTCATGCACTTTTAACCATTCCATAAATCTTGTGTTTTGGGCCCCTGGAAGCATGAAAATCACTTTAAACATGCTAATTTTAGCTCTAACACTGATGATCCACCTACAAATGTGAACTGACGTTCAAAAATAAAACATTTGAAAACGGACCATTTTCCACATTTCTGAAGCATGACGTAATGGGGGGGGTGTTATCTCTTTTGTCGAAAATCAGCCGTTTTTGCTCGAACATTAAATGCCTCCAAATTGTATTTATTTCACTTCCCGAGCCCCTGGAAGCATGAAAATCACTTTAAACATGCTAATTTTAGCTCTAACACTGATGATCCACCTACAAATGTGAACTGACGTTCAAAAATAAAACATTTGAAAACGGACCTTTTTCCACATTTCTGAAGCATGACGTAATGGGGGGGTGTTATCTCTTTTGTCGAAAATCAGCCGTTTTTGCTCGAACATTAAATGCCCCCAAATGGTATTTAATTAACTTCCCGGGTGAAGAAACCCTTTTTGAGAACTCAGAGTGAGTAAATTGGCCATTTTCATGCACTTTTAACCATTCCATAAATCTTGTGTTTAGGGCCCCTGGAAGCATGAAAATCACTTTGAACATGCTAATTTTAGCTCTAACACTGATGATCCAACTACAAATGTGAACTGACGTTCAAAAATAAAACATTTGAAAACGGACCATTTTCCACATTTCTGAAGCATGACGTAATGGGGGGGTGTTATCTCTTTTGTCGAAAATCAGCCGTTTTTGCTCGAACATTAAATGCCTCCAAATGGTATTTAATTAACTTCCCGAGCCCCTGGAAGCATGAAAATCACTTTAAACATGCTAATTTTAGCTCTAACACTGATGATCCACCTACAAATGTGAACTGACGTTCAAAAATAAAACATTTGAAAACGGACCATTTTCCACATTTCTGAAGCATGACGTAATGGGGGGGTGTTATCTCTTTTGTCGAAAATCAGCCGTTTTTGCTCGAACATTAAATGCCTCCAAATGGTATTTATTTCACTTCCCGAGCCCCTGGAAGCATGAAAATCACTTTAAACATGCTAATTCTAGCTCTAACACTGATGATCCACCTACAAATGTGAACTGACGTTCAAAAATAAAACATTTGAAAACGGACCATTTTCCACATTTCTGAAGCATGACATATGGGGGGGTGTTATCTCTTTTGTCGAAAATCAGCCGTTTTTGCTCGAACATTAAATGCCTCCAAATGGTATTTATTTCACTTCCCGAGCCCCTGGAAGCATGAAAATCACTTTAAACATGCTAATTTTAGCTCTAACACTGATGATCCACCTACAAATGTGAACTGACGTTTAAAAATAAAACATTTGAAAACGGACCATTTTCTACATTTCTGAAGCATGACGTAATGGGGGGGTGTTATCTCTTTTGTCGAAAATCAGCCGTTTTTGCTCGAACATTAAATGCCTCCAAATGGTATTTAATTAACTTCCCGAGCCCCTGGAAGCATGAAAATCACTTTAAACATGCTAATTTTAGCACTAACACTGATGATCCACCTACAAATGTGAACTGACGTTCAAAAATAAAACATTTGAAAACGGACCATTTTCCACATTTCTGAAGCATGACGTAATGGGGGGGTGTTATCTCTTTTGTCGAAAATCAGCCGTTTTTGCTCGAACATTAAATGCCTCCAAATTGTATTTAATTAACTTTCCGAGCCCCTGGAAGCATGAAAATGACTTTAAACATGCTAATTTTAGCTCTAACACTGATGATCCACCTACAAATGTGAACTGACGTTCAAAAATAAAACATTTGAAAACGGACCATTTTCCACATTTCTGAAGCATGACGTAATGGGGGGGTGTTATCTCTTTTGTCGAAAATCAGCCGTTTTTGCTCGAACATTAAATGCCTCCAAATGGTATTTAATTAACTTCCCGAGCCCCTGGAAGCATGAAAATCACTTTAAACATGCTAATTTTAGCTCTAACACTGATGATCCACCTACAAATGTGAACTGACGTTCAAAAATAAAACATTTGAAAACGGACCATTTTCCACATTTCTGAAGCATGACGTAATGGGGGGGTGTTATGTCTTTTGTCGAAAATCAGCCGTTTTTGCTCGAACATTAAATGCCTCCAAATGGTATTTAATTAACTTCCCGAGCCCCTGGAAGCATGAAAATCACGTTAAACATGCTAATTTTAGCTCTAACACTGATGATCCACCTACAAATGTGAACTGACGTTCAAAAATAAAACATTTGAAAACGGACCATTTTCCACATTTCTGAAGCATGACGTAATGGGGGGTGTTATCTCTTTTGTCGAAAATCAGCCGTTTTTGCTCGAACATTAAATGCCTCCAAATGGTATTTAATTAACTTCCCGAGCCCCTGGAAGCATGAAAATCACTTTAAACATGCTAATTTTAGCTCTAACACTGATGATCCACCTACAAATGTGAACTGACATTCAAAAATAAAACATTTGAAAACGGACCATTTTCCACATTTCTGAAGCATGACGTAATGGGGGGGTGTTATCTCTTTTGTCGAAAATCAGCCGTTTTTGCTCGAACATTAAATGCCTCCAAATCGTATTTAATTAACTTCCCGAGCCCCTGGAAGCATGAAAATCACTTTAAACATGCTAATTTTAGCTCTAACACTGATGATCCACCTACAAATGTGAACTGACGTTCAAAAATAAAACATTTGAAAACGGACCATTTTCCACATTTCTGAAGCATGACGTAATGGGGGGGTGTTATCTCTTTTGTCGAAAATCAGCCGTTTTTGCTCGAACATTAAATGCCTCCAAATGGTATTTAATTAAATTCCCGAGCCCCTGGAAGCATGAAAATCACTTTAAACATGCTAATTTTAGCTCTAACACTGATGATCCACCTACAAATGTGAACTGACGTTCAAAAATAAAACATTTGAAAACGGACCATTTTCCACATTTCTGAAGCATGACGTAATGGGGGGGGTGTTATCTCTTTTGTCGAAAATCAGCCGTTTTTGCTCGAACATTAAATGCCTCCAAATGGTATTTATTTCACTTCCCGAGCCCCTGGAAGCATGAAAATCACTTTAAACATGCTAATTTTAGCTCTAACACTGATGATCCACCTACAAATGTGAACTGACGTTCAAAAATAAAACATTTGAAAACGGACCATTTTCCACATTTCTGAAGCATGACGTAATGGGGGGGTGTTATCTCTTTTGTCGAAAATCAGCCGTTTTTGCTCGAACATTAAATGCCTCCAAATGGTATTTAATTAACTTCCCGAGCCCCTGGAAGCATGAAAATCACTTTAAACATGCTAATTTTAGCTCTAACACTGATGATCCACCTACAAATGTGAACTGACGTTCAAAAATAAAACATTTGAAAACGGACCATTTTCCACATTTCTGAAGCATGACGTAATGGGGGGTGTTATCTCTTTTGTCGAAAATCAGCCGTTTTTGCTCGAACATTAAATGCCTCCAAATGGTATTTAATTAACTTCCCGGGGTGAAGAAACCCTTTTTGAGAACTCAGAGTGAGTAAATTGGCCATTTTCATGCACTTTTAACCATTCCATAAATCTTGTGTTTTGGGCCCCTGGAAGCATGAAAATCACTTTAAACATGCTAATTTTAGCTCTAACACTGATGATCCACCTACAAATGTGAACTGACGTTCAAAAATAAAACATTTGAAAACGGACCATTTTCCACATTTCTGAAGCATGACGTAATGGGGGGGGTGTTATCTCTTTTGTCAAAAATCAGCCGTTTTTGCTCGAACATTAAATGCCTCCAAATTGTATTTATTTCACTTCCCGAGCCCCTGGAAGCATGAAAATCACTTTAAACATGCTAATTTTAGCTCTAACACTGATGATCCACCTACAAATGTGAACTGACGTTCAAAAATAAAACATTTGAAAACGGACCATTTTCCACATTTCTGAAGCATGACGTAATGGGGGGTGTTATCTCTTTTGTCGAAAATCAGCCGTTTTTGCTCGAACATTAAATGCCTCCAAATGGTATTTAATTAACTTCCCGGGGTGAAGAAACCCTTTTTGAGAACTCAGAGTGAGTAAATTGGCCATTTTCATGCACTTTTAACCATTCCATAAATCTTGTGTTTTGGGCCCCTGGAAGCATGAAAATCACTTTAAACATGCTAATTTTAGCTCTAACACTGATGATCCACCTACAAATGTGAACTGACGTTCAAAAATAAAACATTTGAAAACGGACCATTTTCCACATTTCTGAAGCATGACGTAATGGGGGGGGTGTTATCTCTTTTGTCGAAAATCAGCCGTTTTTGCTCGAACATTAAATGCCTCCAAATTGTATTTATTTCACTTCCCGAGCCCCTGGAAGCATGAAAATCACTTTAAACATGCTAATTTTAGCTCTAACACTGATGATCCACCTACAAATGTGAACTGACGTTCAAAAATAAAACATTTGAAAACGGACCTTTTTCCACATTTCTGAAGCATGACGTAATGGGGGGGTGTTATCTCTTTTGTCGAAAATCAGCCGTTTTTGCTCGAACATTAAATGCCCCCAAATGGTATTTAATTAACTTCCCGGGTGAAGAAACCCTTTTTGAGAACTCAGAGTGAGTAAATTGGCCATTTTCATGCACTTTTAACCATTCCATAAATCTTGTGTTTAGGGCCCCTGGAAGCATGAAAATCACTTTGAACATGCTAATTTTAGCTCTAACACTGATGATCCAACTACAAATGTGAACTGACGTTCAAAAATAAAACATTTGAAAACGGACCATTTTCCACATTTCTGAAGCATGACGTAATGGGGGGGTGTTATCTCTTTTGTCGAAAATCAGCCGTTTTTGCTCGAACATTAAATGCCTCCAAATGGTATTTAATTAACTTCCCGAGCCCCTGGAAGCATGAAAATCACTTTAAACATGCTAATTTTAGCTCTAACACTGATGATCCACCTACAAATGTGAACTGACGTTCAAAAATAAAACATTTGAAAACGGACCATTTTCCACATTTCTGAAGCATGACGTAATGGGGGGGTGTTATCTCTTTTGTCGAAAATCAGCCGTTTTTGCTCGAACATTAAATGCCTCCAAATGGTATTTATTTCACTTCCCGAGCCCCTGGAAGCATGAAAATCACTTTAAACATGCTAATTCTAGCTCTAACACTGATGATCCACCTACAAATGTGAACTGACGTTCAAAAATAAAACATTTGAAAACGGACCATTTTCCACATTTCTGAAGCATGACATATGGGGGGGTGTTATCTCTTTTGTCGAAAATCAGCCGTTTTTGCTCGAACATTAAATGCCTCCAAATGGTATTTATTTCACTTCCCGAGCCCCTGGAAGCATGAAAATCACTTTAAACATGCTAATTTTAGCTCTAACACTGATGATCCACCTACAAATGTGAACTGACGTTTAAAAATAAAACATTTGAAAACGGACCATTTTCTACATTTCTGAAGCATGACGTAATGGGGGGGTGTTATCTCTTTTGTCGAAAATCAGCCGTTTTTGCTCGAACATTAAATGCCTCCAAATGGTATTTAATTAACTTCCCGAGCCCCTGGAAGCATGAAAATCACTTTAAACATGCTAATTTTAGCACTAACACTGATGATCCACCTACAAATGTGAACTGACGTTCAAAAATAAAACATTTGAAAACGGACCATTTTCCACATTTCTGAAGCATGACGTAATGGGGGGGTGTTATCTCTTTTGTCGAAAATCAGCCGTTTTTGCTCGAACATTAAATGCCTCCAAATTGTATTTAATTAACTTTCCGAGCCCCTGGAAGCATGAAAATGACTTTAAACATGCTAATTTTAGCTCTAACACTGATGATCCACCTACAAATGTGAACTGACGTTCAAAAATAAAACATTTGAAAACAGACCATTTTCCACATTTCTGAAGCATGACGTAATGGGGGGGTGTTATCTCTTTTGTCGAAAATCAGCCGTTTTTGCTCGAACATTAAATGCCTCCAAATGGTATTTAATTAACTTCCCGAGCCCCTGGAAGCATGAAAATCACTTTAAACATGCTAATTTTAGCTCTAACACTGATGATCCACCTACAAATGTGAACTGACGTTCAAAAATAAAACATTTGAAAACGGACCATTTTCCACATTTCTGAAGCATGACGTAATGGGGGGGTGTTATGTCTTTTGTCGAAAATCAGCCGTTTTTGCTCGAACATTAAATGCCTCCAAATGGTATTTAATTAACTTCCCGAGCCCCTGGAAGCATGAAAATCACGTTAAACATGCTAATTTTAGCTCTAACACTGATGATCCACCTACAAATGTGAACTGACGTTCAAAAATAAAACATTTGAAAACGGACCATTTTCCACATTTCTGAAGCATGACGTAATGGGGGGGTGTTATCTCTTTTGTCGAAAATCAGCCGTTTTTGCTCGAACATTAAATGCCTCCAAATGGTATTTAATTAACTTCCCGAGCCCCTGGAAGCATGAAAATCACTTTAAACATGCTAATTTTAGCTCTAACACTGATGATCCACCTACAAATGTGAACTGACATTCAAAAATAAAACATTTGAAAACGGACCATTTTCCACATTTCTGAAGCATGACGTAATGGGGGGGTGTTATCTCTTTTGTCGAAAATAAGCCGTTTTTGCTCGAACATTAAATGCCTCCAAATCGTATTTAATTAACTTCCCGAGCCCCTGGAAGCATGAAAATCACTTTAAACATGCTAATTTTAGCTCTAACACTGATGATCCACCTACAAATGTGAACTGACGTTCAAAAATAAAACATTTGAAAACGGACCATTTTCCACATTTCTGAAGCATGACGTAATGGGGGGGTGTTATCTCTTTTGTCGAAAATCAGCCGTTTTTGCTCGAACATTAAATGCCTCCAAATGGTATTTAATTAAATTCCCGAGCCCCTGGAAGCATGAAAATCACTTTAAACATGCTAATTTTAGCTCTAACACTGATGATCCACCTACAAATGTGAACTGACGTTCAAAAATAAAACATTTGAAAACGGACCATTTTCCACATTTCTGAAGCATGACGTAATGGGGGGGGTGTTATCTCTTTTGTCGAAAATCAGCCGTTTTTGCTCGAACATTAAATGCCTCCAAATGGTATTTATTTCACTTCCCGAGCCCCTGGAAGCATGAAAATCACTTTAAACATGCTAATTTTAGCTCTAACACTGATGATCCACCTACAAATGTGAACTGACGTTCAAAAATAAAACATTTGAAAACGGACCATTTTCCACATTTCTGAAGCATGACGTAATGGGGGGGTGTTATCTCTTTTGTCGAAAATCAGCCATTTTTGCTCGAACATTAAATGCCTCCAAATGGTATTTAATTAACTTCCCGAGCCCCTGGAAGCATGAAAATCACTTTAAACATGCTAATTTTAGCTCTAACACTGATGATCCACCTACAAATGTGAACTGACGTTCAAAAATAAAACATTTGAAAACGGACCATTTTCCACATTTCTGAAGCATGACGTAATGGGGGGTGTTATCTCTTTTGTCGAAAATCAGCCGTTTTTGCTCGAACATTAAATGCCTCCAAATGGTATTTAATTAACTTCCCGGGGTGAAGAAACCCTTTTTGAGAACTCAGAGTGAGTAAATTGGCCATTTTCATGCACTTTTAACCATTCCATAAATCTTGTGTTTTGGGCCCCTGGAAGCATGAAAATCACTTTAAACATGCTAATTTTAGCTCTAACACTGATGATCCACCTACAAATGTGACCTGACGTTCAAAAATAAAACATTTGAAAACGGACCATTTTCCACATTTCTGAAGCATGACGTAATGGGGGGGGTGTTATCTCTTTTGTCAAAAATCAGCCGTTTTTGCTCGAACATTAAATGCCTCCAAATTGTATTTATTTCACTTCCCGAGCCCCTGGAAGCATGAAAATCACTTTAAACATGCTAATTTTAGCTCTAACACTGATGATCCACCTACAAATGTGAACTGACGTTCAAAAATAAAACATTTGAAAACGGACCATTTTCCACATTTCTGAAGCATGACGTAATGGGGGGGTGTTATCTCTTTTGTCGAAAATCAGCCGTTTTTGCTCGAACATTAAATGCCCCCAAATGGTATTTAATTAACTTCCCGGGGTGAAGAAAACCTTTTTGAGAACTCAGAGTGAGTAAATTGGCCATTTTCATGCACTTTTAACCATTCCATAAATCTTGTGTTTAGGGCCCCTGGAAGCATGAAAATCACTTTGAACATGCTAATTTTAGCTCTAACACTGATGATCCAACTACAAATGTGAACTGACGTTCAAAAATAAAACATTTGAAAACGGACCATTTTCCACATTTCTGAAGCATGACGTAATGGGGGGGTGTTATCTCTTTTGTCGAAAATCAGCCGTTTTTGCTCGAACATTAAATGCCTCCAAATGGTATTTAATTAACTTCCCGAGCCCCTGGAAGCATGAAAATCACTTTAAACATGCTAATTTTAGCTCTAACACTGATGATCCACCTACAAATGTGAACTGACGTTCAAAAATAAAACATTTGAAAACGGACCATTTTCCACATTTCTGAAGCATGACGTAATGGGGGGGTGTTATCTCTTTTGTCGAAAATCAGCCGTTTTTGCTCGAACATTAAATGCCTCCAAATGGTATTTATTTCACTTCCCGAGCCCCTGGAAGCATGAAAATCACTTTAAACATGCTAATTTTAGCTCTAACACTGATGATCCACCTACAAATGTGAACTGACGTTCAAAAATAAAACATTTGAAAACGGACCATTTTCCACATTTCTGAAGCATGACATATGGGGGGGTGTTATCTCTTTTGTCGAAAATCAGCCGTTTTTGCTCGAACATTAAATGCCTCCAAATGGTATTTATTTCACTTCCCGAGCCCCTGGAAGCATGAAAATCACTTTAAACATGCTAATTTTAGCTCTAACACTGATGATCCACCTACAAATGTGAACTGACGTTTAAAAATAAAACATTTGAAAACGGACCATTTTCCACATTTCTGAAGCATGACGTAATGGGGGGGTGTTATCTCTTTTGTCGAAAATCAGCCGTTTTTGCTCGAACATTAAATGCCTCCAAATGGTATTTAATTAACTTCCCGAGCCCCTGGAAGCATGAAAATCACTTTAAACATGCTAATTTTAGCTCTAACACTGATGATCCACATACAAATGTGAACTGATGTTCAAAAATAAAACATTTGAAAACGGACCATTTTCCACATTTCTGAAGCATGACGTAATGGGGGGGTATTATCTCTTTTGTCGAAAATCAGCCGTTTTTGCTCGAACATTAAATGCCTCCAAATGGTATTTAATTAACTTCCCGGGGTGAAGAAACCCTTTTTGAGAACTCAGAGTGAGTAAATTGGCCATTTTCATGCACTTTTAACCATTCCATAAATCTTGTGTTTTGGGCCCCTGGAAGCATGAAAATCACTTTAAACATGCTAATTTTAGCTCTAACACTGATGATCCACCTACAAATGTGAACTGACGTTCAAAAATAAAACATTTGAAAACGGACCATTTTCCACATTTCTGAAGCATGACGTAATGGGGGGGTGTTATCTCTTTTGTCGAAAATCAGCCGTTTTTGCTCGAACATTAAATGCCTCCAAATGGTATTTAATTAACTTCCCGGGGTGAAGAAACCCTTTTTGAGAACTCAGAGTGAGTAAATTGGCCATTTTCATGCACTTTTAACCATTCCATAAATCTTGTGTTTTGGGCCCCTGGAAGCATGAAAATCACTTTAAACATGCTAATTTTAGCTCTAACACTGATGATCCACCTACAAATGTGAACTGACGTTCAAAAATAAAACATTTGAAAACGGACCATTTTCCACATTTCTGAAGCATGACGTAATGGGGGGGGTGTTATCTCTTTTGTCGAAAATCAGCCGTTTTTGCTCGAACATTAAATGCCTCCAAATTGTATTTATTTCACTTCCCGAGCCCCTGGAAGCATGAAAATCACTTTAAACATGCTAATTTTAGCTCTAACACTGATGATCCACCTACAAATGTGAACTGACGTTCAAAAATAAAACATTTGAAAACGGACCATTTTCCACATTTCTGAAGCATGACGTAATGGGGGGGTGTTATCTCTTTTGTCGAAAATCAGCCGTTTTTGCTCGAACATTAAATGCCCCCAAATGGTATTTAATTAACTTCCCGGGGTGAAGAAACCCTTTTTGAGAACTCAGAGTGAGTAAATTGGCCATTTTCATGCACTTTTAACCATTCCATAAATCTTGTGTTTAGGGCCCCTGGAAGCATGAAAATCACTTTGAACATGCTAATTTTAGCTCTAACACTGATGATCCAACTACAAATGTGAACTGACGTTCAAAAATAAAACATTTGAAAACGGACCATTTTCCACATTTCTGAAGCATGACGTAATGGGGGGGGTGTTATCTCTTTTGTCGAAAATCAGCCGTTTTTGCTCGAACATTAAATGCCTCCAAATGGTATTTAATTAACTTCCCGAGCCCCTGGAAGCATGAAAATCACTTTAAACATGCTAATTTTAGCTCTAACACTGATGATCCACCTACAAATGTGAACTGACGTTCAAAAATAAAACATTTGAAAACGGACCATTTTCCACATTTCTGAAGCATGACGTAATGGGGGGGTGTTATCTCTTTTGTCGAAAATCAGCCGTTTTTGCTCGAACATTAAATGCCTCCAAATGGTATTTATTTCACTTCCCGAGCCCCTGGAAGCATGAAAATCACTTTAAACATTCTAATTCTAGCTCTAACACTGATGATCCACCTACAAATGTGAACTGACGTTCAAAAATAAAACATTTGAAAACGGACCATTTTCCACATTTCTGAAGCATGACATATGGGGGGGTGTTATCTCTTTTGTCGAAAATCAGCCGTTTTTGCTCGAACATTAAATGCCTCCAAATGGTATTTATTTCACTTCCCGAGCCCCAGGAAGCATGAAAATCACTTTAAACATGCTAATTTTAGCTCTAACACTGATGATCCACCTACAAATGTGAACTGACGTTTAAAAATAAAACATTTGAAAACGGACAATTTTCTACATTTCTGAAGCATGACGTAATGGGGGGGTGTTATCTCTTTTGTCGAAAATCAGCCGTTTTTGCTCGAACATTAAATGCCTCCAAATGGTATTTAATTAACTTCCCGAGCCCCTGGAAGCATGAAAATCACTTTAAACATGCTAATTTTAGCACTAACACTGATGATCCACCTACAAATGTGAACTGACGTTCAAAAATAAAACATTTGAAAACGGACCATTTTCCACATTTCTGAAGCATGACGTAATGGGGGGGTGTTATCTCTTTTGTCGAAAATCAGCCGTTTTTGCTCGAACATTAAATGCCTCCAAATTGTATTTAATTAACTTTCCGAGCCCCTGGAAGCATGAAAATGACTTTAAACATGCTAATTTTAGCTCTAACACTGCTGATCCACCTACAAATGTGAACTGACGTTCAAAAATAAAACATTTGAAAACGGACCATTTTCCACATTTCTGAAGCATGACGTAATGGGGGGGTGTTATCTCTTTCGTCGAAAATCAGCCGTTTTTGCTCGAACATTAAATGCCTCCAAATGGTATTTATTTCACTTCCCGAGCCCCTGGAAGCATGAAAATCACTTTAAACATGCTAATTTTAGCTCTAACACTGATGATCCACCTACAAATGTGAACTGACGTTCAAAAATAAAACATTTGAAAACGGACCATTTTCCACATTTCTGAAGCATGACGTAATGGGGGGGTGTTATCTCTTTTGTCGAAAATCAGCCGTTTTTGCTCGAACATTAAATGCCTCCAAATGGTATTTAATTAACTTCCCGAGCCCCTGGAAGCATGAAAATCACTTTAAACATGCTAATTTTAGCTCTAACACTGATGATCCACCTACAAATGTGAACTGACGTTCAAAAATAAAACATTTGAAAACGGACCATTTTCCACATTTCTGAAGCATGACGTAATGGGGGGGTGTTATCTCTTTTGTCGAAAATCAGCCGTTTTTGCTCGAACATTAAATGCCTCCAAATGGTATTTAATTAACTTCCCGAGCCCCTGGAAGCATGAAAATCACTTTAAACATGCTAATTTTAGCTCTAACACTGATGATCCACCTACAAATGTGAACTGACGTTCAAAAATAAAACATTTGAAAACGGACCATTTTCCACATTTCTGAAGCATGACGTAATGGGGGGTGTTATCTCTTTTGTCGAAAATCAGCCGTTTTTGCTCGAACATTAAATGCCTCCAAATGGTATTTAATTAACTTCCCGGGGTGAAGAAACCCTTTTTGAGAACTCAGAGTGAGTAAATTGGCCATTTTCATGCACTTTTAACCATTCCATAAATCTTGTGTTTTGGGCCCCTGGAAGCATGAAAATCACTTTAAACATGCTAATTTTAGCTCTAACACTGATGATCCACCTACAAATGTGAACTGACGTTCAAAAATAAAACATTTGAAAACGGACCATTTTCCACATTTCTGAAGCATGACGTAATGGGGGGGGTGTTATCTCTTTTGTCAAAAATCAGCCGTTTTTGCTCGAACATTAAATGCCTCCAAATTGTATTTATTTCACTTCCCGAGCCCCTGGAAGCATGAAAATCACTTTAAACATGCTAATTTTAGCTCTAACACTGATGATCCACCTACAAATGTGAACTGACGTTCAAAAATAAAACATTTGAAAACGGACCATTTTCCACATTTCTGAAGCATGACGTAATGGGGGGTGTTATCTCTTTTGTCGAAAATCAGCCGTTTTTGCTCGAACATTAAATGCCTCCAAATGGTATTTAATTAACTTCCCGGGGTGAAGAAACCCTTTTTGAGAACTCAGAGTGAGTAAATTGGCCATTTTCATGCACTTTTAACCATTCCATAAATCTTGTGTTTTGGGCCCCTGGAAGCATGAAAATCACTTTAAACATGCTAATTTTAGCTCTAACACTGATGATCCACCTACAAATGTGAACTGACGTTCAAAAATAAAACATTTGAAAACGGACCATTTTCCACATTTCTGAAGCATGACGTAATGGGGGGGGTGTTATCTCTTTTGTCGAAAATCAGCCGTTTTTGCTCGAACATTAAATGCCTCCAAATTGTATTTATTTCACTTCCCGAGCCCCTGGAAGCATGAAAATCACTTTAAACATGCTAATTTTAGCTCTAACACTGATGATCCACCTACAAATGTGAACTGACGTTCAAAAATAAAACATTTGAAAACGGACCTTTTTCCACATTTCTGAAGCATGACGTAATGGGGGGGTGTTATCTCTTTTGTCGAAAATCAGCCGTTTTTGCTCGAACATTAAATGCCCCCAAATGGTATTTAATTAACTTCCCGGGTGAAGAAACCCTTTTTGAGAACTCAGAGTGAGTAAATTGGCCATTTTCATGCACTTTTAACCATTCCATAAATCTTGTGTTTAGGGCCCCTGGAAGCATGAAAATCACTTTGAACATGCTAATTTTAGCTCTAACACTGATGATCCAACTACAAATGTGAACTGACGTTCAAAAATAAAACATTTGAAAACGGACCATTTTCCACATTTCTGAAGCATGACGTAATGGGGGGGTGTTATCTCTTTTGTCGAAAATCAGCCGTTTTTGCTCGAACATTAAATGCCTCCAAATGGTATTTAATTAACTTCCCGAGCCCCTGGAAGCATGAAAATCACTTTAAACATGCTAATTTTAGCTCTAACACTGATGATCCACCTACAAATGTGAACTGACGTTCAAAAATAAAACATTTGAAAACGGACCATTTTCCACATTTCTGAAGCATGACGTAATGGGGGGGTGTTATCTCTTTTGTCGAAAATCAGCCGTTTTTGCTCGAACATTAAATGCCTCCAAATGGTATTTATTTCACTTCCCGAGCCCCTGGAAGCATGAAAATCACTTTAAACATGCTAATTCTAGCTCTAACACTGATGATCCACCTACAAATGTGAACTGACGTTCAAAAATAAAACATTTGAAAACGGACCATTTTCCACATTTCTGAAGCATGACATATGGGGGGGTGTTATCTCTTTTGTCGAAAATCAGCCGTTTTTGCTCGAACATTAAATGCCTCCAAATGGTATTTATTTCACTTCCCGAGCCCCTGGAAGCATGAAAATCACTTTAAACATGCTAATTTTAGCTCTAACACTGATGATCCACCTACAAATGTGAACTGACGTTTAAAAATAAAACATTTGAAAACGGACCATTTTCTACATTTCTGAAGCATGACGTAATGGGGGGGTGTTATCTCTTTTGTCGAAAATCAGCCGTTTTTGCTCGAACATTAAATGCCTCCAAATGGTATTTAATTAACTTCCCGAGCCCCTGGAAGCATGAAAATCACTTTAAACATGCTAATTTTAGCACTAACACTGATGATCCACCTACAAATGTGAACTGACGTTCAAAAATAAAACATTTGAAAACGGACCATTTTCCACATTTCTGAAGCATGACGTAATGGGGGGGTGTTATCTCTTTTGTCGAAAATCAGCCGTTTTTGCTCGAACATTAAATGCCTCCAAATTGTATTTAATTAACTTTCCGAGCCCCTGGAAGCATGAAAATGACTTTAAACATGCTAATTTTAGCTCTAACACTGATGATCCACCTACAAATGTGAACTGACGTTCAAAAATAAAACATTTGAAAACAGACCATTTTCCACATTTCTGAAGCATGACGTAATGGGGGGGTGTTATCTCTTTTGTCGAAAATCAGCCGTTTTTGCTCGAACATTAAATGCCTCCAAATGGTATTTAATTAACTTCCCGAGCCCCTGGAAGCATGAAAATCACTTTAAACATGCTAATTTTAGCTCTAACACTGATGATCCACCTACAAATGTGAACTGACGTTCAAAAATAAAACATTTGAAAACGGACCATTTTCCACATTTCTGAAGCATGACGTAATGGGGGGGTGTTATGTCTTTTGTCGAAAATCAGCCGTTTTTGCTCGAACATTAAATGCCTCCAAATGGTATTTAATTAACTTCCCGAGCCCCTGGAAGCATGAAAATCACGTTAAACATGCTAATTTTAGCTCTAACACTGATGATCCACCTACAAATGTGAACTGACGTTCAAAAATAAAACATTTGAAAACGGACCATTTTCCACATTTCTGAAGCATGACGTAATGGGGGGGTGTTATCTCTTTTGTCGAAAATCAGCCGTTTTTGCTCGAACATTAAATGCCTCCAAATGGTATTTAATTAACTTCCCGAGCCCCTGGAAGCATGAAAATCACTTTAAACATGCTAATTTTAGCTCTAACACTGATGATCCACCTACAAATGTGAACTGACATTCAAAAATAAAACATTTGAAAACGGACCATTTTCCACATTTCTGAAGCATGACGTAATGGGGGGGTGTTATCTCTTTTGTCGAAAATAAGCCGTTTTTGCTCGAACATTAAATGCCTCCAAATCGTATTTAATTAACTTCCCGAGCCCCTGGAAGCATGAAAATCACTTTAAACATGCTAATTTTAGCTCTAACACTGATGATCCACCTACAAATGTGAACTGACGTTCAAAAATAAAACATTTGAAAACGGACCATTTTCCACATTTCTGAAGCATGACGTAATGGGGGGGTGTTATCTCTTTTGTCGAAAATCAGCCGTTTTTGCTCGAACATTAAATGCCTCCAAATGGTATTTAATTAAATTCCCGAGCCCCTGGAAGCATGAAAATCACTTTAAACATGCTAATTTTAGCTCTAACACTGATGATCCACCTACAAATGTGAACTGACGTTCAAAAATAAAACATTTGAAAACGGACCATTTTCCACATTTCTGAAGCATGACGTAATGGGGGGGGTGTTATCTCTTTTGTCGAAAATCAGCCGTTTTTGCTCGAACATTAAATGCCTCCAAATGGTATTTATTTCACTTCCCGAGCCCCTGGAAGCATGAAAATCACTTTAAACATGCTAATTTTAGCTCTAACACTGATGATCCACCTACAAATGTGAACTGACGTTCAAAAATAAAACATTTGAAAACGGACCATTTTCCACATTTCTGAAGCATGACGTAATGGGGGGGTGTTATCTCTTTTGTCGAAAATCAGCCATTTTTGCTCGAACATTAAATGCCTCCAAATGGTATTTAATTAACTTCCCGAGCCCCTGGAAGCATGAAAATCACTTTAAACATGCTAATTTTAGCTCTAACACTGATGATCCACCTACAAATGTGAACTGACGTTCAAAAATAAAACATTTGAAAACGGACCATTTTCCACATTTCTGAAGCATGACGTAATGGGGGGTGTTATCTCTTTTGTCGAAAATCAGCCGTTTTTGCTCGAACATTAAATGCCTCCAAATGGTATTTAATTAACTTCCCGGGGTGAAGAAACCCTTTTTGAGAACTCAGAGTGAGTAAATTGGCCATTTTCATGCACTTTTAACCATTCCATAAATCTTGTGTTTTGGGCCCCTGGAAGCATGAAAATCACTTTAAACATGCTAATTTTAGCTCTAACACTGATGATCCACCTACAAATGTGACCTGACGTTCAAAAATAAAACATTTGAAAACGGACCATTTTCCACATTTCTGAAGCATGACGTAATGGGGGGGGTGTTATCTCTTTTGTCAAAAATCAGCCGTTTTTGCTCGAACATTAAATGCCTCCAAATTGTATTTATTTCACTTCCCGAGCCCCTGGAAGCATGAAAATCACTTTAAACATGCTAATTTTAGCTCTAACACTGATGATCCACCTACAAATGTGAACTGACGTTCAAAAATAAAACATTTGAAAACGGACCATTTTCCACATTTCTGAAGCATGACGTAATGGGGGGGTGTTATCTCTTTTGTCGAAAATCAGCCGTTTTTGCTCGAACATTAAATGCCCCCAAATGGTATTTAATTAACTTCCCGGGGTGAAGAAAACCTTTTTGAGAACTCAGAGTGAGTAAATTGGCCATTTTCATGCACTTTTAACCATTCCATAAATCTTGTGTTTAGGGCCCCTGGAAGCATGAAAATCACTTTGAACATGCTAATTTTAGCTCTAACACTGATGATCCAACTACAAATGTGAACTGACGTTCAAAAATAAAACATTTGAAAACGGACCATTTTCCACATTTCTGAAGCATGACGTAATGGGGGGGTGTTATCTCTTTTGTCGAAAATCAGCCGTTTTTGCTCGAACATTAAATGCCTCCAAATGGTATTTAATTAACTTCCCGAGCCCCTGGAAGCATGAAAATCACTTTAAACATGCTAATTTTAGCTCTAACACTGATGATCCACCTACAAATGTGAACTGACGTTCAAAAATAAAACATTTGAAAACGGACCATTTTCCACATTTCTGAAGCATGACGTAATGGGGGGGTGTTATCTCTTTTGTCGAAAATCAGCCGTTTTTGCTCGAACATTAAATGCCTCCAAATGGTATTTATTTCACTTCCCGAGCCCCTGGAAGCATGAAAATCACTTTAAACATGCTAATTTTAGCTCTAACACTGATGATCCACCTACAAATGTGAACTGACGTTCAAAAATAAAACATTTGAAAACGGACCATTTTCCACATTTCTGAAGCATGACATATGGGGGGGTGTTATCTCTTTTGTCGAAAATCAGCCGTTTTTGCTCGAACATTAAATGCCTCCAAATGGTATTTATTTCACTTCCCGAGCCCCTGGAAGCATGAAAATCACTTTAAACATGCTAATTTTAGCTCTAACACTGATGATCCACCTACAAATGTGAACTGACGTTTAAAAATAAAACATTTGAAAACGGACCATTTTCCACATTTCTGAAGCATGACGTAATGGGGGGGTGTTATCTCTTTTGTCGAAAATCAGCCGTTTTTGCTCGAACATTAAATGCCTCCAAATGGTATTTAATTAACTTCCCGAGCCCCTGGAAGCATGAAAATCACTTTAAACATGCTAATTTTAGCTCTAACACTGATGATCCACATACAAATGTGAACTGATGTTCAAAAATAAAACATTTGAAAACGGACCATTTTCCACATTTCTGAAGCATGACGTAATGGGGGGGTATTATCTCTTTTGTCGAAAATCAGCCGTTTTTGCTCGAACATTAAATGCCTCCAAATGGTATTTAATTAACTTCCCGGGGTGAAGAAACCCTTTTTGAGAACTCAGAGTGAGTAAATTGGCCATTTTCATGCACTTTTAACCATTCCATAAATCTTGTGTTTTGGGCCCCTGGAAGCATGAAAATCACTTTAAACATGCTAATTTTAGCTCTAACACTGATGATCCACCTACAAATGTGAACTGACGTTCAAAAATAAAACATTTGAAAACGGACCATTTTCCACATTTCTGAAGCATGACGTAATGGGGGGGTGTTATCTCTTTTGTCGAAAATCAGCCGTTTTTGCTCGAACATTAAATGCCTCCAAATGGTATTTAATTAACTTCCCGGGGTGAAGAAACCCTTTTTGAGAACTCAGAGTGAGTAAATTGGCCATTTTCATGCACTTTTAACCATTCCATAAATCTTGTGTTTTGGGCCCCTGGAAGCATGAAAATCACTTTAAACATGCTAATTTTAGCTCTAACACTGATGATCCACCTACAAATGTGAACTGACGTTCAAAAATAAAACATTTGAAAACGGACCATTTTCCACATTTCTGAAGCATGACGTAATGGGGGGGGTGTTATCTCTTTTGTCGAAAATCAGCCGTTTTTGCTCGAACATTAAATGCCTCCAAATTGTATTTATTTCACTTCCCGAGCCCCTGGAAGCATGAAAATCACTTTAAACATGCTAATTTTAGCTCTAACACTGATGATCCACCTACAAATGTGAACTGACGTTCAAAAATAAAACATTTGAAAACGGACCATTTTCCACATTTCTGAAGCATGACGTAATGGGGGGGTGTTATCTCTTTTGTCGAAAATCAGCCGTTTTTGCTCGAACATTAAATGCCCCCAAATGGTATTTAATTAACTTCCCGGGGTGAAGAAACCCTTTTTGAGAACTCAGAGTGAGTAAATTGGCCATTTTCATGCACTTTTAACCATTCCATAAATCTTGTGTTTAGGGCCCCTGGAAGCATGAAAATCACTTTGAACATGCTAATTTTAGCTCTAACACTGATGATCCAACTACAAATGTGAACTGACGTTCAAAAATAAAACATTTGAAAACGGACCATTTTCCACATTTCTGAAGCATGACGTAATGGGGGGGGTGTTATCTCTTTTGTCGAAAATCAGCCGTTTTTGCTCGAACATTAAATGCCTCCAAATGGTATTTAATTAACTTCCCGAGCCCCTGGAAGCATGAAAATCACTTTAAACATGCTAATTTTAGCTCTAACACTGATGATCCACCTACAAATGTGAACTGACGTTCAAAAATAAAACATTTGAAAACGGACCATTTTCCACATTTCTGAAGCATGACGTAATGGGGGGGTGTTATCTCTTTTGTCGAAAATCAGCCGTTTTTGCTCGAACATTAAATGCCTCCAAATGGTATTTATTTCACTTCCCGAGCCCCTGGAAGCATGAAAATCACTTTAAACATTCTAATTCTAGCTCTAACACTGATGATCCACCTACAAATGTGAACTGACGTTCAAAAATAAAACATTTGAAAACGGACCATTTTCCACATTTCTGAAGCATGACATATGGGGGGGTGTTATCTCTTTTGTCGAAAATCAGCCGTTTTTGCTCGAACATTAAATGCCTCCAAATGGTATTTATTTCACTTCCCGAGCCCCAGGAAGCATGAAAATCACTTTAAACATGCTAATTTTAGCTCTAACACTGATGATCCACCTACAAATGTGAACTGACGTTTAAAAATAAAACATTTGAAAACGGACAATTTTCTACATTTCTGAAGCATGACGTAATGGGGGGGTGTTATCTCTTTTGTCGAAAATCAGCCGTTTTTGCTCGAACATTAAATGCCTCCAAATGGTATTTAATTAACTTCCCGAGCCCCTGGAAGCATGAAAATCACTTTAAACATGCTAATTTTAGCACTAACACTGATGATCCACCTACAAATGTGAACTGACGTTCAAAAATAAAACATTTGAAAACGGACCATTTTCCACATTTCTGAAGCATGACGTAATGGGGGGGTGTTATCTCTTTTGTCGAAAATCAGCCGTTTTTGCTCGAACATTAAATGCCTCCAAATTGTATTTAATTAACTTTCCGAGCCCCTGGAAGCATGAAAATGACTTTAAACATGCTAATTTTAGCTCTAACACTGCTGATCCACCTACAAATGTGAACTGACGTTCAAAAATAAAACATTTGAAAACGGACCATTTTCCACATTTCTGAAGCATGACGTAATGGGGGGGTGTTATCTCTTTCGTCGAAAATCAGCCGTTTTTGCTCGAACATTAAATGCCTCCAAATGGTATTTATTTCACTTCCCGAGCCCCTGGAAGCATGAAAATCACTTTAAACATGCTAATTTTAGCTCTAACACTGATGATCCACCTACAAATGTGAACTGACGTTCAAAAATAAAACATTTGAAAACGGACCATTTTCCACATTTCTGAAGCATGACGTAATGGGGGGGTGTTATCTCTTTTGTCGAAAATCAGCCGTTTTTGCTCGAACATTAAATGCCTCCAAATGGTATTTAATTAACTTCCCGAGCCCCTGGAAGCATGAAAATCACTTTAAACATGCTAATTTTAGCTCTAACACTGATGATCCACCTACAAATGTGAACTGACGTTCAAAAATAAAACATTTGAAAACGGACCATTTTCCACATTTCTGAAGCATGACGTAATGGGGGGTGTTATCTCTTTTGTCGAAAATCAGCCGTTTTTGCTCGAACATTAAATGCCTCCAAATGGTATTTAATTAACTTCCCGGGGTGAAGAAACCCTTTTTGAGAACTCAGAGTGAGTAAATTGGCCATTTTCATGCACTTTTAACCATTCCATAAATCTTGTGTTTTGGGCCCCTGGAAGCATGAAAATCACTTTAAACATGCTAATTTTAGCTCTAACACTGATGATCCACCTACAAATGTGAACTGACGTTCAAAAATAAAACATTTGAAAACGGACCATTTTCCACATTTCTGAAGCATGACGTAATGGGGGGGGTGTTATCTCTTTTGTCGAAAATCAGCCGTTTTTGCTCGAACATTAAATGCCTCCAAATTGTATTTATTTCACTTCCCGAGCCCCTGGAAGCATGAAAATCACTTTAAACATGCTAATTTTAGCTCTAACACTGATGATCCACCTACAAATGTGAACTGACGTTCAAAAATAAAACATTTGAAAACGGACCATTTTCCACATTTCTGAAGCATGACGTAATGGGGGGGTGTTATCTCTTTTGTCGAAAATCAGCCGTTTTTGCTCGAACATTAAATGCCCCCAAATGGTATTTAATTAACTTCCCGGGGTGAAGAAACCCTTTTTGAGAACTCAGAGTGAGTAAATTGGCCATTTTCATGCACTTTTAACCATTCCATAAATCTTGTGTTTAGGGCCCCTGGAAGCATGAAAATCACTTTGAACATGCTAATTTTAGCTCTAACACTGATGATCCACCTACAAATGTGAACTGACGTTCAAAAATAAAACATTTGAAAACGGACCATTTTCCACATTTCTGAAGCATGACGTAATGGGGGGGTGTTATCTCTTTTGTCGAAAATCAGCCGTTTTTGCTCGAACATTAAATGCCCCCAAATGGTATTTAATTAACTTCCCGGGGTGAAGAAACCCTTTTTGAGAACTCAGAGTGAGTAAATTGGCCATTTTCATGCACTTTTAACCATTCCATAAATCTTGTGTTTAGGGCCCCTGGAAGCATGAAAATCACTTTGAACATGCTAATTTTAGCTCTAACACTGATGATCCAACTACAAATGTGAACTGACGTTCAAAAATAAAACATTTGAAAACGGACCATTTTCCACATTTCTGAAGCATGACGTAATGGGGGGGTGTTATCTCTTTTGTCGAAAATCAGCCGTTTTTGCTCGAACATTAAATGCCTCCAAATGGTATTTAATTAACTTCCCGAGCCCCTGGAAGCATGAAAATCACTTTAAACATGCTAATTTTAGCTCTAACACTGATGATCCACCTACAAATGTGAACTGACGTTCAAAAATAAAACATTTGAAAACGGACCATTTTCCACATTTCTGAAGCATGACGTAATGGGGGGGTGTTATCTCTTTTGTCGAAAATCAGCCGTTTTTGCTCGAACATTAAATGCCTCCAAATGGTATTTATTTCACTTCCCGAGCCCCTGGAAGCATGAAAATCACTTTAAACATGCTAATTCTAGCTCTAACACTGATGATCCACCTACAAATGTGAACTGACGTTCAAAAATAAAACATTTGAAAACGGACCATTTTCCACATTTCTGAAGCATGACATATGGGGGGGTGTTATCTCTTTTGTCGAAAATCAGCCGTTTTTGCTCGAACATTAAATGCCTCCAAATGGTATTTATTTCACTTCCCGAGCCCCTGGAAGCATGAAAATCACTTTAAACATGCTAATTTTAGCTCTAACACTGATGATCCACCTACAAATGTGAACTGACGTTTAAAAATAAAACATTTGAAAACGGACCATTTTCTACATTTCTGAAGCATGACGTAATGGGGGGGTGTTATCTCTTTTGTCGAAAATCAGCCGTTTTTGCTCGAACATTAAATGCCTCCAAATTGTATTTAATTAACTTTCCGAGCCCCTGGAAGCATGAAAATGACTTTAAACATGCTAATTTTAGCTCTAACACTGCTGATCCACCTACAAATGTGAACTGACGTTCAAAAATAAAACATTTGAAAACGGACCATTTTCCACATTTCTGAAGCATGACGTAATGGGGGGGGTGTTATCTCTTTTGTCGAAAATCAGCCGTTTTTGCTCGAACATTAAATGCCTCCAAATTGTATTTATTTCACTTCCCGAGCCCCTGGAAGCATGAAAATCACTTTAAACATGCTAATTTTAGCTCTAACACTGATGATCCACCTACAAATGTGAACTGACGTTCAAAAATAAAACATTTGAAAACGGACCATTTTCCACATTTCTGAAGCATGACGTAATGGGGGGGTGTTATCTCTTTTGTCGAAAATCAGCCGTTTTTGCTCGAACATTAAATGCCCCCAAATGGTATTTAATTAACTTCCCGGGGTGAAGAAACCCTTTTTGAGAACTCAGAGTGAGTAAATTGGCCATTTTCATGCACTTTTAACCATTCCATAAATCTTGTGTTTAGGGCCCCTGGAAGCATGAAAATCACTTTGAACATGCTAATTTTAGCTCTAACACTGATGATCCACCTACAAATGTGAACTGACGTTCAAAAATAAAACATTTGAAAACGGACCATTTTCCACATTTCTGAAGCATGACGTAATGGGGGGGTGTTATCTCTTTTGTCGAAAATCAGCCGTTTTTGCTCGAACATTAAATGCCCCCAAATGGTATTTAATTAACTTCCCGGGGTGAAGAAACCCTTTTTGAGAACTCAGAGTGAGTAAATTGGCCATTTTCATGCACTTTTAACCATTCCATAAATCTTGTGTTTAGGGCCCCTGGAAGCATGAAAATCACTTTGAACATGCTAATTTTAGCTCTAACACTGATGATCCAACTACAAATGTGAACTGACGTTCAAAAATAAAACATTTGAAAACGGACCATTTTCCACATTTCTGAAGCATGACGTAATGGGGGGGTGTTATCTCTTTTGTCGAAAATCAGCCGTTTTTGCTCGAACATTAAATGCCTCCAAATGGTATTTAATTAACTTCCCGAGCCCCTGGAAGCATGAAAATCACTTTAAACATGCTAATTTTAGCTCTAACACTGATGATCCACCTACAAATGTGAACTGACGTTCAAAAATAAAACATTTGAAAACGGACCATTTTCCACATTTCTGAAGCATGACGTAATGGGGGGGTGTTATCTCTTTTGTCGAAAATCAGCCGTTTTTGCTCGAACATTAAATGCCTCCAAATGGTATTTATTTCACTTCCCGAGCCCCTGGAAGCATGAAAATCACTTTAAACATGCTAATTCTAGCTCTAACACTGATGATCCACCTACAAATGTGAACTGACGTTCAAAAATAAAACATTTGAAAACGGACCATTTTCCACATTTCTGAAGCATGACATATGGGGGGGTGTTATCTCTTTTGTCGAAAATCAGCCGTTTTTGCTCGAACATTAAATGCCTCCAAATGGTATTTATTTCACTTCCCGAGCCCCTGGAAGCATGAAAATCACTTTAAACATGCTAATTTTAGCTCTAACACTGATGATCCACCTACAAATGTGAACTGACGTTTAAAAATAAAACATTTGAAAACGGACCATTTTCTACATTTCTGAAGCATGACGTAATGGGGGGGTGTTATCTCTTTTGTCGAAAATCAGCCGTTTTTGCTCGAACATTAAATGCCTCCAAATGGTATTTAATTAACTTCCCGAGCCCCTGGAAGCATGAAAATCACTTTAAACATGCTAATTTTAGCACTAACACTGATGATCCACCTACAAATGTGAACTGACGTTCAAAAATAAAACATTTGAAAACGGAACATTTTCCACATTTCTGAAGCATGACGTAATGGGGGGGTGTTATCTCTTTTGTCGAAAATCAGCCGTTTTTGCTCGAACATTAAATGCCTCCAAATTGTATTTAATTAACTTTCTGAGCCCCTGGAAGCATGAAAATGACTTTAAACATGCTAATTTTAGCTCTAACACTGCTGATCCACCTACAAATGTGAACTGACGTTCAAAAATAAAACATTTGAAAACGGACCATTTTCCACATTTCTGAAGCATGACGTAATGGGGGGGTGTTATCTCTTTCGTCGAAAATCAGCCGTTTTTGCTCGAACATTAAATGCCTCCAAATGGTATTTATTTCACTTCCCGAGCCCCTGGAAGCATGAAAATCACTTTAAACATGCTAATTTTAGCTCTAACACTGATGATCCACCTACAAATGTGAACTGACGTTCAAAAATAAAACATTTGAAAACGGACCATTTTCCACATTTCTGAAGCATGACGTAATGGGGGGGTGTTATCTCTTTTGTCGAAAATCAGCCGTTTTTGCTCGAACATTAAATGCCTCCAAATGGTATTTAATTAACTTCCCGAGCCCCTGGAAGCATGAAAATCACTTTAAACATGCTAATTTTAGCTCTAACACTGATGATCCACCTACAAATGTGAACTGACGTTCAAAAATAAAACATTTGAAAACGGACCATTTTCCACATTTCTGAAGCATGACGTAATGGGGGGTGTTATCTCTTTTGTCGAAAATCAGCCGTTTTTGCTCGAACATTAAATGCCTCCAAATGGTATTTAATTAACTTCCCGGGGTGAAGAAACCCTTTTTGAGAACTCAGAGTGAGTAAATTGGCCATTTTCATGCACTTTTAACCATTCCATAAATCTTGTGTTTTGGGCCCCTGGAAGCATGAAAATCACTTTAAACATGCTAATTTTAGCTCTAACACTGATGATCCACCTACAAATGTGAACTGACGTTCAAAAATAAAACATTTGAAAACGGACCATTTTCCACATTTCTGAAGCATGACGTAATGGGGGGGGTGTTATCTCTTTTGTCGAAAATCAGCCGTTTTTGCTCGAACATTAAATGCCTCCAAATTGTATTTATTTCACTTCCCGAGCCCCTGGAAGCATGAAAATCACTTTAAACATGCTAATTTTAGCTCTAACACTGATGATCCACCTACAAATGTGAACTGACGTTCAAAAATAAAACATTTGAAAACGGACCATTTTCCACATTTCTGAAGCATGACGTAATGGGGGGGGTGTTATCTCTTTTGTCGAAAATCAGCCGTTTTTGCTCGAACATTAAATGCCTCCAAATTGTATTTATTTCACTTCCCGAGCCCCTGGAAGCATGAAAATCACTTTAAACATGCTAATTTTAGCTCTAACACTGATGATCCACCTACAAATGTGAACTGACGTTCAAAAATAAAACATTTGAAAACGGACCATTTTCCACATTTCTGAAGCATGACGTAATGGGGGGGTGTTATCTCTTTTGTCGAAAATCAGCCGTTTTTGCTCGAACATTAAATGCCCCCAAATGGTATTTAATTAACTTCCCGGGGTGAAGAAACCCTTTTTGAGAACTCAGAGTGAGTAAATTGGCCATTTTCATGCACTTTTAACCATTCCATAAATCTTGTGTTTAGGGCCCCTGGAAGCATGAAAATCACTTTGAACATGCTAATTTTAGCTCTAACACTGATGATCCAACTACAAATGTGAACTGACGTTCAAAAATAAAACATTTGAAAACGGACCATTTTCCACATTTCTGAAGCATGACGTAATGGGGGGTGTTATCTCTTTTGTCGAAAATCAGCCGTTTTTGCTCGAACATTAAATGCCTCCAAATGGTATTTAATTAACTTCCCGAGCCCCTGGAAGCATGAAAATCACTTTAAACATGCTAATTTTAGCTCTAACACTGATGATCCACCTACAAATGTGAACTGACGTTCAAAAATAAAACATTTGAAAACGGACCATTTTCCACATTTCTGAAGCATGACGTAATGGGGGGGTGTTATCTCTTTTGTCGAAAATCAGCCGTTTTTGCTCGAACATTAAATGCCTCCAAATGGTATTTATTTCACTTCCCGAGCCCCTGGAAGCATGAAAATCACTTTAAACATGCTAATTCTAGCTCTAACACTGATGATCCACCTACAAATGTGAACTGACGTTCAAAAATAAAACATTTGAAAACGGACCATTTTCCACATTTCTGAAGCATGACATATGGGGGGGTGTTATCTCTTTTGTCGAAAATCAGCCGTTTTTGCTCGAACATTAAATGCCTCCAAATGGTATTTATTTCACTTCCCGAGCCCCTGGAAGCATGAAAATCACTTTAAACATGCTAATTTTAGCTCTAACACTGATGATCCACCTACAAATGTGAACTGACGTTTTAAAATAAAACATTTGAAAACGGACCATTTTCTACATTTCTGAAGCATGACGTAATGGGGGGGTGTTATCTCTTTTGTCGAAAATCAGCCGTTTTTGCTCGAACATTAAATGCCTCCAAATGGTATTTAATTAACTTCCCGAGCCCCTGGAAGCATGAAAATCACTTTAAACATGCTAATTTTAGCACTAACACTGATGATCCACCTACAAATGTGAACTGACGTTCAAAAATAAAACATTTGAAAACGGACCATTTTCCACATTTCTGAAGCATGACGTAATGGGGGGGTGTTATCTCTTTTGTCGAAAATCAGCCGTTTTTGCTCGAACATTAAATGCCTCCAAATTGTATTTAATTAACTTTCCGAGCCCCTGGAAGCATGAAAATGACTTTAAACATGCTAATTTTAGCTCTAACACTGATGATCCACCTACAAATGTGAACTGACGTTCAAAAATAAAACATTTGAAAACGGACCATTTTCCACATTTCTGAAGCATGACGTAATGGGGGGGTGTTATCTCTTTTGTCGAAAATCAGCCGTTTTTGCTCGAACATTAAATGCCTCCAAATGGTATTTAATTAACTTCCCGAGCCCCTGGAAGCATGAAAATCACTTTAAACATGCTAATTTTAGCTCTAACACTGATGATCCACCTACAAATGTGAACTGACGTTCAAAAATAAAACATTTGAAAACGGACCATTTTCCACATTTCTGAAGCATGACGTAATGGGGGGGTGTTATGTCTTTTGTCGAAAATCAGCCGTTTTTGCTCGAACATTAAATGCCTCCAAATGGTATTTAATTAACTTCCCGAGCCCCTGGAAGCATGAAAATCACGTTAAACATGCTAATTTTAGCTCTAACACTGATGATCCACCTACAAATGTGAACTGACGTTCAAAAATAAAACATTTGAAAACGGACCATTTTCCACATTTCTGAAGCATGACGTAATGGGGGGGTGTTATCTCTTTTGTCGAAAATCAGCCGTTTTTGCTCGAACATTAAATGCCTCCAAATGGTATTTAATTAACTTCCCGAGCCCCTGGAAGCATGAAAATCACTTTAAACATGCTAATTTTAGCTCTAACACTGATGATCCACCTACAAATGTGAACTGACATTCAAAAATAAAACATTTGAAAACGGACCATTTTCCACATTTCTGAAGCATGACGTAATGGGGGGTGTTATCTCTTTTGTCGAAAATCAGCCGTTTTTGCTCGAACATTAAATGCCTCCAAATCGTACTTAATTAACTTCCCGAGCCCCTGGAAGCATGAAAATCACTTTAAACATGCTAATTTTAGCTCTAACACTGATGATCCACCTACAAATGTGAACTGACGTTCAAAAATAAAACATTTGAAAACGGACCATTTTCCACATTTCTGAAGCATGACGTAATGGGGGGGTGTTATCTCTTTTGTCGAAAATCAGCCGTTTTTGCTCGAACATTAAATGCCTCCAAATGGTATTTAATTAAATTCCCGAGCCCCTGGAAGCATGAAAATCACTTTAAACATGCTAATTTTAGCTCTAACACTGATGATCCACCTACAAATGTGAACTGACGTTCAAAAATAAAACATTTGAAAATGGACCATTTTCCACATTTCTGAAGCATGACGTAATGGGGGGGGTGTTATCTCTTTTGTCGAAAATCAGCCGTTTTTGCTCGAACATTAAATGCCTCCAAATGGTATTTATTTCACTTCCCGAGCCCCTGGAAGCATGAAAATCACTTTAAACATGCTAATTTTAGCTCTAACACTGATGATCCACCTACAAATGTGAACTGACGTTCAAAAATAAAACATTTGAAAACGGACCATTTTCCACATTTCTGAAGCATGACGTAATGGGGGGGGTGTTATCTCTTTTGTCGAAAATCAGCCGTTTTTGCTCGAACATTAAATGCCTCCAAATGGTATTTATTTCACTTCCCGAGCCCCTGGAAGCATGAAAATCACTTTAAACATGCTAATTTTAGCTCTAACACTGATGATCCACCTACAAATGTGAACTGACGTTCAAAAATAAAACATTTGAAAACGGACCATTTTCCACATTTCTGAAGCATGACGTAATGGGGGGGTGTTATCTCTTTTGTCGAAAATCAGCCGTTTTTGCTCGAACATTAAATGCCTCCAAATGGTATTTAATTAAATTCCCGAGCCCCTGGAAGCATGAAAATCACTTTAAACATGCTAATTTTAGCTCTAACACTGATGATCCACCTACAAATGTGAACTGACGTTCAAAAATAAAACATTTGAAAACGGACCATTTTCCACATTTCTGAAGCATGACGTAATGGGGGGTGTTATCTCTTTTGTCGAAAATCAGCCGTTTTTGCTCAAACATTAAATGCCTCCAAATGGTATTTAATTAACTTCCCGGGGTGAAGAAACCCTTTTTGAGAACTCAGAGTGAGTAAATTGGCCATTTTCATGCACTTTTAACCATTCCATAAATCTTGTGTTTTGGGCCCCTGGAAGCATGAAAATCACTTTAAACATGCTAATTTTAGCTCTAACACTGATGATCCACCTACAAATGTGAACTGACGTTCAAAAATAAAACATTTGAAAACGGACCATTTTCCACATTTCTGAAGCATGACGTAATGGGGGGGGTGTTATCTCTTTTGTCAAAAATCAGCCGTTTTTGCTCGAACATTAAATGCCTCCAAATTGTATTTATTTCACTTCCCGAGCCCCTGGAAGCATGAAAATCACTTTAAACATGCTAATTTTAGCTCTAACACTGATGATCCACCTACAAATGTGAACTGACGTTCAAAAATAAAACATTTGAAAACGGACCATTTTCCACATTTCTGAAGCATGACGTAATGAGGGGGTGTTATCTCTTTTGTCGAAAATCAGCCGTTTTTGCTCGAACATTAAATGCCCCCAAATGGTATTTAATTAACTTCCCGGGGTGAAGAAACCCTTTTTGAGAACTCAGAGTGAGTAAATTGGCCATTTTCATGCACTTTTAACCATTCCATAAATCTTGTGTTTAGGGCCCCTGGAAGCATGAAAATCACTTTGAACATGCTAATTTTAGCTCTAACACTGATGATCCAACTACAAATGTGAACTGACGTTCAAAAATAAAACATTTGAAAACGGACCATTTTCCACATTTCTGAAGCATGACGTAATGGGGGGGTGTTATCTCTTTTGTCGAAAATCAGCCGTTTTTGCTCGAACATTAAATGCCTCCAAATGGTATTTAATTAACTTCCCGAGCCCCTGGAAGCATGAAAATCACTTTAAACATGCTAATTTTAGCTCTAACACTGATGATCCACCTACAAATGTGAACTGACGTTCAAAAATAAAACATTTGAAAACGGACCATTTTCCACATTTCTGAAGCATGACGTAATGGGGGGGTGTTATCTCTTTTGTCGAAAATCAGCCGTTTTTGCTCGAACATTAAATGCCTCCAAATGGTATTTATTTCACTTCCCGAGCCCCTGGAAGCATGAAAATCACTTTAAACATGCTAATTTTAGCTCTAACACTGATGATCCACCTACAAATGTGAACTGACGTTCAAAAATAAAACATTTGAAAACGGACCATTTTCCACATTTCTGAAGCATGACATATGGGGGGGGTGTTATCTCTTTTGTCGAAAATCAGCCGTTTTTGCTCGAACATTAAATGCCTCCAAATGGTATTTATTTCACTTCCCGAGCCCCTGGAAGCATGAAAATCACTTTAAACATGCTAATTTTAGCTCTAACACTGATGATCCACCTACAAATGTGAACTGACGTTTAAAAATAAAACATTTGAAAACGGACCATTTTCCACATTTCTGAAGCATGACGTAATGGGGGGGTGTTATCTCTTTTGTCGAAAATCAGCCGTTTTTGCTCGAACATTAAATGCCTCCAAATGGTATTTAATTAACTTCCCGAGCCCCTGGAAGCATGAAAATCACTTTAAACATGCTAATTTTAGCTCTAACACTGATGATCCACATACAAATGTGAACTGATGTTCAAAAATAAAACATTTGAAAACGGACCATTTTCCACATTTCTGAAGCATGACGTAATGGGGGGGTGTTATCTCTTTTGTCGAAAATCAGCCGTTTTTGCTCGAACATTAAATGCCTCCAAATGGTATTTAATTAACTTCCCGGGGTGAAGAAACCCTTTTTGAGAACTCAGAGTGAGTAAATTGGCCATTTTCATGCACTTTTAACCATTCCATAAATCTTGTGTTTTGGGCCCCTGGAAGCATGAAAATCACTTTAAACATGCTAATTTTAGCTCTAACACTGATGATCCACCTACAAATGTGAACTGACGTTCAAAAATAAAACATTTGAAAACGGACCATTTTCCACATTTCTGAAGCATGACGTAATGGGGGGGTGTTATCTCTTTTGTCGAAAATCAGCCGTTTTTGCTCGAACATTAAATGCCTCCAAATGGTATTTAATTAACTTCCCGGGGTGAAGAAACCCTTTTTGAGAACTCAGAGTGAGTAAATTGGCCATTTTCATGCACTTTTAACCATTCCATAAATCTTGTGTTTTGGGCCCCTGGAAGCATGAAAATCACTTTAAACATGCTAATTTTAGCTCTAACACTGATGATCCACCTACAAATGTGAACTGACGTTCAAAAATAAAACATTTGAAAACGGACCATTTTCCACATTTCTGAAGCATGACGTAATGGGGGGGTGTTATCTCTTTTGTCGAAAATCAGCCGTTTTTGCTCGAACATTAAATGCCTCCAAATGGTATTTAATTAACTTCCCGGGGTGAAGAAACCCTTTTTGAGAACTCAGAGTGAGTAAATTGGCCATTTTCATGCACTTTTAACCATTCCATAAATCTTGTGTTTAGGGCCCCTGGAAGCATGAAAATCACTTTAAACATGCTAATTTTAGCTCTAACACTGATGATCCACCTACAAATGTGAACTGACGTTCAAAAATAAAACATTTGAAAACAGACCATTTTCCACATTTCTGAAGCATGACGTAATGGGGGGGTGTTATCTCTTTTGTCGAAAATCAGCCGTTTTTGCTCGAACATTAAATGCCTCCAAATGGTATTTAATTAACTTCCCGGGGTGAAGAAACCCTTTTTGAGAACTCAGAGTGAGTAAATTGGCCATTTTCATGCACTTTTAACCATTCCATAAATCTTGTGTTTTGGGCCCCTGGAAGCATGAAAATCACTTTAAACATGCTAATTTTAGCTCTAACACTGATGATCCACCTACAAATGTGAACTGACGTTCAAAAATAAAACATTTGAAAACGGACCATTTTCCACATTTCTGAAGCATGACGTAATGGGGGGGTGTTATCTCTTTTGTCGAAAATCAGCCGTTTTTGCTCGAACATTAAATGCCTCCAAATGGTATTTAATTAACTTCCCGGGGTGAAGAAACCCTTTTTGAGAACTCAGAGTGAGTAAATTGGCCATTTTCATGCACTTTTAACCATTCCATAAATCTTGTGTTTTGGGCCCCTGGAAGCATGAAAATCACTTTAAACATGCTAATTTTAGCTCTAACACTGATGATCCACCTACACATGTGAACTGACGTTCAAAAATAAAACATTTGAAAACGGACCATTTTCCACATTTCTGAAGCATGACGTAATGGGGGGGTGTTATCTCTTTTGTCGAAAATCAGCCGTTTTTGCTCGAACATTAAATGCCTCCAAATGGTATTTAATTAACTTCCCGGGGTGAAGAAACCCTTTTTGAGAACTCAGAGTGAGTAAATTGGCCATTTTCATGCACTTTTAACCATTCCATAAATCTTGTGTTTAGGGCCCCTGGAAGCATGAAAATCACTTTAAACATGCTAATTTTAGCTCTAACACTGATGATCCACCTACAAATGTGAACTGACGTTCAAAAATAAAACATTTGAAAACGGACCATTTTCCACATTTCTGAAGCATGACGTAATGGGGGGGTGTTATCTCTTTTGTCGAAAATCAGCCGTTTTTGCTCGAACATTAAATGCCTCCAAATGGTATTTAATTAACTTCCCGAGCCCCTGGAAGCATGAAAATCACTTTAAACATGCTAATTTTAGCTCTAACACTGATGATCCACCTACAAATGTGAACTGACGTTCAAAAATAAAACATTTGAAAACGGACCATTTTCCACATTTCTGAAGCATGACGTAATGGGGGGGTGTTATCTCTTTTGTCGAAAATCAGCCGTTTTTGCTCGAACATTAAATGCCTCCAAATGGTATTTAATTAACTTCCCGGGGTGAAGAAACCCTTTTTGAGAACTCAGAGTGAGTAAATTGGCCATTTTCATGCACTTTTAACCATTTCATAAATCTTGTGTTTTGGGCCCCTGGAAGCATGAAAATCACTTTAAACATGCTAATTTTAGCTCTAACACTGATGATCCACCTACAAATGTAAACTGACGTTCAAAAATAAAACATTTGAAAACGGACCATTTTCCACATTTCTGAAGCATGACGAAATGGGGGGGTGTTATCTCTTTTGTCGAAAATCAGCCGTTTTTGCTCGAACATTAAATGCCTCCAAATGGTATTTAATTAACTTCCCGGGGTGAAGAAACCCTTTTTGAGAACTCAGAGTGAGTAAATTGGCCATTTTCATGCACTTTTAACCATTCCATAAATCTTGTGTTTAGGGCCCCTGGAAGCATGAAAATCACTTTAAACATGCTAATTTTAGCTCTAACACTGATGATCCACCTACAAATGTGAACTGACGTTCAAAAATAAAACATTTGAAAACGGACCATTTTCCACATTTCTGAAGCATGACGTAATGGGGGGGTGTTATCTCTTTTGTCGAAAATCAGCCGTTTTTGCTCGAACATTAAATGCCTCCAAATGGTATTTAATTAACTTCCCGAGCCCCTGGAAGCATGAAAATCACTTTAAACATGCTAATTTTAGCTCTAACACTGATGATCCACCTACAAATGTGAACTGACGTTCAAAAATAAAACATTTGAAAACGGACCATTTTCCACATTTCTGAAGCATGACGTAATGGGGGGGTGTTATCTCTTTTGTCGAAAATCAGCCGTTTTTGCTCGAACATTAAATGCCTCCAAATGGTATTTAATTAACTTCCCGGGGTGAAGAAACCCTTTTTGAGAACTCAGAGTGAGTAAATTGGCCATTTTCATGCACTTTTAACCATTCCATAAATCTTGTGTTTTGGGCCCCTGGAAGCATGAAAATCACTTTAAACATGCTAATTTTAGCTCTAACACTGATGATCCACCTACAAATGTAAACTGACGTTCAAAAATAAAACATTTGAAAACGGACCATTTTCCACATTTCTGAAGCATGACGAAATGGGGGGGTGTTATCTCTTTTGTAGAAAATCAGCCGTTTTTGCTCGAACATTAAATGCCTCCAAATGGTATTTAATTAACTTCCCGAGCCCCTGAAAGCATGAAAATCACTTTAAACATGCTAATTTTAGCTCTAACACTGATGATCCACCTACAAATGTGAACTGACGTTCAAAAATAAAACATTTGAAAACGGACCATTTTCCACATTTCTGAAGCATGACGTAATGGGGGGGTGTTATCTCTTTTGTCGAAAATCAGCCGTTTTTGCTCGAACATTAAATGCCTCCAAATGGTATTTAATTAACTTCCCGAGCCCCTGGAAGCATGAAAATCACTTTAAACATGCTAATTTTAGCTCTAACACTGATGATCCACCTACAAATGTGAACTGACGTTCAAAAATAAAACATTTGAAAACGGACCATTTTCCACATTTCTGAAGCATGACGTAATGGGGGGGTGTTATCTCTTTTGTCGAAAATCAGCCGTTTTTGCTCGAACATTAAATGCCTCCAAATGGTATTTAATTAACTTCCCGAGCCCCTGGAAGCATGAAAATCACTTTAAACATGCTAATTTTAGCACTAACACTGATGATCCACCTACAAATGTGAACTGACGTTCAAAAATAAAACATTTGAAAACGGACCATTTTCCACATTTCTGAAGCATGACGTAATGGGGGGGTGTTACCTCTTTTGTCGAAAATCAGCCGTTTTTGCGCGAACATTAAATGCATCCAAATGGTATTTAATTAACTTCCCGAGCCCCTGGAAGCATGAAAATCACTTTAAACATGCTAATTTTAGCTCTAACACTGATGATCCACCTACAAATGTGAACTGACGTTCAAAAATAAAACATTTGAAAACGGACCATTTTCCACATTTCTGAAGCATGACGTAATGGGGGGGTGTTATCTCTTTTGTCGAAAATCAGCCGTTTTTGCTCGAACATTAAATGCCTCCAAATGGTATTTAATTAACTTCCCGGGGTGAAGAAACCCTTTTTGAGTACTCAGAGTGAGTAAATTGGCCATTTTCATGCACTTTTAACCATTCCATAAATCTTGTGTTTTGGGCCCCTGGAAGCATGAAAATCACTTTAAACATGCTAATTTTAGCTCTAACACTGATGATCCACCTACAAATGTGAACTGACGTTCAAAAATAAAACATTTGAAAACGGACCATTTTCAACATTTGTGAAGCATGACGTAATGGGGGGGTGTTATCTCTTTTGTCGAAAATCAGCCGTTTTTGCTCGAACATTAAATGCCTCCAAATGGTATTTAATTAACTTCCCGAGCCCCTGGAAGCATGAAAATCACTTTAAACATGCTAATTTTAGCTCTAACACTGATGATCCACCTACAAATGTGAACTGACGTTCAAAAATAAAACATTTGAAAACGGACCATTTTCCACATTTCTGAAGCATGACGTAATGGGGGGGTGTTATCTCTTTTGTCGAAAATCAGCCGTTTTTGCTCGAACATTAAATGCCTCCAAATGGTATTTAATTAACTTCCCGGGGTGAAGAAACCCTTTTTGAGAACTCAGAGTGAGTAAATTGGCCATTTTCATGCACTTTTAACCATTCCATAAATCTTGTGTTTTGGGCCCCTGGAAGCATGAAAATCACTTTAAACATGCTAATTTTAGCTCTAACACTGATGATCCACCTACAAATGTAAACTGACGTTCAAAAATAAAACATTTGAAAACGGACCATTTTCCACATTTCTGAAGCATGACGAAATGGGGGGGTGTTATCTCTTTTGTAGAAAATCAGCCGTTTTTGCTCGAACATTAAATGCCTCCAAATGGTATTTAATTAACTTCCCGAGCCCCTGAAAGCATGAAAATCACTTTAAACATGCTAATTTTAGCTCTAACACTGATGATCCACCTACAAATGTGAACTGACGTTCAAAAATAAAACATTTGAAAACGGACCATTTTCCACATTTCTGAAGCATGACGTAATGGGGGGGTGTTATCTCTTTTGTCGAAAATCAGCCGTTTTTGCTCGAACATTAAATGCCTCCAAATGGTATTTAATTAACTTCCCGAGCCCCTGGAAGCATGAAAATCACTTTAAACATGCTAATTTTAGCTCTAACACTGATGATCCACCTACAAATGTGAACTGACGTTCAAAAATAAAACATTTGAAAACGGACCATTTTCCACATTTCTGAAGCATGACGTAATGGGGGGGTGTTATCTCTTTTGTCGAAAATCAGCCGTTTTTGCTCGAACATTAAATGCCTCCAAATGGTATTTAATTAACTTCCCGAGCCCCTGGAAGCATGAAAATCACTTTAAACATGCTAATTTTAGCACTAACACTGATGATCCACCTACAAATGTGAACTGACGTTCAAAAATAAAACATTTGAAAACGGACCATTTTCCACATTTCTGAAGCATGACGTAATGGGGGGGTGTTATCTCTTTTGTCGAAAATCAGCCGTTTTTGCTCGAACATTAAATGCCTCCAAATGGTATTTAATTAACTTCCCGAGCCCCTGGAAGCATGAAAATGACTTTAAACATGCTAATTTTAGCTCTAACACTGATGATCCACCTACAAATGTGAACTGACGTTCAAAAATAAAACATTTGAAAACGGACCATTTTCCACATTTCTGAAGCATGACATAATGGGGGGGTGTTATCTCTTTTGTCGAAAATCAGCCGTTTTTGCTCGAACATTAAATGCCTCCAAATGGTATTTAATTAACTTCCCGAGCCCCTGGAAGCATGAAAATCACTTTAAACATGCTAATTTTAGCTCTAACACTGATGATCCACCTACAAATGTGAACTGACGTTCAAAAATAAAACATTTGAAAACGGACCATTTTCCACATTTCTGAAGCATGACGTAATGGGGGGGTGTTATCTCTTTTGTCGAAAATCAGCCGTTTTTGCTCGAACATTAAATGCCTCCAAATGGTATTTAATTAACTTCCCGAGCCCCTGGAAGCATGAAAATCACGTTAAACATGCTAATTTTAGCTCTAACACTGATGATCCACCTACAAATGTGAACTGACGTTCAAAAATAAAACATTTGAAAACGGACCATTTTCCACATTTCTTAAGCATGACGTAATGGGGGGGTGTTATCTCTTTTGTCGAAAATCAGCCGTTTTGCTCGAACATTAAATGCCTCCAAATGGTATTTAATTAACTTCCCGAGCCCCTGGAAGCATGAAAATCACTTTAAACATGCTAATTTTAGCTCTAACACTGATGATCCACCTACAAATGTGAACTGACATTCAAAAATAAAACATTTGAAAACGGACCATTTTCCACATTTCTGAAGCATGACGTAATGGGGGGGTGTTATCTCTTTTGTCGAAAATCAGCCGTTTTTGCTCGAACATTAAATGCCTCCAAATCGTATTTAATTAACTTCCCGAGCCCCTGGAAGCATGAAAATCACTTTAAACATGCTAATTTTAGCTCTAACACTGATGATCCACCTACAAATGTGAACTGACGTTCAAAAATAAAACATTTGAAAACGGACCATTTTCCACATTTCTGAAGCATGACGTAATGGGGGGGTGTTATCTCTTTTGTCGAAAATCAGCCGTTTTTGCTCGAACATTAAATGCCTCCAAATGGTATTTAATTAACTTCCCGAGCCCCTGGAAGCATGAAAATCACTTTAAACATGCTAATTTTAGCTCTAACACTGATGATCCACCTACAAATGTGAACTGACGTTCAAAAATAAAACATTTGAAAACGGACCATTTTCCACATTTCTGAAGCATGACGTAATGGGGGGGTGTTATCTCTTTTGTCGAAAATCAGCCGTTTTTGCTCGAACATTAAATGCCTCCAAATGGTATTTAATTAACTTCCCGAGCCCCTGGAAGCATGAAAATCACTTTAAACATGCTAATTTTAGCTCTAACACTGATGATCCACCTACAAATGTGAACTGACGTTCAAAAATAAAACATTTGAAAACGGACCATTTTCCACATTTCTGAAGCATGACGTAATGGGGAGGTGTTATCTCTTTTGTCGAAAATCAGCCGTTTTTGCTCGAACATTAAATGTTATGTTATGTTATGTTATGTTATTTGCATTTTAATGCGCACAGCTGCTCCAGCGAAGGAGCGTCCTGGCGCAGGGAAAGGTAAACACAACATAACACTAAATCCAGTAACAAAAAAGCAAAAGCAATTAAAACAGGGAACATTTAAAACAGGAAGGTTTTCAGAGCCCTACGAAAGGATATTAAATCATCCAAGAGGCGGATTTCCAAGGGGAGCGCATTCCAGAGGGTTGCAGCTTTCACGCGGAAGGAGCGACCCCCCATCCGACTAAGTCTAAAATGGGGGACAACCACCAAGGATTGTCCAAGGGATCGGAGTGAGCGGGTAGGAACGTAGGGAGAGAGCAGTTTGTTAAGTATCACAGGTGCCAACTCTCGAAGAATTTTAAAAACCAGGCAAAGAGCCTTGAATTGAATTCGCTTGCTTATCGGAAGCCAGTGCAGGGACCGCAGAGTGTTAGAGGTGGGGCAGGTTCGGGGCAAACCAACCACCGCCCTAGCCGCAGCGTTCTGGACTCGCTGTAAACGAAGGATCTCGGCTTGGTTCGCTCCTAAAAGGAGTGAACTGGCATAGTCCAGCCGAGAGATAATCATTGCTTGAATGACCAGCTGTCTTGTAGGAGCATCAAAAAATCTGAGCAGGGGTCTTAGCCCGCGTAATACTCCAAAACAGCAGGCCGCCACTCTCTTTGTGTGAGTCACAAAGCTTAACGTGTGGTCAAGCCATACTCCCAGATTCCTGAGTTCCAGGACCGGGGCCGGCGCTGATCCCAGCTCAGGAGGCCACCATCCGTCCCCCCAGTGGTCCGCTTCCCTTCCAACGATCATCACCTCCGTTTTTGTCGCGTTCAGCTGGAGGCAGTTGTTGTTCATCCAGCTGGCCACCTCTCTCAGTCCACTTCGGAACCTGAGGGCATCCTGCTTGGCATCCCCGCTGATCGTAACCGCCAACTGAGTGTCGTCGGCGTAGGAGACCATGGTTAGGCCCCATTGCCTGGCGACCTCAGCCAGCGGCTGCACGTACAGGTTAAAAAGCATGGGACACAGCGAGGAGCCCTGAGGGACCCCCAGGTCCAAAGGATGGTACTTGGACTGAAATGGAGGGGTGGCAACGCAGAAGGAGCGATCACTAAGGAAGGAGCGGAACCACTGCAGAGCTGACCCACAAATGCCAATGTCCTGCAGGCGGTGTAGAAGGATGCGATGGGAAACAGTGTCAAAGGCAGCGCTCAGGTCTAATAAAATAAGCGCTGCCGTTTGACCTGCATCGAGCACAGTCCGCAAATGCTCAACCATTGCCAGAAGGGCCGTCTCAGTGCTGTGGCCAGCACGAAACCCATTCTGCGTGGGATCCAGGACATTAACTTGGGTCATATGCTCCGTGAGGGCCAGATTTACATGGGCCTCCATGACCTTGGCCGGCCAAGGGAGCAAAGATATAGGGCGGTAGTTTTCTGGTCTCAGTGGATCCAGAGATGATTTTTTTAGGATCGGGGAGACCACCGCTTGCTTCCACTTGGCAGGGACCAGGCCGGAAGTCAGGGAGAGGTTTATCAGAGAACACACTACTGTGCGTCCCTCAAAAGCAACATCCCTGAAAAGGGCAGATCTTACCGGGTCTGCAGGCGAGCCAGACTTGACTCGCAGGGCCCACTTAGCAAACTCCTCATTAGAAAGAGTGGGAAGGGAGTGCAGCGATGGGCAGCTACTAGAGCCGCTCCAGGGAATCACTGGAGGCAGTGTGGTCGGAAACGCCTGGTAGATTTTTTTAACTTTGTCCAGAAAGAAAGTGGCTAGGGCTTCGCAGTGGGAGATGGAACTGTCCAACTGCGGAGGAACTCTCTTTGCCATCAGGTCTTTTATGGTTTTAAAGATGGTTTTGGTGGAATTGAGGCTATTTCGGAATTCCGCTGCGTAAAACGCCGCCCGGGCCCTACATATAGCTCGATGGTAGAGCTTAACTAGGGCCAGGTAGATGGATTTCTTATCGGCATCATACGTCTTATGCCACTCCCTTTCTGCCCGTCTACAAGAGGACTTCATTGCACGCAGCGCACTGTCATACCAGGGGCTAGCCTGCCGGGAACTGGACTTACTGGAGATGATAGGTACCAGGGCGTCCAGCGCCCTGGTAATCCAGGTACAGAACCGGTCATAGCCCGAGGTAACATTCAGCAGAGGACCTAGAGGATCAGCATCCATAATGCGGTGAAGGTCCTCTAACCTAAGTTTGTTCCAGTGGCGTCGAGGTATCCGCAAAGGAGGTGGAATAGTGGGATTAGCAGGGAGGGGAAGCCAAGCAGACACCAGATAGTGGTCAGACCATATCACAGGATCAACCGCCACAATCTGGACATCCGAAAGAGTCGTAAAAAATGGATCAAGAGTGTGGCCGGCCACGTGTGTAGGCTGAGAGACAAGCTGGATCAACTGCAGGGCCTCTAGGTCAGCCAAAAAACCACTAATGGCCGGAGACTCTAACCTATCGAAGTGGAGGTTTAAGTCGCCCAAGATCGAGAAGTTTGCGCATCCACTAGCCAATAGGCTCACAGCCTCCGGAAAGGCACCTCTAAAAGCTACATCGCTGCCTGGGGGGCGGTAGACAACCATCCCTGACAGCGAGAACTGAGGGCTAATGGTAACCTTAAACAACGCACTCTCGCATCCAGCAATCTGCAAGACCGTCCAGGTACAAGTGAAGGCGGATTTAATAAATAGGGCGATACCTCCACCTCTAGAATGGCGGTTAGATCTAAAACATAGATAGCCCGGAGGACAGGCAAGATTGACTATAGCATCGTCAGTGTCTTGCAGCCAGGTTTCAGTCAAAGCCAGCAGATCTGGTGTCTCATCCAAAATGAGATCAGCCACAGACAGTTGATGTTTAACTAGAGATCTGGTGTTAAGATTTAAAAATCGTAGACCAGATCCCAGGCTACCAGGCACCGGAGGGAGACCGGGAGGAGCTCGTAGGGCGGGAGAAGTAGCGAGCTCCCGAATACCTACAGGCTGGTCCAATGACCATCTATTACAAGCACACTGACACGGGCCACACAACGGATGGAGAGATGTGGCAGAGCAGCGTGGGAGAGCATCTCTAATGGCATGAAGCGAGGCACTGGAATAAGCAATCATCCTATCAAACCGACAGATGAGGGCATACAGTGATACACAAAGAAAGGATAAACCCCCGGCGTACCGCGCGTGCTTAGCGCCTCCAAATGGTATTTATTTCACTTCCCGAGGCCCTGGAAGCATGAAAATCACTTTAAACATGCTAATTTTAGCTCTAACACTGATGATCCACCTACAAATGTGAACTGACGTTCAAAAATAAAACATTTGAAAACAGACCATTTTCCACATTTCTGAAGCATGACGTAATGGGGGGGTGTTATCTCTTTTGTCGAAAATCAGCCGTTTTTGCTGGAACATTAAATGCCTCCAAATGGTTTTTAATTAACTTCCCGAGCCCCTGGAAGCATGAAAATCACTTTAAACATGCTAATTTTAGCTCTAACACTGATGATCCACCTACAAATGTGAACTGACGTTCAAAAATAAAACATTTGAAAACGGACCATTTTCCACATTTCTGAAGCATGACGTAATGGGGGGGGTGTTATCTCTTTTGTCGAAAATCAGCCGTTTTTGCTCGAACATTAAATGCCTCCAAATGGTATTTAATTAACTTCCCGAGCCCCTGGAAGCATGAAAATCACTTTAAACATGCTAATTTTAGCTCTAACACTGATGATCCACCTACAAATGTGAACTGACGTTCAAAAATAAAACATTTGAAAACTGACCATTTTCCACATGTCTGAAGCATGACGTAATGGGGGGGTGTTATCTCTTTTGTCGAAAATCAGCTGTTTTTGCTCGAACATTAAATGCCTCCAAATGGTATTTATTTCACTTCCAGAGCCCCTGGAAGCATGAAAATCACTTTAAACATGCTAATTTTAGCTCTAACACTGATGATCCACCTACAAATGTGAACTGATGTTCAAAAATAAAACATTTGAAAACGGACCATTTTCCACATTTCTGAAGCATGACGTAATGGGGGGGTGTTATCTCTTTTGTCGAAAATCAGCCATTTTTGCTCGAACATTAAATGCCTCCAAATGGTATTTAATTAACTTCCCGAGCCCCTGGAAGCATGAAAATCACTTTAAACATGCTAATTTTAGCTCTAACACTGATGATCCACCTACAAATGTGAACTGACGTTCAAAAATAAAACATTTGAAAACGGACCATTTTCCACATTTCTGAAGCATGACGTAATGGGGGGGTGTTATCTCTTTTGTCGAAAATCAGCCGTTTTTGCTCGAACATTAAATGCCTCCAAATGGTATTTAATTAACTTCCCGAGCCCCTGGAAGCATGAAAATCACTTTAAACATGCTAATTTTAGCTCTAACACTGATGATCCACCTACAAATGTGAACTGACGTTCAAAAATAAAACATTTGAAAACGGACCATTTTCCACATTTCTGAAGCATGACGTAATGGGGGGGTGTTATCTCTTTTGTCGAAAATCAGCCGTTTTTGCTCGAACATTAAATGCCTCCAAATGGTATTTATTTCACTTCCCGAGCCCCTGGAAGCATGAAAATCACTTTAAACATGCTAATTTTAGCTCTAACACTGATGATCCACCTACAAATGTGAACTGACGTTCAAAAATAAAACATTTGAAAACGGACCATTTTCCACATTTCTGAAGCATGACGTAATGGGGGGGCGTTACCTCTTTTGTCGAAAATCAGCCGTTTTTGCTCGAACATTAAATGCCTCCAAATGGTATTTAATTAACTTCCCGAGCCCCTGGAAGCATGAAAATCACTTTAAACATGCTAATTTTAGCTCTAACACTGATGATCCACCTACAAATGTGAACTGACGTTCAAAAATAAAACATTTGAAAAGGGACCATTTTCCACATTTCTGAAGCATGACGTAATGGGGGGGTGTTATTTCTTTTGTCGAAAATCAGCCGTTTTTGCTCGAACATTAAATGCCTCCAAATGGTATTTAATTAACTTCCCGGGGTGAAGAAACCCTTTTTGAGTATTCAGAGTGAGTAAATTGGCCATTTTCATGCACTTTTAACCATTCCATAAATCTTGTGTTTTGGGCCCCTGGAAGCATGAAAATCACTTTAAACATGCTAATTTTAGCTCTAACACTGATGATCCACCTACAAATGTGAACTGACGTTCAAAAATAAAACATTTGAAAACGGACCATTTTCCACATTTCTGAAGCATGACGTAATGGGGGGGTGTTATCTCTTTTGTCGAAAATCAGCCGTTTTTGCTCGAACATTAAATGCCTCCAAATGGTATTTAATTAACTTCCCGAGCCCCTGGAAGCATGAAAATCACTTTAAACATGCTAATTTTAGCTCTAACACTGATGATCCACCTACAAATGTGAACTGACGTTAAAAAATAAAACATTTGAAAACGGACCATTTTCCACATTTCTGAAGCATGACGTAATGGGGGGTGTTATCTCTTTTGTCGAAAATCAGCCGTTTTTGCTCGAACATTAAATGCCTCCAAATGGTATTTAATTAACTTCCCGAGCCCCTGGAAGCATGAAAATCACTTTAAACATGCTAATTTTAGCTCTAACACTGATGATCCACCTACAAATGTGAACTGACGTTCAAAAATAAAACATTTGAAAACGGACCATTTTCCACATTTCTGAAGCATGACGTAATGGGGGGGTGTTATCTCTTTTGTCGAAAATCAGCCGTTTTTGCTCGAACATTAAATGCCTCCAAATGGTATTTAATTAACTTCCCGAGCCCCTGGAAGCATGAAAATCACTTTAAACATGCTAATTTTAGCTCTAACACTGATGATCCACCTACAAATGTGAACTGACGTTCAAAAATAAAACATTTGAAAACGGACCATTTTCCACATTTCTGAAGCATGACGTAATGGGGGGGTGTTATCTCTTTTGTCGAAAATCAGCCGTTTTTGCTCGAACATTAAATGCCTCCAAATGGTATTTAATTAACTTCCCGAGCCCCTGGAAGCATGAAAATCACTTTAAACATGCTAATTTTAGCTCTAACACTGATGATCCACCTACAAATGTGAACTGACGTTCAAAAATAAAACATTTGAAAACGGACCATTTTCCACATTTTTGAAGCATGACGTAATGGGGGGGTGTTATCTCTTTTGTCGTAAATCAGCCGTTTTTGCCCGAACATTAAATGCCTCCAAATGGTATTTAATTAACTTCCCGGGGTGAAGAAACCCTTTTTGAGAACTCAGAGTGAGTAAATTGGCCATTTTCATGCACTTTTAACCATTCCATAAATCTTGTGTTTAGGGCCCCTGGAAGCATGAAAATCACTTTAAACATGCTAATTTTAGCTCTAACACTGATGATCCACCTACAAATGTGAACTGACGTTCAAAAATAAAACATTTGAAAAGGACCATTTTCCACATTTCTGAAGCATGACGTAATGGGGGGGTGTTATCTCTTTTGTCGAAAATCAGCCGTTTTTGCTCGAACATTAAATGCCTTCAAATGGTATTTAATTAACTTCCCGAGCCCCTGGAAGCATGAAAATCACTTTAAACATGCAAATTTTAGCTCTAACACTGATGATCCACCTACAAATGTGAACTGACGTTCAAAAATAAAACATTTGAAAACGGACCATTTTCCACATTTCTGAAGCATGACGAAATGGGGGGGTGTTATCTCTTTTGTCGAAAATCAGCCGTTTTTGCTCGAACATTAAATGCCTCCAAATGGTATTTAATTAACTTCCCGAGCCCCTGGAAGCATGAAAATGACTTTAAACATGCTAATTTTAGCTCTAACACTGATGATCCACCTACAAATATGAACTGACGTTCAAAAATAAAACATTTGAAAACGGACCATTTTCCACATTTCTGAAGCATGACGTAATGGGGGGGGTGTTATCTCTTTTGTCGAAAATCAGCCGTTTTTGCTCGAACATTAAATGCCTCCAAATAGTATTTAATTAACTTCCCGAGCCTCTGGAAGCATGAAAATCACTTTAAACATGCTAATTTTAGCTCTAACACTGATGATCCACCTACAAATGTGAACTGACGTTCAAAAATAAAACATTTGAAAACGGACCATTTTCCACATTTCTGAAGCATGACGTAATGGGGGGGTGTTATCTCTTTTGTCGAAAATCAGCCGTTTTTGCTCGAACATTAAATGCCTCCAAATCGTATTTAATTAACTTCCCGAGCCCCTGGATGCATGAAAATCAATTTAAACATGCTAATTTTAGCTCTAACACTGATGATCCACCTACAAATGTGAACTGACGTTCAAAAATAAAACATTTGAAAACGGACCATTTTCCACATTTCTGAAGCATGACGTAATGGGGGGGTGTTATCTCTTTTGTCGAAAATCAGCCGTTTTTGCTCGAACATTAAATGCCTCCAAATGGTATTTAATTAACTTCCCGAGCCCCTGGAAGCATGAAAATAACGTTAAACATGCTAATTTTAGCTCTAACACTGATGATCCACCTACAAATGTGAACTGACGATCAAAAATAAAACATTTGAAAACGGACCATTTTCCACATTTCTGAAGCATGACGTAATGGGGGGGTGTTATCTCTTTTGTCGAAAATCAGCCGTTTTTGCTCGAACATTAAATGCCTCCAAATGGTATTTAATTAACTTCCCGAGCCCCTGGAAGCATGAAAATCACTTTAAACATGCTAATTTTAGCTCTAACACTGATGATCCACCTACAAATGTGAACTGACGTTCAAAAATAAAACATTTGAAAACGGACCATTTTCCACATTTCTGAAGCATGACGTAATGGGGGGGGTGTTATCTCTTTTGTCGAAAATCAGCCGTTTTTGCTCGAACATTAAATGCCTCCAAATGGTATTTAATTAACTTCCCGAGCCCCTGGAAGCATGAAAATCACTTTAAACATGCTAATTTTAGCTCTAACACTGATGATCCACCTACAAATGTGAACTGACGTTCAAAAATAAAACATTTGAAAACTGACCATTTTCCACATTTCTGAAGCATGACGTAATGGGGGGGTGTTATCTCTTTTGTCGAAAATCAGCTGTTTTTGCTCGAACATTAAATGCCTCCAAATGGTATTTATTTCACTTCCCGAGCCCCTGGAAGCATGAAAATCACTTTAAACATGCTAATTTTAGCTCTAACACTGATGATCCACCTGACAAATGTGAACTGATGTTCAAAAATAAAACATTTGAAAACGGACCATTTTCCACATTTCTGAAGCATGACGTAATGGGGGGGTGTTATCTCTTTTGTCGAAAATCAGCCGTTTTTGCTCGAACATTAAATGCCTCCAAATGGTATTTAATTAACTTCCCGAGCCCCTGGAAGCATGAAAATCACTTTAAACATGCTAATTTTAGCTCTAACACTGATGATCCACCTACAAATGTGAACTGACGTTCAAAAATAAAACATTTGAAAACGGACCATTTTCCACATTTCTGAAGCATGACGTAATGGGGGGGTGTTATCTCTTTTGTCGAAAATCAGCCGTTTTTGCTCAAACATTAAATGCCTCCAAATGGTATTTATTTCACTTCCCGAGCCCCTGGAAGCATGAAAATCACTTTAAACATGCTAATTTTAGCTCTAACACTGATGATCCACCTACAAATGTGAACTGACGTTCAAAAATAAAACATTTGAAAACGGACCATTTTCCACATTTCTGAAGCATGACGTAATGGGGGGGTGTTATCTCTTTTGTCGAAAATCAGCCGTTTTTGCTCGAACATTAAATGCCTCCAAATGGTATTTAATTAACTTCCCGAGCCCCTGGAAGCATGAAAATCACTTTAAACATGCTAATTTTAGCTCTAACACTGATGATCCACCTACAAATGTGAACTGACGTTCAAAAATAAAACATTTGAAAACTGACCATTTTCCACATGTCTGAAGCATGACGTAATGGGGGGGTGTTATCTCTTTTGTCGAAAATCAGCTGTTTTTGCTCGAACATTAAATGCCTCCAAATGGTATTTATTTCACTTCCCGAGCCCCTGGAAGCATGAAAATCACTTTAAACATGCTAATTTTAGCTCTAACACTGATGATCCACCTACAAATGTGAACTGATGTTCAAAAATAAAACATTTGAAAACGGACCATTTTCCACATTTCTGAAGCATGACGTAATGGGGGGGTGTTATCTCTTTTGTCGAAAATCAGCCATTTTTGCTCGAACATTAAATGCCTCCAAATGGTATTTAATTAACTTCCCGAGCCCCTGGAAGCATGAAAATCACTTTAAACATGCTAATTTTAGCTCTAACACTGATGATCCACCTACAAATGTGAACTGACGTTCAAAAATAAAACATTTGAAAACGGACCATTTTCCACATTTCTGAAGCATGACGTAATGGGGGGGTGTTATCTCTTTTGTCGAAAATCAGCCGTTTTTGCTCGAACATTAAATGCCTCCAAATGGTATTTATTTCACTTCCCGAGCCCCTGGAAGCATGAAAATCACTTTAAACATGCTAATTTTAGCTCTAACACTGATGATCCACCTACAAATGTGAACTGACGTTCAAAAATAAAACATTTGAAAACGGACCATTTTCCACATTTCTGAAGCATGACGTAATGGGGGGGCGTTACCTCTTTTGTCGAAAATCAGCCGTTTTTGCTCGAACATTAAATGCCTCCAAATGGTATTTAATTAACTTCCCGAGCCCCTGGAAGCATGAAAATCACTTTAAACATGCTAATTTTAGCTCTAACACTGATGATCCACCTACAAATGTGAACTGACGTTCAAAAATAAAACATTTGAAAAGGGACCATTTTCCACATTTCTGAAGCATGACGTAATGGGGGGGTGTTATTTCTTTTGTCGAAAATCAGCCGTTTTTGCTCGAACATTAAATGCCTCCAAATGGTATTTAATTAACTTCCCGGGGTGAAGAAACCCTTTTTGAGTATTCAGAGTGAGTAAATTGGCCATTTTCATGCACTTTTAACCATTCCATAAATCTTGTGTTTTGGGCCCCTGGAAGCATGAAAATCACTTTAAACATGCTAATTTTAGCTCTAACACTGATGATCCACCTACAAATGTGAACTGACGTTCAAAAATAAAACATTTGAAAACGGACCATTTTCCACATTTCTGAAGCATGACGTAATGGGGGGGTGTTATCTCTTTTGTCGAAAATCAGCCGTTTTTGCTCGAACATTAAATGCCTCCAAATCGTATTTAATTAACTTCCCGAGCCCCTGGATGCATGAAAATCAATTTAAACATGCTAATTTTAGCTCTAACACTGATGATCCACCTACAAATGTGAACTGACGTTCAAAAATAAAACATTTGAAAACGGACCATTTTCCACATTTCTGAAGCATGACGTAATGGGGGGGTGTTATCTCTTTTGTCGAAAATCAGCCGTTTTTGCTCGAACATTAAATGCCTCCAAATGGTATTTAATTAACTTCCCGAGCCCCTGGAAGCATGAAAATAACGTTAAACATGCTAATTTTAGCTCTAACACTGATGATCCACCTACAAATGTGAACTGACGATCAAAAATAAAACATTTGAAAACGGACCATTTTCCACATTTCTGAAGCATGACGTAATGGGGGGGTGTTATCTCTTTTGTCGAAAATCAGCCGTTTTTGCTCGAACATTAAATGCCTCCAAATGGTATTTAATTAACTTCCCGAGCCCCTGGAAGCATGAAAATCACTTTAAACATGCTAATTTTAGCTCTAACACTGATGATCCACCTACAAATGTGAACTGACGTTCAAAAATAAAACATTTGAAAACGGACCATTTTCCACATTTCTGAAGCATGACGTAATGGGGGGGGTGTTATCTCTTTTGTCGAAAATCAGCCGTTTTTGCTCGAACATTAAATGCCTCCAAATGGTATTTAATTAACTTCCCGAGCCCCTGGAAGCATGAAAATCACTTTAAACATGCTAATTTTAGCTCTAACACTGATGATCCACCTACAAATGTGAACTGACGTTCAAAAATAAAACATTTGAAAACTGACCATTTTCCACATTTCTGAAGCATGACGTAATGGGGGGGTGTTATCTCTTTTGTCGAAAATCAGCTGTTTTTGCTCGAACATTAAATGCCTCCAAATGGTATTTATTTCACTTCCCGAGCCCCTGGAAGCATGAAAATCACTTTAAACATGCTAATTTTAGCTCTAACACTGATGATCCACCTGACAAATGTGAACTGATGTTCAAAAATAAAACATTTGAAAACGGACCATTTTCCACATTTCTGAAGCATGACGTAATGGGGGGGTGTTATCTCTTTTGTCGAAAATCAGCCGTTTTTGCTCGAACATTAAATGCCTCCAAATGGTATTTAATTAACTTCCCGAGCCCCTGGAAGCATGAAAATCACTTTAAACATGCTAATTTTAGCTCTAACACTGATGATCCACCTACAAATGTGAACTGACGTTCAAAAATAAAACATTTGAAAACGGACCATTTTCCACATTTCTGAAGCATGACGTAATGGGGGGGTGTTATCTCTTTTGTCGAAAATCAGCCGTTTTTGCTCAAACATTAAATGCCTCCAAATGGTATTTAATTAACTTCCCGAGCCCCTGGAAGCATGAAAATCACTTTAAACATGCTAATTTTAGCTCTAACACTGATGATCCACCTACAAATGTGAACTGACGTTCAAAAATAAAACATTTGAAAACGGACCATTTTCCACATTTCTGAAGCATGACGTAATGGGGGGGTGTTATCTCTTTTGTCGAAAATCAGCCGTTTTTGCTCAAACATTAAATGCCTCCAAATGGTATTTATTTCACTTCCCGAGCCCCTGGAAGCATGAAAATCACTTTAAACATGCTAATTTTAGCTCTAACACTGATGATCCACCTACAAATGTGAACTGACGTTCAAAAATAAAACATTTGAAAACGGACCATTTTCCACATTTCTGAAGCATGACGTAATGGGGGGGTGTTATCTCTTTTGTCGAAAATCAGCCGTTTTTGCTCGAACATTAAATGCCTCCAAATGGTATTTAATTAACTTCCCGAGCCCCTGGAAGCATGAAAATCACTTTAAACATGCTAATTTTAGCTCTAACACTGATGATCCACCTACAAATGTGAACTGACGTTCAAAAATAAAACATTTGAAAACTGACCATTTTCCACATGTCTGAAGCATGACGTAATGGGGGGGTGTTATCTCTTTTGTCGAAAATCAGCTGTTTTTGCTCGAACATTAAATGCCTCCAAATGGTATTTATTTCACTTCCCGAGCCCCTGGAAGCATGAAAATCACTTTAAACATGCTAATTTTAGCTCTAACACTGATGATCCACCTACAAATGTGAACTGATGTTCAAAAATAAAACATTTGAAAACGGACCATTTTCCACATTTCTGAAGCATGACGTAATGGGGGGGTGTTATCTCTTTTGTCGAAAATCAGCCATTTTTGCTCGAACATTAAATGCCTCCAAATGGTATTTAATTAACTTCCCGAGCCCCTGGAAGCATGAAAATCACTTTAAACATGCTAATTTTAGCTCTAACACTGATGATCCACCTACAAATGTGAACTGACGTTCAAAAATAAAACATTTGAAAACGGACCATTTTCCACATTTCTGAAGCATGACGTAATGGGGGGGTGTTATCTCTTTTGTCGAAAATCAGCCGTTTTTGCTCGAACATTAAATGCCTCCAAATGGTATTTAATTAACTTCCCGAGCCCCTGGAAGCATGAAAATCACTTTAAACATGCTAATTTTAGCTCTAACACTGATGATCCACCTACAAATGTGAACTGACGTTCAAAAATAAAACATTTGAAAACGGACCATTTTCCACATTTCTGAAGCATGACGTAATGGGGGGGTGTTATCTCTTTTGTCGAAAATCAGCCGTTTTTGCTCGAACATTAAATGCCTCCAAATGGTATTTATTTCACTTCCCGAGCCCCTGGAAGCATGAAAATCACTTTAAACATGCTAATTTTAGCTCTAACACTGATGATCCACCTACAAATGTGAACTGACGTTCAAAAATAAAACATTTGAAAACGGACCATTTTCCACATTTCTGAAGCATGACGTAATGGGGGGGCGTTACCTCTTTTGTCGAAAATCAGCCGTTTTTGCTCGAACATTAAATGCCTCCAAATGGTATTTAATTAACTTCCCGAGCCCCTGGAAGCATGAAAATCACTTTAAACATGCTAATTTTAGCTCTAACACTGATGATCCACCTACAAATGTGAACTGACGTTCAAAAATAAAACATTTGAAAAGGGACCATTTTCCACATTTCTGAAGCATGACGTAATGGGGGGGTGTTATTTCTTTTGTCGAAAATCAGCCGTTTTTGCTCGAACATTAAATGCCTCCAAATGGTATTTAATTAACTTCCCGGGGTGAAGAAACCCTTTTTGAGTATTCAGAGTGAGTAAATTGGCCATTTTCATGCACTTTTAACCATTCCATAAATCTTGTGTTTTGGGCCCCTGGAAGCATGAAAATCACTTTAAACATGCTAATTTTAGCTCTAACACTGATGATCCACCTACAAATGTGAACTGACGTTCAAAAATAAAACATTTGAAAACGGACCATTTTCCACATTTCTGAAGCATGACGTAATGGGGGGGTGTTATCTCTTTTGTCGAAAATCAGCCGTTTTTGCTCGAACATTAAATGCCTCCAAATGGTATTTAATTAACTTCCCGAGCCCCTGGAAGCATGAAAATCACTTTAAACATGCTAATTTTAGCTCTAACACTGATGATCCACCTACAAATGTGAACTGACGTTAAAAAATAAAACATTTGAAAACGGACCATTTTCCACATTTCTGAAGCATGACGTAATGGGGGGTGTTATCTCTTTTGTCGAAAATCAGCCGTTTTTGCTCGAACATTAAATGCCTCCAAATGGTATTTAATTAACTTCCCGAGCCCCTGGAAGCATGAAAATCACTTTAAACATGCTAATTTTAGCTCTAACACTGATGATCCACCTACAAATGTGAACTGACGTTCAAAAATAAAACATTTGAAAACGGACCATTTTCCACATTTCTGAAGCATGACGTAATGGGGGGGTGTTATCTCTTTTGTCGAAAATCAGCCGTTTTTGCTCGAACATTAAATGCCTCCAAATGGTATTTAATTAACTTCCCGAGCCCCTGGAAGCATGAAAATCACTTTAAACATGCTAATTTTAGCTCTAACACTGATGATCCACCTACAAATGTGAACTGACGTTCAAAAATAAAACATTTGAAAACGGACCATTTTCCACATTTCTGAAGCATGACGTAATGGGGGGGTGTTATCTCTTTTGTCGAAAATCAGCCGTTTTTGCTCGAACATTAAATGCCTCCAAATGGTATTTAATTAACTTCCCGAGCCCCTGGAAGCATGAAAATCACTTTAAACATGCTAATTTTAGCTCTAACACTGATGATCCACCTACAAATGTGAACTGACGTTCAAAAATAAAACATTTGAAAACGGACCATTTTCCACATTTTTGAAGCATGACGTAATGGGGGGGTGTTATCTCTTTTGTCGTAAATCAGCCGTTTTTGCCCGAACATTAAATGCCTCCAAATGGTATTTAATTAACTTCCCGGGGTGAAGAAACCCTTTTTGAGAACTCAGAGTGAGTAAATTGGCCATTTTCATGCACTTTTAACCATTCCATAAATCTTGTGTTTAGGGCCCCTGGAAGCATGAAAATCACTTTAAACATGCTAATTTTAGCTCTAACACTGATGATCCACCTACAAATGTGAACTGACGTTCAAAAATAAAACATTTGAAAAGGACCATTTTCCACATTTCTGAAGCATGACGTAATGGGGGGGTGTTATCTCTTTTGTCGAAAATCAGCCGTTTTTGCTCGAACATTAAATGCCTTCAAATGGTATTTAATTAACTTCCCGAGCCCCTGGAAGCATGAAAATCACTTTAAACATGCAAATTTTAGCTCTAACACTGATGATCCACCTACAAATGTGAACTGACGTTCAAAAATAAAACATTTGAAAACGGACCATTTTCCACATTTCTGAAGCATGACGAAATGGGGGGGTGTTATCTCTTTTGTCGAAAATCAGCCGTTTTTGCTCGAACATTAAATGCCTCCAAATGGTATTTAATTAACTTCCCGAGCCCCTGGAAGCATGAAAATGACTTTAAACATGCTAATTTTAGCTCTAACACTGATGATCCACCTACAAATATGAACTGACGTTCAAAAATAAAACATTTGAAAACGGACCATTTTCCACATTTCTGAAGCATGACGTAATGGGGGGGGTGTTATCTCTTTTGTCGAAAATCAGCCGTTTTTGCTCGAACATTAAATGCCTCCAAATAGTATTTAATTAACTTCCCGAGCCTCTGGAAGCATGAAAATCACTTTAAACATGCTAATTTTAGCTCTAACACTGATGATCCACCTACAAATGTGAACTGACGTTCAAAAATAAAACATTTGAAAACGGACCATTTTCCACATTTCTGAAGCATGACGTAATGGGGGGGTGTTATCTCTTTTGTCGAAAATCAGCCGTTTTTGCTCGAACATTAAATGCCTCCAAATCGTATTTAATTAACTTCCCGAGCCCCTGGATGCATGAAAATCAATTTAAACATGCTAATTTTAGCTCTAACACTGATGATCCACCTACAAATGTGAACTGACGTTCAAAAATAAAACATTTGAAAACGGACCATTTTCCACATTTCTGAAGCATGACGTAATGGGGGGGTGTTATCTCTTTTGTCGAAAATCAGCCGTTTTTGCTCGAACATTAAATGCCTCCAAATGGTATTTAATTAACTTCCCGAGCCCCTGGAAGCATGAAAATAACGTTAAACATGCTAATTTTAGCTCTAACACTGATGATCCACCTACAAATGTGAACTGACGATCAAAAATAAAACATTTGAAAACGGACCATTTTCCACATTTCTGAAGCATGACGTAATGGGGGGGTGTTATCTCTTTTGTCGAAAATCAGCCGTTTTTGCTCGAACATTAAATGCCTCCAAATGGTATTTAATTAACTTCCCGAGCCCCTGGAAGCATGAAAATCACTTTAAACATGCTAATTTTAGCTCTAACACTGATGATCCACCTACAAATGTGAACTGACGTTCAAAAATAAAACATTTGAAAACGGACCATTTTCCACATTTCTGAAGCATGACGTAATGGGGGGGGTGTTATCTCTTTTGTCGAAAATCAGCCGTTTTTGCTCGAACATTAAATGCCTCCAAATGGTATTTAATTAACTTCCCGAGCCCCTGGAAGCATGAAAATCACTTTAAACATGCTAATTTTAGCTCTAACACTGATGATCCACCTACAAATGTGAACTGACGTTCAAAAATAAAACATTTGAAAACTGACCATTTTCCACATTTCTGAAGCATGACGTAATGGGGGGGTGTTATCTCTTTTGTCGAAAATCAGCTGTTTTTGCTCGAACATTAAATGCCTCCAAATGGTATTTATTTCACTTCCCGAGCCCCTGGAAGCATGAAAATCACTTTAAACATGCTAATTTTAGCTCTAACACTGATGATCCACCTGACAAATGTGAACTGATGTTCAAAAATAAAACATTTGAAAACGGACCATTTTCCACATTTCTGAAGCATGACGTAATGGGGGGGTGTTATCTCTTTTGTCGAAAATCAGCCGTTTTTGCTCGAACATTAAATGCCTCCAAATGGTATTTAATTAACTTCCCGAGCCCCTGGAAGCATGAAAATCACTTTAAACATGCTAATTTTAGCTCTAACACTGATGATCCACCTACAAATGTGAACTGACGTTCAAAAATAAAACATTTGAAAACGGACCATTTTCCACATTTCTGAAGCATGACGTAATGGGGGGGTGTTATCTCTTTTGTCGAAAATCAGCCGTTTTTGCTCAAACATTAAATGCCTCCAAATGGTATTTAATTAACTTCCCGAGCCCCTGGAAGCATGAAAATCACTTTAAACATGCTAATTTTAGCTCTAACACTGATGATCCACCTACAAATGTGAACTGACGTTCAAAAATAAAACATTTGAAAACGGACCATTTTCCACATTTCTGAAGCATGACGTAATGGGGGGGTGTTATCTCTTTTGTCGAAAATCAGCCGTTTTTGCTCGAACATTAAATGCCTCCAAATGGTATTTATTTCACTTCCCGAGCCCCTGGAAGCATGAAAATCACTTTAAACATGCTAATTTTAGCTCTAACACTGATGATCCACCTACAAATGTAAACTGACGTTCAAAAATAAAACATTTGAAAACGGACCATTTTCCACATTTCTGAAGCATGACGTAATGGGGGGGTGTTACCTCTTTTGTCGAAAATCAGCCGTTTTTGCGCGAACAATAAATGCATCCAAATGGTATTTAATTAACTTCCCGAGCCCCTGGAAGCATGAAAATCACTTTAAACATGCTAATTTTAGCTCTAACACTGATGATCCACCTACAAATGTGAACTGACGTTCAAAAATAAAACATTTGAAAACGGACCATTTTCCACATTTCTGAAGCATGACGTAATGGGGGGGTGTTATCTCTTTTGTCGAAAATCAGCCGTTTTTGCTCGAACATTAAATGCCTCCAAATGGTATTTAATTAACTTCCCGGGGTGAAGAAACCCTTTTTGAGTACTCAGAGTGAGTAAATTGGCCATTTTCATGCACTTTTAACCATTCCATAAATCTTGTGTTTTGGGCCCCTGGAAGCATGAAAATCACTTTAAACATGCTAATTTTAGCTCTAACACTGATGATCCACCTACAAATGTGAACTGACGTTCAAAAATAAAACATTTGAAAACGGACCATTTTCAACATTTGTGAAGCATGACGTAATGGGGGGGTGTTATCTCTTTTGTCGAAAATCAGCCGTTTTTGCTCGAACATTAAATGCCTCCAAATGGTATTTAATTAACTTCCCGAGCCCCTGGAAGCATGAAAATCACTTTAAACATGCTAATTTTAGCTCTAACACTGATGATCCACCTACAAATGTGAACTGACGTTCAAAAATAAAACATTTGAAAACGGACCATTTTCCACATTTCTGAAGCATGACGTAATGGGGGGTGTTATCTCTTTTGTCGAAAATCAGCTGTTTTTGCTCGAACATTTAATGCCTCCAAATGGTATTTAATTAACTTCCCGGGGTGAAGAAACCCTTTTTGAGAACTCAGAGTGAGTAAATTTGCCATTTTCATGCACTTTTAACCATTCCATAAATCTTGTGTTTTGGGCCCCTGGAAGCATGAAAATCACTTTAAACATGCTAATTTTAGCTCTAACACTGATGATCCACCTACAAATGTAAACTGACGTTCAAAAATAAAACATTTGAAAACGGACCATTTTCCACATTACTGAAGCATGACGTAATGGGGGGTGTCATCTCTTTTGTCGAAAATCAGCCGTTTTTGCTCGAACATTAAATGCCTCCAAATGGTATTTATTTCACTTCCCGAGGCCCTGGAAGCATGAAAATCACTTTAAACATGCTAATTTTAGCTCTAACACTGATGATCCACCTACAAATGTGAACTGACGTTCAAAAATAAAACATTTGAAAACGGACCATTTTCAACATTTGTGAAGCATGACGTAATGGGGGGGTGTTATCTCTTTTGTCGAAAATCAGCCGTTTTTGCTCGAACATTAAATGCCTCCAAATGGTATTTAATTAACTTCCCGAGCCCCTGGAAGCATGAAAATCACTTTAAACATGCTAATTTTAGCTCTAACACTGATGATCCACCTACAAATGTGAACTGACGTTCAAAAATAAAACATTTGAAAACGGACCATTTTCCACATTTCTGAAGCATGACGTAATGGGGGGGTGTTATCTCTTTTGTCGAAAATCAGCCGTTTTTGCTCGAACATTAAATGCCTCCAAATGGTATTTAATTAACTTCCCGGGGTGAAGAAACACTTTTTGAGAACTCAGAGTGAGTAAATTGGCCATTTTCATGCACTTTTAACCATTCCATAAATCTTGTGTTTTGGGCCCCTGGAAGCATGAAAATCACTTTAAACATGCTAATTTTAGCTCTAACACTGATGATCCACCTACAAATGTGAACTGACGTTCAAAAATAAAAGATTTGAAAACGGACCATTTTCCACATTTCTGAAGCATGGCGTAATGGGGGGGTGTTATCTCTTTTGTCGAAAATCAGCCGTTTTTGCTCGAACATTAAATGCCTCCAAATGGTATTTAATTAACTTCCCGAGCCCCTGGAAGCATGAAAATCACTTTAAACATGCTAATTTTAGCTCTAACACTGATGATCCACCTACAAATGTGAACTGACGTTCAAAAATAAAACATTTGAAAACGGACCATTTTCCACATTTCTGAAGCATGACGTAATGGGGGGGTGTTATCTCTTTTGTCGAAAATCAGCCGTTTTTGCTCGAACATTAAATGCCTCCAAATGGTATTTAATTAACTTCCCGAGCCCCTGGAAGCATGAAAATCACTTTAAACATGCTAATTTTAGCTCTAACACTGATGATCCACCTACAAATGTGAACTGACGTTCAAAAATAAAACATTTGAAAACGGACCATTTTCCACATTTCTGAAGCATGACGTAATGGGGGGGTGTTATCTCTTTTGTCGAAAATCAGCCGTTTTTGCTCGAACATTAAATGCCTCCAAATGGTATTTAATTAACTTCCCGAGCCCCTGGAAGCATGAAAATCACTTTAAACATGCTAATTTTAGCTCTAACACTGATGATCCACCTACAAATGTGAACTGACGTTCAAAAATAAAACATTTGAAAACGGACCATTTTCCACATTTCTGAAGCATGACGTAATGGGGGGGTGTTATCTCTTTTGTCGAAAATCAGCCGTTTTTGCTCGATCATTAAATGCCTCCAAATGGTATTTATTTCACTTCCCGAGCCCCTGGAAGCATGAAAATCACTTTAAACATGCTAATTTTAGCTCTAACACTGATGATCCACCTACAAATGTGAACTGACGTTCAAAAATAAAACATTTGAAAACGGACCATTTTCCACATTTCTGAAGCATGACGTAATGGGGGGTGTTATCTCTTTTGTCGAAAATCAGCCGTTTTTGCTCGAACATTAAATGCCTCCAAATGGTATTTAATTAACTTCCCGAGCCCCTGGAAGCATGAAAATCACTTTAAACATGCTAATTTTAGCTCTAACACTGATGATTCACCTACAAATGTGAACTGACGTTCAAAAATAAAAGATTTGAAAACGGACCATTTTCCACATTTCTGAAGCATGACGTAATGGGGGGGTGTTATCTCTTTTGTCGAAAATCAGCCGTTTTTGCTCGAACATTAAATGCCTCCAAATGGTATTTATTTCACTTCCCGAGCCCCTGGAAGCATGAAAATCACTTTAAACATGCTAATTTTAGCTCTAACACTGATGATCCACCTACAAATGTGAACTGACGTTCAAAAATAAAACATTTGAAAATGGACCATTTTCCACATTTCTGAAGCATGACGTAAAGGGGGGGTGTTATCTCTTTTGTCGAAAATCAGCCGTTTTTGCTCGAACATTAAATGCCTCCAAATGGTATTTAATTAACTTCCCGAGCCCCTGGAAGCATGAAAATCACTTTAAACATGCTAATTTTAGCTCTAACACTGATGATCCACCTACAAATGTGAACTGACGTTCAAAAATAAAACATTTGAAAACGGACCATTTTCCACATTTCTGAAGCATGACGTAATGGGGGGGTGTTATCTCTTTTGTCGAAAATCAGCCGTTTTTGCTCGAACATTAAATGCCTCCAAATGGTACTTAATTAACTTCCCGAGCCCCTGGAAGCATGAAAATCACTTTAAACATGCTAATTTTAGCTCTAACACTGATGATCCACCTACAAATGTGAACTGACGTTCAAAAATAAAACATTTGAAAACGGACCATTTTCCACATTTCTGAAGCATGACGTAATGGGGGGGTGTTATCTCTTTTGTCGAAAATCAGCCGTTTTTGCTCGAACATTAAATGCCTCCAAATGGTATTTAATTAACTTCCCGAGCCCCTGGAAGCATGAAAATCACTTTAAACATGCTAATTTTAGCTCTAACACTGATGATCCACCTACAAATGTGAACTGACGTTCAAAAATAAAACATTTGAAAACGGACCATTTTCCACATTTCTGAAGCATGACGTAATGGGGGGGTGTTATCTCTTTTGTCGAAAATCAGCCGTTTTTGCTCGATCATTAAATGCCTCCAAATGGTATTTATTTCCCTTCCCGAGCCCCTGGAAGCATGAAAATCACTTTAAACATGCTAATTTTAGCTCTAACACTGATGATCCACCTACAAATGTGAACTGACGTTCAAAAATAAAACATTTGAAAACGGACCATTTTCCACATTTCTGAAGCATGACGTAATGGGGGGTGTTATCTCTTTTGTCGAAAATCAGCCGTTTTTGCTCGAACATTAAATGCCTCCAAATGGTATTTAATTAACTTCCCGAGCCCCTGGAAGCATGAAAATCACTTTAAACATTCTAATTTTAGCTCTAACACTGATGATCCACCTACAAATGTGAACTGACGTTCAAAAATAAAAGATTTGAAAACGGACCATTTTCCACATTTCTGAAGCATGACGTAATGGGGGGATGTTATCTCTTTTGTCGAAAATCAGCTGTTTTTGCTCAAACATTAAATGCCTCCAAATGGTATTTATTTCACTTCCCGAGCCCCTGGAAGCATGAAAATCACTTTAAACATGCTAATTTTAGCTCTAACACTGATGATCCACCTACAAATGTGAACTGACGTTCAAAAATAAAACATTTGAAAACGGACCATTTTCCACATTTCTGAAGCATGACGTAATGGGGGGGTGTTATCTCTTTTGTCGAAAATCAGCCGTTTTTGCTCGAACATTAAATGCCTCCAAATGGTATTTAATTAACTTCCCGAGCCCCTGGAAGCATGAAAATCACTTTAAACATGCTAATTTTAGCTCTAACTCTGATGATCCACCTACAAATGTGAACTGACGTTCAAAAATAAAACATTTGAAAACGGACCATTTTCCACATTTCTGAAGCATGACGTAATGGGGGGGTGTTATCTCTTTTGTCGAAAATCAGCCGTTTTTGCTCGAACATTAAATGCCTCCAAATGGTACTTAATTAACTTCCCGAGCCCCTGGAAGCATGAAAATCACTTTAAACATGCTAATTTTAGCTCTAACACTGATGATCCACCTACAAATGTGAACTGACGTTCAAAAATAAAACATTTGAAAACGGACCATTTTCCACATTTCTGAAGCATGACGTAATGGGGGGGTGTTATCTCTTTTGTCGAAAATCAGCCGTTTTTGCTCGAACATTAAATGCCTCCAAATGGTATTTATTTCACTTCCCGAGCCCCTGGAAGCATGAAAATCACTTTAAACATGCTAATTTTAGCTCTAACACTGATGATCCACCTACAAATGTGAACTGACGTTCAAAAATAAAACATTTGAAAACGGACCATTTTCCACATTTCTGAAGCATGACGTAATGGGGGGGTGTTATCTCTTTTGTCGAAAATCAGCCGTTTTTGCTCGAACATTAAATGCCTCCAAATGGTATTTAATTAACTTCCCGAGCCCCTGGAAGCATGAAAATCACTTTAAACATGCTAATTTTAGCTCTAACACTGATGATCCACCTACAAATGTGAACTGACGTTCAAAAATAAAACATTTGAAAACGGACCATTTTCCACATTACTGAAGCATGACGTAATGGGGGGTGTCATCTCTTTTGTCGAAAATCAGCCGTTTTTGCTCGAACATTAAATGCCTCCAAATGGTATTTATTTCACTTCCCGAGCCCCTGGAAGCATGAAAATCACTTTAAACATGCTAATTTTAGCTCTAACACTGATGATCCACCTACAAATGTGAACTGATGTTCAAAAATAAAACATTTGAAAACGGACCATTTTCCACATTTCTGAAGCATGACGTAATGGGGGGGTGTTATCTCTTTTGTCGAAAATCAGCCGTTTTTGCTCGAACATTAAATGCCTCCAAATGGTATTTATTTCACTTCCCGAGCCCCTGGAAGCATGAAAATCACTTTAAACATGCTAATTTTAGCTCTAACACTGATGATCAACCTACAAATGTGAACTGACGTTCAAAAGTAAAACATTTGAAAACGGACCATTTTCCACATTTCTGAAGCATGACGTAATGGGGGGGTGTTATCTCTTTTGTCGAAAATCAGCTGTTTTTGCTCGAACATTAAATGCCTCCAAATGGTATTTATTTCACTTCCCGGGGTGAAGAAACCCTTTTTGAGAACTCAGAGTGAGTAAATTGGCCATTTTCATGCACTTTTAACCATTCCATTAATATTGTGTTTTGGGCCCCTGGAAGCATGAAAATCACTTTAAACATGCTAATTTTAGCTCTAACACTGATGATCCACCTACAAATGTGAACTGACGTTCAAAAATAAAACATTTGAAAACGGACCATTTTCCACATTTCTGAAGCATGACGTAATGGGGGGTGTTATCTCTTTTGTCGAAAATCAGCCGTTTTTGCTCGAACATTAAATGCCTCCAAATGGTATTTAATTAACTTCCCGAGCCCCTGGAAGCATGAAAATCACTTTAAACATGCTAATTTTAGCTCTAACACTGATGATCCACCTACAAATGTGAACTGACGTTCAAAAATAAAACATTTGAAAACGGACCATTTTCCACATTTCTGAAGCATGACGTAATGGGGGGTGTTATCTCTTTTGTCGAAAATCAGCCGTTTTTGCTCGAACATTAAATGCCCCCAAATGGTATTTATTTCACTTCCCGAGCCCCTGGAAGCATGAAAATCACTTTAAACATGCTAATTTTAGCTCTAACACTGATGATCCACCTACAAATGTGAACTGACGTTCAAAAATAAAACATTTGAAAACGGACCATTTTCCACATTTCTGAAGCATGACGTAATGGGGGGGTGTTATCTCTTTTGTCGAAAATCAGCCGTTTTTGCTCGAACATTAAATGCCTCCAAATGGTATTTAATTAACTTCCCGAGCCCCTGGAAGCATGAAAATCACTTTAAACATGCTAATTTTAGCTCTAACACTGATGATCCACCTACAAATGTGAACTGACGTTCAAAAATAAAACATTTGAAAATGGACCATTTTCCACATTTCTGAAGCATGACGTAATGGGGGGGTGTTATCTCTTTTGTCGAAAATCAGCCGTTTTTGCTCGAACATTAAATGCCTCCAAATGGTATTTAATTAACTTCCCGGGGTGAAGAAACACTTTTTGAGAACTCAGAGTGAGTAAATTGGCCATTTTCATGCACTTTTAACCATTCCATAAATCTTGTGTTTTGGGCCCCTGGAAGCATGAAAATCACTTTAAACATGCTAATTTTAGCTCTAACACTGATGATCCACCTACAAATGTGAACTGACGTTCAAAAATAAAACATTTGAAAACGGACCATTTTCCACATTTCTGAAGCATGACGTAATGGGGGGGTGTTATCTCTTTTGTCGAAAATCAGCCGTTTTTGCTCGAACATTAAATGCCTCCAAATGGTATTTAATTAACTTCCCGAGCCCCTGGAAGCATGAAAATCACTTTAAACATGCTAATTTTAGCTCTAACACTGATGATCCACCTAGAAATGTGAACTGACGTTCAAAAATAAAACATTTGAAAACGGACCATTTTCCACATTTCTGAAGCATGACGTAATGGGGGGGTGTTATCTCTTTTGTCGAAAATCAGCCGTTTTTGCTCGAACATTAAATGCCTCCAAATGGTATTTAATTAACTTCCCGAGCCCCTGGAAGCATGAAAATCACTTTAAACATGCTAATTTTAGCTCTAACACTGATGATCCACCTACAAATGTGAACTGACGTTCAAAAATAAAACATTTGAAAACGGACCATTTTCCACATTTCTGAAGCATGACGAAATGGGGGGGTGTTATCTCTTTTGTCGAAAATCAGCCGTTTTTGCTCGATCATTAAATGCCTCCAAATGGTATTTATTTCACTTCCCGAGCCCCTGGAAGCATGAAAATCACTTTAAACATGCTAATTTTAGCTCTAACACTGATGATCCACCTACAAATGTGAACTGACGTTCAAAAATAAAACATTTGAAAACGGACCATTTTCCACATTTCTGAAGCATGACGTAATGGGGGGTGTTATCTCTTTTGTCGAAAATCAGCCGTTTTTGCTCGAACATTAAATGCCTCCAAATGGTATTTAATTAACTTCCCGAGCCCCTGGAAGCATGAAAATCACTTTAAACATGCTAATTTTAGCTCTAACACTGATGATCCACCTACAAATGTGAACTGACGTTCAAAAATAAAAGATTTGAAAACGGACCATTTTCCACATTTCTGAAGCATGACGTAATGGGGGGGTGTTATCTCTTTTGTCGAAAATCAGCCGTTTTTGCTCGAACATTAAATGCCTCCAAATGGTATTTATTTCACTTCCCGAGCCCCTGGAAGCATGAAAATCACTTTAAACATGCTAATTTTAGCTCTAACACTGATGATCCACCTACAAATGTGAACTGACGTTCAAAAATAAAACATTTGAAAACGGACCATTTTCCACATTTCTGAAGCATGACGTAATGGGGGGGTGTTATCTCTTTTGTCGAAAATCAGCCGTTTTTGCTCGAACATTAAATGCCTCCAAATGGTATTTAATTAACTTCCCAAGCCCCTGGAAGCATGAAAATCACTTTAAACATGCTAATTTTAGCTCTAACACTGATGATCCACCTACAAATGTGAACTGACGTTCAAAAATAAAACATTTGAAAACGGACCATTTTCCACATTTCTGAAGCATGACGTAATGGGGGGGTGTTATCTCTTTTGTCGAAAATCAGCCGTTTTTGCTCGAACAATAAATGCCTCCAAATGGTACTTAATTAACTTCCCGAGCCCCTGGAAGCATGAAAATCACTTTAAACATGCTAATTTTAGCTCTAACACTGATGATCCACCTACAAATGTGAACTGACGTTCAAAAATAAAACATTTGAAAACGGACCATTTTCCACATTTCTGAAGCATGACGTAATGGGGGGGTGTTATCTCTTTTGTCGAAAATCTGCCGTTTTTGCTCGAACATTAAATGCCTCCAAATGGTATTTATTTCACTTCCCGAGCCCCTGGAAGCATGAAAATCACTTTAAACATGCTAATTTTAGCTCTAACACTGATGATCCACCTACAAATGTGAACTGACGTTCAAAAATAAAACATTTGAAAACGGACCATTTTCCACATTTCTGAAGCATGACGTAATGGTGGGGTGTTATCTCTTTTGTCGAAAATCAGCCGTTTTTGCTCGAACATTAAATGCCTCCAAATGGTATTTAATTAACTTCCCGGGGTGAAGAAACCCTTTTTGAGGACTCAGATTGAGTAAATTGGCCATTTTCATGCACTTTTAACCATTCCATAAATCTTGTGTTTTGGGCCCCTGGAAGCATGAAAATCACTTTAAACATGCTAATTTTAGCTCTAACACTGATGATCCACCTACAAATGTGAACTGACGTTCAAAAATAAAACATTTGAAAACAGACCATTTTCCACATTTCTGAAGCATGACGTAATGGGGGGGTGTTATCTCTTTTGTCGAAAATCAGCCGTTTTTGCTGGAACATTAAATGCCTCCAAATGGTTTTTAATTAACTTCCCGAGCCCCTGGAAGCATGAAAATCACTTTAAACATGCTAATTTTAGCTCTAACACTGATGATCCACCTACAAATGTGAACTGACGTTCAAAAATAAAACATTTGAAAACGGACCATTTTCCACATTTCTGAAGCATGACGTAATGGGGGGGTGTTATCTCTTTTGTTTAAAATCAGCCGTTTTTGCTCGAGCATTACTTGCCTCCAAATGGTATTTAATTAACTTCCCGAGCCCCTTGAAGCATGAAAATCACTTTAAACATGCTAATTTTAGCTCTAACACTGATGATCCACCTACAAATGTGAACTGACGTTCAAAAATAAAACATTTGAAAACGGACCATTTTCCACATTTCTGAAGCATGACGTAATGGGGGGGTGTTATCTCTTTTGTCGAAAATCAGCCGTTTTTGCTCGAACATTAAATGCCTCCAAATGGTATTTATTTCACTTCCCGAGCCCCTGGAAGCATGAAAATCACTTTAAACATGCTAATTTTAGCTCTAACACTGATGATCCACCTACAAATGTGAACTGACGTTCAAAAATAAAACATTTGAAAACGGACCATTTTCCACATTTCTGAAGCATGACGTAATGGGGGGGTGTTATCTCTTTTGTCGAAAATCAGCCGTTTTTGCTCGAACATTAAATGCCTCCAAATGGTATTTAATTAACTTCCCGAGCCCCTGGAAGCATGAAAATCACTTTAAACATGCTAATTTTAGCTCTAACACTGATGATCCACCTACAAATGTGAACTGACGTTCAAAAATAAAACATTTGAAAACGGACCATTTTCCACATTTCTGAAGCATGACGTAATGGGGGGTGTTATCTCTTTTGTCGAAAATCAGCCGTTTTTGCTCGAACATTAAATGCCTCCAAATGGTATTTATTTTACTTCCCGAGCCCCTGGAAGCATGAAAATCACTTTAAAGATGCTAATTTTAGCTCTAACACTGATGATCCACCTACAAATGTGAACTGACGTTCAAAAATAAAACATTTGAAAACGGACCATTTTCCACATTTCTGAAGCATGACGTAATGGGGGTGTTATCTCTTTTGTCGAAAATCAGCCGTTTTTGCTAGAACATTAAATGCCTCCAAATGGTATTTAATTAACTTCCCGAGCCCCTGGAAGCATGAAAATCACTTTAAACATGCTAATTTTAGCTCTAACACTGATGATCCACCTACAAATGTGAACTGACGTTCAAAAATAAAAGATTTGAAAACGGACCATTTTCCACATTTCTGAAGCATGACGTAATGGGGGGGTGTTATCTCTTTTGTCGAAAATCAGGCGTTTTTGCTCGAACATTAAATGCCTCCAAATGGTATTTATTTCACTTCCCGAGCCCCTGGAAGCATGAAAATCACTTTAAACATGCTAATTTTAGCTCTAACACTGATGATCCACCTACAAATGTGAACTGACGTTCAAAAATAAAACATTTGAAAACGGACCATTTTCCACATTTCTGAAGCATGACGTAATGGGGGGGTGTTATCTCTTTTGTCGAAAATCAGCCGTTTTTGCTCGAACATTAAATGCCTCCAAATGGTATTTAATTAACTTCCCGGGGTGAAGAAACCCTTTTTGAGAACTCAGAGTGAGTAAATTGGCCATTTTCATGCACTTTTAACCATTCCATAAATCTTGTGTTTTGGGCCCCTGGAAGCATGAAAATCACTTTAAACATGCTAATTTTAGCTCTAACACTGATGATCCACCTACAAATGTGAACTGACGTTCAAAAATAAAACATTTGAAAACGGACCATTTTCCACATTTCTGAAGCATGACGTAATGGGGGGGTGTTATCTCTTTTGTCGAAAATCAGCCGTTTTTGCTCGAACATTAAATGCCTCCAAATGGTATTTATTTCACTTCCCGAGTCCCTGGAAGCATGAAAATCACTTTAAACATGCTAATTTTAGCTCTAACACTGATGATCCACCTACAAATGTGAACTGACGTTCAAAAATAAAACATTTGAAAACGGACCATTTTCCACATTTCTGAAGCATGACGTAATGGGGGGGTGTTATCTCTTTTGTCGAAAATCAGCCGTTTTTGCTCGAACATTAAATGCCTCCAAATGGTATTTAATTAACTTCCAGAGCCCCTGGAAGCATGAAAATCACTTTAAACATGCTAATTTTAGCTCTAACACTGATGATCCACCTACAAATGTGAACTGACGTTCAAAAATAAAACATTTGAAAACGGACCATTTTCCACATTTCTGAAGCATGACGTAATGGGGGGGTGTTATCTCTTTTGTCGAAAATCAGCCGTTTTTGCTCGAACATTAAATGCCTCCAAATGGTATTTATTTCACTTCCCGAGCCCCTGGAAGCATGAAAATCACTTTAAACATGCTAATTTTAGCTCTAACACTGATGATCCACCTACAAATGTGAACTGACGTTCAAAAATAAAACATTTGAAAACGGACCATTTTCCACATTTCTGAAGCATGACGTAATGGGGGGGGTGTTATCTCTTTTGTCGAAAATCAGCCGTTTTTGCTCGAACATTAAATGCCTCCAAATGGTATTTAATTAACTTCCCGGGGTAAAGAAACCCTTTTTGAGAACTCAGAGTGAGTAAATTGGCCATTTTCATGCACTTTTAACCATTCCATAAATCTTGTGTTTTGGGCCCCTGGAAGCATGAAAATCACATTAAACATGCTAATTTTAGCTCTAACACTGATGATCCACCTACAAATGTGAACTGACGTTCAAAAATAAAACATTTGAAAACGGACCATTTTTCACATTTCTGAAGCATGACGTAATGGGGGGGTGTTATCTCTTTTGTCGAAAATCAGCCGTTTTTGCTGGAACATTAAATGCCTCCAAATGGTTTTTAATTAACTTCCCGAGCCCCTGGAAGCATGAAAATCACTTTAAACATGCTAATTTTAGCTCTAACACTGATGATCCACCTACAAATGTGAACTGACGTTCAAAAATAAAACATTTGAAAACGGACCATTTTCCACATTTCTGAAGCATGACGTAATGGGGGGGTGTTATCTCTTTTGTCGAAAATCAGCCGTTTTTGCTCGAACATTAAATGCCTCCAAATGGTATTTAATTAACTTCCCGAGCCCCTGGAAGCATGAAAATCACTTTAAACATGCTAATTTTAGCTCTAACACTGATGATCCACCTACAAATGTGAACTGACGTTCAAAAATAAAACATTTGAAAACGGACCATTTTCCACATTTCTGAAGCATGACGTAATGGGGGGGTGTTATCTCTTTTGTCGAAAATCTGCCGTTTTTGCTCGAACATTAAATGCCTCCAAATGGTATTTATTTCACTTCCCGAGCCCCTGGAAGCATGAAAATCACTTTAAACATGCTAATTTTAGCTCTAACACTGATGATCCACCTACAAATGTGAACTGACCTTCAAAAATAAAACATTTGAAAACGGACCATTTTCCACATTTCTGAAGCATGACGTAATGGGGGGGTGTTATCTCTTTTGTCGAAAATCAGCCGTTTTTGCTCGAACATTAAATGCCTCCAAATGGTATTTAATTAACTTCCCGAGCCCCTGGAAGCATGAAAATCACTTTAAACATGCTAATTTTAGCTCTAACACTGATGATCCACCTACAAATGTGAACTGACGTTCAAAAATAAAACATTTGAAAACGGACCATTTTCCACATTTCTGAAGCATGACGTAATGGGGGGGTGTTATCTCTTTTGTCGAAAATCAGCCGTTTTTGCTCGAACATTAAATGCCTCCAAATGGTATTTAATTAACTTCCCGAGCCCCTGGAAGCATGAAAATCACTTTAAACATGCTAATTTTAGCTCTAACACTGATGATCCACCTACAAATGTGAACTGACGTTCAAAAATAAAACATTTGAAAACGAACCATTTTCCACATTTCTGAAGCATGACGTAATGGGGGGGTGTTATCTCTTTTGTCGAAAATCAGCCGTTTTTGCTCGATCATTAAATGCCTCCAAATGGTATTTATTTCACTTCCCGAGCCCCTGGAAGCATGAAAATCACTTTAAACATGCTAATTTTAGCTCTAACACTGATGATCCACCTACAAATGTGAACTGACGTTCAAAAATAAAACATTTGAAAACGGACCATTTTCCACATTTCTGAAGCATGACGTAATGGGGGGTGTTATCTCTTTTGTCGAAAATCAGCCGTTTTTGCTCGAACATTAAATGCCTCCAAATGGTATTTAATTAACTTCCCGAGCCCCTGGAAGCATGAAAATCACTTTAAACATGCTAATTTTAGCTCTAACACTGATGATCCACCTACAAATGTGAACTGACGTTCAAAAATAAAAGATTTGAAAACGGACCATTTTCCACATTTCTGAAGCATGACGTAATGGGGGGGTGTTATCTCTTTTGTCGAAAATCAGCCGTTTTTGCTCGAACATTAAATGCCTCCAAATGGTATTTAATTAACTTCCCGAGCCCCTGGAAGCATGAAAATCACTTTAAACATGCTAATTTTAGCTCTAACACTGATGATCCACCTACAAATGTAAACTGACGTTCAAAAATAAAACATTTGAAAACGGACCATTTTCCACATTTCTGAAGCATGACGTAATGGGGGGTGTTATCTCTTTTGTCGAAAATCAGCCGTTTTTGCTCGAACATTAAATGCCTCCAAATGGTATTTATTTCACTTCCCGAGCCCCTGGAAGCATGAAAATCACTTTAAACATGCTAATTTTAGCTCTAACACTGATGATCCACCTACAAATGTGAACTGACGTTCAAAAATAAAACATTTGAAAACGGACCATTTTCCACATTTCTGAAGCATGACGTAATGGGGGGTGTTATCTCTTTTGTCGAAAATCAGCCGTTTTTGCTCGAACATTAAATGCCTCCAAATGGTATTTATTTCACTTCCCGAGCCCCTGGAAGCATGAAAATCACTTTAAACATGCTAATTTTAGCTCTAACACTGATGATCCACCTACAAATGTGAACTGACGTTCAAAAATAAAACATTTGAAAACGGACCATTTTCCACATTTCTGAAGCATGACGTAATGGGGGGGTGTTATCTCTTTTGTCGAAAATCAGCCGTTTTTGCTCGAACATTACTTGCCTCCAAATGGTATTTAATTAACTTCCTGAGCCCCTGGAAGCATGAAAATCACTTTAAACATGCTAATTTTAGCTCTAACACTGATGATCCACCTACAAATGTGAACTGACGTTCAAAAATAAAACATTTGAAAACGGACCATTTTCCACATTTCTGAAGCATGACGTAATGGGGGGGTGTTATCTCTTTTGTCGTAAATCAGCCGTTTTTGCCCGAACATTAAATGCCTCCAAATGGTATTTAATTAACTTCCCGGGGTGAAGAAACCCTTTTTGAGAACTCAGAGTGAGTAAATTGGCCATTTTCATGCACTTTTAACCATTCCATAAATCTTGTGTTTAGGGCCCCTGGAAGCATGAAAATCACTTTAAACATGCTAATTTTAGCTCTAACACTGATGATCCACCTACAAATGTGAACTGACGTTCAAAAATAAAACATTTGAAAAGGACCATTTTCCACATTTCTGAAGCATGACGTAATGGGGGGGTGTTATCTCTTTTGTCGAAAATCAGCCGTTTTTGCTCGAACATTAAATGCCTTCAAATGGTATTTAATTAACTTCCCGAGCCCCTGGAAGCATGAAAATCACTTTAAACATGCAAATTTTAGCTCTAACACTGATGATCCACCTACAAATGTGAACTGACGTTCAAAAATAAAACATTTGAAAACGGACCATTTTCCACATTTCTGAAGCATGACGAAATGGGGGGGTGTTATCTCTTTTGTCGAAAATCAGCCGTTTTTGCTCGAACATTAAATGCCTCCAAATGGTATTTAATTACCTTCCCGAGCCCCTGGAAGCATGAAAATGACTTTAAACATGCTAATTTTAGCTCTAACACTGATGATCCACCTACAAATATGAACTGACGTTCAAAAATAAAACATTTGAAAACGGACCATTTTCCACATTTCTGAAGCATGACGTAATGGGGGGGGTGTTATCTCTTTTGTCGAAAATCAGCCGTTTTTGCTCGAACATTAAATGCCTCCAAATAGTATTTAATTAACTTCCCGAGCCTCTGGAAGCATGAAAATCACTTTAAACATGCTAATTTTAGCTCTAACACTGATGATCCACCTACAAATGTGAACTGACGTTCAAAAATAAAACATTTGAAAACGGACCATTTTCCACATTTCTGAAGCATGACGTAATGGGGGGGTGTTATCTCTTTTGTCGAAAATCAGCCGTTTTTGCTCGAACATTAAATGCCTCCAAATCGTATTTAATTAACTTCCCGAGCCCCTGGATGCATGAAAATCAATTTAAACATGCTAATTTTAGCTCTAACACTGATGATCCACCTACAAATGTGAACTGACGTTCAAAAATAAAACATTTGAAAACGGACCATTTTCCACATTTCTGAAGCATGACGTAATGGGGGGGTGTTATCTCTTTTGTCGAAAATCAGCCGTTTTTGCTCGAACATTAAATGCCTCCAAATGGTATTTAATTAACTTCCCGAGCCCCTGGAAGCATGAAAATAACGTTAAACATGCTAATTTTAGCTCTAACACTGATGATCCACCTACAAATGTGAACTGACGATCAAAAATAAAACATTTGAAAACGGACCATTTTCCACATTTCTGAAGCATGACGTAATGGGGGGGTGTTATCTCTTTTGTCGAAAATCAGCCGTTTTTGCTCGAACATTAAATGCCTCCAAATGGTATTTAATTAACTTCCCGAGCCCCTGGAAGCATGAAAATCACTTTAAACATGCTAATTTTAGCTCTAACACTGATGATCCACCTACAAATGTGAACTGACGTTCAAAAATAAAACATTTGAAAACGGACCATTTTCCACATTTCTGAAGCATGACGTAATGGGGGGGGTGTTATCTCTTTTGTCGAAAATCAGCCGTTTTTGCTCGAACATTAAATGCCTCCAAATGGTATTTAATTAACTTCCCGAGCCCCTGGAAGCATGAAAATCACTTTAAACATGCTAATTTTAGCTCTAACACTGATGATCCACCTACAAATGTGAACTGACGTTCAAAAATAAAACATTTGAAAACTGACCATTTTCCACATTTCTGAAGCATGACGTAATGGGGGGGTGTTATCTCTTTTGTCGAAAATCAGCTGTTTTTGCTCGAACATTAAATGCCTCCAAATGGTATTTATTTCACTTCCCGAGCCCCTGGAAGCATGAAAATCACTTTAAACATGCTAATTTTAGCTCTAACACTGATGATCCACCTGACAAATGTGAACTGATGTTCAAAAATAAAACATTTGAAAACGGACCATTTTCCACATTTCTGAAGCATGACGTAATGGGGGGGTGTTATCTCTTTTGTCGAAAATCAGCCGTTTTTGCTCGAACATTAAATGCCTCCAAATGGTATTTAATTAACTTCCCGAGCCCCTGGAAGCATGAAAATCACTTTAAACATGCTAATTTTAGCTCTAACACTGATGATCCACCTACAAATGTGAACTGACGTTCAAAAATAAAACATTTGAAAACGGACCATTTTCCACATTTCTGAAGCATGACGTAATGGGGGGGTGTTATCTCTTTTGTCGAAAATCAGCCGTTTTTGCTCAAACATTAAATGCCTCCAAATGGTATTTAATTAACTTCCCGAGCCCCTGGAAGCATGAAAATCACTTTAAACATGCTAATTTTAGCTCTAACACTGATGATCCACCTACAAATGTGAACTGACGTTCAAAAATAAAACATTTGAAAACGGACCATTTTCCACATTTCTGAAGCATGACGTAATGGGGGGGTGTTATCTCTTTTGTCGAAAATCAGCCGTTTTTGCTCGAACATTAAATGCCTCCAAATGGTATTTATTTCACTTCCCGAGCCCCTGGAAGCATGAAAATCACTTTAAACATGCTAATTTTAGCTCTAACACTGATGATCCACCTACAAATGTAAACTGACGTTCAAAAATAAAACATTTGAAAACGGACCATTTTCCACATTTCTGAAGCATGACGTAATGGGGGGGTGTTACCTCTTTTGTCGAAAATCAGCCGTTTTTGCGCGAACATTAAATGCATCCAAATGGTATTTAATTAACTTCCCGAGCCCCTGGAAGCATGAAAATCACTTTAAACATGCTAATTTTAGCTCTAACACTGATGATCCACCTACAAATGTGAACTGACGTTCAAAAATAAAACATTTGAAAACGGACCATTTTCCACATTTCTGAAGCATGACGTAATGGGGGGGTGTTATCTCTTTTGTCGAAAATCAGCCGTTTTTGCTCGAACATTAAATGCCTCCAAATGGTATTTAATTAACTTCCCGGGGTGAAGAAACCCTTTTTGAGTACTCAGAGTGAGTAAATTGGCCATTTTCATGCACTTTTAACCATTCCATAAATCTTGTGTTTTGGGCCCCTGGAAGCATGAAAATCACTTTAAACATGCTAATTTTAGCTCTAACACTGATGATCCACCTACAAATGTGAACTGACGTTCAAAAATAAAACATTTGAAAACGGACCATTTTCAACATTTGTGAAGCATGACGTAATGGGGGGGTGTTATCTCTTTTGTCGAAAATCAGCCGTTTTTGCTCGAACATTAAATGCCTCCAAATGGTATTTAATTAACTTCCCGAGCCCCTGGAAGCATGAAAATCACTTTAAACATGCTAATTTTAGCTCTAACACTGATGATCCACCTACAAATGTGAACTGACGTTCAAAAATAAAACATTTGAAAACGGACCATTTTCCACATTTCTGAAGCATGACGTAATGGGGGGTGTTATCTCTTTTGTCGAAAATCAGCTGTTTTTGCTCGAACATTTAATGCCTCCAAATGGTATTTAATTAACTTCCCGGGGTGAAGAAACCCTTTTTGAGAACTCAGAGTGAGTAAATTTGCCATTTTCATGCACTTTTAACCATTCCATAAATCTTGTGTTTTGGGCCCCTGGAAGCATGAAAATCACTTTAAACATGCTAATTTTAGCTCTAACACTGATGATCCACCTACAAATGTGAACTGACGTTCAAAAATAAAACATTTGAAAACGGACCATTTTCCACATTTCTGAAGCATGACGTAATGGGGGGGTGTTATCTCTTTTGTCGAAAATCAGCCGTTTTTGCTCGAACATTAAATGCCTCCAAATGGTATTTATTTCACTTCCCGAGCCCCTGGAAGCATGAAAATCACTTTAAACATGCTAATTTTAGCTCTAACACTGATGATCCACCTACAAATGTGAACTGACGTTCAAAAATAAATCATTTGAAAACGGACCATTTTCCACATTTCTGAAGCATAACGTAATGGGGGGGTGTTATCTCTTTTGTCGAAAATCAGCCGTTTTTGCTCGAACATTAAATGCCTCCAAATGGTATTTAATTAACTTCCCGAGCCCCTGGAAGCATGAAAATCACTTTAAACATGCTAATTTTAGCTCTAACACTGATGATCCACCTACAAATGTAAACTGACGTTCAAAAATAAAACATTTGAAAACGGACCATTTTCCACATTACTGAAGCATGACGTAATGGGGGGTGTCATCTCTTTTGTCGAAAATCAGCCGTTTTTGCTCGAACATTAAATGCCTCCAAATGGTATTTATTTCACTTCCCGAGGCCCTGGAAGCATGAAAATCACTTTAAACATGCTAATTTTAGCTCTAACACTGATGATCCACCTACAAATGTGAACTGACGTTCAAAAATAAAACATTTGAAAACGGACCATTTTCAACATTTGTGAAGCATGACGTAATGGGGGGGTGTTATCTCTTTTGTCGAAAATCAGCCGTTTTTGCTCGAACATTAAATGCCTCCAAATGGTATTTAATTAACTTCCCGAGCCCCTGGAAGCATGAAAATCACTTTAAACATGCTAATTTTAGCTCTAACACTGATGATCCACCTACAAATGTGAACTGACGTTCAAAAATAAAACATTTGAAAACGGACCATTTTCCACATTTCTGAAGCATGACGTAATGGGGGGTGTTATCTCTTTTGTCGAAAATCAGCTGTTTTTGCTCGAACATTTAATGCCTCCAAATGGTATTTAATTAGCTTCCCGGGGTGAAGAAACCCTTTTTGAGAACTCAGAGTGAGTAAATTGGCCATTTTCATGCACTTTTAACCATTCCATAAATCTTGTGTTTTGGGCCCCTGGAAGCATGAAAATCACTTTAAACATGCTAATTTTAGCTCTAACACTGATGATCCACCTACAAATGTGAACTGACGTTCAAAAATAAATCATTTGAAAACGGACCATTTTCCACATTTCTGAAGCATGACGTAATGGGGGGGTGTTATCTCTTTTGTCGAAAATCAGCCGTTTTTGCTCGAACATTAAATGCCTCCAAATGGTATTTAATTAACTTCCCGAGCCCCTGGAAGCATGAAAATCACTTTAAACATGCTAATTTTAGCTCTAACACTGATGATCCACCTACAAATGTAAACTGACGTTCAAAAATAAAACATTTGAAAACGGACCATTTTCCACATTACTGAAGCATGACGTAATGGGGGGTGTCATCTCTTTTGTCGAAAATCAGCCGTTTTTGCTCGAACATTAAATGCCTCCAAATGGTATTTATTTCACTTCCCGAGCCCCTGGAAGCATGAAAATCACTTTAAACATGCTAATTTTAGCTCTAACACTGATGATCCACCTACAAATGTGAACTGATGTTCAAAAATAAAACATTTGAAAACGGACCATTTTCCACATTTCTGAAGCATGACGTAATAGGGGGGTGTTATCTCTTTTGTCGAAAATCAGCCGTTTTTGCTCGAACATTAAATGCCTCCAAATGGTATTTAATTAACTTCCCGAGCCCCTGGAAGCATGAAAATCACTTTAAACATGCTAATTTTAGCTCTAACACTGATGATCCACCTACAAATGTGAACTGACGTTCAAAAATAAAACATTTGAAAACGGACCATTTTCCACATTTCTGAAGCATGACGTAATGGGGGGGTGTTATCTCTTTTGTCGAAAATCAGCCGTTTTTGCTCGAACATTAAATGCCTCCAAATGGTATTTAATTAACTTCCCGGGGTGAAGAAACACTTTTTGAGAACTCAGAGTGAGTAAATTGGCCATTTTCATGCACTTTTAACCATTCCATAAATCTTGTGTTTTGGGCCCCTGGAAGCATGAAAATCACTTTAAACATGCTAATTTTAGCTCTAACACTGATGATCCACCTACAAATGTGAACTGACGTTCAAAAATAAAAGATTTGAAAACGGACCATTTTCCACATTTCTGAAGCATGGCGTAATGGGGGGGTGTTATCTCTTTTGTCGAAAATCAGCCGTTTTTGCTCGAACATTAAATGCCTCCAAATGGTATTTAATTAACTTCCCGAGCCCCTGGAAGCATGAAAATCACTTTAAACATGCTAATTTTAGCTCTAACACTGATGATCCACCTACAAATGTGAACTGACGTTCAAAAATAAAACATTTGAAAACGGACCATTTTCCACATTTCTGAAGCATGACGTAATGGGGGGGTGTTATCTCTTTTGTCGAAAATCAGCCGTTTTTGCTCGAACATTAAATGCCTCCAAATGGTATTTAATTAACTTCCCGAGCCCCTGGAAGCATGAAAATCACTTTAAACATGCTAATTTTAGCTCTAACACTGATGATCCACCTACAAATGTGAACTGACGTTCAAAAATAAAACATTTGAAAACGGACCATTTTCCACATTTCTGAAGCATGACGTAATGGGGGGGTGTTATCTCTTTTGTCGAAAATCAGCCGTTTTTGCTCGAACATTAAATGCCTCCAAATGGTATTTAATTAACTTCCCGAGCCCCTGGAAGCATGAAAATCACTTTAAACATGCTAATTTTAGCTCTAACACTGATGATCCACCTACAAATGTGAACTGACGTTCAAAAATAAAACATTTGAAAACGGACCATTTTCCACATTTCTGAAGCATGACGTAATGGGGGGGTGTTATCTCTTTTGTCGAAAATCAGCCGTTTTTGCTCGATCATTAAATGCCTCCAAATGGTATTTATTTCACTTCCCGAGCCCCTGGAAGCATGAAAATCACTTTAAACATGCTAATTTTAGCTCTAACACTGATGATCCACCTACAAATGTGAACTGACGTTCAAAAATAAAACATTTGAAAACGGACCATTTTCCACATTTCTGAAGCATGACGTAATGGGGGGTGTTATCTCTTTTGTCGAAAATCAGCCGTTTTTGCTCGAACATTAAATGCCTCCAAATGGTATTTAATTAACTTCCCGAGCCCCTGGAAGCATGAAAATCACTTTAAACATGCTAATTTTAGCTCTAACACTGATGATTCACCTACAAATGTGAACTGACGTTCAAAAATAAAAGATTTGAAAACGGACCATTTTCCACATTTCTGAAGCATGACGTAATGGGGGGGTGTTATCTCTTTTGTCGAAAATCAGCCGTTTTTGCTCGAACATTAAATGCCTCCAAATGGTATTTATTTCACTTCCCGAGCCCCTGGAAGCATGAAAATCACTTTAAACATGCTAATTTTAGCTCTAACACTGATGATCCACCTACAAATGTGAACTGACGTTCAAAAATAAAACATTTGAAAATGGACCATTTTCCACATTTCTGAAGCATGACGTAAAGGGGGGGTGTTATCTCTTTTGTCGAAAATCAGCCGTTTTTGCTCGAACATTAAATGCCTCCAAATGGTATTTAATTAACTTCCCGAGCCCCTGGAAGCATGAAAATCACTTTAAACATGCTAATTTTAGCTCTAACACTGATGATCCACCTACAAATGTGAACTGACGTTCAAAAATAAAACATTTGAAAACGGACCATTTTCCACATTTCTGAAGCATGACGTAATGGGGGGGTGTTATCTCTTTTGTCGAAAATCAGCCGTTTTTGCTCGAACATTAAATGCCTCCAAATGGTACTTAATTAACTTCCCGAGCCCCTGGAAGCATGAAAATCACTTTAAACATGCTAATTTTAGCTCTAACACTGATGATCCACCTACAAATGTGAACTGACGTTCAAAAATAAAACATTTGAAAACGGACCATTTTCCACATTTCTGAAGCATGACGTAATGGGGGGGTGTTATCTCTTTTGTCGAAAATCAGCCGTTTTTGCTCGAACATTAAATGCCTCCAAATGGTATTTAATTAACTTCCCGAGCCCCTGGAAGCATGAAAATCACTTTAAACATGCTAATTTTAGCTCTAACACTGATGATCCACCTACAAATGTGAACTGACGTTCAAAAATAAAACATTTGAAAACGGACCATTTTCCACATTTCTGAAGCATGACGTAATGGGGGGGTGTTATCTCTTTTGTCGAAAATCAGCCGTTTTTGCTCGATCATTAAATGCCTCCAAATGGTATTTATTTCCCTTCCCGAGCCCCTGGAAGCATGAAAATCACTTTAAACATGCTAATTTTAGCTCTAACACTGATGATCCACCTACAAATGTGAACTGACGTTCAAAAATAAAACATTTGAAAACGGACCATTTTCCACATTTCTGAAGCATGACGTAATGGGGGGTGTTATCTCTTTTGTCGAAAATCAGCCGTTTTTGCTCGAACATTAAATGCCTCCAAATGGTATTTAATTAACTTCCCGAGCCCCTGGAAGCATGAAAATCACTTTAAACATTCTAATTTTAGCTCTAACACTGATGATCCACCTACAAATGTGAACTGACGTTCAAAAATAAAAGATTTGAAAACGGACCATTTTCCACATTTCTGAAGCATGACGTAATGGGGGGATGTTATCTCTTTTGTCGAAAATCAGCTGTTTTTGCTCAAACATTAAATGCCTCCAAATGGTATTTATTTCACTTCCCGAGCCCCTGGAAGCATGAAAATCACTTTAAACATGCTAATTTTAGCTCTAACACTGATGATCCACCTACAAATGTGAACTGACGTTCAAAAATAAAACATTTGAAAACGGACCATTTTCCACATTTCTGAAGCATGACGTAATGGGGGGGTGTTATCTCTTTTGTCGAAAATCAGCCGTTTTTGCTCGAACATTAAATGCCTCCAAATGGTATTTAATTAACTTCCCGAGCCCCTGGAAGCATGAAAATCACTTTAAACATGCTAATTTTAGCTCTAACTCTGATGATCCACCTACAAATGTGAACTGACGTTCAAAAATAAAACATTTGAAAACGGACCATTTTCCACATTTCTGAAGCATGACGTAATGGGGGGGTGTTATCTCTTTTGTCGAAAATCAGCCGTTTTTGCTCGAACATTAAATGCCTCCAAATGGTACTTAATTAACTTCCCGAGCCCCTGGAAGCATGAAAATCACTTTAAACATGCTAATTTTAGCTCTAACACTGATGATCCACCTACAAATGTGAACTGACGTTCAAAAATAAAACATTTGAAAACGGACCATTTTCCACATTTCTGAAGCATGACGTAATGGGGGGGTGTTATCTCTTTTGTCGAAAATCAGCCGTTTTTGCTCGAACATTAAATGCCTCCAAATGGTATTTATTTCACTTCCCGAGCCCCTGGAAGCATGAAAATCACTTTAAACATGCTAATTTTAGCTCTAACACTGATGATCCACCTACAAATGTGAACTGACGTTCAAAAATAAAACATTTGAAAACGGACCATTTTCCACATTTCTGAAGCATGACGTAATGGGGGGGTGTTATCTCTTTTGTCGAAAATCAGCCGTTTTTGCTCGAACATTAAATGCCTCCAAATGGTATTTAATTAACTTCCCGAGCCCCTGGAAGCATGAAAATCACTTTAAACATGCTAATTTTAGCTCTAACACTGATGATCCACCTACAAATGTGAACTGACGTTCAAAAATAAAACATTTGAAAACGGACCATTTTCCACATTACTGAAGCATGACGTAATGGGGGGTGTCATCTCTTTTGTCGAAAATCAGCCGTTTTTGCTCGAACATTAAATGCCTCCAAATGGTATTTATTTCACTTCCCGAGCCCCTGGAAGCATGAAAATCACTTTAAACATGCTAATTTTAGCTCTAACACTGATGATCCACCTACAAATGTGAACTGATGTTCAAAAATAAAACATTTGAAAACGGACCATTTTCCACATTTCTGAAGCATGACGTAATGGGGGGGTGTTATCTCTTTTGTCGAAAATCAGCCGTTTTTGCTCGAACATTAAATGCCTCCAAATGGTATTTATTTCACTTCCCGAGCCCCTGGAAGCATGAAAATCACTTTAAACATGCTAATTTTAGCTCTAACACTGATGATCAACCTACAAATGTGAACTGACGTTCAAAAGTAAAACATTTGAAAACGGACCATTTTCCACATTTCTGAAGCATGACGTAATGGGGGGGTGTTATCTCTTTTGTCGAAAATCAGCCGTTTTTGCTCGAACATTAAATGCCTCCAAATGGTATTTATTTCACTTCCCGGGGTGAAGAAACCCTTTTTGAGAACTCAGAGTGAGTAAATTGGCCATTTTCATGCACTTTTAACCATTCCATTAATATTGTGTTTTGGGCCCCTGGAAGCATGAAAATCACTTTAAACATGCTAATTTTAGCTCTAACACTGATGATCCACCTACAAATGTGAACTGACGTTCAAAAATAAAACATTTGAAAACGGACCATTTTCCACATTTCTGAAGCATGACGTAATGGGGGGTGTTATCTCTTTTGTCGAAAATCAGCCGTTTTTGCTCGAACATTAAATGCCTCCAAATGGTATTTAATTAACTTCCCGAGCCCCTGGAAGCATGAAAATCACTTTAAACATGCTAATTTTAGCTCTAACACTGATGATCCACCTACAAATGTGAACTGACGTTCAAAAATAAAACATTTGAAAACGGACCATTTTCCACATTTCTGAAGCATGACGTAATGGGGGGTGTTATCTCTTTTGTCGAAAATCAGCCGTTTTTGCTCGAACATTAAATGCCCCCAAATGGTATTTATTTCACTTCCCGAGCCCCTGGAAGCATGAAAATCACTTTAAACATGCTAATTTTAGCTCTAACACTGATGATCCACCTACAAATGTGAACTGACGTTCAAAAATAAAACATTTGAAAACGGACCATTTTCCACATTTCTGAAGCATGACGTAATGGGGGGGTGTTATCTCTTTTGTCGAAAATCAGCCGTTTTTGCTCGAACATTAAATGCCTCCAAATGGTATTTAATTAACTTCCCGAGCCCCTGGAAGCATGAAAATCACTTTAAACATGCTAATTTTAGCTCTAACACTGATGATCCACCTACAAATGTGAACTGACGTTCAAAAATAAAACATTTGAAAATGGACCATTTTCCACATTTCTGAAGCATGACGTAATGGGGGGGTGTTATCTCTTTTGTCGAAAATCAGCCGTTTTTGCTCGAACATTAAATGCCTCCAAATGGTATTTAATTAACTTCCCGGGGTGAAGAAACACTTTTTGAGAACTCAGAGTGAGTAAATTGGCCATTTTCATGCACTTTTAACCATTCCATAAATCTTGTGTTTTGGGCCCCTGGAAGCATGAAAATCACTTTAAACATGCTAATTTTAGCTCTAACACTGATGATCCACCTACAAATGTGAACTGACGTTCAAAAATAAAACATTTGAAAACGGACCATTTTCCACATTTCTGAAGCATGACGTAATGGGGGGGTGTTATCTCTTTTGTCGAAAATCAGCCGTTTTTGCTCGAACATTAAATGCCTCCAAATGGTATTTAATTAACTTCCCGAGCCCCTGGAAGCATGAAAATCACTTTAAACATGCTAATTTTAGCTCTAACACTGATGATCCACCTAGAAATGTGAACTGACGTTCAAAAATAAAACATTTGAAAACGGACCATTTTCCACATTTCTGAAGCATGACGTAATGGGGGGGTGTTATCTCTTTTGTCGAAAATCAGCCGTTTTTGCTCGAACATTAAATGCCTCCAAATGGTATTTAATTAACTTCCCGAGCCCCTGGAAGCATGAAAATCACTTTAAACATGCTAATTTTAGCTCTAACACTGATGATCCACCTACAAATGTGAACTGACGTTCAAAAATAAAACATTTGAAAACGGACCATTTTCCACATTTCTGAAGCATGACGAAATGGGGGGGTGTTATCTCTTTTGTCGAAAATCAGCCGTTTTTGCTCGATCATTAAATGCCTCCAAATGGTATTTATTTCACTTCCCGAGCCCCTGGAAGCATGAAAATCACTTTAAACATGCTAATTTTAGCTCTAACACTGATGATCCACCTACAAATGTGAACTGACGTTCAAAAATAAAACATTTGAAAACGGACCATTTTCCACATTTCTGAAGCATGACGTAATGGGGGGTGTTATCTCTTTTGTCGAAAATCAGCCGTTTTTGCTCGAACATTAAATGCCTCCAAATGGTATTTAATTAACTTCCCGAGCCCCTGGAAGCATGAAAATCACTTTAAACATGCTAATTTTAGCTCTAACACTGATGATCCACCTACAAATGTGAACTGACGTTCAAAAATAAAAGATTTGAAAACGGACCATTTTCCACATTTCTGAAGCATGACGTAATGGGGGGGTGTTATCTCTTTTGTCGAAAATCAGCCGTTTTTGCTCGAACATTAAATGCCTCCAAATGGTATTTATTTCACTTCCCGAGCCCCTGGAAGCATGAAAATCACTTTAAACATGCTAATTTTAGCTCTAACACTGATGATCCACCTACAAATGTGAACTGACGTTCAAAAATAAAACATTTGAAAACGGACCATTTTCCACATTTCTGAAGCATGACGTAATGGGGGGGTGTTATCTCTTTTGTCGAAAATCAGCCGTTTTTGCTCGAACATTAAATGCCTCCAAATGGTATTTAATTAACTTCCCAAGCCCCTGGAAGCATGAAAATCACTTTAAACATGCTAATTTTAGCTCTAACACTGATGATCCACCTACAAATGTGAACTGACGTTCAAAAATAAAACATTTGAAAACGGACCATTTTCCACATTTCTGAAGCATGACGTAATGGGGGGGTGTTATCTCTTTTGTCGAAAATCAGCCGTTTTTGCTCGAACAATAAATGCCTCCAAATGGTACTTAATTAACTTCCCGAGCCCCTGGAAGCATGAAAATCACTTTAAACATGCTAATTTTAGCTCTAACACTGATGATCCACCTACAAATGTGAACTGACGTTCAAAAATAAAACATTTGAAAACGGACCATTTTCCACATTTCTGAAGCATGACGTAATGGGGGGGTGTTATCTCTTTTGTCGAAAATCTGCCGTTTTTGCTCGAACATTAAATGCCTCCAAATGGTATTTATTTCACTTCCCGAGCCCCTGGAAGCATGAAAATCACTTTAAACATGCTAATTTTAGCTCTAACACTGATGATCCACCTACAAATGTGAACTGACGTTCAAAAATAAAACATTTGAAAACGGACCATTTTCCACATTTCTGAAGCATGACGTAATGGTGGGGTGTTATCTCTTTTGTCGAAAATCAGCCGTTTTTGCTCGAACATTAAATGCCTCCAAATGGTATTTAATTAACTTCCCGGGGTGAAGAAACCCTTTTTGAGGACTCAGATTGAGTAAATTGGCCATTTTCATGCACTTTTAACCATTCCATAAATCTTGTGTTTTGGGCCCCTGGAAGCATGAAAATCACTTTAAACATGCTAATTTTAGCTCTAACACTGATGATCCACCTACAAATGTGAACTGACGTTCAAAAATAAAACATTTGAAAACAGACCATTTTCCACATTTCTGAAGCATGACGTAATGGGGGGGTGTTATCTCTTTTGTCGAAAATCAGCCGTTTTTGCTGGAACATTAAATGCCTCCAAATGGTTTTTAATTAACTTCCCGAGCCCCTGGAAGCATGAAAATCACTTTAAACATGCTAATTTTAGCTCTAACACTGATGATCCACCTACAAATGTGAACTGACGTTCAAAAATAAAACATTTGAAAACGGACCATTTTCCACATTTCTGAAGCATGACGTAATGGGGGGGTGTTATCTCTTTTGTTTAAAATCAGCCGTTTTTGCTCGAGCATTACTTGCCTCCAAATGGTATTTAATTAACTTCCCGAGCCCCTTGAAGCATGAAAATCACTTTAAACATGCTAATTTTAGCTCTAACACTGATGATCCACCTACAAATGTGAACTGACGTTCAAAAATAAAACATTTGAAAACGGACCATTTTCCACATTTCTGAAGCATGACGTAATGGGGGGGTGTTATCTCTTTTGTCGAAAATCAGCCGTTTTTGCTCGAACATTAAATGCCTCCAAATGGTATTTATTTCACTTCCCGAGCCCCTGGAAGCATGAAAATCACTTTAAACATGCTAATTTTAGCTCTAACACTGATGATCCACCTACAAATGTGAACTGACGTTCAAAAATAAAACATTTGAAAACGGACCATTTTCCACATTTCTGAAGCATGACGTAATGGGGGGGTGTTATCTCTTTTGTCGAAAATCAGCCGTTTTTGCTCGAACATTAAATGCCTCCAAATGGTATTTAATTAACTTCCCGAGCCCCTGGAAGCATGAAAATCACTTTAAACATGCTAATTTTAGCTCTAACACTGATGATCCACCTACAAATGTGAACTGACGTTCAAAAATAAAACATTTGAAAACGGACCATTTTCCACATTTCTGAAGCATGACGTAATGGGGGGTGTTATCTCTTTTGTCGAAAATCAGCCGTTTTTGCTCGAACATTAAATGCCTCCAAATGGTATTTATTTTACTTCCCGAGCCCCTGGAAGCATGAAAATCACTTTAAAGATGCTAATTTTAGCTCTAACACTGATGATCCACCTACAAATGTGAACTGACGTTCAAAAATAAAACATTTGAAAACGGACCATTTTCCACATTTCTGAAGCATGACGTAATGGGGGTGTTATCTCTTTTGTCGAAAATCAGCCGTTTTTGCTAGAACATTAAATGCCTCCAAATGGTATTTAATTAACTTCCCGAGCCCCTGGAAGCATGAAAATCACTTTAAACATGCTAATTTTAGCTCTAACACTGATGATCCACCTACAAATGTGAACTGACGTTCAAAAATAAAAGATTTGAAAACGGACCATTTTCCACATTTCTGAAGCATGACGTAATGGGGGGGTGTTATCTCTTTTGTCGAAAATCAGGCGTTTTTGCTCGAACATTAAATGCCTCCAAATGGTATTTATTTCACTTCCCGAGCCCCTGGAAGCATGAAAATCACTTTAAACATGCTAATTTTAGCTCTAACACTGATGATCCACCTACAAATGTGAACTGACGTTCAAAAATAAAACATTTGAAAACGGACCATTTTCCACATTTCTGAAGCATGACGTAATGGGGGGGTGTTATCTCTTTTGTCGAAAATCAGCCGTTTTTGCTCGAACATTAAATGCCTCCAAATGGTATTTAATTAACTTCCCGGGGTGAAGAAACCCTTTTTGAGAACTCAGAGTGAGTAAATTGGCCATTTTCATGCACTTTTAACCATTCCATAAATCTTGTGTTTTGGGCCCCTGGAAGCATGAAAATCACTTTAAACATGCTAATTTTAGCTCTAACACTGATGATCCACCTACAAATGTGAACTGACGTTCAAAAATAAAACATTTGAAAACGGACCATTTTCCACATTTCTGAAGCATGACGTAATGGGGGGGTGTTATCTCTTTTGTCGAAAATCAGCCGTTTTTGCTCGAACATTAAATGCCTCCAAATGGTATTTATTTCACTTCCCGAGTCCCTGGAAGCATGAAAATCACTTTAAACATGCTAATTTTAGCTCTAACACTGATGATCCACCTACAAATGTGAACTGACGTTCAAAAATAAAACATTTGAAAACGGACCATTTTCCACATTTCTGAAGCATGACGTAATGGGGGGGTGTTATCTCTTTTGTCGAAAATCAGCCGTTTTTGCTCGAACATTAAATGCCTCCAAATGGTATTTAATTAACTTCCAGAGCCCCTGGAAGCATGAAAATCACTTTAAACATGCTAATTTTAGCTCTAACACTGATGATCCACCTACAAATGTGAACTGACGTTCAAAAATAAAACATTTGAAAACGGACCATTTTCCACATTTCTGAAGCATGACGTAATGGGGGGGTGTTATCTCTTTTGTCGAAAATCAGCCGTTTTTGCTCGAACATTAAATGCCTCCAAATGGTATTTATTTCACTTCCCGAGCCCCTGGAAGCATGAAAATCACTTTAAACATGCTAATTTTAGCTCTAACACTGATGATCCACCTACAAATGTGAACTGACGTTCAAAAATAAAACATTTGAAAACGGACCATTTTCCACATTTCTGAAGCATGACGTAATGGGGGGGGTGTTATCTCTTTTGTCGAAAATCAGCCGTTTTTGCTCGAACATTAAATGCCTCCAAATGGTATTTAATTAACTTCCCGGGGTAAAGAAACCCTTTTTGAGAACTCAGAGTGAGTAAATTGGCCATTTTCATGCACTTTTAACCATTCCATAAATCTTGTGTTTTGGGCCCCTGGAAGCATGAAAATCACATTAAACATGCTAATTTTAGCTCTAACACTGATGATCCACCTACAAATGTGAACTGACGTTCAAAAATAAAACATTTGAAAACGGACCATTTTTCACATTTCTGAAGCATGACGTAATGGGGGGGTGTTATCTCTTTTGTCGAAAATCAGCCGTTTTTGCTGGAACATTAAATGCCTCCAAATGGTTTTTAATTAACTTCCCGAGCCCCTGGAAGCATGAAAATCACTTTAAACATGCTAATTTTAGCTCTAACACTGATGATCCACCTACAAATGTGAACTGACGTTCAAAAATAAAACATTTGAAAACGGACCATTTTCCACATTTCTGAAGCATGACGTAATGGGGGGGTGTTATCTCTTTTGTCGAAAATCAGCCGTTTTTGCTCGAACATTAAATGCCTCCAAATGGTATTTAATTAACTTCCCGAGCCCCTGGAAGCATGAAAATCACTTTAAACATGCTAATTTTAGCTCTAACACTGATGATCCACCTACAAATGTGAACTGACGTTCAAAAATAAAACATTTGAAAACGGACCATTTTCCACATTTCTGAAGCATGACGTAATGGGGGGGTGTTATCTCTTTTGTCGAAAATCTGCCGTTTTTGCTCGAACATTAAATGCCTCCAAATGGTATTTATTTCACTTCCCGAGCCCCTGGAAGCATGAAAATCACTTTAAACATGCTAATTTTAGCTCTAACACTGATGATCCACCTACAAATGTGAACTGACCTTCAAAAATAAAACATTTGAAAACGGACCATTTTCCACATTTCTGAAGCATGACGTAATGGGGGGGTGTTATCTCTTTTGTCGAAAATCAGCCGTTTTTGCTCGAACATTAAATGCCTCCAAATGGTATTTAATTAACTTCCCGAGCCCCTGGAAGCATGAAAATCACTTTAAACATGCTAATTTTAGCTCTAACACTGATGATCCACCTACAAATGTGAACTGACGTTCAAAAATAAAACATTTGAAAACGGACCATTTTCCACATTTCTGAAGCATGACGTAATGGGGGGGTGTTATCTCTTTTGTCGAAAATCAGCCGTTTTTGCTCGAACATTAAATGCCTCCAAATGGTATTTAATTAACTTCCCGAGCCCCTGGAAGCATGAAAATCACTTTAAACATGCTAATTTTAGCTCTAACACTGATGATCCACCTACAAATGTGAACTGACGTTCAAAAATAAAACATTTGAAAACGAACCATTTTCCACATTTCTGAAGCATGACGTAATGGGGGGGTGTTATCTCTTTTGTCGAAAATCAGCCGTTTTTGCTCGATCATTAAATGCCTCCAAATGGTATTTATTTCACTTCCCGAGCCCCTGGAAGCATGAAAATCACTTTAAACATGCTAATTTTAGCTCTAACACTGATGATCCACCTACAAATGTGAACTGACGTTCAAAAATAAAACATTTGAAAACGGACCATTTTCCACATTTCTGAAGCATGACGTAATGGGGGGTGTTATCTCTTTTGTCGAAAATCAGCCGTTTTTGCTCGAACATTAAATGCCTCCAAATGGTATTTAATTAACTTCCCGAGCCCCTGGAAGCATGAAAATCACTTTAAACATGCTAATTTTAGCTCTAACACTGATGATCCACCTACAAATGTGAACTGACGTTCAAAAATAAAAGATTTGAAAACGGACCATTTTCCACATTTCTGAAGCATGACGTAATGGGGGGGTGTTATCTCTTTTGTCGAAAATCAGCCGTTTTTGCTCGAACATTAAATGCCTCCAAATGGTATTTAATTAACTTCCCGAGCCCCTGGAAGCATGAAAATCACTTTAAACATGCTAATTTTAGCTCTAACACTGATGATCCACCTACAAATGTAAACTGACGTTCAAAAATAAAACATTTGAAAACGGACCATTTTCCACATTTCTGAAGCATGACGTAATGGGGGGTGTTATCTCTTTTGTCGAAAATCAGCCGTTTTTGCTCGAACATTAAATGCCTCCAAATGGTATTTATTTCACTTCCCGAGCCCCTGGAAGCATGAAAATCACTTTAAACATGCTAATTTTAGCTCTAACACTGATGATCCACCTACAAATGTGAACTGACGTTCAAAAATAAAACATTTGAAAACGGACCATTTTCCACATTTCTGAAGCATGACGTAATGGGGGGTGTTATCTCTTTTGTCGAAAATCAGCCGTTTTTGCTCGAACATTAAATGCCTCCAAATGGTATTTATTTCACTTCCCGAGCCCCTGGAAGCATGAAAATCACTTTAAACATGCTAATTTTAGCTCTAACACTGATGATCCACCTACAAATGTGAACTGACGTTCAAAAATAAAACATTTGAAAACGGACCATTTTCCACATTTCTGAAGCATGACGTAATGGGGGGGTGTTATCTCTTTTGTCGAAAATCAGCCGTTTTTGCTCGAACATTACTTGCCTCCAAATGGTATTTAATTAACTTCCTGAGCCCCTGGAAGCATGAAAATCACTTTAAACATGCTAATTTTAGCTCTAACACTGATGATCCACCTACAAATGTGAACTGACGTTCAAAAATAAAAGATTTGAAAACGGACCATTTTCCACATTTCTGAAGCATGACGTAATGGGGGGGTGTTATCTCTTTTGTCGAAAATCAGGCGTTTTTGCTCGAACATTAAATGCCTCCAAATGGTATTTATTTCACTTCCCGAGCCCCTGGAAGCATGAAAATCACTTTAAACATGCTAATTTTAGCTCTAACACTGATGATCCACCTACAAATGTGAACTGACGTTCAAAAATAAAACATTTGAAAACGGACCATTTTCCACATTTCTGAAGCATGACGTAATGGGGGGGTGTTATCTCTTTTGTCGAAAATCAGCCGTTTTTGCTCGAACATTAAATGCCTCCAAATGGTATTTAATTAACTTCCCGGGGTGAAGAAACCCTTTTTGAGAACTCAGAGTGAGTAAATTGGCCATTTTCATGCACTTTTAACCATTCCATAAATCTTGTGTTTTGGGCCCCTGGAAGCATGAAAATCACTTTAAACATGCTAATTTTAGCTCTAACACTGATGATCCACCTACAAATGTGAACTGACGTTCAAAAATAAAACATTTGAAAACGGACCATTTTCCACATTTCTGAAGCATGACGTAATGGGGGGGTGTTATCTCTTTTGTCGAAAATCAGCCGTTTTTGCTCGAACATTAAATGCCTCCAAATGGTATTTATTTCACTTCCCGAGTCCCTGGAAGCATGAAAATCACTTTAAACATGCTAATTTTAGCTCTAACACTGATGATCCACCTACAAATGTGAACTGACGTTCAAAAATAAAACATTTGAAAACGGACCATTTTCCACATTTCTGAAGCATGACGTAATGGGGGGGTGTTATCTCTTTTGTCGAAAATCAGCCGTTTTTGCTCGAACATTAAATGCCTCCAAATGGTATTTAATTAACTTCCAGAGCCCCTGGAAGCATGAAAATCACTTTAAACATGCTAATTTTAGCTCTAACACTGATGATCCACCTACAAATGTGAACTGACGTTCAAAAATAAAACATTTGAAAACGGACCATTTTCCACATTTCTGAAGCATGACGTAATGGGGGGGTGTTATCTCTTTTGTCGAAAATCAGCCGTTTTTGCTCGAACATTAAATGCCTCCAAATGGTATTTATTTCACTTCCCGAGCCCCTGGAAGCATGAAAATCACTTTAAACATGCTAATTTTAGCTCTAACACTGATGATCCACCTACAAATGTGAACTGACGTTCAAAAATAAAACATTTGAAAACGGACCATTTTCCACATTTCTGAAGCATGACGTAATGGGGGGGGTGTTATCTCTTTTGTCGAAAATCAGCCGTTTTTGCTCGAACATTAAATGCCTCCAAATGGTATTTAATTAACTTCCCGGGGTAAAGAAACCCTTTTTGAGAACTCAGAGTGAGTAAATTGGCCATTTTCATGCACTTTTAACCATTCCATAAATCTTGTGTTTTGGGCCCCTGGAAGCATGAAAATCACATTAAACATGCTAATTTTAGCTCTAACACTGATGATCCACCTACAAATGTGAACTGACGTTCAAAAATAAAACATTTGAAAACGGACCATTTTTCACATTTCTGAAGCATGACGTAATGGGGGGGTGTTATCTCTTTTGTCGAAAATCAGCCGTTTTTGCTGGAACATTAAATGCCTCCAAATGGTTTTTAATTAACTTCCCGAGCCCCTGGAAGCATGAAAATCACTTTAAACATGCTAATTTTAGCTCTAACACTGATGATCCACCTACAAATGTGAACTGACGTTCAAAAATAAAACATTTGAAAACGGACCATTTTCCACATTTCTGAAGCATGACGTAATGGGGGGGTGTTATCTCTTTTGTCGAAAATCAGCCGTTTTTGCTCGAACATTAAATGCCTCCAAATGGTATTTAATTAACTTCCCGAGCCCCTGGAAGCATGAAAATCACTTTAAACATGCTAATTTTAGCTCTAACACTGATGATCCACCTACAAATGTGAACTGACGTTCAAAAATAAAACATTTGAAAACGGACCATTTTCCACATTTCTGAAGCATGACGTAATGGGGGGGTGTTATCTCTTTTGTCGAAAATCTGCCGTTTTTGCTCGAACATTAAATGCCTCCAAATGGTATTTATTTCACTTCCCGAGCCCCTGGAAGCATGAAAATCACTTTAAACATGCTAATTTTAGCTCTAACACTGATGATCCACCTACAAATGTGAACTGACCTTCAAAAATAAAACATTTGAAAACGGACCATTTTCCACATTTCTGAAGCATGACGTAATGGGGGGGTGTTATCTCTTTTGTCGAAAATCAGCCGTTTTTGCTCGAACATTAAATGCCTCCAAATGGTATTTAATTAACTTCCCGAGCCCCTGGAAGCATGAAAATCACTTTAAACATGCTAATTTTAGCTCTAACACTGATGATCCACCTACAAATGTGAACTGACGTTCAAAAATAAAACATTTGAAAACGGACCATTTTCCACATTTCTGAAGCATGACGTAATGGGGGGGTGTTATCTCTTTTGTCGAAAATCAGCCGTTTTTGCTCGAACATTAAATGCCTCCAAATGGTATTTAATTAACTTCCCGAGCCCCTGGAAGCATGAAAATCACTTTAAACATGCTAATTTTAGCTCTAACACTGATGATCCACCTACAAATGTGAACTGACGTTCAAAAATAAAACATTTGAAAACGAACCATTTTCCACATTTCTGAAGCATGACGTAATGGGGGGGTGTTATCTCTTTTGTCGAAAATCAGCCGTTTTTGCTCGATCATTAAATGCCTCCAAATGGTATTTATTTCACTTCCCGAGCCCCTGGAAGCATGAAAATCACTTTAAACATGCTAATTTTAGCTCTAACACTGATGATCCACCTACAAATGTGAACTGACGTTCAAAAATAAAACATTTGAAAACGGACCATTTTCCACATTTCTGAAGCATGACGTAATGGGGGGTGTTATCTCTTTTGTCGAAAATCAGCCGTTTTTGCTCGAACATTAAATGCCTCCAAATGGTATTTAATTAACTTCCCGAGCCCCTGGAAGCATGAAAATCACTTTAAACATGCTAATTTTAGCTCTAACACTGATGATCCACCTACAAATGTGAACTGACGTTCAAAAATAAAAGATTTGAAAACGGACCATTTTCCACATTTCTGAAGCATGACGTAATGGGGGGGTGTTATCTCTTTTGTCGAAAATCAGCCGTTTTTGCTCGAACATTAAATGCCTCCAAATGGTATTTAATTAACTTCCCGAGCCCCTGGAAGCATGAAAATCACTTTAAACATGCTAATTTTAGCTCTAACACTGATGATCCACCTACAAATGTAAACTGACGTTCAAAAATAAAACATTTGAAAACGGACCATTTTCCACATTTCTGAAGCATGACGTAATGGGGGGTGTTATCTCTTTTGTCGAAAATCAGCCGTTTTTGCTCGAACATTAAATGCCTCCAAATGGTATTTATTTCACTTCCCGAGCCCCTGGAAGCATGAAAATCACTTTAAACATGCTAATTTTAGCTCTAACACTGATGATCCACCTACAAATGTGAACTGACGTTCAAAAATAAAACATTTGAAAACGGACCATTTTCCACATTTCTGAAGCATGACGTAATGGGGGGTGTTATCTCTTTTGTCGAAAATCAGCCGTTTTTGCTCGAACATTAAATGCCTCCAAATGGTATTTATTTCACTTCCCGAGCCCCTGGAAGCATGAAAATCACTTTAAACATGCTAATTTTAGCTCTAACACTGATGATCCACCTACAAATGTGAACTGACGTTCAAAAATAAAACATTTGAAAACGGACCATTTTCCACATTTCTGAAGCATGACGTAATGGGGGGGTGTTATCTCTTTTGTCGAAAATCAGCCGTTTTTGCTCGAACATTACTTGCCTCCAAATGGTATTTAATTAACTTCCTGAGCCCCTGGAAGCATGAAAATCACTTTAAACATGCTAATTTTAGCTCTAACACTGATGATCCACCTACAAATGTGAACTGACGTTCAAAAATAAAACATTTGAAAACGGACCATTTTCCACATTTCTGAAGCATGACGTAATGGGGGGGTGTTATCTCTTTTGTCGAAAATCAGCCGTTTTTGCTCGAACATTAAATGCCTCCAAATGGTATTTAATTAACTTCCCGAGCCCCTGGAAGCATGAAAATCACTTTAAACATGCTAATTTTAGCTCTAACACTGATGATCCACCTACAAATGTGAACTGACGTTCAAAAATAAAACATTTGAAAACGGACCATTTTCCACATTTCTGAAGCATGACGTAATGGGTGGGTGTTATCTCTTTTGTCGAAAATCAGCCGTTTTTGCTCGAACATTAAATGCCTCCAAATGGTATTTAATTAACTTCCCGGGGTGAAGAAACCCTTTTTGAGAACTCAGAGTGAGTAAATTGGCCATTTTCATGCACTTTTAACCATTCCATAAATCTTGTGTTTTGGGCCCCTGGAAGCATGAAAATCAGTTTAAACATGCTAATTTTAGCTCTAACACTGATGATCCACCTACAAATGTGAACTGACGTTCAAAAATAAAACATTTGAAAACGGACCATTTTCCACATTTCTGAAGCATGACGTAATGGGGGGGTGTTATCTCTTTTGTCGAAAATCAGCTGTTTTTGCTCGAACATTAAATGCCTCCAAATGGTATTCAATTAACTTCCCGGGGTGAAGAAACCCTTTTTGAGAACTCAGAGTGAGTAAATTGGCCATTTTCATGCACTTTTAACCATTCCATAAATCTTGTGTTTTGGGCCCCTGGAAGCATGAAAATCACTTTAAACATGCTAATTTTAGCTCTAACACTGATGATCCACCTACAAATGTGAACTGACGTTCAAAAATAAAACATTTGAAAACGGACCATTTTCCACATTTCTGAAGCATGACGTAATGGGGGGGTGTTATCTCTTTTGTCGAAAATCAGCCGTTTTTGCTCGAACATTAAATGCCTCCAAATGGTATTTAATTAACTTCCCGGGGTGAAGAAACCCTTTTTGAGAACTCAGAGTGAGTAAATTGGCCATTTTCATGCACTTTTAACCATTCCATAAATCTTGTGTTTTGGGCCCCTGGAAGCATGAAAATCACTTTAAACATGCTAATTTTAGCTCTAACACTGATGATCCAGCTACAAATGTGAACTGACGTTCAAAAATAAAACATTTGAAAACGGACCATTTTCCACATTTCTGAAGCATGACGTAATGGGGGGGTGTTATCTCTTTTGTCGAAAATCAGCCGTTTTTGCTCGAACATTAAATGCCTCCAAATGGTATTTAATTAACTTCCCGAGCCCCTGGAAGCATGAAAATCACTTTAAACATGCTAATTTTAGCTCTAACACTGATGATCCACCTACAAATGTGAACTGACGTTCAAAAATAAAACATTTGAAAACGGACCATTTTCCACATTTTTGAAGCATGACGTAATGGGGGGGTGTTATCTCTTTTGTCGTAAATCAGCCGTTTTTGCCCGAACATTAAATGCCTCCAAATGGTATTTAATTAACTTCCCGGGGTGAAGAAACCCTTTTTGAGAACTCAGAGTGAGTAAATTGGCCATTTTCATGCACTTTTAACCATTCCATAAATCTTGTGTTTAGGGCCCCTGGAAGCATGAAAATCACTTTAAACATGCTAATTTTAGCTCTAACACTGATGATCCACCTACAAATGTGAACTGACGTTCAAAAATAAAACATTTGAAAAGGACCATTTTCCACATTTCTGAAGCATGACGTAATGGGGGGGTGTTATCTCTTTTGTCGAAAATCAGCCGTTTTTGCTCGAACATTAAATGCCTTCAAATGGTATTTAATTAACTTCCCGAGCCCCTGGAAGCATGAAAATCACTTTAAACATGCAAATTTTAGCTCTAACACTGATGATCCACCTACAAATGTGAACTGACGTTCAAAAATAAAACATTTGAAAACGGACCATTTTCCACATTTCTGAAGCATGACGAAATGGGGGGTGTTATCTCTTTTGTCGAAAATCAGCCGTTTTTGCTCGAACATTAAATGCCTCCAAATGGTATTTAATTAACTTCCCGAGCCCCTGGAAGCATGAAAATGACTTTAAACATGCTAATTTTAGCTCTAACACTGATGATCCACCTACAAATATGAACTGACGTTCAAAAATAAAACATTTGAAAACGGACCATTTTCCACATTTCTGAAGCATGACGTAATGGGGGGGGTGTTATCTCTTTTGTCGAAAATCAGCCGTTTTTGCTCGAACATTAAATGCCTCCAAATAGTATTTAATTAACTTCCCGAGCCTCTGGAAGCATGAAAATCACTTTAAACATGCTAATTTTAGCTCTAACACTGATGATCCACCTACAAATGTGAACTGACGTTCAAAAATAAAACATTTGAAAACGGACCATTTTCCACATTTCTGAAGCATGACGTAATGGGGGGGTGTTATCTCTTTTGTCGAAAATCAGCCGTTTTTGCTCGAACATTAAATGCCTCCAAATCGTATTTAATTAACTTCCCGAGCCCCTGGATGCATGAAAATCAATTTAAACATGCTAATTTTAGCTCTAACACTGATGATCCACCTACAAATGTGAACTGACGTTCAAAAATAAAACATTTGAAAACGGACCATTTTCCACATTTCTGAAGCATGACGTAATGGGGGGGTGTTATCTCTTTTGTCGAAAATCAGCCGTTTTTGCTCGAACATTAAATGCCTCCAAATGGTATTTAATTAACTTCCCGAGCCCCTGGAAGCATGAAAATAACGTTAAACATGCTAATTTTAGCTCTAACACTGATGATCCACCTACAAATGTGAACTGACGATCAAAAATAAAACATTTGAAAACGGACCATTTTCCACATTTCTGAAGCATGACGTAATGGGGGGGTGTTATCTCTTTTGTCGAAAATCAGCCGTTTTTGCTCGAACATTAAATGCCTCCAAATGGTATTTAATTAACTTCCCGAGCCCCTGGAAGCATGAAAATCACTTTAAACATGCTAATTTTAGCTCTAACACTGATGATCCACCTACAAATGTGAACTGACGTTCAAAAATAAAACATTTGAAAACGGACCATTTTCCACATTTCTGAAGCATGACGTAATGGGGGGGGTGTTATCTCTTTTGTCGAAAATCAGCCGTTTTTGCTCGAACATTAAATGCCTCCAAATGGTATTTAATTAACTTCCCGAGCCCCTGGAAGCATGAAAATCACTTTAAACATGCTAATTTTAGCTCTAACACTGATGATCCACCTACAAATGTGAACTGACGTTCAAAAATAAAACATTTGAAAACTGACCATTTTCCACATTTCTGAAGCATGACGTAATGGGGGGGTGTTATCTCTTTTGTCGAAAATCAGCTGTTTTTGCTCGAACATTAAATGCCTCCAAATGGTATTTATTTCACTTCCCGAGCCCCTGGAAGCATGAAAATCACTTTAAACATGCTAATTTTAGCTCTAACACTGATGATCCACCTGACAAATGTGAACTGATGTTCAAAAATAAAACATTTGAAAACGGACCATTTTCCACATTTCTGAAGCATGACGTAATGGGGGGGTGTTATCTCTTTTGTCGAAAATCAGCCGTTTTTGCTCGAACATTAAATGCCTCCAAATGGTATTTAATTAACTTCCCGAGCCCCTGGAAGCATGAAAATCACTTTAAACATGCTAATTTTAGCTCTAACACTGATGATCCACCTACAAATGTGAACTGACGTTCAAAAATAAAACATTTGAAAACGGACCATTTTCCACATTTCTGAAGCATGACGTAATGGGGGGGTGTTATCTCTTTTGTCGAAAATCAGCCGTTTTTGCTCAAACATTAAATGCCTCCAAATGGTATTTAATTAACTTCCCGAGCCCCTGGAAGCATGAAAATCACTTTAAACATGCTAATTTTAGCTCTAACACTGATGATCCACCTACAAATGTGAACTGACGTTCAAAAATAAAACATTTGAAAACGGACCATTTTCCACATTTCTGAAGCATGACGTAATGGGGGGGTGTTATCTCTTTTGTCGAAAATCAGCCGTTTTTGCTCGAACATTAAATGCCTCCAAATGGTATTTATTTCACTTCCCGAGCCCCTGGAAGCATGAAAATCACTTTAAACATGCTAATTTTAGCTCTAACACTGATGATCCACCTACAAATGTAAACTTACGTTCAAAAATAAAACATTTGAAAACGGACCATTTTCCACATTTCTGAAGCATGACGTAATGGGGGGGTGTTACCTCTTTTGTCGAAAATCAGCCGTTTTTGCGCGAACATTAAATGCATCCAAATGGTATTTAATTAACTTCCCGAGCCCCTGGAAGCATGAAAATCACTTTAAACATGCTAATTTTAGCTCTAACACTGATGATCCACCTACAAATGTGAACTGACGTTCAAAAATAAAACATTTGAAAACGGACCATTTTCCACATTTCTGAAGCATGACGTAATGGGGGGGTGTTATCTCTTTTGTCGAAAATCAGCCGTTTTTGCTCGAACATTAAATGCCTCCAAATGGTATTTAATTAACTTCCCGGGGTGAAGAAACCCTTTTTGAGTACTCAGAGTGAGTAAATTGGCCATTTTCATGCACTTTTAACCATTCCATAAATCTTGTGTTTTGGGCCCCTGGAAGCATGAAAATCACTTTAAACATGCTAATTTTAGCTCTAACACTGATGATCCACCTACAAATGTGAACTGACGTTCAAAAATAAAACATTTGAAAACGGACCATTTTCAACATTTGTGAAGCATGACGTAATGGGGGGGTGTTATCTCTTTTGTCGAAAATCAGCCGTTTTTGCTCGAACATTAAATGCCTCCAAATGGTATTTAATTAACTTCCCGAGCCCCTGGAAGCATGAAAATCACTTTAAACATGCTAATTTTAGCTCTAACACTGATGATCCACCTACAAATGTGAACTGACGTTCAAAAATAAAACATTTGAAAACGGACCATTTTCCACATTTCTGAAGCATGACGTAATGGGGGGTGTTATCTCTTTTGTCGAAAATCAGCTGTTTTTGCTCGAACATTTAATGCCTCCAAATGGTATTTAATTAACTTCCCGGGGTGAAGAAACCCTTTTTGAGAACTCAGAGTGAGTAAATTGGCCATTTTCATGCACTTTTAACCATTCCATAAATCTTGTGTTTTGGGCCCCTGGAAGCATGAAAATCACTTTAAACATGCTAATTTTAGCTCTAACACTGATGATCCACCTACAAATGTGAACTGACGTTCAAAAATAAAACATTTGAAAACGGACCATTTTCCACATTTCTGAAGCATGACGTAATGGGGGGGTGTTATCTCTTTTGTCGAAAATCAGCCGTTTTTGCTCGAACATTAAATGCCTCCAAATGGTATTTATTTCACTTCCCGAGCCCCTGGAAGCATGAAAATCACTTTAAACATGCTAATTTTAGCTCTAACACTGATGATCCACCTACAAATGTGAACTGACGTTCAAAAATAAATCATTTGAAAACGGACCATTTTCCACATTTCTGAAGCATGACGTAATGGGGGGGTGTTATCTCTTTTGTCGAAAATCAGCCGTTTTTGCTCGAACATTAAATGCCTCCAAATGGTATTTAATTAACTTCCCGAGCCCCTGGAAGCATGAAAATCACTTTAAACATGCTAATTTTAGCTCTAACACTGATGATCCACCTACAAATGTAAACTGACGTTCAAAAATAAAACATTTGAAAACGGACCATTTTCCACATTACTGAAGCATGACGTAATGGGGGGTGTCATCTCTTTTGTCGAAAATCAGCCGTTTTTGCTCGAACATTAAATGCCTCCAAATGGTATTTATTTCACTTCCCGAGCCCCTGGAAGCATGAAAATCACTTTAAACATGCTAATTTTAGCTCTAACACTGATGATCCACCTACAAATGTGAACTGATGTTCAAAAATAAAACATTTGAAAACGGACCATTTTCCACATTTCTGAAGCATGACGTAATGGGGGGGTGTTATCTCTTTTGTCGAAAATCAGCCGTTTTTGCTCGAACATTAAATGCCTCCAAATGGTATTTAATTAACTTCCCGAGCCCCTGGAAGCATGAAAATCACTTTAAACATGCTAATTTTAGCTCTAACACTGATGATCCACCTACAAATGTGAACTGACGTTCAAAAATAAAACATTTGAAAACGGACCATTTTCCACATTTCTGAAGCATGACGTAATGGGGGGGTGTTATCTCTTTTGTCGAAAATCAGCCGTTTTTGCTCGAACATTAAATGCCTCCAAATGGTATTTAATTAACTTCCCGAGCCCCTGGAAGCATGAAAATCACTTTAAACATGCTAATTTTAGCTCTAACACTGATGATCCACCTACAAATGTGAACTGACGTTCAAAAATAAAACATTTGAAAACGGACCATTTTCCACATTTCTGAAGCATGACGTAATGGGGGGGTGTTATCTCTTTTGTCGAAAATCAGCCGTTTTTGCTCGAACATTAAATGCCTCCAAATGGTATTTAATTAACTTCCCGAGCCCCTGGAAGCATGAAAATCACTTTAAACATGCTAATTTTAGCTCTAACACTGATGATCCACCTACAAATGTGAACTGACGTTCAAAAATAAAACATTTGAAAACGAACCATTTTCCACATTTCTGAAGCATGACGTAATGGGGGGGTGTTATCTCTTTTGTCGAAAATCAGCCGTTTTTGCTCGATCATTAAATGCCTCCAAATGGTATTTATTTCACTTCCCGAGCCCCTGGAAGCATGAAAATCACTTTAAACATGCTAATTTTAGCTCTAACACTGATGATCCACCTACAAATGTGAACTGACGTTCAAAAATAAAACATTTGAAAACGGACCATTTTCCACATTTCTGAAGCATGACGTAATGGGGGGTGTTATCTCTTTTGTCGAAAATCAGCCGTTTTTGCTCGAACATTAAATGCCTCCAAATGGTATTTAATTAACTTCCCGAGCCCCTGGAAGCATGAAAATCACTTTAAACATGCTAATTTTAGCTCTAACACTGATGATCCACCTACAAATGTGAACTGACGTTCAAAAATAAAAGATTTGAAAACGGACCATTTTCCACATTTCTGAAGCATGACGTAATGGGGGGGTGTTATCTCTTTTGTCGAAAATCAGCCGTTTTTGCTCGAACATTAAATGCCTCCAAATGGTATTTAATTAACTTCCCGAGCCCCTGGAAGCATGAAAATCACTTTAAACATGCTAATTTTAGCTCTAACACTGATGATCCACCTACAAATGTAAACTGACGTTCAAAAATAAAACATTTGAAAACGGACCATTTTCCACATTTCTGAAGCATGACGTAATGGGGGGTGTTATCTCTTTTGTCGAAAATCAGCCGTTTTTGCTCGAACATTAAATGCCTCCAAATGGTATTTATTTCACTTCCCGAGCCCCTGGAAGCATGAAAATCACTTTAAACATGCTAATTTTAGCTCTAACACTGATGATCCACCTACAAATGTGAACTGACGTTCAAAAATAAAACATTTGAAAACGGACCATTTTCCACATTTCTGAAGCATGACGTAATGGGGGGTGTTATCTCTTTTGTCGAAAATCAGCCGTTTTTGCTCGAACATTAAATGCCTCCAAATGGTATTTATTTCACTTCCCGAGCCCCTGGAAGCATGAAAATCACTTTAAACATGCTAATTTTAGCTCTAACACTGATGATCCACCTACAAATGTGAACTGACGTTCAAAAATAAAACATTTGAAAACGGACCATTTTCCACATTTCTGAAGCATGACGTAATGGGGGGGTGTTATCTCTTTTGTCGAAAATCAGCCGTTTTTGCTCGAACATTACTTGCCTCCAAATGGTATTTAATTAACTTCCTGAGCCCCTGGAAGCATGAAAATCACTTTAAACATGCTAATTTTAGCTCTAACACTGATGATCCACCTACAAATGTGAACTGACGTTCAAAAATAAAACATTTGAAAACGGACCATTTTCCACATTTCTGAAGCATGACGTAATGGGGGGGTGTTATCTCTTTTGTCGAAAATCAGCCGTTTTTGCTCGAACATTAAATGCCTCCAAATGGTATTTAATTAACTTCCCGAGCCCCTGGAAGCATGAAAATCACTTTAAACATGCTAATTTTAGCTCTAACACTGATGATCCACCTACAAATGTGAACTGACGTTCAAAAATAAAACATTTGAAAACGGACCATTTTCCACATTTCTGAAGCATGACGTAATGGGTGGGTGTTATCTCTTTTGTCGAAAATCAGCCGTTTTTGCTCGAACATTAAATGCCTCCAAATGGTATTTAATTAACTTCCCGGGGTGAAGAAACCCTTTTTGAGAACTCAGAGTGAGTAAATTGGCCATTTTCATGCACTTTTAACCATTCCATAAATCTTGTGTTTTGGGCCCCTGGAAGCATGAAAATCAGTTTAAACATGCTAATTTTAGCTCTAACACTGATGATCCACCTACAAATGTGAACTGACGTTCAAAAATAAAACATTTGAAAACGGACCATTTTCCACATTTCTGAAGCATGACGTAATGGGGGGGTGTTATCTCTTTTGTCGAAAATCAGCTGTTTTTGCTCGAACATTAAATGCCTCCAAATGGTATTCAATTAACTTCCCGGGGTGAAGAAACCCTTTTTGAGAACTCAGAGTGAGTAAATTGGCCATTTTCATGCACTTTTAACCATTCCATAAATCTTGTGTTTTGGGCCCCTGGAAGCATGAAAATCACTTTAAACATGCTAATTTTAGCTCTAACACTGATGATCCACCTACAAATGTGAACTGACGTTCAAAAATAAAACATTTGAAAACGGACCATTTTCCACATTTCTGAAGCATGACGTAATGGGGGGGTGTTATCTCTTTTGTCGAAAATCAGCCGTTTTTGCTCGAACATTAAATGCCTCCAAATGGTATTTAATTAACTTCCCGGGGTGAAGAAACCCTTTTTGAGAACTCAGAGTGAGTAAATTGGCCATTTTCATGCACTTTTAACCATTCCATAAATCTTGTGTTTTGGGCCCCTGGAAGCATGAAAATCACTTTAAACATGCTAATTTTAGCTCTAACACTGATGATCCAGCTACAAATGTGAACTGACGTTCAAAAATAAAACATTTGAAAACGGACCATTTTCCACATTTCTGAAGCATGACGTAATGGTGGGGTGTTATCTCTTTTGTCGAAAATCAGCCGTTTTTGCTCGAACATTAAATGCCTCCAAATGGTATTTAATTAACTTCCCGAGCCCCTGGAAGCATGAAAATCACTTTAAACATGCTAATTTTAGCTCTAACACTGATGATCCACCTACAAATGTGAACTGACGTTCAAAAATAAAACATTTGAAAACGGACCATTTTCCACATTTTTGAAGCATGACGTAATGGGGGGGTGTTATCTCTTTTGTCGTAAATCAGCCGTTTTTGCCCGAACATTAAATGCCTCCAAATGGTATTTAATTAACTTCCCGGGGTGAAGAAACCCTTTTTGAGAACTCAGAGTGAGTAAATTGGCCATTTTCATGCACTTTTAACCATTCCATAAATCTTGTGTTTAGGGCCCCTGGAAGCATGAAAATCACTTTAAACATGCTAATTTTAGCTCTAACACTGATGATCCACCTACAAATGTGAACTGACGTTCAAAAATAAAACATTTGAAAAGGACCATTTTCCACATTTCTGAAGCATGACGTAATGGGGGGGTGTTATCTCTTTTGTCGAAAATCAGCCGTTTTTGCTCGAACATTAAATGCCTTCAAATGGTATTTAATTAACTTCCCGAGCCCCTGGAAGCATGAAAATCACTTTAAACATGCAAATTTTAGCTCTAACACTGATGATCCACCTACAAATGTGAACTGACGTTCAAAAATAAAACATTTGAAAACGGACCATTTTCCACATTTCTGAAGCATGACGAAATGGGGGGTGTTATCTCTTTTGTCGAAAATCAGCCGTTTTTGCTCGAACATTAAATGCCTCCAAATGGTATTTAATTAACTTCCCGAGCCCCTGGAAGCATGAAAATGACTTTAAACATGCTAATTTTAGCTCTAACACTGATGATCCACCTACAAATATGAACTGACGTTCAAAAATAAAACATTTGAAAACGGACCATTTTCCACATTTCTGAAGCATGACGTAATGGGGGGGGTGTTATCTCTTTTGTCGAAAATCAGCCGTTTTTGCTCGAACATTAAATGCCTCCAAATAGTATTTAATTAACTTCCCGAGCCTCTGGAAGCATGAAAATCACTTTAAACATGCTAATTTTAGCTCTAACACTGATGATCCACCTACAAATGTGAACTGACGTTCAAAAATAAAACATTTGAAAACGGACCATTTTCCACATTTCTGAAGCATGACGTAATGGGGGGGTGTTATCTCTTTTGTCGAAAATCAGCCGTTTTTGCTCGAACATTAAATGCCTCCAAATCGTATTTAATTAACTTCCCGAGCCCCTGGATGCATGAAAATCAATTTAAACATGCTAATTTTAGCTCTAACACTGATGATCCACCTACAAATGTGAACTGACGTTCAAAAATAAAACATTTGAAAACGGACCATTTTCCACATTTCTGAAGCATGACGTAATGGGGGGGTGTTATCTCTTTTGTCGAAAATCAGCCGTTTTTGCTCGAACATTAAATGCCTCCAAATGGTATTTAATTAACTTCCCGAGCCCCTGGAAGCATGAAAATAACGTTAAACATGCTAATTTTAGCTCTAACACTGATGATCCACCTACAAATGTGAACTGACGATCAAAAATAAAACATTTGAAAACGGACCATTTTCCACATTTCTGAAGCATGACGTAATGGGGGGGTGTTATCTCTTTTGTCGAAAATCAGCCGTTTTTGCTCGAACATTAAATGCCTCCAAATGGTATTTAATTAACTTCCCGAGCCCCTGGAAGCATGAAAATCACTTTAAACATGCTAATTTTAGCTCTAACACTGATGATCCACCTACAAATGTGAACTGACGTTCAAAAATAAAACATTTGAAAACGGACCATTTTCCACATTTCTGAAGCATGACGTAATGGGGGGGGTGTTATCTCTTTTGTCGAAAATCAGCCGTTTTTGCTCGAACATTAAATGCCTCCAAATGGTATTTAATTAACTTCCCGAGCCCCTGGAAGCATGAAAATCACTTTAAACATGCTAATTTTAGCTCTAACACTGATGATCCACCTACAAATGTGAACTGACGTTCAAAAATAAAACATTTGAAAACTGACCATTTTCCACATTTCTGAAGCATGACGTAATGGGGGGGTGTTATCTCTTTTGTCGAAAATCAGCTGTTTTTGCTCGAACATTAAATGCCTCCAAATGGTATTTATTTCACTTCCCGAGCCCCTGGAAGCATGAAAATCACTTTAAACATGCTAATTTTAGCTCTAACACTGATGATCCACCTGACAAATGTGAACTGATGTTCAAAAATAAAACATTTGAAAACGGACCATTTTCCACATTTCTGAAGCATGACGTAATGGGGGGGTGTTATCTCTTTTGTCGAAAATCAGCCGTTTTTGCTCGAACATTAAATGCCTCCAAATGGTATTTAATTAACTTCCCGAGCCCCTGGAAGCATGAAAATCACTTTAAACATGCTAATTTTAGCTCTAACACTGATGATCCACCTACAAATGTGAACTGACGTTCAAAAATAAAACATTTGAAAACGGACCATTTTCCACATTTCTGAAGCATGACGTAATGGGGGGGTGTTATCTCTTTTGTCGAAAATCAGCCGTTTTTGCTCAAACATTAAATGCCTCCAAATGGTATTTAATTAACTTCCCGAGCCCCTGGAAGCATGAAAATCACTTTAAACATGCTAATTTTAGCTCTAACACTGATGATCCACCTACAAATGTGAACTGACGTTCAAAAATAAAACATTTGAAAACGGACCATTTTCCACATTTCTGAAGCATGACGTAATGGGGGGGTGTTATCTCTTTTGTCGAAAATCAGCCGTTTTTGCTCGAACATTAAATGCCTCCAAATGGTATTTATTTCACTTCCCGAGCCCCTGGAAGCATGAAAATCACTTTAAACATGCTAATTTTAGCTCTAACACTGATGATCCACCTACAAATGTAAACTGACGTTCAAAAATAAAACATTTGAAAACGGACCATTTTCCACATTTCTGAAGCATGACGTAATGGGGGGGTGTTACCTCTTTTGTCGAAAATCAGCCGTTTTTGCGCGAACATTAAATGCATCCAAATGGTATTTAATTAACTTCCCGAGCCCCTGGAAGCATGAAAATCACTTTAAACATGCTAATTTTAGCTCTAACACTGATGATCCACCTACAAATGTGAACTGACGTTCAAAAATAAAACATTTGAAAACGGACCATTTTCCACATTTCTGAAGCATGACGTAATGGGGGGGTGTTATCTCTTTTGTCGAAAATCAGCCGTTTTTGCTCGAACATTAAATGCCTCCAAATGGTATTTAATTAACTTCCCGGGGTGAAGAAACCCTTTTTGAGTACTCAGAGTGAGTAAATTGGCCATTTTCATGCACTTTTAACCATTCCATAAATCTTGTGTTTTGGGCCCCTGGAAGCATGAAAATCACTTTAAACATGCTAATTTTAGCTCTAACACTGATGATCCACCTACAAATGTGAACTGACGTTCAAAAATAAAACATTTGAAAACGGACCATTTTCAACATTTGTGAAGCATGACGTAATGGGGGGGTGTTATCTCTTTTGTCGAAAATCAGCCGTTTTTGCTCGAACATTAAATGCCTCCAAATGGTATTTAATTAACTTCCCGAGCCCCTGGAAGCATGAAAATCACTTTAAACATGCTAATTTTAGCTCTAACACTGATGATCCACCTACAAATGTGAACTGACGTTCAAAAATAAAACATTTGAAAACGGACCATTTTCCACATTTCTGAAGCATGACGTAATGGGGGGTGTTATCTCTTTTGTCGAAAATCAGCTGTTTTTGCTCGAACATTTAATGCCTCCAAATGGTATTTAATTAACTTCCCGGGGTGAAGAAACCCTTTTTGAGAACTCAGAGTGAGTAAATTTGCCATTTTCATGCACTTTTAACCATTCCATAAATCTTGTGTTTTGGGCCCCTGGAAGCATGAAAATCACTTTAAACATGCTAATTTTAGCTCTAACACTGATGATCCACCTACAAATGTGAACTGACGTTCAAAAATAAAACATTTGAAAACGGACCATTTTCCACATTTCTGAAGCATGACGTAATGGGGGGGTGTTATCTCTTTTGTCGAAAATCAGCCGTTTTTGCTCGAACATTAAATGCCTCCAAATGGTATTTATTTCACTTCCCGAGCCCCTGGAAGCATGAAAATCACTTTAAACATGCTAATTTTAGCTCTAACACTGATGATCCACCTACAAATGTGAACTGACGTTCAAAAATAAATCATTTGAAAACGGACCATTTTCCACATTTCTGAAGCATAACGTAATGGGGGGGTGTTATCTCTTTTGTCGAAAATCAGCCGTTTTTGCTCGAACATTAAATGCCTCCAAATGGTATTTAATTAACTTCCCGAGCCCCTGGAAGCATGAAAATCACTTTAAACATGCTAATTTTAGCTCTAACACTGATGATCCACCTACAAATGTAAACTGACGTTCAAAAATAAAACATTTGAAAACGGACCATTTTCCACATTACTGAAGCATGACGTAATGGGGGGTGTCATCTCTTTTGTCGAAAATCAGCCGTTTTTGCTCGAACATTAAATGCCTCCAAATGGTATTTATTTCACTTCCCGAGGCCCTGGAAGCATGAAAATCACTTTAAACATGCTAATTTTAGCTCTAACACTGATGATCCACCTACAAATGTGAACTGACGTTCAAAAATAAAACATTTGAAAACGGACCATTTTCAACATTTGTGAAGCATGACGTAATGGGGGGGTGTTATCTCTTTTGTCGAAAATCAGCCGTTTTTGCTCGAACATTAAATGCCTCCAAATGGTATTTAATTAACTTCCCGAGCCCCTGGAAGCATGAAAATCACTTTAAACATGCTAATTTTAGCTCTAACACTGATGATCCACCTACAAATGTGAACTGACGTTCAAAAATAAAACATTTGAAAACGGACCATTTTCCACATTTCTGAAGCATG